>NC_084835.1:604846-1209692 GCF_033115175.1 Lepus europaeus | reverse complement strand
GCCTGTATTTTAATTGAGTTTGTCTTAGCCCATGTGGGCTGCTGTAACAAAATACCATAAACTGGATAGCTTATAAAACTAGACATTTATTTCTAAAAGTTCTGGATGTTGATGAGTCCAAGAGCAAAGTGATACTGTAGTTGGTGTGTGTTGAGGGTCCACTTCCTGGTTCCTGGAGTGTTGCCTTCTTGCTGTGTCCTCGTGTGGCCAAAGGGACCGAGGCATGCTCTGTGCTCTCGTTCTTGAGCACGGAACTCATGGAGGCCTGCATAACCTGGTTGCCTCTCAAGGGCTCTCTCCTGTTACCACTGTGTGAGTGACTACTTTGTCACAGTGTGAATTTGGGGCACACAGACATTCACACTCTATAGTAGCGTTGTTGTTTTTCTATGATTGAATTTTTAATAGTTCTTTGCATATTTTTATATAGCAGTCTTTTATGATATGTATTTGTAAAATATTTTATCCTGATCTCTGACTTGCCTTCATAATTTTTCACAGCTTCTTTTCCACAGTGGAATATGTAGTTTTAATGAATTCAAATTCATCAATTCTTTCATAAGTTGTGCTGTGGTGTTATGTCTGAAAAATGATTGCCACACTTAAGTCATCTGGATTTTCTCCTGCGTTATCTGCTATGGTTTGTATGAGCTCACTATTTATGCAGCTTAATTCTGTGAAGGGTATAATGCCTGTGTCTAGATTCCATGTGTTGGGAAGACTATCTCATTTTCATTGCGTGACCTTTGTCCCATGGTTAGACATCAGTTGGCAACGTATAAGTGAGTCTCTTCTTTTCTGTGGATTTGTTTGTTTCCTCTTTGGCCAGTGCCAGACTTGATCATTGTAAATTCAGTCAGTTTGGAAGTCGGGTGGTCTCAGTTCTTCATCTTTGTTCTTCTTCAGTATTGCATTAGTTGTTCTTGACCCTTTGCTTATCCACAAATACATTTTTGATATGGATAAAATAATTTGCTTATGTTGTGACTAGGATTATACTGAATCTATAGATCCAGTTGCAAAGAACTGGCATGACAGAATTCAGTCTTTTTGTTCATAAACATAGAATATTGTCTTTATTTATTTAGTTCTTTGATTTCTTCCACCAGAATGTTGTAGTTCATGTTGCCTATAGAACTTGTACGTATTTTGTTAGATTCATACCCGAGTCTTCTAGAGGGGTTCATGTACATGGTATTGTTTCCAATGGTTTATTGGCAGTGTACAGGAATGTAATTGACTTTTATGTATTAACCTCGCATCCTGGAACCTTGCTACAATTGTTTATTTGATTCCAGGGTATTTTATTGTTACCTATTCCTTCAGATTTTCTACTTAGACAATAATATCATCCACCAAGAAAGACATTGAGTTTTCTTGTTCCCAAATGATGTACTCTGTATTTATTTTTTAATTTGTGAGGGAAGGAGTGAGGGAGAGAGGGAAAGAGGGAAATTGATTGATTGGTTTTTCACCTTGCTGTTTAATTCTCAAAATGCCCTCAACAACCAAGGTTGGTCCAGGCCAGTTCAGGTTTCCCGCGTGGTTGACAGGGACCATCACCTGCTTTCTCCAGAGTGCTTCTCAGCGGGAAGCTGGAACCAGGGATGGAGCTGTGACTCAGCCAGGTCTGTCTGATACGGGATGTGGGTGTTGCAACTGGCATCCAGCCGGGTGGCCACTCTCACCCCAGTCCGTGTGCCAATTACTGCCCTGTTCCACCATCTTGCATTAGCTATGAACTCTGTTACAATGGTGAAAACAAGTGGCGAGTGGAGACTGCTTTGCTTCTACTTTTTCATAATTAGGTTTGCTGTTGACTGTGGGCTTTCTGTAAATGATCTTTATCAAGTTAAGGAAGTTCATTTCCCCCTAGTTTGCTGACACCTTTTCTTTAATATTATAAAAAGGGATTAAGTTTTGTCAGATGCATTTTCTACATCTATTGAGATGATCGTGTGATTTTTCTTTTTTCTTTTATTTATTTTATTGCAGTTATGCCCTGCATTTATGGATTCTTCAATGATAAACCAGCCTTACATACCTGGAGTTGTTGGCTTACCTATGCGAATATCTTGTTGTGGATTTTTGCCTCAACATCCATGACAAATGATGGTCTGTAGCTTTCATTTCTTATAGTGTGTTTGGCTTTTTGTTAAGGTAGTGCTGGTTTCACAGAACTAATTAGAGTGTTCCCATCTGCTTCTGTGCTCTAGGAGAGGATGGAGAAACGGGGTATGATATTTTCATCAGATGTGTGATAGGATTCTCCAGCGGATCCATCTGGGCCTATTTAGTTCTATTTTCAAAGGTTGTTAGCAAATGACTCAGTAAGGTATAGGGCTTTTAGGAATAGTTTTTATTTTATATGAGTTTTGGAAGGTTGTGTCTTTCAAGGAATTGGTCCATTTCATCTAAGTTACCAAACTGGTAGACACAGAGTTGTTCATAGACTCCCGTTATTTCCCGTGAGTGTTGGTAGGTCTGTAGTGATACCCCATTTTTCATTTCTGGTGTTAGCAATTTGTGTCTTCCCCCTGTTTTTCTTAGCTTATCTGTAGGATCACCAGTTTTTATTATTGATAGTTTAAAAAAAGTAGCTTTTGGTTTCACGGGTTTTCTTTGTTGATTACACATTTTGAATTTCATTGACTTCTCCCATAATATGCAGTGGTTCTTTTCTTAAGAAACATTTGGATGGAATTGCTCTTTTTCTAGTTTCCAAAGGTGAAAGCTTAGATAATTGATTTTAGATCTTTTCTAACGTCTGCTTTAATTGTTGTAAATTTCCCGTAAGTACTGCTTTTGCTGCATTCCACAAATTTTGAGAGTTGTATTTTCATTTTCATTAGTTCAAAGCATTTGAAAACTTTCTCTTGATGTTTCTTCTTTGACCTCTGTGTTATTTAGAAGCTTTTTGTTTAATATCCAAGAACTGGGATGGAACTACAGTGATTTTTTTATTATTGGTTTCTGATTTATTTTCACTGTGGTAACAGCATATATTGAATGATTTCTCTTCATTTAAATGTGTGTGTTAGTGTGCTTATGGCTCAGATTGTAGTCTGTCTTGGCATGTCTTCTGTGTGAGTTTGAGAAGAACGTGTGGTCTGTTGTTAGGTGACGCATTCTGTAGATTCAGTGATACTCGCTTAATTGTCGATGCAGGGTAGAGCAGCTGTATCCTTACTGGTGTTCTGTCAGACCTATTTCCAAAAGATGAACCAAAAGATGAAGATCTCCAAGTAAAATAGTAGGATACTGTATTTCTTCAGAAAGTGTTTCAGCTGTGTTAAGGATGGTTGCCTCTTTCGTGACTGGCAGCCCCTTTACTGGTCTGCACTACCTCCTTTTCATTCCTGCTGCCGCCTCGCTGAAGCCTGCTCAGTGTGACCTCCATTCCGATGTTCTCAGTGTCTTTTGTTAGTGCCTGCATGGTATGTGTTTCTGCATATCTTTACTTTGAATATATGTGTATGTCTTTTTATTTAAAGTAGATTTACTGTAAGTAACATATAGTTGGGTCTTTTTCACAATGTCTTTCTTTTTTAAAAGATTTACTTATTTACATATTTGAAAGTTAGAGTGACATTGTGGGAGAGAGGATGGGAGGGAGGGAGAGAGAGAGACATCTTCTATCTGCTGGTTCTCATCCCAAATGGCTACAATGGCCTGGGTTGGGCCAGGCAAAAGCCAAGAGCCTGGAACTCCATCAAGGTCTCTGAGTTGGGTGGCAAGAGCCAGGGCACTTGGGCTTTGGCTGTTTTTCCAGGCACATTAATAGGGAGCGGATCTAAGTGGGACAGCTGGGACTGGAGCCAGTAAACATATCCGATGCCAGGGTCGTAGGCCGTGGCTTAGCCAGCCGTGCCACAATGCTAGTCCCAGCAGTTTCTTTAATTGGTGTAATGAAACATATATATTTTTAAAAATATATTTATTTATTTATTTGAAAGAGTTAGAGAGAAGGAGAGGCTGAGAGAGGTCTTCCATGTGCTAGTGCACTCTCCAATTGGTCGCAATGGCCAGAACTGTGCCGATCTGTAGCCAGGAGCCTGGAGCTTCTTCCGGGTCTCCCACACTGATGCAGGGGTCCAAGCACTTAGGCCATCTTCTACTGCTTTCTCAGGCCACAGCAGAGAGCTAGATTGGAAGTGGAGCAGCCGGGACTCGGACCAGTGCCCATATGGGATGCTGGCAGTGCAGGTGGCAGTTTACTCTCTATGCCACAGTGCTGGTCCTGAAACCATATACATTTAAAGTACTTACTGGGGCTGCCACTGTGGCACAGTATGATTAATTCTCTGCCTGTGGCATTGGCATCCCATAGGGATCACAGTTCTAATCCTGGCTGTTCCTTTTCCAGTGCAGCTCTGTGCTATGGCCTGAGAAAGCAGTGGGAAAATATAAATAAAGAAATAAAAAAAAATTAAAGTACTTGGCTGGCACTGTGGCGTAGTGCATAAAGCCACCTCCTGCAGTGCCAGCATCCCATATGGGTGCAGTTCAAGTCCTGGTTGCTCTACTTCTGATCCAGTTCTCTGCTATGGCCTGGGAAAGCAGTAGAAGATGGCCCATGTCTTCTGGCCTGTGCACCTGAGTGGGAAACCCAGAGGAAGCTCCTGGCTCCTGGCTTCAGATCAGCGCAGCTCTGGCCATTGCCGCCAACTGGGGAGTGAACCAGCAGATGGAAGAACTCTCTCTATGTCTCTGCCTCTCTTTCTATCTCTATGTAACTCTGCCTTTCAAATAAATAATCTTAAAAAAAATAAAGTACTTATTAAGGGCTAATGTGGTGCGGCAGGTTAAACTGCCACCTGAGATGCCAGCATCCCATGTGGGTGCCAGTCTGAGTCCCAGCTGCTGTACTTACCAGCTTGCTGCTCATGGGCCTGGGAAAGCAGTGCAAGATGGATGCAGAGGAAGATGAACCAAGTCCTTGGGCCCCTGCAGCCATGTGGGCAAGCAGGTGGAGTTGGAGGCTCCTGGCTCTGGCTTGTCCCAGACCCGGTTGTTGTAGCTGTTTGAGGAGTGAACCAGCAGATGGAAGATCTTCTCTCTGCACGTCTCTCTCTCTATCTACCTCTGTCCCTTTAAAAACTGGTGATTAATATTATTAGATTACAACATACTATTTCCTTTTGTTTCAAACATTTATTTATTTGACGGAGTTATGGGGGGATGTTGCAGAAGGGGAGAGATGTCCAGATGGCCTCAATGGACAAGGCTGGGAGTGAGGAGCCAAGCGAGGAGCCAAGATCTTCTTGTGGTCTCCTACATAGGTAGGATGGGCCCAAGCACTTGGGCCATCTTCTACTGCTTTCCCAGGTGTGTTAGCAGAGAACTGGATCAGAAATGTATCAGCTGGACACAAACCAGTGCCATATGGGATGCCGGTGTCACAGCAGCAGCTTTACCTGCTCTGTCACAGTGTCGGCTCCCACTACCTACCATTTTCATTATTTTTTATTCATTGCCCTTATTCTTTGTTTCTATTTTATCTTCTACTCTTTTTTCTGCTGTTTGTGATTTAAATTTAGCATTTTATATGATTGCATTTATCTCCTTTCATAACATTTCAATTATATTCCTTTTCTTAAAACCTTTTAAAAATGATTTTTTGCTTAGAATTTTCAACATAAATTTGCAGCGAGTCTAAGCCCACAGTTAGTCTAAGCACTGTACTGCTTCACAGGTAGTCCGAATCCTTGATGATAATGAGGGATCCTTTTCCTCCCCTTTGTCATTCATTTCACATAGTTATAAGGTCAGACATATATTGCTGTTAGGATTCTGAAAAACTATTATCTGGTTGATCATTTAAGAATAAGAAAAATAACTATTTACCCTCACTTACTCCTTCTGATTATTCTTTATTTAGGTAGTTCCAAGCTTCTGATGGTCTTAAGGCTCTTCAGGGAGACAGGACCAGTGTTCTCAAATCCTCTGTGCTATCTTCAGTTTCTCTGGGATGATAATTGCCTGGTATTGTTTTTGCATTTCATTTTTTTTCTGTTGAGTGTACCACATTCTGATTCTTTATGATGGGACTGTCACAGTGAGCACACAGCAAGAGTTATGTCTCTTTTATTCATCTGTCTATGTCTTAAACTTTTCATCCAGTTAGTAAATTACTGTCCCTAATGTACCTCGATTTGCTTCTAAAACAGCTCTGGAGGAGTTTTCCCTGAGTGACAGGCTGCTGTATTTGAGAGGGGAGAGCAGAGTTGTAGGGATGGCCTTGAATGGTGGTTTGCCCGAGAAGGAAGGAGTGAGTATGGCAGAGTAAAAGGGTTTAGGGCTGGCTGTTTGAAGGGTCTCAGTGGCTCTTGGACCCAGAGGCTCCCCTGGTCCTCTGGGGCTGGCCCTGTGTCCTGAGTGCAGGTGGACTGTGGCCCTCTGTCAGTCCGCACCCCATGTAGGAGGTGCTGAGTGTGTGTGCTCTAGTAGGTTTGCGTTTGAAACACACCTTCCTCAGTGAGCTGTTGACATCTGTCTGGGACTTGGCCAACCCTGGGGGGTGCATATCCCCCAGCAGCAGTGAGGCCCCAGACCTCAGAGCCCCGCAATACAGAAAATAAAGAACATGGAAGCTACTCTTACCTTTTGCTCTTTATTGTCTTTGTCTTAAGTTATTGTTTGATTATCTCATTATTCTTTTTGACTCTTTCCCCATAGTTTTGAAAATTGTATATTCTGTGTCTTTTTACTGGTTAGCTTTAAAATCTTTACCCCGCTTCTTAAAATAAAAACCTTGACCAGATACCTGAATTACTCCCTAGACATCACATTATCTCTGGCCCAGCTTCGCCTGTGCTTGTCCAGGGCTTGTGCTCCAGCTGCTCTGTTGCCATGGCTCTGCCTTGTGTTAGCCCAGCCTTGTTGCTTGCTGCTCACTCTCTACACTGTGATTGCAGCTCACTTCTGTTAAGTAGTGTGAGCCCAGAAAAGCATTCCAAAGACCCTTCTGTTAAGGATTCCTCTTTGCTTTCTTTTGAAGGAAGAGGAAGATGTTTCAGAGTAGCTGAGCTGCTCTCTTGTTGAAGTCCCAGCCTTCAAAAGTTAGGTTTCCTCTAGCAGAAAGATCTGGGATTACTAGAATGAATTATTTTCCAGTCCAGAAAATGGACAGATCTACTAAGCAGCTGTGTCAACAGCACTAGCCCCAGGTTCAAACGTTTGACTTACAGTAAATTTCATTGGCATTTTTCCTTGCTGTATCACTCATGGTGAATCCCATCTGCACTCATTGCACCCTGCCCCCGTGCAGGTGAAGAAGAGTGTAGAACAGAACAGCGCATCCCGCACCTTAGCACTTGTGTGGCCGTTGACCTGAAGTGGCCGTCCTCCAGAACGACAGGTATGCCGCAAGCCCCGCTCTGTCCACTTGGACTCCTCTGCTCCTCTCTCTTCAGCCTCCATTAATTACTTTGCTCTCCCTAATGCTGAGAGGATAAATCTGCCAGTGGGGACCTTCTGCAGCCTACAGCGGTGGTTATGTCTGCCTCCTCCCCTGTGCTGCTGTCCGCGCCCGGGCCTCGGCTCCTGGAATGGTGGGTGCACCACCCTCCCTGCTGGCCAGGCCACATCCCCTCATTGCCAGGTGTGAAGACAGAAAATCTTTCTATGCTCTCCTACATCTTTAAATTTCCCTTCTTCATTTGAGGATATAGGTATAGCTTTTATTTACATAAACCTAAAAGGATCGTCTTAAAGAGTAAACTTAAGCAGCAGCTATCTGACCTTGCTTTGCCCTCCAAGACAATTTCTCTACCCTTCTCTTTTATGGAACTCTGAAAAATATCGCTTCCCGTGCTTGCCTACGCATTTTCCCAGACCCCTCCAGTTGAATGTGGCTGCCACCATTTAAGCACAGCACTCTGTCCTGCTTCCAGCACTTGTGTCCTGTGCGTGAATACCTCTGAGTCTTTGTTTCCGTCACGTTTCACAGGGGTTTGCTATGACCTTCACTTTCCTCGTCTCACCTTAACTCTTGGACTGTTCCTGTTAGGCCTCGTTTTCTGCTTTGTCCTCTTTTCAACACAACATCTAGAATCTGAGGTAAATACATCCGTCTTTATTAAGACATCCAGTTGGCTTTCAATACCAGCTGTTCATGTAACCTGAGCAATATCACTCTTGTAACTTACATCTGGACGTTGCCTTGAACTTCAGATTCTCGTGTGCAGCTGCCTACTGTGCAGCAGAACTTGGGGTGTAGTAGGTGAGTTAGCCTATTCCAGAGAGGAGCTCATGGCGTTCTTTCCCTTGGTTTGTGCCACTGCTCTTAATGATGCTTGATGTCTCTGTTGTTTCTTGATATTGTAATAGGAATCTCCTACCTGGATGCCCATATGATGTGACCCACAGATACCTACTGATGGCCCTTGAACCTTGTGTTGATTCTTACCAACTGTTGGCCTTTCCTTGAGGACCTCAGCATCCATTTACCAGTGGGTACTCTCCTTATTGGTAGAAAATTGTGTCTCTAAAGCTTTTCTGTTAGACCACCAGCACCTCGCACTGTGCGTGACACACAGGTCTAGATGAGTGGAGAACAGGAAGGCAGTGAGTGCGTTTATTTGAAATGTATTGAGAGGGAAGACTTTTGAGAGGGTTGTTAATGCCATTACTGATGTTATTTTTAAAATGTTTTATTATTGTAAAGAGAACAGATTTTATGTGTTCTATAGGTACAGTTGCAAGAAGATAGCCATACTTCCCTCACTCCCCTGCTCCCCCACCCATTCCTTCCCTCCCCTCTCTTCATCCGTTTTTGCAAGGACATAATTTTAATCCACTCTATATTCACATGCTTAATTTGCCACTAATAATAATATTCAACAAGTAAAACATAGGAAGACCGCAGTTCCACAAGAGTATAAGCATGAGCCAAAAATGACGGTCGTATCCAAAGTGACAATTTTATTTCTGTATTTATTTATTTCTTTTTTTATTATTCTGTATTTATTTATTTTTTGGTATTCCAAATTAGCTGCCACATATCAGACAAAATATGTTTTTGTTCTTTAGAGACTGACTGATTTCACTAAACATACTGGTTTCCAGTTGCATCCTTTTTTTTTTTTTTTTTTTTTTTTTGCAAAAGAGAGGATTTCATTCTTTGTTATGGCCGAGATGTAGTCCATTGTGTATATACACATATATATCACATTGTCTTTATCCAGTCATGAGTTGATGGACTTCTGGGTTGACTCCATATTTTAGCTGTTGTGAATTGAGCTACAGTAAACATGGGGGAATAAATAACATTTTCATGTGCTGATTTCATTCCCTTTGGGTAGGTTCCCAGGAGTGGCATGGCTTGGTCATATGGTAGATCTGTGTTCAGAATTCTGAGGTGTCTCCGTACTGTCTTCCTTAATGATTGGACTAGTTTACATGCCCATCAGTAGTAAATTAGGGTACCTTTTTCGCTACATCCTTGCCAGCATTTATTGTTTTCTGATTTTGGGATGATAGCCATTGTAACTGAGGTGCAGATGATCCACCCTCAGCCCTGTGATCCTGCCCTGCACAAATATTTCCAGGGCCACTGCCTGTGAGTGCTCTGCTTTGGCAGTTTAAGCCTCAGTAGTAGCCTGGGGGATCAGAATGCCTCCCAGTCCTAAGTGGGTGCCCAGCCCCTGCCAACCCTGCTAGCTGGACTCAGAGTCAGTGGGGAACACGGGCTTTCCCTCTGGTGAAATCCCCTGGTTATGTGTGCGTGAGAGCTGCTGTACCCTCTCCTGGGGTCAGGATGGTGTCTTCACCCTGCCAGTCACTGGTGCCCTTTTAGGGGGATGAGGAAAAAGAAGTGTGGGTTACGTGGGTACCCTGCCCCCTGCTAGGGCTCCAGGCCAGACTCAGTCAGTGTGGTCTGTGAGGGTCTTCCTCAGGGACATTACCTGTGGCACAGGCTGCTCCCAGAAGCTGTGTCTTCCCCAGCCCCTGGCTGTGGGAGTTGTGGTCGGTGTCCCCACTCACAGCTGGGGTCTGCACTTTGCACAAGGCTCCACAGCTCCCTCTTCTTGAGAATTTCCGCTGTAAGTTTCTTTCTAGCTCTCCCTCTGGGAGTGCACTTCTTACACTTCTCTTCTGTTAGCTTCCTCTGTCAAAGTCAGCACTTCTCTTTCCCCTGCTCAGCCAGCCTGCAGTGTCTCGCCTTTGCTGTCCTTGAACTTGAGTTCTTTCAGGATGCAGAGCTTCTGTGTCAGAGACCACGTTCATTTTCTTTAAATTTGTGTACAAGTTGCACTGAGTGTGAGGCCCACCCTCACTATCTACATTTATTTTTTATGCAATCCTCAAAATCTCCTCCACCTGTCTTTCTGCTTAACTAAGAACATCAGGAAGCAGAGACCTGATTCCCAGGTCTCTGACAGCATGGGAGTCACACAAGGCGAAATGCATGTTTTGTTTCTGCTCTGAAAAAATGGAGAAGAGTTAGGTGGGATGAATTTGCGGTCCCCAGTGCAAATCCATTTGGGCACATTTTTTTCTTAAATATTTATGTATTTATTTGAAGGTCAGAGTTACACAGAGAGAAGGAGAGGCAGAGAGGGAGGTCTTCCATCTGCTGGCTCACCTCCCAGTTGGCCACGATGGCTGGAGCTGCGTGGATCTGAAGAAGCCAGGAGCCAGGAGCATCCTCCAGGCCTCCCACGTGAACATAACTTTAACATTTTAAAATCTTTTGATCTTACTCAGTTTGATTCTTTGATACTGTTTTACAGTCGTATATATGGTAGACAAACTCAGCATTTAGAAATGTGCAACTAAAATATGTGCATACAGTACTGCTGAAAGGATAGTTACGTTTCAGTTACTCAAGGTAATTGTTGAAGAGCACTTCTGTCTTTGCACACTCTGTGAGCACCCTTGGTGTTCAGGTGATTCTTGCATTATTTCTCTTGGCAGAGATGTTGGTTATGAATGCCAGACTCTATTTCTCTTACTGCTGTTCACATTGAGTCCGGTGGCTTGTTGGCCTAACCAGGACATAACAATTTCATAATATTTTCATAGGGCAAATTCCAGCAGCATGACGTTCAGTGCTGCAAGCCATAATGAAGAATACCATTATCAAAGTAGTTACCATCCTCAGAATAGAACTGGCTAAATGTACAGCTTCTGTCGTCATCCGGAGGGTTGGAGTTGTACCTCCAGTCTGTGCTGTCTGCTTCATCTAGGGCATGGGATAGAAGTGCTCCAAGGCAGGCACAGATGATTTCAATTTATGGATGAAGACGACAGGTGCGCCTTATTCATGTTGTTCTGATAGTTCAATGAGAAATTATATGCAGATAAGTCAGTGTATCTACACACCCTGGCACACTGCCCAGTAACCAATGCTTATCTTCTTACTAGGTTTTCCTTGACTGTTAGAAGATGCAAAACCACACCCCGAAGTGATTAAAATAGAGAATATGCGTAAACATTCTTGTGAGACATGAGAGGTATCTTCATGGGTCCCATAGGTTGCTTTGAAGATGGAGCATTAGGCCTAATCTGTGCAGTTCCAGGCAGCACAGTAAGCGGTGCAGTGCGAGAAGTACTGGACATGGCCTGTGGGGCAGTGCAGGAGGTGGAGGGCTGGCTCCCCGTGATGCCCGTGGCCCGCCCCTGCCTCCTGTGCACTCTCTGTGTTCCGTAGCTAGGCCATTGATTGTAGCTAAGATGCATGTTGTGGAGCAGCTGACCCTACGATAGGGCAGTTGTCCGGAATTCTGCAGATAGTCTTAACATATCACAAGGGGCCCTGACCCTGGAGGGGTGGCCAGCAATCAGTGTGAGGGTTACGTGCTGGCAGAGCCCCTGGGGGCCTGGGGGCCTCTGGAGATGCAGGGCTCTATGGCAGAGGAGTCCAGTGGGTTGCAGAAGACAGAGAAACAGGAGGTGGGTTTTCCTGGGAACTGCAGAAATGATGCTGCCCAGACACCTGGAGTTGAGCCCAGTGAGAACCGCTGCCGTCTCTGCCCACCCAGACTGTGGGCTGACACGTTCGTGTTGTTGCACACTTGACTCTGTGTAAGCAGCTACAGCAGCCATGGAAAACAGATGCCAAGAGCAACCCAGAACGTGCACTGTGAAATACAGGAGGTATTGATTTGCCGAAAGCCCCCAGTTCAGAGAGTGGGTCTCCATGCTGGGGGAAAGGCATCTGAAGCCAGGGCTCATGAACCCCTGTGCAGTGGTGGGATCCCTTGAAGCTGAGGTGGGCTGAGCAGAGGGGATGCTGAGATCAGAGAGATGCGTCTGTGACCGCTGGGTTCAGCTGTTTTTCTTGGTATTTCAGTTTGAAGCTTTGCTGATGGACTGTGCTGTGATCATCTACAAAGCCAGCGTGCCTGGCTGCCAGGGTCTCGTATTCCGCGCACCCTTACCCTTGCACATGGCGTGAATCCCGCACTCTCCCCATGGAGAGCTTAGTCTTCAGGGGCAGGTTTTTCCTCCACTTCCTGCCTCTTAAATGGCGATGCAAACGTGAAGATGGCAGTGCGTGTGACTGGCTCCCTCCCTCCGGCTGCCTGGGGGGGCGGGCGCAGCTCCCTGCTTTGCTGCAGCCCTCCCTGCACAGGACGAAGGCGGCCTCGTGGAAGGGAAGCAGACGGGCTGGGAGGGGGTGAGGAGGCATCCGACAGTGACCAGCAGCTGCTGGCTTCTCTGTTGGTCCTGACTCGTGAGGTACACACGACTAAGCTGGTTTTTGATGACGCTGTATTTAATTCACTGCAAAAGTGGAGAGAATACCATGCATGCAGTTACAGCAAAGGCAAACACAAGTGGGGTGTACGTTTGTTAAGAAAAAATCAGGAAGTAACAAAGGCCATGGAGTCTGCAGTATCAGCGTATCTGATGCTGGCGAAAAAGCAGCCGTTGGATGACATGGAGACAACCCGGCATTTTTCTTTATTTTGTTGGGTGACATGAACAGCATCAGATTACTACCTCTACTTTGCACATGTATGTGAGTTTGTGGTAAGTTCTGTCAGAATGACAACCCTTGTTCTTTGATTGACCATCTGGTTGCTGGTGGCAGAGGCACAGGTGTCCGGTTCTGTGGGCTGGCAGCTGGTGCGGGGGTCCTGACTGCTGAGAGCACAGCCCTGGATGTCCTTTTCTCAATGCAGGTGGTCTGGCAGCTGTGCAGTGCAGCCGTGCAGTCTGCCCCACACGTGTGCACGTTCAGCCCTACTCTTCCTCCACTGGGTCCTGGGTGTGCAGCACCAGAGCAATTGACTGTCTGCCCGGGGACAAACATCCTCTTCTCCAGCTAGTCACCAGCACTCTGGCACCTGTTGCAGATTGAGAATTTAAGATGGGCAAGCACTTTATGAAATGGTACCCATATGGCATGTCATGTTAGCAAAGCATGGCTGTTATCTCCACGTTACAGATGACGAAGCTGGGGCTTGGAGACCTTTGGAAACTGACCTGTGGTCTTGGCAGGTAGCATGCTGGGGGCAGTGTCCAGGCAAGACCTTGTGGCTGCACGACGGATCAGCCTCATCTGAGTCCGCCTGCCCTATTTTCGGGTAACACCTGCTCCACCTCCAGGACAGCACAGCTTGCTGTAGCACTCATTTCTGAAAGTGCTCACATTCTCCCTGTCCCGCACATGTCCCATCCGTGCTCACCGTTGGAAAATGTGCACCCACAGTGGCTCCCAGGATTGCAGCCCAAAGCGGCTTTGTTTTAGACCAGGTTTTCATACTTAACTGATGGGGAGAGTGGGTGGGAGAATGATTTGGCCAAGAAGAAAAGGCAACACAAGAACCCTGACCAGTTGGCAGCTTCTGTTCAGCTCTTTGTGTTACTTCTGCCCCTCTCTGAGCAGTGTGGCTGGAAATAGAGCAGTCACTCGTCCACTCCCCCGCCCTAGCTCTTCCTGTTGCTGCACATCACATATATCACTGTCGCTGTCCCTGCACCTGTGCACTCTGTGCTGAGTGGCTCCCATCAGCTCCCTCTCTGCTTTTGACACAATTTAGAATGCGGCCTCCTTTGCTCACCCTCACTTGCTTTGGTCACGTTCAAGGAGCCCTGCTTTCCCTTGGGTAGAGTGCGTAAGGAGACCCCAGCTCCAGGTGGTCGTCAGAGCACAGTCCCGGGTGGATCGCTCTGCTCGCTGCTGTCCAGTGGTTTCCCAGAGAGAAGCTGGCGACTGACGCATTATGGCCTTGGTTTTGGAGAGACATCATCGAACATCTAAATCACTTGGCCAAGAGACATCTAATCCCAGTGCAGCCAGAGGTGCCTGGGCTCAGGGCCTGGGCTGATGCCCTTGCTTTGTTCTTTCTCACTCAGACTGGAACCTGTCCTGAATATTCACTCACTGCTCTCTCACGGTCCTACCTGCTCTACAGGCTGTCTGATCAGAGATTTGTAGCACAAATTCGTCATGTTTATCGCAGAACTTGGTTACCTCTGTTTTTGATCTTGCTCACCGGGCTTTGCTGTCTTGTTAGCATATAGAACAGCCTGCTTTCTGCTTTGCAGAGTTGAACATGCGAGGATATTCTTGTCAGTATGACTGGCTGGAAAAATCCATGATTAAAAGTTAGGTTACTCATTACCATGGAAAATCAAAGTGGGAACAATACCTACCATTTCTGGAAAACATTTCTTGCTTATTCTTTCTGTGATCTTTCCTGAAAACAGAGCTATAAATTTCTACATTGCGCTGACATAGAAACACACAGAGCAATTTCTATTTGTGCAATAAAGATCCCATTACTCATTTTTTCTTCCGAATTAGTTTCTGAGAGTTTGTATCTGAAGAAGCACTAACGTTGGTTTTACTTTAGCTTGGGCTGGTTTTCGTTAGGCGTACCTCCATGTTTTGGGACTGACAGATAGCATCAGTGCTACTCACTTTCCCGAGAATAATGGTTGCAGTGTGTGAGCCGGAAAGGCAGTGATGTGAATGACTATTTGCCAGGGAAATCAATGGATGTCATTCCTGTGATGTGTGTCAATCATGGGTGGAAGGCATTATGATAATGTGTATAGACTGTTCCCCACGATCAGCAGCCTGCGGCCAGATCTGCTTCTGTTTGCGCGGGCGGTCTCAGCCTAATGAAGCCCAGCCAGGAAAACAGGGAAAATAGGGTTTAAGCATAATTGTTTGGGAGAACAGAGGGTGTCACAGAGGCAGTGTGAAGCCAGGGGCCTTCCTCCTCCTGCCAGTGGGAACTGTGTCCCAGTGACAGCGCATGCCATCGCCCCTGACAGTGGTGACACCAGGTATCCCGTGTTTCTTCCAGTGGTTTCACTGAGTACTGAGAATGCCTCCAGGGGTGAGGAGCTCACTGTCCCTCCAGGTGCCGCACAAGAGCATAAGGTGGCAGAGCTGGGTGCACAGAGTGGGACTCCGTAGATAGAGCCTCACTGCAGGGTGCCCAGAGTGACTCCACAATGACACCCTCACAGTGTGTGAAGGGAGGAACTTGCTCAGGAGCTGCTCTTAAAATGCTGTTCATACTACTCAGCCATAAGGAACAAGCATGAAATCCTGTCTTCCGCAGCAGAACGGACGCAACTGGAAACCATTATGCTTAATGAAGTAAGCCAGTCTCAAAAAGAGAAACGTACGTTCTCTCTGATGTGTGGCAGTTAATGTAAAATACAGGAAGATGTATAGGATTGAAATTGGCATCTTGTGATATGATTGTGTTTTTAACTCTTGTTTATTCTCTTGTGGAAATGTGGTCTTCTAATTTTTGACTTGTTAAATGTTATGGTTAATGTTGAATTAGGCTTGTGATTATAGAAGAGATTGAAATTTAAAAAAAAATTAGACATTTTAATCATTTATGAGACGCAGCCATAAAGTTGTAGAGTATTTCCCTATATTTGTCAGCTGCTTGGGTGTTGGGGAGGTAAACATAAAGTCTTACAGCACTGTTTGTTATGGCTGACTGCAGGTTTCTCATTGCCAGGGCTCAGCTGGCTGTACAAGGGGAGGGAGAGGGACATTAGGTTCACAGCTGAGCCAGGTGACTTCTGTTGCTACTGGGATCAAGAGGGCAGGAAAAATATGTCCAACTACATCCTTTTCAAGTGCTCTGCCGTGATCTGGGTGGACCTACTAGTGTTTTAGCCCATGTCGTTGGCACTAAAGGCTGACCTGTGAGGTGGTGTCAGGATGGACCTGTTGTAAGCCGTCACGGAACTTGAAGTTGAGGCGACAGCCACTGCTGTTCCTGGAGTGGCAGCGGCTCCCACACAGGCCTGCGGTGAGCATTTCTCAGCCCAGTCACCAGGCTCACGTTTCTGTCAATCCAGAGGCCGAGTGTTCTCCCCACTGCAGAAAGTAGCTCTCAGTAGAATCTAAGGAATAGTGGTTTAGGTAGTGAAGCTGTTCAAAAACTAACTTGGTTCTTTTAAAAAAAAATTGACTGGATATTTTCCTTTTCTGTTGAAAGATTTATCAATTTGAAAGGCAGAGTTACAGAGAGGGGGAGGGGAGCAGAGATCCTTTATCCGCTGGTTCACTCCCCAGATGGATGCAGTGGCCGGAGCTGGGCCAGTCCAGACCTAGGAGCCAGGAGCTTCTTCTCGGTCTCCCATAGTGGTGCAGGGGCCCAAGCACTTGGCCCATCCTCTGCTGCTTTCCCAGGCTCATTAGCAGGGAGCTGGATCAGAGATATGGAGCAGCCGGGATTTAAACTGGTGCCCATATGGGCTGCCGGCAGGGGAAGCAGCAGCTTTACCTGCTATGCCACAGTGCCGGCCCCCTAACTGGAGTCTTTTATGATTTAAATTTGTGACTCTTGGACATGTTATTGTGAAGGAGGATCCAGTGGCCACTGCAGCTGCAGCTGTAGGGGTTGTGTGTTGTCCGGAGGTAGTACCCAGTGGGCCTTCCAAATATGGAATGTAGTCATGTTACCGGAGAAATTGCAGGGTTCTTGTCTTCGCGCAAGAAAGCATTCAGGTGTGAGACAGAGTAGTGGGAAGTAAAAGTAGCAAAGTTTATTAGGGAAGGGACATCCATAAGAATGGATAGGCACCTCTCCAGACAGGACCTGGGAGAGTGCAGTTGCTCAGACTGGGGGGGGGGAGGGGGGGGAAAAGGAGCAAGGTTATGTGGTTGAGTGGAGAGATTACACCTGGCCAGGCAGGTGGGCGGCTCAGCAGAGGGGCAGAGGGCAGAGGGCTGAGAGAGCAGTCCGGTTGAGGCGGGGTGGGGGGGTGGTTAAGGAGATGGGTCTTGCTTCCCCACCACTGCTCCTCTTGGAACAAAGGACTTTTTGGATGTAAATAGAAAAACTTCTGAGTTTTCCCCTGAAGGTATCAGACAGGAGGAAGGCTAGCTGGCGCCTGTCCTGAGTTTAGAGGAAGGGTGAGCAGGGTGAGCAAGACCCCCTAGGAAGGAGCAGGGTGTTTGAAATGCAGATACTGGGCTGCACCTGGGAGACTGTGGAAGATTTGTCAGGCAGAAGGGGCGGGGACCCCCACCTGGCAGGTTATCAGGTAGAAGGGGGCAGGACGGGATGTGAGGGCCAGGCTGCCCCTGAAACATTATCAGGATGACTCTGAGATGCAGATGCATATGCTGGACATAGATGTCTTCTCTTTAGGCCTTTATGTCACACATATAAGCTCATAACTGACTTCCTACCGAACAGTCATACATTGATAGCCATGTGTTCATTGCATGCAGTCTGTGGCTCCAGTGATGACCCAAAATGACGTTGTTACAGTTTTATTATATGTTTAATGTGAATAAGCTATATAGTGTGAAAGTTTAGAGACTTAAAGACGAGAAATATATGTAAGCACCCGATGTCAGTTTGCAATCTATAGCATCTCAGAATTGCAGGTCATTCAACTAGCAAGCAGAAACAAACCAAAATCACCTTAATTGCCGGATATCGTGTAGACGCTGCATTAAGCTAATGGGCAGAAGCATGCTACAATGGTATTTCATTTCATGGTTCCTGTTCCTGGTGGCATTCAGGTCTCTCCCAGAGAGAGGCTGCTCTTAGGAAGACTTGCTTTGTCCTCCCTGTGAGCAGGGACACACCCTGCTGATAACTCTGCTGTATCCCCCACCCCCCTTTATTCCTGATGGTGAAGTTCATTGCATCACAATGCTTGTGTTTATTTCTATCTCCCTCTGCTGGGTTGTGAATTCCTTTGAGAATGAGGATTTTTACTTCCGTTTGCTCTTTCTGTTGTAAGGATGGTTTCTGAGTCTCCATTCATGCTCTTAAATACCTTAGGTGGCTGGATAGATGAATGGATGGATAGATGGTGAGTGAAGCTGGCTGAGACAATGAATGCTTTTGCATAACACAAACACATTCCCATTGCAAGCAGATGCTACTTTAATATCATAAATAATGCAGCCAATCGAAAATGAAGCCACTGTTTAGTTTTCTACTTGGATGGTAATTTACATTAACAGAAGTGAACAAAAATGATGATAGGAATGCATGAAAATATTTTAATAACCTCCTCATTTAGCTGCTCATCTATTTTCATGACTTTGGAAAGGACCATGAAACTCTGTAAAAATGTGGCAAAGATGCAGGTTGTTTGGTGCAGTGTGAGACTTGGTGAGATGCTCTGTGGGTGGTCTCTACAATGCGGGCTGTCCAGGGCAGCCTGCTTGTCTCTGTGAGGTCCTTCTGCTCTTGCTGGGGAAGCTGTGGTGCTCTGTGGCCTTGCTTTTAGTAGGGTTGTTACTGGAGAAGCAGAGGGTCCTTGTCTTTGCACAAGAAAGAATTCAGGCGTGAGACAGAGAGCAGGGGAAAGCAACACAGCAAGGTTTATTAGGGAAGGGACATCTGTAGGAAGATGGGCACCTCTCCAGACAGAACCTAAGAGTGCGAGGTTCACATTTAGGCTGGGGTTTTTAAGGGGATGGGTCTTGCCTTCCCTCCCTCTCTCCTCCTCTTCCTCCTCCCGTAACAAAGGATTGTTGGATGTAAATATGAAAAATTCCTTTCTGAGTTTGTCCCATTTAAATTACCAGACAGGGTAA
Source organism: Lepus europaeus (assembly GCF_033115175.1). NCBI lineage: Eukaryota > Metazoa > Chordata > Mammalia > Lagomorpha > Leporidae > Lepus > Lepus europaeus. Next base: position 1,190,695 of record NC_084835.1, on the reverse strand, counting down.
GCCTGGCTGGCGTTGCCCCACCTCAGAGGAAGGATGTTTATCAGGTCATCAACATCTGAGTGGGACTTTGAAGTGCAGATACTGGGCTGCACCTGGAAGGTTATTGGGATGACTGAGATGCGGATGCTGGACCACTGTAGATGTCAGTTCTTTAGGCCTTTGTCACGTACACAGAAGCTCATTTCTGACTTCCTACCTAACAGGGTCACTGGGGCACATCCGCAGGGCATGTGACTGCCATGTTCTTCAAGAGCACATTTGTGTGATGGCTTCCCGCATGTTGCATGACGACCAGGGTTTTTAGGTCCCTTTGAATGTCTGATGGTGAATGCTGATTTTCAAAAAGATGTCTGGCTTTCCGTACAGATGATGAGTATGTTGGTTAGTCACAGTCTTGCAAGCTGTTTGTTTTAGATACTGCAGTATGAAAACCAGAAGTGGCCAGTGGATCTTTCTGAATGTTGGTGACAGCAGCTCAGCATGCAGCTTCCTTTTCAATGGCATACCGCGGTCACTTTGGATAAGGAAACTCACTTTCTAGGTCAGCCTTCTGCTCCAAATGAGGAAAATAGGATTGTGTGAGTACTAACAGCTTGAAGAGCAGCACGTGAGAGTGCGAAGAACATCCCGGAGGTTCTTGTTACTCTGTAAAGGAAAGGGCAGTTTGATACGGGTCACAGGCTGTGGGTTGGAACAGCACACTTGGAGTGCGTATCTGGGAACCGCTGACCCAGTTGTTATTAGTGGCACTCACGAGGTCCTTCCTCTTTCTGAAATGCCGCGTGAGTATCAATTCATGGCATTGATCGTTGTGCTCGTGTTGGCTCCCTTGACTGCCGGGCAACTCAAGCAGTGAAGGGATTTCAGAGTCTGCAGGTGAATGCTTCGGGCCAGGCCGGCTTCTGCGCTGCTGTTCGGGGAGTGGACGCTGCTGGCAGGGTTTGTTAACGTCATCCTTGGCCATGTCCAGGTCATAGTGAGACACATGGAAGAATGTAAACTGTCTACTCTCTGTAGTTGCTTTAAAGTTGCCGTCTAAGATGTGAAAAATGGCAGTGTCCATGAATTTGGACAAGACCAAAATGGGATATTTGGGAGCACCTTGTTGGGTGTTAACAGACTATCCCTACTTTACTTCCTTTCCTTTTTAATATTATTTGTGTCTGTAGACACAACCCACATGACATAGACATAGTACCGCACGACATAGGCATGGCCCACATGTCATAGCTATGCCCACATGATGTAGACATGGTACACATGTTGTAGCTATGCTCCACATGGCACACATGTAGTAGCTATGATCCACAAGATGCAGGCATGACCCATGTCAGAGCTGTGGTCCACATGATGCAGGCATGGTGCATATGACACAGGCATGGCACACATGTAGCTATGATCCACAAGGCACAGGCATGGCCCACATGTCAGAGCTGTGGTTCACAAAACGCAGACATGGCCCACATGACACAGTCGTGGTACACAGGTTGTAGCTGTGGCCCACGTGACATAGCACATATGTCATAGCTGTGGCCCTTACGATAGAGACATGGCCGACATAGCATAGCTGTGGCCCACAAGACACAGACATGGCCCACATGCTGTTTATGAGGGACTCCATTCAGTCTTAAATACAATCTCTTGGCAGCTGCAAGAAAGAAGACATTGGATTATTAATAAAGATACATTTCTTCCACAAGCAACAGTAGATGGGAAATACAATTGGTTAGGGCTATGTAATGCAGATAAGGGCCTCATTAAAACCACATTTAATGGTAGTATTTTTGGTTAAGATAAAATGATACATGCACAGTGCAATCATATACAGTTTAAACTGTTCTCACTTTACTAAATAGACAATTGAACAGTTGTAATTGATTCATTTATTGCAATTTTCATTCCATTAGTTAGAATCTGTATCTAAAACTGGAGCTGTCCATCAGAGAAAACAAATGCATGTTTGACATTTTATGATACTAATTGGAGGAAGGAAGCAGACCTTTGTATGGAGCTTTATCAGGGCTATATACATTTTTGGTTATGCAACAGTACATACACGTGTCATGACACTAGTCATATAATTAGTTGAAGCACCTTGGTAAGTTTGTAAAAATATGTTATTATGAAGCCTTATGAAATAGTGGTGTGGCAGGTAAAGCTTCCACCTGTGGTGCTGGCATCCCATATGGGTTCTGCTTCGAGTCCTGGCTGCTCCGATTCTGATCCAGCTCCCTGCTAATGTGCCTGGGAAGGGAGCAGAGGATGGCCCAAGTCCTTGGACCCCTGCCCAACATGGGAGACTTGGAAGAAACTCCTAGCACTTAGCTTTGGACTGGCCCAGCGTTGGCCATTGCAGCCATTTGGGGAGTGAAACAGTGTATAGAAGATCTTTTTCTCTCTCTCTCTGTAACTCTGCCTTTCAAATAAATAAATCCTTAAATAAAAAGAAACAGTAAAAATGGTTTTCATGTTATTTAAACTCACTTTATTGATTATATTGAGTTTCAAGTCTGTCATTATACTGACGTTGTGTTTACTTTTGGACAGTAATTTTTCCAGAGTCTTTACAGCTCTACTGAATTACTAACCCTGCAGTGCCTTCTCCTCCCAGGATCTGTGTGCTGATGTATTTGTTGATGACATGTGGGACAGAACACACATCCACAAATTCAAAAATTCATTTGCATGGGATGTTCTGTTTGAGTTCCTTACACCATTCTTTTCCAAAGAATACCCTTGTAGATGGCCGATGTCATGGCTTAGCAGGGTAAGCTACTACGTGCGGTGCTGGATCCATGTAAGTGACCATTTGTGTCCTTGTTGCCACACTTCCAATCCAGTTCCCTGCTAATACATCTGGGAAAGCAGTGGAAGATGACCCAAGTGCCATCCATTTGACCTGGAAGAAGCTCTTGGCTCTGGCTTTGGCTTGGCCCAGACCTGGCTGTTCTGGCCATTTGGGAAGTGTATCAACACAGGGAAGACTTCTTTCTCTGTCTCTCTCCCTTCCCCCTCCCCCTCCCCCTCCCCCTCCCCCTCCCCCTCTCCTTCTTTCTCTCTAACTCTGCCTTTCAAACAAATAAATCTTAGGAAAAACATGCTCTTTTAGGTATTTTTACTTCTTGACTTTGGCTGTAACACTTGACACCTTTCTGTACTTGTTTTTGAGGGTTAAATCTCCGTATTGACAACATTGGCCATAATTTCAAGAATACCCTGAACATACAAAGTGGTGAAAAATGTATCTGGTGCTTCAGCTGTCAGACAGCTGTTGACCTAGATGGCCTTGAGAAAGTGCCACAGAGCTTGGGCAAGGCACGGTATCTGACCCACCGGGCAGTCTAATCATGGTGGGGACAAGCCGTCTTCTGTCTTTGATGACACTTGCAGCTTATGTTATTGTTTTTGATAAAACGAAAAGTCGGAAATTCCTAGAGTTGTTTATTAATATGAGAAGTATAAATGACTGATAGTGGGCTCAGATTTTATGAGCTGCATCCTGTGAGATTGCTCCCACTTGACCACTTTAGACCTATGAAAGTGGTACTTCCATACAGAGAAATAATAAAACATACCTGTGGGGAGACCCCTGAGAGCCCTTGAATGGCCTGAGGCCTCAGAGCTGTACAGTTGTCCCTCAGCAACCCCCACGGGCCTGTTCAAGTCCCTTGCATCCAGTGACAAGTATTTGCATAGAATCTGCACACATTCCCCTGCCTGCTCCAGTCATCTCCAGACGACTGGTACTGCCCAATATCCCTTGAATGTTGGGTCAGCAGTCGCTGCATTGTACCCTTTGAGGAGTAATACCAAGATAAATAGTCCTGGGGTCAGTACTAGGGCACATTGGATTAAGCCACTGCTTGCGACACTGGCATCCCATTGCAGTGCCAGTTCGAGCCCTGCCTACTATGCTAGCAACCCAGTTTCCTGCCGAAGTGCTCAGCAAGGCAGCAGGTGATGGACCAAGTACTTAGGCCCCTACCACCCACATGGGAGACCTTACTGGGGTTCCTAGCTCCTGGCTTTGACCTGGCCCAGACCTGGCTAATGTGGCCAGTTGGGGACCTAAATGAACTAGCAGATAGAAGATCTCCCCATCCACCCCCCCCACTCCCACCCTGCTCCCCGCCTTTCATACAAACAAACATAGCTGTTTTTAAAAAAAGAATAAATAATCCATATATGTTTGGTTCAGCTTCAGTTTCAAGGATTTCTGTACTCTGTTGATTTAATCTGAGGATGCTGAACCTGTGAACATGGAGGGCTGGCGTGGCTTCAAACATTGGTTCCCTCTAGAAATAGGCAGAATGATGGTGAGAGCTGTGCTGCCAGAGCAGATGTTGCTGGCAGAGTCGGGGGCCCAGAGGCAGAATAGTGGGGGTGTTCTCACCTTCAGCCCATCATAATTTGCCTTGCTAGGGACTGCTCACCCCTGTATGCATTCCAGATCCCCCATCCTACGTGTGTCTTGGAAGCAGCTAACTTCCATGGATGGTGGGGACTCTTGTCTCAGGACAGGTCCTTAGCCACAGCTTATCTGGATCATTTAGATGATGATAGGGGAGAGTTTTGAGCTGTTGATATACAGATGAAACTTGGGACTTAGTATTGATGCTATGATGGGTGAGACTTTGGAGGATCAGTGGACAGAATGAGTGGAGCTTACAGGTGGCATAAGCATCAGTGTTGGGGTTCCGGAGAGCAGTGCACTGAATGAAGGAGGATGAATGGTGGGCCCCAAAACAGCTATGGCCATGTTTTAATTTCAGGTACTCGTGACTGTTAGCTTATTTGAATAAAGGGTCTTTGCAGATGTAGGTAGGAGTTGAGTGATGAGGGCATCACCCTGGATCCAGATCTTGGCATACCCTAAATCCAAAGGAATGTTTCTTTGTAAGGAAAAATCAGAAGATTGCAGACTGAGGGATGAGGAAGAGGAAGAGGAGGGGACACAGAATGACCACAGAGAAGAGCCTAGAGTGAGTCAGGATGCCAGAGCAGCCTTGAAAGCTAGAGATGGCAGAGGGCAGACCCTGCCCTCGAGAAATCAGATGGATGCTTTGCTGCCGGCTCTGAGAACTCCGGGTGCAATTTATTTCTAGTGTTCTAAGTCCCCAATTTTGCTGTCATCTGTTTTGCCGGCTGTGGGGAATAAGTAACAACCTCCAGGGCCAGGACTCTAGTTTTCAGTCCTGATACCTAAACAGGATGTTCTTTTCCCTGAGTCAGAATTGACAGTGATGTGATTCAGGCTTGGAAACATGCAGTGCACACACAGGTCACAAACCTTGGAGAGTGAGAGGTCACTGGCCATCGGCTGCAGGCTGACACTGTTCCTGCTCTGCCGGTCCCAGGTCAGAAGGGGTTTTAAGGGACCCTTGTGACAAGTCACATTGTGCAAGAGGCTGCCTTGAATCTGACTGATGCAAGAATGTGGCTCTTTGTTTTAACTGAGTCTAAGAATGGAGTGGGGGTTTGTTAGACTTTATTTTTTTATTTATTGACAGGCTGAGTGGACAGTGAGAGAGAGAGAGAGAGAGACAGAGAGAAAGGTCTTCCTTTTACCATTGGTTCACCCTCCAATGGCTACTGCGGCAGGCGCGCTGTGGCCGGAGCATCGCGCTGATCCAAAGCCAGGAGCCAGGTGCTTCTCCTGGTCTCCCATGCAGGTGCAGGGCCCAAGCACTTGGGCCATCCTCCACTGCACTCCCAGGCCATAGCAGAGAGCTGGCCTGGAAGAGGGGCAACTGGGACAGAATCTGGTGCCCTGACCGGGACTAGAACCCGGTGTGCCGGCGCCGCAAGGCGGAAGATTAGCCTATTGAGCCATGGTGCCGGCCATGGAGTGGGGGTTTGTGGTCAGTGTGGGTAATGTTTTCTGGGAAGGTTTTCATGGCATCTCCACGTGGAGCTCAGTTACAGGAGTTCATCACGGTGTCTTCATGGCACCAGGAGGCTTGGGTGCATCATGGGAGAGTGTGCTGAATTGGCATGCAGGAGGTGGAGTTGGGGTGCAGGGCTGGGGACAAGGAGCCGTTGGAAACATATATATTCATGGACTCCCTTCCTAGCCTCATCTCACTCATGTTGGGTGTTTGAGTTTTGGGGGCATTTTGATATTTGCTGTGGAAGTTCAGTTTATTATATTCCTCTCCTGCTCCTCCCCACTGTCTTTTCTGTATGCATGCTATATTCCTTAAGTTCCAAGAATCCCCCAGGTCTTAACAAGTTCCTGCAACAACTCAAGTGCCCACAGTTTCATCCTAACAGCACCTAAGTCAGACAGGGATGAGTCATACCTTGAGACTGTGGCCAGTTACTCCAGCTGCGAGCTCAAGAAGTGAACCCAGTTACTGCTTCCGTGAGTCTGGCAGGCACAGGCCCGATGTCCCTACTCCTAAAGGAGGACTAGGAAAGGAGGAAGGACTCACCAGTCGCAGGATCCAGTGTGTCAGCTGACATTCAACCTTGAGTCTCAGAACAGTGCCTGGCTCCAGGCTCTGTCGTCTGGTCTGGGTGCACAGGTTAGGGAGTCTCACCTCTGGATACACCTCAGGAAAACATGGGTCCACAGTCAGATTCCCCAGCTGCATTGTCAGCCTCTCCCATCCCAGCTGCTCGAAGGCAGTGAGGTCAGGCTCCACGTCCCTGGCAGCCTGGTTGTTCTGCCTGAACTTCTACACGGGCCTCGACGTTGTCTTGCCTTCCCTTTGACGCAGTCAGGTGGCTGCTTCACGGCAGTGCCCCTCCCACTTCACTGCCTTCGCGCAAGGTGTTTGCAGATTAAATGTCCAAGGGGGGTTTCCTGCTTCCTGTTATTTCGGCGCTTCAGCGGACAGTGCCATCCACCTGTCAGCTTCTGGGGTAACCAGGTCTAGACTATATTGTCGTGTTAACCTGTCAGCTGTGGCGACATTCAGAGTAAATCCCCTAGCGGTGACACAGCTCCCAGAGAAGGCCAGTGGACTACGGGATTTTAGTTGATGCAAATCAAATGGGCTTAGCAACAGGCATGGAGGTCGTCAGGGAAAGCGTGTCCCGGCAGTTTTCTGGTTTGGTCAGCTCTTAGAAGGGCTGCATTTTTTGTTTAGCGCATTCCTTACAGGAAACCCAGCATGGTAGTGCATTATGGCAGCACAGTTGCTATAGTCTCGTCTTTTCCCTTACCAACTTTGTATACTACTTGGAATTATGAGTTATTTGGTCAGTTCAAATACAGAGAGGCATTTAGGCATCGCCATTTCATACTGTGTGGGGGCAATAGGAACTTTACAGGAAAATGTCTGCTTCTCCTATTTTGTGGAGAGGATCTCCAGTACACCTGATGGAGGTCAGTTCCTTAGAGAGAGTTTAATTAGAAAGGCTGCTTACTGCTCAGAGTGAACATGGATCCCCAGAGGGGCACCTGGGACAGGTTTCTAGACTCCCTGGACAGAGAGGAAGAAGAAACATGGTTTCTGTTCAAGGCAGGGACATTGGGTGATGAAGGAAACCAAGGTGCGCTGAAGAGTTGTTGGTATGGTGATTGTGAGTGTGTGTGTGTGTGTTGAAGAAATCCCCTAGACATTGTTAACCTCAGATAGGCTGAGCCTCAGGAGAAGCTGTCACCACTGTTTGTGCCAGGTTATTTCTTCTGAGTTTAAAGACTGTTCTCTTTTCCTACATCCATCTCACCCACACAGGAAGGCACTAGAAAGTGGGTAACAGCCGGCGCCGTGGCTCAACAGGCTAATCCTCTGCCTTGTGGCACCGGCACACTGGGTTCTAGTCCCGGTCGGGGCACCAGATTCTGTCCCAGTTGCCCCTCTTCCAGGCCAGCTCTCTGCTATGGCCTGGGAGTGCAGTGGAGGATGGCCCAAGTGCTTGGGCCCTGCACCCCATGGGAGACCAGGAGAAGCACCTGGCTCCTGACTTCGGATCAGCGCGGTGCGTTGGCCGCAGTGCACCGGCTGCAGTGGCCATTGGAGGGTGAACCAATGGCAAAAGGAAGACCTTTCTCTCTGTCTCTCTCTCTCTCTCTCACTGTCCACTCTGCCTGTCAAAAAAAAAAAAAAAAAAAAAAAGGGTAACACATGGCCCGGGACCTGCGGGTCTCCTTACACATGAGCTGTGGCTTTCCTCCTGCAGGTTGAAGTCCTTCTTTATCCTGCTCAACCTTGCCTTTTGGCTTTGTTCATGTTGTTGTCCCTGTCATTGTGTCTCTGCTGCTTTATGCTGCCCACGAAGAGTCCACTGGGTTTTTGCTGTCACCCGTACTTGTAAGACCCCTTAAGCTGGCGTCCCACAAATTGACCGGACCCCAGAAACACAGACTCCACTCCAACCGATGCAATAGCAAGAGGAAGTTTATTTCATTTGCAAATGGGCCGTCTCAATAGCACCCTCTAGTGTAGTGCAGGGAGAGAGTGGCCCCGAACATCAGCTTTACAGGGTATTTAAAGCTTAAAACCACAGCATTAGCATACTTAGTTATGTTACAATCCTATTGGGCAAGATAAAAGTTGTGTTACAATTTTATTGGATATGTTAATGGTTACTAGGTAAGGGGCTTGGGATGGGGGTCGCGGGCAGTTTCTTCTTATCAGCTAAAGCAAGCAGGGCGGGGGTGGTACGGGCTGTCCGTGCTTTGCGATTTTTCTTCTTTCCTTATCAGCTTAAGCAAGCAAAGACGAGGATGGCAGTAAAACAGTAAAACCTGGGTATGTCACAACAGGATGAGGGGCTGCAGGGCGGCAGTAAAGCAGTAAAACCTTGGTATGTCACAAGATAAGGGTTGGGGGCTTTCCATCCTTCCCTGTTTTCTAAAGATATCGCATGCAAGCTTAGCCAACTCATACAGAAGCAAGAAAAATGCGGTTAGCCTTAGTTCCTCCATTTTGTCCCTCAGTTAGCCCTTACATACTGAGTCCAGCAATCCCACCCTTGGCCTGTGACCCTGTGGAGCCCTGCACGGTGTTCTTCAGGCTGCCAAGCTGGGCGTTGGGGAATAACCGGGCAGTGGAATGGGTTAGTGCCCCCAGCAAGCTTGTCCATATCAGCTCTCAGCTCCGGGCCCAGACATTCCTGGTTTTCCACCTGACCTCGCACTCTCCTGGTTTCCAGTGGGATGGCTCTGAAGCTGCATTTCACAGTTGTGTTAACACTTGTTCTTCTCTGATGCTGGAAGCATGGACATCTCTTCACATACAGTCTCCTGTTTAGACAGTCATTCTTTTGTACCTTTTTCCTGCCGGTGGTGGTGCCCGTGAGACATGACTTACGTGTGTTCCATGGACGTTGGTTTCAGATGGTGAACCTGTCTTCCTCCAGGTGGTTGGCATGGCCTGATGGGTTTCCCATCTGGAAGAAGAAACGCGTGTGTGACCCAGTGAAGTCTGCCTATTTTCCACGCCGTCACTGTTCCTTTCACATGCCTTCCTCTCTGAGGCCGGGCCCCCCTTTCCTGGGGCTGGTTTCCCCGGATCTGGCTGCTCCTCAGACGCCCTGGTGGTTTCTCCTCGGCTCTTCTCTCCCTCCTCAGCCTTTTGCTCTCCAGCTTGCTCCTCGCTCCAGTGCTCTCATCCAGTCTTGAGATACAGCTGAGCTGCGTATGTGCTCAAGGCTCGGGTTGCTGTCTCAGGCCGGTCTCCTGTGACTTCAGACTGGTGTATCCAGTCAGTCCGTGTTGAGCCTGAGGTGGAGGGACAGTCAGAGACACACTGACGGCTTACCTGCAGGAGTACAGGAAGTAGGGACTTCCCGCCATGTCCAGAGTGCCGGATTCTTGGGGAAGGCTGACCCTGCTGTCCGCTTGGGCACTTCCTTTCCTTCATGGACGGCTCCCACCGCTCTTCAGTTGGCGAGGCGGCCCAGCCTTCCTCTGTACTCTGCTCTCCCTCACTCAGAGTCAGCTGAACCTGGACTACGTCCTGTCTGCCGAACGCCTCCCAGGGGCATCTGCTTAGTGCCTGGTCTGCACATCCCACTGATGTCCTGTCATAGGAAAAAGCAAAGAGAAATGCATGTTCAGTGCATCAGTGAATGTCAGTTTTCTGCAAAGGATTTTTTTTAAAGATGTGTATGTTTATTTGAAAGAGTTTGAGAAGGAGAGACAGAGAAAGACCCTAAATCTGCTTGTTCACTTCCCAAGTAGCCACAGCAGCTGGGGCTGGGGAAAGCTAAAGCCAGGAGCCAGAAGATTCCTCTGGGTCTCCCACATGGGTGCAGGGGCCCAACAGCCTGGGCCGTCCTCGGCTGCTTTCCCAGGTGCATTAGCAGGGGCCTGGATCGGAAGTGAAACATCTAGAACTGGAACCTGCACACATATGGGATGCTGGCACTGCAGTGGCTTAACCCACTGCACCACAGCACCGGTCCCCCTCCAAAGTATTTTTTAACTGGAGAAACAGTAACTTACATACATAGTGTTTTCCTGCGCTATGCAAACTAGCTATCTTGGTTAAGAAGAAAAGTGATATCTGGTGTTTATTTTATTTTATTTTTTTTAATTTTTGACAGGCAGAGTGGACAGTGAGAGAGAGACAGAGAGAAAGGTCTTCCTTTTGCCGTTGGTTCACCCTCCAATGGCCGCCGCGGTAGGCGCGCTGCGGCCGGCGCACCGCGCTGATCCGATGGCAGGAGCCAGGTGCTTTTCCTGGTCTCCCATGGGGTGCAGGGCCCAAGCACTTGGGTCATCCTCGATTGCACTCCCTGGCCATAGCAGAGAGCTGGCCTGGAAGAGGGTCAACCGGGACAGGATCAGTGCCCCTACCGGGACTAGAACCTGGTGTGCCGGCGCCGCAAGGTGGAGGATTAGCCTGTTAAGCCACGGCGCCGGCCTATATCTGGCGTTTATTAAGCACTTACTATACTGGGAGCCCTGACGTTGTTCAAAGAAAATGAGACATTTTTTAGTCAAGTCCCGGAGCCACACACTGAAGCACATGCTGTCGTCATTGCCAGGGTAGCTCAGGGACCTGGGTGTCTTGCTGGCGTTTGCACATCTTGTAGATGATGGAGCTCGCGTTCGTGTTGAATGTGAGCACTCTGATGTTAGTGCCTACACTAAAGTTTTTATTTTTAGTCTGTGAAGGGTCCATATTCCTGTTTTCAGAGATAAAGTGTTTAAGGTAATAGAAGGTGAGGGCTGTTAGGAGGGGCTCAGAACTTTCCAGAGAGTTAAAGGTTGCTAAGGTACAAGTAATTACCTCTCAACAATGTAGAGATTAGGTAAGGCAGATATAACTATGTACTTTTCATGTAGAAACAGCTGGTAGTAAAAGGACCAAATAAACACCAGTGAGCTGTATAAATCGCCTGAAATATCTCAGAAGAAATAGTTCAATATTATTGGAATATGCTCAAAATTAGAAGTACTCTGGGGAACCCATGCTGTATTTATGTAAAGTGCAGCAGAAAAACGGACAGATTGGCTTTGTGGTCTCTGCTTCTAATCACATGGAAGTGAGCGCAGAGGCACCACCACCTCTGCCCCTCTTCCCCCACAGGGTTCTGATGCCTGACATAGGGAGAAGGAACACTGAAAGAGACAAGCAGGACACTCTTATTTTCCCACAGTCCTAGGCTTGGCCGCAGCTATTCTAGTAATAGTTGAATTTGCTTGTGAATAAAACCCAACAATGCCGGAAAGCAGAGGGTCGTGCACTGTAGCTTAGGGGCCAATTGTGACTCACTGCTTTTTATTTAAATAAAATTTTATTGAAACTCAGCAGCATCATTCATTTGCATGTTTCCAGTTTGCACTGTTGTTTGCGTCCATGTTGTAGCTTTGGGAGAGATCACACAGTCGGCAGTGCTGGGAGCATTTACTTCCTGGCTCTGCAGCAAAGGGTTGCTGGCCTGTCTTCTCAAGAAAGCCCCTGGGCACTGTTGTTATAAGATTTAAATTATACGATAGAGTATAAAACTGCTGTGCTTTCTCTGCAGTTGTCAGATGGACCCAGCTGGCATGGAGGTGGTAGGGTCCTGGCTGCCTGAGCTGCCCCCGGAGACACACACAGTCTTATGACTTCTGAAGGGGCTCACATTCAGTCGGCGGATCTACTTAAAATCATTTGTCTCAAATCTCGAGGCAGATGTTGAGTTTTCAAAGCCCTCTGGGAATCATGCTCTTGATTCACTGGCTTTGAAGCCAATTCTTCACATTGGGGTTTCAGGGTCTATAAAATGTGGTGAGTTTGGTGTTGTACCTGAGAGCCTGTGAAGGCAGCCGTCCTCCGCGTGAGCTCCCCTGCCTCCAGCCTCTAAGTCTGTTTCCTTGCCTGTGTGTTTGGTGGCCACTAATGCATGGGTAATGCTCCAGTCATTTCCCATAACTTTTGCCTACAAAATTAGCATTTATTTTGTGATTCAAAGGCATTGCTAAAATATTAGAAGATACACTGTTCAAAGTAGAATGTCTGAGATGAGTGTTTGGCACAGTCGCTAAACACTTGCTTGGGCTGCCTGCATCCCATGTTGAACAGAATACTTAGGTCAGGATGGAGTTACTCGACTTCCAATCCAGCTTCCTACTAATGGGCAGCCTGAGGAGGCAGCAGATGATGGCTCAAGCACTTGAGTCCCTTGACCAATGTAGGAGGCCCCAAGGAGTCCCTGACTCCTGGTTTTGGCCTGGCCAACCCTCACTGTTGCAGGCATTTGAAAAATGAGCCAAATAGAAGATGGAAACTCTGTTTCTTTCTTTTGCCCTTCAGATAAATGAAAATGAATAAATAAACATTTAAAGTAGGATGTTTTCCTTTGAAAAATAGAAATTTAGAAAGTAACCTTCTGGCCAGCACTGTGGCTCAATAGGCTAATCCTCTGCCTGAGGCACTAACACCCTGGGTTCTAGTCCTGGTCGGGGCACCAGATTCTGTCCCGGTTGCCCCTCTTCCAGTCCAGCTCTCTGCTATGGCCCAGGAGTGCAGTAGAGGATGGCCCAAGTGCTTGGGCCCTGCACCCACATGGGAGACCAGAAGAAAGTACCTGGCTCCTGGCTTCAGATCTGCGCGGTGCGCCGGCTGCAGTGGCCATTGGAGGGTGAATGAACCAATGGTAAAGGAAGACCTTTCTCTCTGTCTCTCTCTCTCACTGTCCACTCTGCCTGTCAAAAAATAAATAAATTAACTTTCTATTCAGATGGCATTTTTCCATAAAAGCAATACATTGGCACTGTGGTGTAGCGAGTTAATACCCTGGCGCACTGGCATCCCATATGGGTGCTGGTTCGAGTCCTGGCTGCTCTACTTCCCACACAGCTCTCTGCTATGGCCTGGGATAGCAGTGGAGGTTGGCCCAAATCCTCGGACCCCTGCACCCACGTGGGAGACCTGGAAGAAGATCCTGGCTCCTGGCTTCGGATGGGCGCAGTTCCTGCCATTGCGGCCAATTGGGGAGTGAACCATTGGATGGAAGACCTCTCTCTCTCTCTCTCTCTCTCTCTCTCTCTGTGTGTGTGTGTGTGCGCGCGCCTCTCCTCTCTGTGTAACTCTGACTTTCAAGAAAAATAATTACATCTTTATTTAAAAAAAAGGCGCTACACGATGAGAGGCCCCACTCACATACAACCTTGTCAAGTTCTGTGGGCTGCCTTTGCTGCCCTTCTCCCGACTTGATGTGTTAGGAGGTGGGCTCTTTGGGGAGGTGACTGGGTTCTGAGAACAAAGCCTTCATAGATAGGATCAGTGCCCTCACAAAGTGGGCTCCAGGGCCCATTCACCCCTTCCAGTGTGTGTGAGTGACTGAAGGGTGGCAGCCTGCACCCTGAAAGAGGACTGTCACCACGGCCCCACCGTGTCGGCGCCTGGTGGTGCAGAACCATGAGAAATAGATCTCGGCGTTGGTGTTCTTTTATAGCAGCCTCAACACACCAAAAACACAGCATGGACTTTGTTGAAGTATCCTTTTTATGCTCAATATATTTAAATATAATTATGTTTATATTATATATTTTCATGTATGTGGGATCAGTGGATACTAATCATTGTTTTTAATGTTTTCCTTAGTTAAAAAAGTCTTCCCATGCATCAACATCTCATTTCTTCATGTGTTGGTTTGTTTATTTGCCAGTGCTTTGGAATTGTTTGTATACATGAACTTGTACATTGACCAAATTGAAACTCATTCATCTTAAATATTTGCTCTAATGTTACAAAGTTAGAAGGTTTCTGCTGGTAGCCGAGGATACAGAAGTGAACAGATAATGGTTCCAAATTCAAATAATATAATCTCTTAAAATAGTAATATTGGGGTAAACAACTATCAAAATATAGGACTGTAGCCAAATTTCTGTTCAGAAGACTACTTGTGGATTTAAATGTTCTTGTTGTTAAAGAAGAATGAAAAATAAAGCATTCGGCTCAAGAAGTAAGAAAACAAGATTTAAACAGAAGAAAAAGAAAATGTTGCTGATGCCGGAATCTGTCCTTTTTCTATGAAAAGTGGTATTGCTGAATCTAACGCCGACTCCTGGGGGATGGGCAGACTCAGCGACAGCGTGAATAGGAACAGCAGAAGAAAGCATTTTGCAGGCAAAGCGAATCAAGAAGAAAATGAAAAACTCATAAACCAGAAACGAAGAGGGAAACGTAAGAATATGCAACAAGACATTGAACATAAGTTACGGTTGAAAATACGTGTTGGCATATGGTCTTAATTTTGAAGATTTATGACTTCCTAGGAAACAGAATCTGAAGCGACAGCCTCAAAATCATACACACAAGCCTTGTTATCCACAAAACGTGTCAGATTAGAACTGCCAGAGCTCTTGGTGTGTGCGTGTCTGGATGTAAAGAAGTAGAGTTTTAATTCCATGTTGTAGGTGTATATGACATAGTGTGGATATCTGACTCCTGGAGACAGCTCGGGTAGATGATCACTGGCAGGACTGTAATGTTTGTGCTCCCCCAGTGATTCTCAGTCCAGCAGGAGGAATAGGAGTGGAGCTCCCAGGAGTGAGTGCCACGTCGGCAGCACACATCGCGGAGGGGGCCGATGCCAGAGGCCCCCTTCCTGTGCATCTGCGAAGATGTGAGTATAAAACCTACACAGCAGTATCAGTAGCCCAGTCTCCAGAACAGTTAAGGAGCCAGCTACCACCGCAACATGGGAATTCCCTCAGAAGAAAATAGTTAAGAAATGGATCACATTTTTAGGTGCAATGCTCTAAACTGAGTGGTGACCTCAGATGTGGGAAATGTGCCTGCAGTGTGTCAGTACCTGCAGTTCCTTAATGAAAATTCGGGAGTCACCCAGAAATTGGATAAGATGCATTCCGTTAAGCCTGTGTTAGCATGTAAATATCAACAGAGGCATATAAAACTTTCATGTAGTGCATGTGTAAAAGGGATGTAGCTATCATTGAAATTGCTTATAGAAAGCTAAATGTAAGCACTGAACAAGTAAACAGTCATTTTTATAATGATGGAATTGCATGTCGTAAACTCCTCAGATTAAACCAGAATGTCGCATAGAATATTCCCTAAGAAATGAAACAAGACAGAAATCTCAAGCTTAAAAGGATCCTTCCTGGTGTCTTCAGCTGCTTCAGTACCAATATGGCTGTTTACAGTCACAGTCCAGGCAGGGCGAGCGCTGGGCCCGCGACCCAGTCTCCAGTTTTGCCCCTTGTGTGGGAAGCGCCTCTTCTCAAGACCTGGCCATGCCAGTGCTTGGGATGCCCCACGGCTCTCGTGTGGGCCAGGGTTGCAGTGGAGGCCAGGGAGCTGACTTTGGAGCCGTGTGATTCGTGTGCTCTCTCTGCCTCCCATTCCAACATCCATGCCTCCTTCAGAGCTCATTCTGTTTCAAAACTGGGTTTTCCCGCTGTGAGCAGCAGGGCCAGAGGCCTCTGTGGTCAGGAAGTAGCCTCCCTTCCAGGGTCTCTGGGTGAATGCACAGTTCAGGTCTGGGTCAGCTATGAGCACAAAGTTCTGACAAAGCTAACTTCAGTTTAACACAGGGATGTATTCTCGCTAACCAAATACAATAGATTAATATTTTTTTGTTACTTTTGAAAAATAAAACATTTTCTTAGGCAGTCTGGTGACCCTTGAGCACCTGGAAAGAATCTGAAACCTTGTGTAGTTCTTCAGAACCACTCTAGTTTACTTCTAAAAGATAAGTTGTTTGTAAAATCCTGTAAGCTATTTCTATAGTAACTGTTGCCTGTTAAGTAAAAAAAAGTAAGAGACCGGTGCTGCGGCTCAATAGGCTAATCTAATCCTCTGCCTGCGGTGCCGGCACCCCGGGTTCTAGTCCTGGTTGGGGCGCCGGATTCTGTCCCGGTTGCTCTTCTTCCAGTCCAGCTCTCTGCTGTGGCCCAGGAGTGTGGTGGAGGATGGCCCAGGTCCTTGGGCCCTGCACCCACACGGGAGACCAGGAAGAAGCACCTGGCTCCTGGCTTCGGATTGGCACAATACACCGGCCGTAGCGGCCACTTGGGGGGTGAACCAACAGAAAAAGGAAGACCTTTCTCTCTGTATCTCTCTCTCTCACTGTCTAACTCTGCCTGTCCAAAAAAAAAAAAAAAAAGTGGACAGCTGTCTCCCAGGGTTAGACAGAAACCAGTCCCTGTAGACGCTGTAGGTATAGGTATAGGTTGAAAGCCACAGAGTGTGCCTTCTCCTGGGTGATCACAGCACGTATTTCCCTTTAAGCAGAATTTACCTTTGGAGCAGTTTTAAGTTCACAGCAGAATTCTGCCAAGTACAGAATTACATAAATTTGGCATCTCACACCTGCGCGGCCCCCTCTCCTGGCAGCAGACACGGTGCTGCACCGGCCCCTTGCCACCCATAGTCCACAGCACCCTCGAGGCTCATGCTGCACAATGGCACATGTCCACCATCAGGCCACACACTGTAGCTTTCTGCTCACCTGCTGAAGGGTGTGGTGTCTGCTTCCAGGTGTTGGCAATGTCAGGAGTGCTGCCGTGAACTCTCAGGGGAAGGTTTCTGTTGGCACAAACTTTTTCTGCTTATTTGGGTCAATACCAAGGGGTGTGAGTGTGCAGTGTTAAGAAATTTAATTGTGAAAAATTTTAAATGAGACTCTTGCCTGTTTACTTTGAATATCAGATCCCATTGTATACCCAATGCTTTTTCCTTTGAGTAATGCTTATTTCAAACCTTTGCTATTTCCACAACAAGAGGGGGTGTTTGCCATGTCAGAAAGAAAGAACATTCATTGCACATAGACTGTACTGTGGTGATGACTTTGACTCTGGGAAGCCGGGCCCAGCACCCCTGACCTCACGGTACTGGTGGTGGTGACTTTTACTCTGGGAACCAGGCCCAGCACCCCTGACCTCACGGTACTGGTGGTGGTGACTTTGACTTTGGGAAGCCGGGCCCAGCACCCCTGACCTCACGGTACTGGTGGTGATGACTTTGACTTTGGGAAGCCGGGCCCAGCACCCCTGACCTCATGGTACTGGTGGTGATGACTTTGACTTTGGGAAGCCGGGCCCAGCACCCCTGACCTCACGGTACTGGTGGTGGTGACTTTGACTTTGGGAAGCCGGGCCCAGCACCCCTGACCTCACGGTACTGGTGGTGATGACTTTGATTCGGGGAAGCCGGGCCCAGCACCCCTGACCTCACGGTACTGGTGGTGATGACTTTCACTCGGGGAACCCAGGCCCAGCACCTCTGACCTCACGGTACTGTGGTGATGTCTTTGACTTGGGGAAGCCGGGCCCAGCACCTCTGACCTCACGGTACTGGTGGTGATGACTTTGACTCCGGGAAGCTGGGCCCAGCACCCCTGACCTCACTGGACGTCTGCACAGAGGCTTCATGTGGCTGTGCTGACTCATCGGGTCCAGTTTCCCAAAGGCAGTGCCGTTGACCTGGAGGGGCCATGTACATATCTGAAGGGGTTCTAGAAGCTTCCGTTTCATGTTCCCCAGTAGGACTCTGAGAGAGGCCTGCCCTCCTGTGCCCGCCCAGTCCTGCCTGCTCCCACGTGATCTGTTACCCCAGTGTGGGTCTCAGGAGCCACGAGGATGCTCCCAGGTGCTGCTCCTGTGCCCGTCCTCGTCTGTGGTGTGCATGCAGCTACAGAGCACGTGGCCAGACTGGGCAGTTTTTCACTGATGACCGTGAACTATGAACTTGTCCTTCTGGACAGAGGTAAAGTGACAAGAAACCCATGAAATGGGGTTCACTTATCTGGGGCCAAATGAATGACACGGAGGAAGGAGAAGCAGCAAATACTTGGCCTGCCTCTGGGTAGAAATGCAACTTCTTGTGGAAGACAGTGACATTTTCCAAGTGACAGTGATCTCACAGTCATGTGTCTTCATGACTAGATCAAATGTAGCAATGGCATGGGGACCCATCAGGGAGCACATGCACGGTTAATTATGTCGGAAATAATAAATGTATGATTTCCTCGGGATAAGGTAAACAGCCAATTAAAATGAAATATGATGTACACTTTCTCTGCTTGTTACTCAAAACATAAAACATTTTAACATTGCCTAAATAATTTACACGTTAGAATAAAGGGAAATGCTTAAAACATTAATGGAGTGCTTTACAGTCTTAGAGTCAATGAGCTGTTATGTGGTGGTTATATAACTAATTCACAACTGCCCGTACCAGAGGGACAAAGACTTTGTGCACAGTGACAAGCTTCCTGTTGGCCATGGGTTTCTCCGCTGGCCTGGCTGTCTCCAGTGTAGCTTTTATTATCGGTGCCCTGCACTGCCTGCCGCTGTGATCCCAGTGCTGTGAAAGGGCGTGGGTAAACACGACGCAGTCACACCTTGCTTCCTGAGGATGAAGACGATAGAGATAAGCAAAAAGAAACTGAATGGCCCATAATAGCTTGTACACATATTAGATAAAAACCACTTTTAATATTCAGCTACCAGGAGAGTTCCTAATTCGTATGCAAGAAAAATCTGTTTATAGAAAAATTGACCAGAAATGATACATAAAACAGATTGAATACCTAAAATATAATGAAAGTAAGATATCAAGAAAACGAGTGTCACAAAAATAAGGTATCAAGAAAGTGAAGGGTTGCATGACAACGAGAATCCTCAGCTGAGCTGCAGTGGGGGGAAAATGGACTAGGCACATATTTCTGGGACTAGAGTGGGTGCTGCTGAGGGAATGGCATATCAGGCAGCAAAGCTTGGAGTTCTCTCTGGAGGGAGTGATTTCTGCTCACATCACACAGAGTACCTGTGACAGTAATGGATGCTGTTAACTCACAGTGTGTTCACATCACACAGAGCGCCTGTGACTGTAATGGACACTGTAATGGACACTGTTCACTCACAGTGTGTTCACATCACACAGTGCGCCTGTGACTGTAATGGACACTGTTCACTCACAGTGTGTTCACATCACACAGAGCGCCTGTGACTGTAATGGACACTGTTCACTCACAGTGTGATCACATCACATCACACAGAGCGCCTGTGACTGTCTGAAGGGGACACTGTTCACTCACAGTGTGATCACATCACACAGAGCGCCTGTGACTGTAGGGGACACTGTTCACTCACAGTGTGTTCACATCACACAGAGCGCCTGTGACTGTCTGTAGGGGACACTGTTCACTCAGAGTGTGTTCACATCACACAGAGCGCCTGTGACTGTAATGGACACTGTAATGGACACTGTTCACTCACAGTGTGTTCACATCACACAGTGCGCCTGTGACTGTAATGGACACTGTTCACTCACAGTGTGTTCACATCACACAGAGCGCCTGTGACTGTAATGGACGCTGTTCACTCACAGTGTGATCACATCACACAGAGCGCCTGTGACTGTAATGGACGCTGTTCACTCACAGTGTGTTCACATCACACAGAGCGCCTGTGACTGTAATGGACGCTGTTCACTCACAGTGTGTTCACATCACACAGAGCGCCTGTGACTGTAATGGACGCTGTTCACTCAGAGTGTGTTCACATCACACAGAGCGCCTGTGACTGTAATGGACGCTGTTCACTCACAGTGTGTTCACATCACACAGAGCGCCTGTGACTGTAGTGGACACTGTTCACTCACAGTGTGTTCACATCACACAGAGCGCCTGTGACTGTAATGGACACTGTTCACTCACAGTGTGTTCACATCACACAGAGCGCCTGTGACTTAATGGACACTGTTAATGCACAGTGTATGCCCCACTTTGTGGTGGACAGCATGACCTCACTGTGGGTGCCCCAGAGAGGCTGTGTCTTCCTGTGCTGGACACTGTGACTTCACGCAGGCCTGGGCCTCTCTGTCCCATTCTTGGTTACCTTGTCCCTTAGGAGTCTTCTCAAGTCCTCCCCGACACCCAGATGGTGAGTAAAGTATCTTGTCAGAAGTCAGGAGATGACTGAGTTGGTATCAAAGGTGTGCATGTGTCAGTTGGCTGCTATCTGCACGCTGGAATTTGGAGGCAGGTAGGGGTTCACCATGTTCGGCAGTAGGTACCCCCTTTTTCTTTCAACCCTGATCTCATCTTCACATCCTGGGCTTGTAGTTGGCTGCAGTCAATGTGGGTAAAGCATTACTACATGGGAAAATTGAAATACTAACAACTCAAGTTTTGAGAAACTTGTATTACAGTGTATTATTATTTTATTATTTTTTAATTATTTTTTTATTTTTATTTTTTATTTTTTTGACTGGCAGAGTGGACAGTAGAGAGACAGAGAGAAAGGTCTTCCTTTGCCGTTGGTTCACCCTCCAATGGCCGCCGTGGCTGGTGCGCTGTGGCCGGCGCACTGCGCTGATTCGAAGCCAGGAGCCAGGTGCTTATCCTGGTCTCCCATGGGGTGCAGGGCCTAAGCACTTGGGCCATCCTCCACTGCCCTCCCGGGCCACAGCAGAGAGCTGGCCTGGAAGAGGGGCAACCGGGACAGAATCTGGCGCCCCGACCGGGACTAGAACCCAGTGTGCCGGTGCCGCTGGCGGAGGATTAGCCTATTGAGCTGCAGCGCCGGCCTATTTTATTATTATTGATATTCCTTTATGTACCTACTATATAAATCAAACTTCATCCTAGGCAGGGATATATAAGAAGAAAATAGTGCTTGTGGAGTTGGGTTTTACCCACAGGATGAAGCGTCCAGTGAGGGAGGTAGAGTGTATCCCTTGTACATGACTCCTGCCTTGGTTCTGTGAGGCTCAAAGAATCCTGGGCATCAGGATTGGCTTGCCGGTGCATCACCCTCTCAGCAGCCCTAGGTTCACAAAGTGCACCCTGGGCCTGTGCCCGTGCTCCATGGTGCTTGGCAGAATTCCTTGGATGGTCCCTGTGGAAGAGTGGTTACAGCGTGAAAGGGGAAGGGCTGTGGTTTACACACACAGGCCCAGTTGCATGCGCTCCTTCTACCCCAGGGGACTTGAAGATGCAGCCAGGAAATCTCAAGCTGATGCTAGAAAGTGCTCGCCTTCGTTGGGGAAGCCCTTTCCTTGAATGAAATGCCACTGCTATCAGCGCTTCTTCACCTGTTTCCACCCCAGCTAAACAGAGAGGGATGCATCACCAGCCACATGTGGCCACAGATGTGCACCTGTGATACGGGGGGACATGCACACACTGCCCATCCAGGAGCATGTGGATGTGTGGACCAGGCTCAGGGTTGGTGGGATGCACCGGTCTCACCGCCATGGGCACCACAGGAAGGAAGAGCTGGTCTTTAAGAGAGAGACCCTGTAGGAGAGCTTTCCAGAGCTGCGTCTCGGTCCTCTTCCCTGGGGGACGCTTAAATCTGAGAGAAGCAGAAGAAGGGTCCCCACCCTGCAGCTGTACGACACTGATTGTTTCTGGAATATTAGGGAAGAGTTAATTTGTCTAGAAATATCCATATTGATTGCTGGCTTTTCCTTGTCTGTTGCCTTAATCTCACAGACAAAAGAATCTTCCAGTGCTAGTTCTGCTTGCTTAAATATTTGTTTGAATTCTAGGCAGATAATCATTTAATAAATTATCCTAATCTAAACTTTATTTTTGGTTTGAAAACCCTCCTAAATCTGAAATGTATGTTTGAGCTGATAATTCCTAAGTAGTAAACACAGATAGCAATGTGATTATTGTAGCTCTTCCAAATTTGGAAGACTCTCTTTGCTTGTTTTTATAAATTTTATAATTTATAAAAAGTTTATAAATGTATAAAAAGTTATATAATTTATAAAGTTTATAAATTTATAAAGTTATATTTGTAAGTTTATAAATTTATAAAAAGTGATATATATGTTATAATTTATAAAAAGTTTAAAAATTTATAAAATTATAGAAAGTTTGATTATATTAGAAATGATATTTGAATTATTTTATGATTACTGTGTGTATTTTGAGAATATGAATGTCTAAAAAATGGCATTAAAACACCTACCAAATGTCCTGAAAAGTGAATTTGATGAAGCTTGCTTGCTGGGAGCCTAGACTTTGGAATTGATTTTGCCTGCCTGAGCATTGTAACTTTGTGCTTGATGGACAGTTTCTGGTATTTTCTCCGCACCAGAGGGAGGTGCCTCCCAGCAGAACCGTGCGTTTGAAGAACAGCTGATTTGGGAAGTGATTGTGTCTCCTTCCCACATCTTCTTAGGTCTACAACACTGAAACAAAGCTTATGAGGTTGTAGTCGGCAAGGCGGTCCCCAGGTGAGCTGTGTGAGGGCCGTGTAACCCTGCTTTTGTGCCGGTGCTGTGGATCCCCTGCCACAGCAAAGCCTGCGCGAGTCAGGACCGGGACTTTGGGCTTCCTGCAAACATCGCGAGCGTGCAGACGGGGCCGGGAGAGCTGCCACGTGTTCTGGAAGAGAAGCCCAGGAAGGGTGCTCAGGAGACACGCGCCGAGGCTCAGGAGGTGGAGTGGGCGCCTCCAGCACTCTGACCACTACCCCAGGTGGACAAAGGAGGCCAATCCAGTTTGTAGACAAATTACAGTCATTGGCTCACTAAAATCAGGTGAAGCTTCACACGCCCTCTGGATGGCCGCACAGCAGTGTCTCCTATGCTCCCCAGACGCGCTTTGGCAGCAGTCTCTGGACTGGACAGGGGCCCTGACCGCGCAGCTCCCTGTCTACTTGGTTTTTCCTTTGTTTTAAACTTGTTTTTATTGTTTTTAATGTGGATTAATTTTTAAATGTTTTACTATCACTCTGTGTGTTCAGATAGAGCATTGAGTATGAGTGTGAATCTCCGTGAGTTTCACACACTGAGACAAAGTGCAAAGTGCCGAACGCTAGTCCCTGTGCTCTGGATGGCCCACCTGCCAGCACTGGGACCCCGCGTCCAGCCACTGCGTTCTGGCATGTGCAGGTGCCACGGGTATGTGGAAACACACAGACAAGTTGTACTTCCTTTGTTTGTTTGTCAAAGGGTGACATACAATCCTCTGTGCTGAATATCTTGTTTCCTGAGAGTCTGTCTCTGAGATTCCTTCTTGATCCCATTCAATTGGCCTGTGCTCAGTTCTGACGGCTGCCTCACAGGGAGCAGCACACCAGCTTTGGAAAGGGAGATGGGTGATGAATACATTCCGCTTTGTGAGCCGTGTCGTCATCGTCACGACAGCGCAGCCCTGTCGGGGGGAAAAGCAGCGTGGGTAGCACAGAAATGACAGACACAGTAGCCGCGTGCTGATGAAACTCCATGTACAAAGGCAGGCGTGGTCTGCAGTTTGTATGGTTTCCTGTTGTGGGGCTGTGCCACCACTGATTGATCCTGCTGTTCCTAGACAGCTCAGCTGGCAGGCAGTGCCCTGTGAGCACTCGAGTGCATGTTCCCATGGGTGGCGCTCGTTTCTCCCTGCCTCCTGGTCAGTGATTAGTCCATCAGAAGCTTCAGCTTCAATCTCTGCGCTCTGTCACGGGTTCCTTTGTGCTTCGCTCCAAAGATGTTGACGTCCTAACCCAGCGTGTGTGAGTGCGACCTTGTTTGCATGCAGTCATCAGAGTGGGCCCTTGTCCAACCTTGGGACACCCTGGACACAGAGACAAGCACAGGGGACGGTGTGAGGGTGCAGGGAGAACACTCTGAGCAAGCAGCAAACACGGGAGGCCACCAGGCGCCGGGAGAGGGCCCTGGATCCGAGCCTCCCTCAGTCCTCAGAAGAAACCACCGTCAGTGCCGTGCGTGGAGAATGGAAGTGCGTCCTTGTTTGTGCTGGGTGTCTTCGCTGCCACAGCGAGGGACACACTGATACCTACCCTGAGGGCCACTGAGTGGCATACAGGAGAAAACACCTGGAGTTCACCCTGAGCAGGCGAGGACAGGGAGCGAACAGTCGGTGCTCACTCCCAGGATGCACCACGCAGGGGCTGGCCCGTAAGAGGCAGAAGGAAGTTTTGAGCTTGTTTCTGAATTGTTCGATTCAGCCATTCCTTCTGCATCCCCAACTGTGTGCCTTTTCTGGACATTGTTCTGGCTATTGGCTTTATTACTATTCATCCTGCAATGTGGCAGACTTTCTTTTTCCTTTAAGATACAGTGAAATTGGCGGCTGTGAAAGGCTGACTGTTTTTTGAGATGCGCTGGCGATGCCATGCTCTGGTGCTCACACCAGGGGGCCGGGAAGCCAGCTGGGGAATTCAGATTGTAGGCCCCAGTGCGGCAAGTGACCATGGGATTGTAAGAGCAAGGTCAGGGCAATTTGAATCTGCCTCACTGAGGACCAACTCATAAAGCCCTCTTGATTGTCTGATTTCACGCGTGTAGAGCTGCTTCATTTGGAGAAACGCCACTCTTGGGAATCAGGAATCTGTTGTGTTACATTTTTTGATCTATTAATTTATAGAGAATCGATGTCATGAGTTTCAAAGGTATGATTCCAAGAACACAGTGGTACTTTCCCCCCTACCCTCTCCCTCCTCTTTTTCTTTCAATTTTTGGTGACAGTAAACTTTGTTACTTTATAGTGGTAAGCTTAGTGCTCCTGTAAACACAGAGCTCTTCAAGTGAGAAGTGGAGACTCTCCATTGCAGAAGTACAAAACAGGACCCCTACCTTTTACCCTCTATAAAAATCAACTCACAGTGGATCTCAAGGGTCTAGACCTAAGACCCGAAACCTTCCGATTACTGGAGGAGGACCTAGGGGAAACGCTGGGACACATTGGTCTAGGCAAGGACCTCTTGAATGTATGTAAAATCTTATAAAGAAAACCTGAATTTCATCTTTGTCACTGATGGTGTGGCCCAGCGAGCATCAGAAGTGTGTGGTGCCAGTGAGCAGGGCACACCGAGGCCATCAGAAGTATCACACAGCCTTCAAAAATGGACGCATCAGAGCTGGGCACTTCCACTGGTACTCTTCATCTTTAGCCTCTAATATAACACGCACATTTTTCTGGCAGTCAAACTAGTGAGGTTCCATTTGTAGAAAACCAACGCTTTTAATGCTGTACAAAGTTGAATTACAAGGAAAACGAAGCCCATATTTAAAACAGTAGTGATTGCTGTGTAGATGGAACTGTACACACAGTACCCCAAAGCTGACATGGTGCGTTCACTGTGTCTTTCATCCTTTAGGGAGGAATACAGTTCAGCAGATTTCCATCCATAAGCCCAGATCCTTCGCAGTTTAAGGGTGTCCATGGTCAGTCCGTGGGTCCAGAGCTGGACGAGGTGTTGTGTAGCTCCCCTGAGGGCTGGCAGCGAGTGTGGAGTGTGGGGCACGCCTGTGTCGCTAGGCAGCGAGTGCGGAGGAGGCAGGTGTCCTTGGTCAGCAGTACCGCGCAGACAGGCAGCCTTTGCCAAGGCAGCACCGGCTCGGGCCCTCACCTTGTGATGTTGGAGGTTTTTAACCCAGCAGGGTGACCCTCCTTCTCCTGAGAGATGGTGTGTTCTCTCACTATCAATCTACACATAAAATGAAAACTACAGAGTTTTTAGCTTTGCAGTATTTTGTTAGCAAATGTTTTGTTGCCTCAAGAAACGTTGATGCTATTTAAAAGGAGTGCAGGCCTTGTCTGTCCAAAGACATGAATGCCCTAAGAACATTTGTCATGGGAAAATGGGTGAGAATACACAATTAAATGTCTACAACCAAATGCCCAGACCTCCCCGAAACAAGTGGCCCATTATAACTCTGAGTAGCTCCTGCTGTCTGGTTCAGTGCTCCCTGCTCAGGGACAAGTCTGGCTCCTTTGGGGCCTTTTCTGCCAGCCACTGATAAGAATGCTGTTCCAAAGTGAAATCAGAAACCTGATTGTAAATTGGATCTCACCTCCCAGCGTACTTGGTAGATGGAAGCTGCCCTTTAAATCGTCAACTTTTAATTAAGTCCTTTGCAGCTTAAAGATCCCCAGACTCAGCAAGGTGATAAATGTATTGTGTTTCAAATTAGTTACTTTTTATTTTTTAAATTTTTATTTAAAAGAGCTATGGGGGGGGGGAGGGATGGAGATCTTCTATCCATTGGTTCATTCCCAGACAGTCGCAATAGCTGGAGTTGGGCAGATCCGAAGCCAGGAGCCAGAAGCTTCTTCCTGCTTTCCGTTGTGGGAGCAGAGGCCCCAGCACTTGAGCCATGTTCGGCTGCTTTCCCATGGGCATTAGGAGGGAGCTGGATTGAAAGTGGTGCAGCCGAGACTTGAACTGGCACCCATGTAGTATACCGGTGCAGCAGGCGGCAGCTTTACCTGATACTGCTATAGTGTTGGCCCTGTCAGTTTAGTTGTTTTTTGGTACTCAACTCAACATAGAAAAATTGTGTGTGTTTATCAAGTTAAGCAGCAGTGGCCTCCCTCTGGGCTCCTGATCACAGCACAGTAAGGGTTGGGAGCACTGTGGTCACACCTGCACCCCAAGGCCTGCCCGTTCCGTGGCCTGGCAGCCAGGAGCTGTCCTCACCTCTGCCACTCGGGCAGGTGACATTGCAGGCTGGAGTGCTCCCGGGTGCCTGCTCTCCGTTTGTATGCCACTGCCCTGACCTAGTGGTGCTTGGGGTGGGGCTGGATCATCGGACTGGCTTTAGCCACACTGTTGGGGGCCCAGTGTGCCATTCTAGAACTTGGAACCTCAGAGGGCCTGTATGTGTCCACTTTCTCTCTCGACCTGGCCACCACCTGTCACAGCTTAGGCGAGAGAGAGCCTGCCTGAGGCCCATGACTCACATGTGAGGGGCCGGGCTGTGTCGCTGCCGCCTCAGGAACAGCACTGTGCTCGTCAGCAGTCAGCGTTGCTGTCGGCATAGAGACAGGACGATTTTGGAAATGGTTAAATGGGCTCCTAGTCATGGAGCTGGAAAGTTACATTATTATTTAGAGTACGCTCACTGCTTCTCAGCCACGAGGCCCGTGTCGCATGCTCGGGGGATGAGGGAGGCAAGCTTCCTGTCATCGTGTGATGTGTATGTTTGAAAAGTCCAACACAGTGTTCAGAACATGGTCAGCAAAGCAGTGAATAGTAAGACAATTACCAGTAGCCGAAACACGTCACTGATGAATGTCCGTAACCCATGGTGTGTCTGTACATCTTTCTGTGCAAGTGTTTGAGATGTGAAAAGTTCCTAGAGGAGTAGTGTAGAATGACACCAAATAGTGTGATGGTTGGTTTTACGTGCAGTGTGGGGTTTTGGTCAGAAGTTACTTCTGGGTGTGTCCCTAAGAGTGTTTCCTGGTGACATCACTGCTAGTTTCCAGAGTAGAATGACACCATATAGTGTGATGGTTGGTTTTGCGTGCAGTGTGGGGTTTTGGTCAGAATTGCCTCTGGGTGTGTCCCTGAGAGTGTTTCCTGGTGACATCACTGCTGGTTTCCAGAGCAGGTTATTGGAGGCCTGAGCAGAGCAGGAGTGTGGAGGGAGGTGGGATCATTCTCTGCCTGACAGTTGTGAGTGACACTTGGGTCTGCTCGGCTCTCACTGAGATGGGAGCCTTGCCTGCCTTGTCCTCCATGCTGGCAGCAGGGGCCACATGGATGGAAGGCAGTTAATATTCCTTGGAGACACACTGACTCGGTGAGAGATCTCCCAGCTCTCAGGCCGTGGGCACTGACTGGACTTGCACCATGGGATCCCCTGGGTTTCAGATCCTTGGATCCCAACTGGACCTACGCGTGAGATCTCCTGGGTCTCAGGCCCTGGGCGCTGGTCTGCCTGCACCCCTGGCTCTGCTGGACCCCCATCCTGGTGACTGCCCATAATGGAACTTCCTGGCATGAGTAACGGCCACATCTACTGATTCCTGACTGGGTGTGTGTGTGCATGTGTGCATACATATATACGTGCATTGCTCACTTGTATGTGGATGCACGTGCATTGTGTGTGATTATGTACACAAAAATACAGATTATGTTCTGGGGAATCAGACTAATACACACAGAAACTGCTTCTTTCCCTTTTTCATTCTGTCCAGTCGCACTTACAGACATTGCAGATCTGTAAACACTGAGAAACAGTGACTTGATCAGCCCTTGTCCTGACTGTTGATGTACAATTTAATACTTTATCCCTTTTAGTATTTTTTTTGTTCTAGTACTATTGGTTGAACTCTTTAATTAACACACATTTATTCTTAGGTGTTTAAATTTAACTGAAAAGTGATCCTTGTTAAATTTCAGAGTGGAAAAAGAGAGGGAGGAGATGTACAATTTGGGACATGTTCAATCGGACTTGCCCCAAATGTTGGAGTTAGAAACGTGCCAGGGGATTCCAATACAATCCCATCAAGGTGGCATGTACCAATGCCATCTCACTAGTCCAAGTGATCAATTTAAGTTCACAATCGATCACTCTGATAGGTCTAAGAGTCAAAGGGATCACATAAACAAGACTAGTGTCTGCTAATACTAACTGATAGAATCAAAAAGGGAGAGAACGATCCAACATGGGAAGCGGGATACAGAGCAGACTCACGGAACGGCAGATGTCCTAAACAGCACTCTGGCCTCAGAATCAGCCCTTAAGGCATTCGGATCTGGCTGAAGAGCCCATGAGAGTATTGTAGACATGGAAATCCAAGACACTCTGACAAAACAAAACAAAACAAAACAAAACAAAACAAAACAAAAAAACCTAAATGAAAGATCTCTGCGAGTGAGATCCCAGTGGAAAGAACGTGGCCATCAAAGAAGGAGGTACCTTTCTCTGAAGGGAGGAGAGAACTTGCACTTTGACTATGACCCTGTCGGAATAAGACTGAAGTTGGTGAACTCAAAAGGCTTCCATAGCCTTGGCAACTCATGACTAGAGCCTAGGGAGATTACTGATGCCATAAACAAGAGTGTCAAATTGTTAAGTCAACAACAGGAGTCACTGTGTGCTTACTTCTTATGTGAGATCTGTCCTTAATGTGTTGTCCAATGTGAAGTAATCCTATAACTACTGAAACAGTATTTTACACTTTGTGTTTCTGTGTGGGTGCAAACTGATGAAATCTTTACTTAATATATACTAAATTGATCTTCTATATATAAAGATAATTAAAAATGAATCTTGATGTGAATGGAATGGGAGAGGGAGAGGGAGCGGGAGATGAGAGGGGTGCGAGTGGGAGGGAAGTTATGGGGGTGGGAAAGCCATTGTAATCCTTAAACTGTACTTTGGAAATTTATATTTACTAAATAAAATTTAAAAACAAAACAAAACAAAACAAAAAAACAGAGCCAAACAACTAAAATCTTCAGAGATAACTGAAGGGAAGGAAATGTCACACACTTCCTTTGCTATTTATAATCCTTATCATAGTCCATGCAAAGAAATAAGCTGTTTCTGTGATGATAGAAAAATAATTAGAAGAGGATAAGGAAATAATGAAATTTAGCATACAGGGACCTATGAAAGAATGACTCATTTATCATTTTACATGAGAAAATTTCCCCCACAAGGAAAATGGAACTTTCTCACAGTCAATAATGATGTCAAAATTGAGATGACGACAGCATGCGACTGTCACTCATCACGCAGTTATGACCTGCACAACAGCCCACACTTCCCAGGCTGAACAGGATGTGAGGTGCACATCGTGAGTACCCAGAGTTTCAGAGGAGGGGCAAGTTCTAGGGTTAAACGCTAGTGTGTGTGTGGCCCAAGGACTCAGGGTCACATCAGGCTTAAGGTACAACACATCTGACTTTGGAGAACTGCATCTCAAATGTTAATGAGCTCTAAGACTCTTGGGGATTTTGTTACAAAGTACCTGGACCTTGCCTTCTCATCTAATAGAACTGAGAAGGGGTAGCCTTCCAGCAGAAATGTTTGTAAAACCTCTTCCAGGTGACTCTGAAGTGTGCAGTCCTGGTTGTACCAAACCTAGAGCCCTTGTGGGTGTGTCCCCTGAGGATACCCCCCTGCTGTATCCTGTGTGGTTGTGACCCCTGAGGACCCCTTGTTTTGCATCTGTGCCTGTGACCCTCGAATACCCCTTGCTACAGCCTTTGTGGCCGTGTCACCTGCATACCTTCTTCTCCCTTTTGAAAAAGCTTTGGGAATCTTCTCATGCCTTGGCCGCCTCCTCCATCATTTTGGATTTGATGTTTTAGCAAGCAGCAAAGAATAGAAAACAGAACGGGTATTCAGCGGGGAAGCAGTCATGGGTAACATCTTCGACACAATTAGGAGAGAAAAGGATGTCCCCGGGGAAGGTGGGTGTTAGCATGCCAGTGTGATACGCCACCATGATTTCAGAAGCACCGGGAGTAAACAGGGTGTTCTCCTTGCTTTGGATGGAATCGTAATACTCGTCTTACTGCAGCCATAGTTGGTCTCTTCCTTCCCAATTCCTTTCCTCTCCGTGATGGAAGTAAAGATTCAGACTCTGCCTGGGATGTTGCAGCTCCTCCCACCAGGGCTGCGGGTGGACGTGTCCAGCCCCTTCACACTGGGTTTTGTCTGAGTTGCTGCAGCCCCAGAGCTTTGCCAACTGTGAGGCGTAATGTGCAGCCGCAGGCTTCCAGTCGGCCTTTGTGCCCGGCCCTCAGGTCCAAGGCCATTATGCCCTGGATGGTCCCGGGTGCTGAAATGAGCTGCACATGAGCCCTGCCCCAGTGAGTCCCGTACAGGTCCTGGGAGGCACAGCTGCCACAGAGCTTGCCATTGTAAACCAGCCACATCCCGGAATTTTTGTTGTTAAAAAGAGATCTAGGCCATTGCCGTGGCTCACTGGGCTAATATTCCGCCTGCAGCGCCGGCACCCCAGCTTCTAGTCCCAGTTGCTCCTCTTCCAGTGCAGCTCTCTGCTGTGGCCCGGGAAGGCAGTGGAGGATGGACCAAGTCCTTGGGCCCTACACCCACATGGGAGACTGGGGGAAGGTACCTGGCTCCTGGATTCGGATCAGCACAGCGCGCCAGCTGTGGCAGCCATTTTGGGGGTGAGCCAATGGAAGGAAGACCTTTCTCTCTCTCTCTCACTGTCTAACTCTGCCTGTCAAAAAATAAAAAGCAAAAAAGATCTAATGCAGATATACGTAAAGAAAAAATTGTGTGTTACACATTGATTTTCTAAAAGATTTATTTACTTATTTAGAATTCAGAGTTAGAGAGAGTGTCAGAGACTGATATTCCATCTGCTAGTTCATTCCCCAAATGCCTGCAGAGCCTGTGGCTAAGCTGTGGCAAAGCCAGGAACTTCAGAGAGTCTCCCATGTATGTGGCGGGGCTAAACACTTGGGCCCTCTTCTGCTGTTTTTCCCAGGCTCTTAGCAGGGAACTGAGTTGGAAGCAGAGCAGCTGGCACAGGAACCAGCACCCATATGGGATGCCAGTGTCGTAGGCAGGGACTTGACCTGCTGTGCCACAACACCAGTTCCCATGTTGATTATTTTTAACTCTTCGTATCTCTCTGGTATCTTGGGAATTTCTAAAGGAATTCTCAGTGGAAAGTATTCCTCTTCCTGCTGTGGGAACACAGCAAACCCAAACCTTTGGGGCACAACAAAAGTAGTAATAAGAGGGAAGTTTACAGCAGCAAGTACTCACGTGAAAAAAAATAGTTCTCAAATAAATGATCTGTTGATGCCTCTCAAGGATATTGAAAAGTAAGAACAGCAGTAAGCAATAAATAATAAAAATTAGAGCAGGGCTATGGAAGCCTTTAGAGTTCGCTGACTTTGATCTTATTCCGATAGGGTCATAGTCAAAGTGGAGGTTCTCTCCTCCCTTCGGAGAAGGGTACCTCCTTCTTTGATGGCCCCGTTCTTTCCACTGGGATCTCACTCACAGAGATCATTCATTTAGGTCTTTTTTTTTTTTTCCATGATATCTTGGCTTTCCATGCCTGCTATACTCTCATGGGCTCTTCAGCCAGATCTGAATGCCTTGAGGGCTGATTCTGAGGCCAGAGTGTTGTTTAGGACATCTGCCATCCTATGAGTCTGCTGTGTATCCCACTTCCCATGTTGGATCTTTCTCTCCCTTTTTGATTCTATCAGTTAGTATTAGCAGATACTTGTCTTGTTTGTGTGATCCCTTTGACTCTTAGACCTATCAGAGCTATCAATTGTGAGCTGAAATTGATCACTTGGACTAGTGCGATGGCATTGGTACATACCACCTTGATGGGATTGTGTTGGAATCCCCTGGCACATTTCTAACTCCACCATTTGCGGCCAGTCCGATTGAGCATGTTCCAAATTGTTCATCTCCTCCCTCTCTTTTTCCACTCTTAGATTTAACAGGGATCACTTTTCAGTTAAAATTTAAACACCTAAGAATAATTGTGTGTTAATTACTGAGTTCAACCAATAGTACTAGAACAACAACAACAACAACAAATACTAAAAAGGATAAAGTATTACATTGTACATCTAAAGTCAGGACAGGAGCTGATCAGTTCATTGTTGCTTATAGTGTCCATTTCACTTAACAGGTTTCCCCTTTGGCGCTCAGTTGTCACCGATCAGGGAAAACAAATGATATTTGTCTCTTTGGGACTGGCTTAATTCACTCAGCATGATGTTTTCCAGATTGCTCCATCTTGTTGCAAATGACTGGGTTTCGTTGTTTCTTACTGCTGTATAGTATTCTGACGCCATGAACAGGAGTGTCAAATTGTTAAGTCAGCAACAGGAGTCACTGTGTACTTACACCCCATGTGGGATCTGTCCCTAATGTGCCATCTAAAGCCAAGTGATGCTATGACTGGTACTGAAACAGTATTTTTATACTTTGCGTTTCTGTGTGGGCACAGACTGATGAGGTCTTTTCTAATTATATACTGAAGTGATCTTCTGTATATAAAGAGAATTGGAAATGAAAAAAACCAACCTGGTGTTAAAATGGAAATGGCATAGAAAATTAATTAATTTGAAAAAAAAATTATGTAGGATCTCTGTCTTTAATGTGCTGTACATTGCTATTTAATGCTATAATTAGTAATCCAATGGTAGTTTTTTCACTTGATGTTGCTATATGGGCAAAATGTTGAAATCTTTACCTAATATATACTAAACTGATCTTCTGTATACAAAGAGAATTGAAAATGAATCTTTACATGAATGGAAGGGGAAAGGGAGCGGGAAAGGGGAGGGTTGCGGGCGGGAGGGAAGCTATGGGAGGGGGGAAGCCATTGTAACCCATAAGCTATACTTTGGAAATTTATATTCATTAAATAAAAGTTTAATAAAAAAAAATTAGAGCAGGAATAAATGGAATTGCCACTAAAAAAATACAAAACATCTGTAAGACAAAAAGCTCATTTTTGTGATAAGGTAAAGAAAATAGACAAACCTTTATCCAGATTAATTTAAAAAAAACTAACTGAAATTGGACATGAAAAAGGAAACATTATCACCGATGCTACAAAGATACAAAGGACCGTAAGACGCCACTGTGCACAATGGGTTCAGAAACCTTGAAGAGATGGATAAGTTGCTGAACACATAAAACCTACCAAGGATAATTCAAGGAGATAACAAAGAATCTAAATAGAAACATGGGAGTAATGAACTGGACCAATAACTAAAAGTCTGCCATCAGAGAAAAGCCTAGGACCTGATGGCTTTACTGCTGAACTCTACACAACATTTAAAGAGGAACGACAGTACTTTCTCAGAGTGCTCCAAATTACTGGAAGGCTGGTACACCCAGACTGTTTTTAAAGGAGATCATCACTTTGACACCAAAACAGATGGAGACACAGCAGTCGCAGAAAACTCTAGACCAAGATCCTTGATGCGTAGACATGCCAAAATTCTCAGCAGAATGCGGCACTACATCAAAATGATCGCAAGGCACGAGCAGGTGGGGTTTGTCCCAGAGATGCAGCCGGGGTTCACATTTGCAGATTGGAACCTCTAAAAACCAGGTCAGCAGAGTCAGGAATGAAAGCCGTGTGCTCATCTCAGCGGACACAGAGAAGGCGTCTGGTAAGGTCCTGCGTGCATGCGTGACAGGGCTGTGACCAGGCTCAGCCTCAGCCCGACCCGCCTGGCCCTTACGTGGAGATGCAGTGCCGCAGAAGGGTGGGTCGGTGGCTGCAGTGGGGAGATGTGGACGGCGGCACGCAGTTCTGGTGATGGCTGCTGTGGGCTGTGCAGCACAGTGTCGTCCGCGAGGCCGTGATTCGGGCCTTCGTTTCTGCGGGGTTGTTCCTGCCAGTGCTGAGTCTCTGGTGCCTAGTTTCCGTGCCTGGTTGGGTGCCTGCATGTTTCCTCTGTTGGGCTCATGATTGCCGATAAACACGATCTTTGCTTCAGTCATCCGCGGAAGTGTTTCTCATTTGCCGTTGGATTGTCCTCATGTCCCATTGTCTCTAGTCTCATTAGTTCCTAAATATCTATCTGCTCTGGCTCTGTGTTAGGCACAGTTTCAGGCTCGAGAGACGGCGTAGACAGAAACGTGCATTGGCAGTCTTGGTTCTCAGGATCTGCATGGTAGCTGGGGACCCGCTTCTGCTGC
The DNA here is from genome assembly GCF_033115175.1 of Lepus europaeus. Taxonomy (NCBI): domain Eukaryota; kingdom Metazoa; phylum Chordata; class Mammalia; order Lagomorpha; family Leporidae; genus Lepus; species Lepus europaeus. Next base: position 1,155,911 of record NC_084835.1, on the reverse strand, counting down.
TCAGTGCTGTTTTGGCATAGAAGCCTGATACTGAGTGCCATTCCATGACACTGACCACGGATGGTGCCACGGTTCCTTTTCCACTGTAGCCCAGGTCACCAATGGCCATATGCCTTGTTACCCTCTTCAACACTTCAACACTTATGATTAATTTATCTAGAATGTAGGATCACCAACTTTAGTCAAATAGTGATTTTCCTATAACAACAGACAAAAATCTAAAATATTACATAAATAAATCTGCTAGAGAATTATGAGAATAGGGTTTTTTAAATTATTTATTTATTTGAAAGTCAGAGTTAGAGAAGGACAGGTGGAGGGAGGGAGAGAGAGAGAAGGAGAAGGAGAGAGAGAGAGAGAGACAGACAGACAGACAGTCAGAGAGAATCTTATATCCGCTGGTTCACTCCCCGATTGACCACAACAGCCAGAGCTGAGCTGATTCGAAGCCAGGAGCCAGTAGCTTCCTCCAGGTCTCTTATGTGGGGGCAGGGGCCCAAGGACTTGAGCCATCCTCTACTGCTTTCCCAGGCTATAGCAGAGAACTGGATCAAAAGTGGAGCAGCCAGGACTCAAACCAGCGCTCATATGGGATGCTGGCACTGCGGATGGCTGCTTTGCCCGCTAAGCCACAGTGCTGGCCCAAGAGGATTTTTAAAATGACTTTATGTAAAAACAGTTGGATCTATATTAAGAACTACATTGGAAATGAGCTCACTGATTCTAATACCTGAGACAGTGAGTGCGACATATTTGTGTGATGCTGAGACGTTTGATTGTGTAGCTAGAATGTGTGCTGTATGTAAAACTGCCATTTGTACAGCGAGCCATTAACCCCAAACATAACTTTTGATTTCACCAAATAAGAAAGAAAAGGGAACGTGCTGGCAAACATTCCAGGGGTGTTTTTGTGGCGGCTGCTGGCGGGTGGCTCTGTGGTAGGCATGGAGCTGTTGATCCCAGGGTCCAGAAACTGCTCCTGGAAAATTAAGATGTTTTACTCTCTGTAAGACTCATGTCTTGCAGAGCTAAAGAGAAATTAACAAGGGAAAACGTGCAGTTTGTTTACTATAGCTTGTACGTGATGAAGGAGCCTTTAGAAACGGAGACCCCAGGGCCCAGGGGACGCTGCTGTGCCACCAGGTTGGTGACTGTGAGCCCTGCGGCAGCAGTGTGCGTGGAGGGCTGGAGGAGGGAGGCAGGCCTGTGTGCTCACACGTGGGATGCTCATCCCTCTGATTCCAGGCAGGATGCCTGTCACAGGAGGTTCTTTGGGGGAGGCAGAGGGAGGAAGTCGGAGGGACCTTCCGAAGACTGTGACCATTTGGTGGGTGGGCAAGGTCACAGGATCCTCCCTGCCTTTGCCTGCTGTCTTACTGTTGGGGGAAGCATTTTTCAGGCCAGTCCTGTGTAGGCAATTTTCTGAATTTATGTTTGCCTGTCTGCAAGAGGCTTCAGAAGTTGAAAGTATCCCATGAACCTAGTAGAAAAAACATCTTATCACCTGTGCTCCCCTCTCCTGCCCTGATGTTGCCTCTTCGTGTGCTTTTCCCATTCCTCGACCCCCACCTTGCTCCTTACCCGCAAACCCCGACTCATCCGTGTGGACTTCCACATTGAGCCCCATGGTATACAGAGGTACCCCCTCAGTGGAAATAAAATTGGCTTTTGCTATTTTAATTGCCGTTCAACTCTGGCTTCCTTTGACAGCTGAATCTGGATTGGAGGGGACGGTTTGGGTGAAAAGCTTCCCGAGCAGAACAGGTCCTGACGCTGTGGCCATCGCTGGGCCAGCCTTCATCCGTGCCTCCTGGTTGCTTCTCCATGGGTGACGGCTGTATCGGGGTGGGAGCACACGAGAGCCCCAGGCCCCGCACACTTGGATCCTCTCCTGCTGCCTTCGTCAGTGCTCCCCAAAGGAGTGCTGAGCTCACCCTCACTGCCTGTCATTCCCTGGGGGCCACTCACCGGCTTCTGTCTACACAAACTGTCCCCTCCAGCTTTAGCCTTCTTCCTGTGATCACTTCCCCCAAAATTGAGTGGTCAAGACCAAGGCCGCCGTCCGTTCGGAGACTCACTCCCTTCTTTGTGCGGTTTTGCCTGTGCTATTTTGTACCTCACTCGCCCCTCTTCACAAACCCGCGGGCACCTCCCAGGCACCGTGCACAGGCTGTGTTTGCCCACAGTCTGCCCCCTGCCCTTTCTGCTCATCCTTTGCTGTGTGGTTTGTGGTCCCCCCCTGGGCTGTGTTCTCCAACTCTGAGACCTTTAAGAATTTCTCCCTCTGGAGGCGGAGGAGCTGAGGATGAGGGGGAAGGTGAACAGTGCACAGTGGCTGAGGCTGGAGTCGGGGCCCTGTGCATCTAGAGCTGGGCTCCGACCCCAATTCTGGGCAGGTGACTTGGTGGCTCTGTGATGCGACTTGTTCACATGAGTTGAGCAGAAAACCCTAGAACCTGCCTCATGGTCCCTTGGATGAATGGGTGAGGTGATGCAGTCTCAAAGCCCTCGTCAGCAGGGGCTGCTGGGTGGGGTGCAGGTAGCCCCAGTGTTACATGATCTACTTTGTAGGATGAAGCTCCCAGTTCCTCCAAGGAGAGCTATGTGTCTTCCCAGAGTGCCCCAGACTTCTAAAAGCTCGCCTTGAATGAGAGAGTGGGGCCTGAATTCTCCCCCTGCTTGTCCTTGATGTTTGTTGATTTTCAGAACGATCAGCAACACATGTGTCAGAACAGTGAACTCTTGACACTTCAAGCAACTTTAACTTAGAAATGCTATTTATTTTTCAAGGCGTAAGCATTACTGTGCTGTATTTAATAGACTGTCATCTCTCCTAATTTATAATGCGTTCTGTGAGCTTCCTATCTTGGAAGTGGCTACTTATACTTACTCTTCAGGAGCAGATATATTTCTGTAAAACCCACAATCCAAAAAGTCTGATACGCATAACCTGACAAATACCCTAAAGCCTGGAACTTTTCCACGTTCCTTTGCCGCTGGGAGAAAGAGACGGAAATAAGGTTCAACTCTGTGATGCCCTCTGCTGTGTACACGGACTTGTCGTTGTGTGACTGTGGGTGTTGGAGTCTGTCAACCCAGGGTGCCGCTGAGATCGGTGAGAGGACCTCACTTTCCGTCCCCTGTAGTGAACAGGAATTGCAGCACAGCCGTTGGTGCAGGTCACGATTGCTGACATGCAAAGGCTGCGGGACTTAATTCTGTCACTTTTACCTGGACTTTGATAGAGCTATAGTGGCATTTTGGGGTAGAGGCTGGGGAAAGTGGTTTAAATGCCAAGTAATGGCAGGCGTAGGGGGTTGCAAATAGCCCAGTGGGACACACAGCCTTCAGTGATTTTGATAAAAGTTCTCAAATTAAAGGAAAATATAATTATATTTTGATGCATCTTAAATGGTTCTTTATAGGATCTTAAGTAAAGATTAAATAAACCCGAACATCCACGGATCATAAAGACAAGAATGGTGCCCATCTACCTTCTCATTGTGGAAACTGGGCCACAGAGACATCAAATACCAAGAACAAGCAGCCCTTAATAAACTGTATCAGCAGAGGGGCCATCTCGGTGTTGTGGCTCATCAAGAAGCCTGTTCTTCCAGTCCAGGGAGTGAGCTGCTGGCCTTGGTAGGCAGAGGGTGACTGTAGCAGTACGGGGGCAGAACATTCCAGGAAATGGTGGCCATTGTTTTTAAACATAATAACAGCATAGATTTAAAATGGTATTATCACCAAAATTAAATTTAAAATCAGTTTGACCTTGTATTATTTTTGACTTTTGACAAGATAATTGAGCACTTTGCTGAAAATTGGTAATGCCCTCGTGGAGTAATGCAGCTGCTAGCCTTGCTCGGTGTGGGCTCTGATCTCAGTTGTGTTGGATTCCCGCCCGTTAAACTGAGCCGGCTACCTGAGCTCTGTGCGTGGCTTCCCTATTTGTGAAGTAAAAGAGCAGCAGTACTTTCCGTACAGGGCATGAGGAGGAAAACTGGTCAGTGTGTCTGGAGTTTGCAGATTTTACTGTGGTTTGGAAATCCCTGCTAGCACTGATTCCCTGTGGGAAGTCCTAGGAGGCGGGACACGTGGAGTTGTGCAGAGGCCGTTGGGTCCTGAGGGCTGTGCCCTCACGGGGAGATGATTTGTTGGTGGATTGACTGGCACTGCTTGCTCTGTCTTACCATGGCTAAGCACAGAGTCCCCACCGGCAAGGGAGCCCTCCCCAGAGGCACACACTGATCTAGAACTTGAGCCTTCCGCACCGGGAGCCTTTATTCTTTATAAGTTAGTCTCTGGTATTCATTTATCGCAATGGAAACGCACAGTTAAGACACAGTGATCTCCCAGTCTCAGCCTAACAAGAGAAATCGGGAGATAACTGGAGTGTGTCTTCCTACACCCACACCCCACTTCCTACTCCCAGGAAGGGCGGTGAAAAGGTCAGACCAGGGGCATAGGGTCTGTGTACCAGCACTTCCCCACGTCCACCAAGCCCATGGCATCCTACCATGGCCCTCTTCTCTTTGGAGGACCTGGGATTTGCAATCAGGGAGCTGCATGTAGTCCCCTGGTAGGAGCCAGCGTCAGAAGAAGTCCCGTCTCCTTCCAGGGCCGGTCAGAGGGAGGGACACAGAGCCTTCTTCACAAAGGAGGGTGAGTGTCCTCTTCTCTGTGGACGTCATTGTCCCGGGAGCCTCACTAACACAAGCTTTGTGTCTAGTGAGGGCACGGTCTGGCAAGTCCAGCAAATCTGATGATGCTTCCTTCCATTTCTATTCTGTGGGATCCAAACAAACACCCCACGTACGTAAATTTGAAAGCTAATTATTGGACGTTTTATGTCTTCTTAACTGGAAGCTGAAATCACTGCGTTTGATGAGTTAGTTTTCATTTTTCAAAATCCCCAGGTAAATAATGATCCTTAAACATGGTTGCTGTGCATCTAAAAGAAAGAAAACACAGGTGAATGTGCACGGTGTCTGCGGTAGATGGACCTGCCCTAACAGCAAGCTGCATGCTTCCTGGTAGGCCTAGTAAAACTGCTAAGAGAGCAAATAACGACAAGGAGGTGATTCGGACCCTGTGCACAGCACGGTCTCCTGTGCACTCCAGCTGCTGGGCGGTTTAGTGAGCAGTTAGGGGATTAGCACTGTGTATGCAACCAGACGCATTCCTGGCTCTTCACTGGAGAGAATGAGTATATTAAATGGCTCCCAACTGCCTCTGCCTGGGCATTGCTGACTTGGAAAAGCTGTGTCCAGTGAACTTCTAGAGAGTGACCTAACCCCTGTGGAAACCTGCACACCCTCCTGAGATCAGAGCACAAGTTCTCACTGGGTGAAAATGCTAATACAGAAATAACAACACCCTCTAACACTGATCCCTCTCTCCAGGAATTGCAGTCAGTGACTAAATGTACCACTTTATCTGATTCCCTCCAGACTGCGCAACCAGGGAACTCTGACCTTGTCTGGAAGGACAAGTACAGGAACAGGCAGTTCAAGTGCACTTTGTGTTGTGTCCCCACCACTTCGTAGCGATGTGGTACTGGGAGCCCTGCTCAGCCCTTCCCACTTGGGTGCTTCTCATGTCTAAGGTGGACGCTTGCGTCTCACAAGGACCAGATGGCTCAGGTCATGGGAAGGTGCCCGCATGAGTTAGCTTCCAAATGCAGGTGCCATCCTGGCCTTGTGGTGGTCTGCAGATGGTATGAACCCCATTTCCTGCAAGCAGTGGTCTGTTTGGTCCACAGCCTCTCTGAGTCCACATCTCAGCTTTGTTCCAGCTTAGAAGATGGATCTAGTGCTGGGAAGTACAAGGAAGTACATAAGGAAAAAGTTGATGGTTGTGACATCTTGAAATGGATCAAATTTGCTTTTACTGAGTTCCCGTTTATGACACAGATTCTTCAAAGTCTGCTGGGGCTGTGGAGCACTGTTGCTTTCAGTCAGTTCCTAAGATGAGTCAGCACACCGATGCTTTGGAGTGTTTATCCAGGGTCCGCGTCCTTTCCCATACCTGCCGAATGACCTTTTTGTGTTGAACAGCCAATGATTGCACACTGGAGCTGTAAAACACAGTGTGCTGCTTATCTCAGTGCCCGTAAGTCAGAAGTGCAGCTTGGTCCCAGCTGGGTTCTGTGCTTAGGGCCCAGCAAGGCTGAAATCAAGGTTTGATCAGAGGGACTCTGACCTGGAGGCTGTGGGGAAAGGTCCATTTCCACGTGCATTCAGATTGTCCTTAGGATTCAGAATTTGGCGACTGGACTGTTTTTATCTAGAAACCGCCTGCACATCTCATCTCCAGAGCAGTGGCCGTGGGTCAGAGCCTTCCAGTCGGACATACTTCTGATCGCTTTGACTTCTGCTTTGGTGATAAACAGAGAACTCTGTGCTTATACAGGGCTAACTGCCTGGATCAGACTCTCCAGAAGGTCTGTGCAGTTTACGGTCGGCCAGCTTGAGTCGGTGGGGACATCTTCAGCATCTTGCCTAGCAGCGCTAGATTTGCGTTTGTCTGAAGGACTGTGGAGAGGCGTCGTGGACACCAGAAAAAGTCTGCCTACTGCAGTCACGCTAACCTGCAGCGAGCCTTCTTGTCTGATGCCCACAGTGAGACAGCGCCACGAGTCACACAGAGCATATGCTTGCAGTGGCAGGCACCTCGGTCTTCACAGCGCCCGTCCTTGATTGGAGTCACGTACCCGGTTTTTGTGACTGTTTGGTAATAGTTACTGAAGGTACATTGGATTGTTGTTCTCATTGCTGTAACCTCAATGCACAGTACACTGATCAACAAGTTGCAGGCACTTGGGACATATTCATTAAAGGAGAAGCTAAACAAGTCAGTAACGATGGTATTTCTGCTATGTCTCTGGATGGAAAATTCCATAGCTTGGCAGTAGAATTTTTAGTGAATTCAGAGTTAGTGCAGATGAAATCTGTTTGCATCTTGGTAGAAATGCCTAAAGCAGGAAGGGCACAAACCCGACTTTCTGTTAACTTTTCACACAGCATCTGACCTAAGACTCATTTGCAACAGATGCCTGAGTTTAAATCTTGTTCCTGTAGAGCTGGGGTAACCTCTGAAGACTCCATACGTCACATCATGTGACATCAGCCCACAGACAGTGCCCGCGTTTACCGCCAGTGACGTGCCCAGTCTCATTTCTGTTCTTTGGGTTTTCCGCAGCCCATCCCTGCTTGTCCTCCAGTTTGAATCCCCACGTGGATCCTCAGAACGGGACTGTGTTTGAGGGTAGGATTCCTGCAGATGATACTAGGGTTGGGGTCGTGCTCTGTTGGGGGCAGAGAACTGGTTTCCTCATCTGAGTGTTTGGAGACAGGCAGAGCAAAGGCGGCAGACTGATGGTGGAGGCAGAGACCCGGCAGCCTGTCACAAGCCGACGAGTGTCAGACCAGGAAGAGACAGCACGGCCTCTCCTTAGGGCCTGTGTTTGCTCTGCACATGCCTTAGTGTTGGGCCTGCAGCCTCCAGGACTCGAGAAAGGGCGTGTGTGTTAGCCAAAGCCGCCGACAGAGCCCGAGGGGACCGGAACAAAATCATCTGTGTCCCTCGAAGAGTCAGGCTAGGTTTTATTTCCAGAACCTTTCAGGCTGTTCACAGTGCCTGGTCCCTGTGTGGGGCACTTTGTGTGACAGCCGGCATTCGTCTTTCAGAGGCACTTGAGAGCACACCTGTCTCTAGCTCTGCACCGACACGTCTCTGCCCTGGGACCCTGTGATCTTTGGACTGGAAATCTAAGTTGAAGGCAGACGGTGGACACAGGGCCGTGTTTCTGGTGCCATCTGTGCTTGGGAAAACATTTTAGTGAGGACCACCCTATTGTGTGCTGCAGAGGGAGCAGGAAGTCCAAATGTGGGCGTGTCCCTCCTGGGCCGCAGAGTTCGAGGTTCACAGGTAGCACATGGATTTCAGCAGGGCCCTGCACATTTCTGTGGATCTCCTTTATTTGGGTGTGCCACTGAGTTTTTTCCTGAGCCGCATTAAACCCTGAGCTGCTGGAATCTACCAGGAAAGGTCAAAGGCAGTTTCAGAGTTGGCATCCAACACCTGGCCTGTTTCTGGGACCCCCTCCGTTCTTGGTGACTTCCCTCAGGTCGGCGGTTACCACCTGCTGGCCCCATGCTCCCCGTACATGAAGACTCTGCCCACCTTGACAGCTTTGACTGCGTTCTTGTCCGTGTCCTCTGCTGGACTCTAGGGCCCTCCCTACAGTCTGGCATAAGGCTGAGAAATGGGAACGCCCCTACCACCCTGTTTGGAAGGCAGAAGGTTCAAGATACCCCTAGCATCCGTTAGACGTGTCTGTGTGCTGCTTCACCCGCTCCGTGTAATGGAGACTGCAGGAACCATTCTGGGGTGTGGTGCCAAGGCCACCGGGTGTGCTTCCAGCAGGCTCTGCTTCCACAGAGGACTGCGACACCACTCCGCCCCTTTCAGAGGTCTGATACTAAACCAGCAAACCGAAGGCGGAACAGCAGGTGTTGGCGAGGAGTTGGATGCCTTGTGCGTTATTGTAGAAATGTCAGACAGTACAGCCGTGTCGCACCGTGTAGCATTTCCTCAGAATGTCAATCCTAGATCACCAAGTGGCCCAGAAGTGTATAGCAGAGAGCTGAAAGTGCAGACAGGAGGTCAGCTGTGGACCACGTGAGGAATCAGGAGTGTCCTGCTGCCTGTTGTGGGCATGGAATGCTAGTCAGCCTTAGGACGGAAGGATATTCCAACATAGTCCAGCACAGATGAACGAGGCTCATGAAATTAGCCAGTCACAGAAGTTGAACTTTGCGGGAGTCCTCTTGAATGAGGGCTTAGAGTATTCCAGTTCATGAAGACGAAGGATAGATCAGTGGGTGGGTGGGGAGAGGGTGTGGAGGGATGGGGGAGTGGCTGCGGGACTGCAGCCCGAGATGGAAAGAGTTGTGGAGATGGATGGTGGCAGTGTCTCCACGCACACTTACTGCCACTGCACATGCACGTGATGGCTAAAATGTAAGTTATGTAATGTGTATTTAACTATAACGTACAAAGTCATAAATATCCCCAAACGTGGTCAGTGACAGCAACTCAGTCACCAACGTTTCAGACCTCTCAGCTGACCCAGATGGGTTAAGAAGCACCAGCACGTGTCCATCCTGGGACCTGCCTTGGCTGGATTCACTGTGTGTTCTTAACTTGATAGATAAGGATAACATAAGCAGAGTCTTTATCAAATGTATCAGTTTGTGTAGAGGTTTTGGACTCGTCTTTGATGAGGTCATCCGGAATAGGCACCGCAGAAACCACTGCTGGAATCAGGTTAGTGAGGGGAGGATGCACGCGTCCGAGGTTTCGGCCTCGGCTCTCCCTGCAGCAGCTTGCGCACCCACGCATGCATCCGGCCCCGCCCACCGCCGCTGACGTCTGCGCGCGCACCCTGTCATTCAGCTCTCCAGAAGGAAACTTGGTGACAGTGAACTTTCAAGTTTAGGTTTGTTTATTTTCCATGAAATGATTCCTTGGGTTACTTAAACATAAACCAAGACAGTGTAGTGAATTATTTGAAATAATTGAGAAAGAGGATTCATTTCTATGCAGTTAATCTTCCCAGCAATGGGTAGCAAGAAGACACTCGGTCACTACACATCCAGAAGCCTGGGCGACTCCTGCGTCCGGAGCTCTGTGTACCGCTTCCGACTGTGAGCCCTGTAGGGTGGTTATGGACTTCGGGCTTTGGCACAGTTCTCGTGCTGAAGCCCTCACTCTTAGTTAACTCACACTAATGTGTAAAACAACTTACTAGGTGCACCAAAACAGTCCTTTCTTCTTGAGGACATATGATTATTGACATTTCAGAATCAGTCACAGTTCTTTTTGATTTACTATTTCAAAACCTATATTCTTAGACTGAATAAAACTTGACAGAATAGGATTGGCCGCTTCATGCTTCGAGACCATACGTGCCCGGAGTCCGGAGTTTCTTGGTGTTTGGTTTGAGAGCTAAAGAAGAAATGAGAAGGGGCAGTCGTTGGCCTGGTGGTCAGTGTGTCCGCTGCAGCTCCTGACTGCAGCTTCCTGCAGACCTTGTGAGGCAGGGGCGACGGCTCGTGTGGGTGGGGCCCTGCCACCCACTTGGGACACTGTATTAGCTGGATTGACATCTCGGTTCCTGCTTCATCATGCCCGCCACCATCTGTTGTGGGCATTTGGGGAATAAAGGAGTGATGGAAGATACCCAGACATTCCTCTCTCGCTTCCTCACTCTCCTTCACTCTCTCAAGTAAATAATTAAAAGCTGAAAGAAAAAAAAAGATGAAAATGGCATTTTATGTGGCAATCAGACCAGGCATAGACCATGTGGCTTGGGCTCATTTAGTAGATGGAATGGGAATAGTAAGTTTTGATCTGATATATGTCGGGGAAAAGTTAGAAAACATTCACCATCAGCAGCTCAGAAAACTAAATTAAAAACATATATCTTAACTCCATTCCAGTAGGTAATATAGCCTCAGTTGTGAAATAAAGTCCATGACCAGATTTTGTATTAAATTTCTCATTGTATGAAAATAAAAATTATATGAATAATATAATTTGTTACATGATTTGTCATCAAAAATGCTATAGCAAAGCTTGTATACACTTGCCTGGCACAATAAATCTTTATCCCAAAGTAAAGAACTTTATAGAATTAAAATCCCTCTGTGAAAAGAGTGCAGTAATGTATTGTATCAAGTAATACCCACATAAGCAAGGCAAAAGTTATCTCAAAATACCTACAGTCTCTAATGCCTTTTAGGTGGTGAAAAAGAGAAATGAATTTCCAAGGGTCAACCCGTCAGATAGAACTGTAAATATATTTGAGCGCTTGGGAGCCTATGTTTAGAGAAAACATAAGCAAAGCTATGGTTTGAGAATGTGTACTTGGATTATTGAAAAACACGAGTACTTTGCAAGAAGCAGTGGGTTGCAGCAGGCCTTCACAGAGTTCTTGCGTATTGGTTGTTGTTTATGATACAATGTGAGGTTTGCACTTGGCCTTTGCCCCTGGTTCCCGGCACTCGGGTTCTTTTGGTGGGTAAGAATGTCTTGTTTGGTAGTGGTATGGCTGCTGGTTAGGGCCCTGCAGGGTTTCAGGATGGGTCTGCTCACCCCAAGGTCAGGGCAGAGTTGGTCAGGACCGCGTGCTTGAGAGGAGAGCAGCTGAAGGTTGGGCTGATCTCCATCAGACAGTGGTGTAAGCAGCTGTGCTTGTGTGAGGAAACTTCCAGCCCCAAGATAGCGGGACACAGCAGGCACCTGGGGGGTGTCCACCCAGAGAGGGTGGCAGCTCCATACGCCTGCCCCTCGTCCTGCCCGATGTCCTTCTTCCGTGTGCTGTGTGTCTGCACCCTTTGTCATACCCTTCACAACAGATTAGTTATCGTGCTTCCCTGAGTTCCGTGAGCTTTCCTAGAAAACCGCTCAGCAGACATTTGTAGGTCGTGACCGGTGCCAGGTAAATCCCGGGGGCCTGGCAGCGGCCATCAGAATGGGTGTTCTCGAAGGACCCAGCTCTGTCTGGGGGCACCCGCTGCCCTGCCCAGGTGGACACCGTGGAGTTGAGTTGAATGACAGGACAGCCAGGCGGTGTGCGCTGCACCCTGGTGGGAGATGGCACCTGCATGCCTGCCGGGTGTGGAGCAAGAGCGGGAGGAACACCTTGGTTACCGACCACGGTTGACTGTGTGCTGGGTGGCCGACCACCTGCAGGGCACGTGCTGCGATTGTTTTTTCTCTTTCATATTTAATTCTGTGTTGTGTGTTTGAAACCTTGGACACACAAGACCAATCATCAGAAGTAATTATCTTTTCTGAAAGATGATTTTGATTACCACTTTTTCTAGTGATTTCAGAATGAAAGTAGTTATGTTGATTTTTGTTTGATGATAGAGTATATAATATGTTTATAAATGTCAAACTACGAGGAGTATCAAGAAAAACTGATGAAGGTTTATGTTTCCGAATCTGAGGTTACCACGGTTAGCATACTAGGGCGTGTCCTTCCGGTTTATCTGTGTAACTGCAACTATGCGTGCGCCTGTCCTTCATTTCCCGAAACAAAAGGCACAGAGATGTGCCGTTACATTTCTCACATTGTCTGTCCATAAACTATCCCTGTTAACTTTGTTACTGGCTACTCATTATTACATTATATTAGGGTGTGACTATTTACATATAATATACTCAGTTATTATGCAGCCATATATCATATATTGTATAATATATGGTGATGGTACATAATTATGTATTCATGATTATTTTGATAAATAATCCAGTGTTCAAAGTTTACTCAATTTTACTTGATGAAGTACAGTTAGAGAGGAATTTTGTAACCCATACCTTTCAGAAATTGGAAGATTAAGCACCTAAGAAAGCAGATATATATACCCACAATGATTGGGTAAAATGTTGATAATCAATGTGTTATGTACACGATCATGTATGAAATGTGTCCTTGTGTTGTTATTACATGTAGTATGTACACTCCTCGCTTAAACTCATCAAACAATTAGGAAAGAAGTATTGGGGTACTTCAAAAAGCTTATAAAAATAGAATTAAAAGAAAACTATTTTGTTAAAAAGTGAAATTTATGAATAGTTTTTATTATTTTTGTTTTGACAGGCAGAGTGGACAGTGAACGAGAGAGAGACAGAGAGAAAGGTCTTCCTTTTGCCGTTGGTTCACCCTCCAATGGCCGCCGCAGCCAGCGCACTGCGGCCGGAGCACTGCGCTGATCCGAAGCCAGGAGCCAGGTGCTTCTCCTGGTCTCCCATGGGGTGCAGGACCCAAGGACTTGGGCCATCCTCCACTGCACTCCCTGGCCACAGCAGAGAGCTGGACTGGAAGAGGGGCAACCGGGACAGAATCCGGTGCCCCGACCTGGACTAGAACCCGGGGTGCCGGCGCCACAGGTGGAGGGTTAGCCTAGTGAGCCGCGGCGCTGGCCTCTTAATCTTTTCATTTTGAAAATGTACTATAACTTTTAGTAGGTTGTGGGGATATGAAAAATCTGAATAAACAAATCTAAAAAGGATATAGGAAAGATTCCTTCAGTGCATCCACGTAAAGGCCCTGGGCAGACGATGTCCTGTGTAACAACCCCAGTTTACGTCTGACGGAGTTGGGGCTTGGCGAGGGTACAGACCTCTGTGAGTCCACACCGTCTGTGACAGGGCCTCCTGGGGTCCTTGTGAGTGCTCGATGTCCAGAGACCCTGGCTGTGCTGTTGGTTCTACACTGGAGGCCTCAGCCCACAGCTCGTGATCCTCACTTGTCAGGGGCTGTGTGCTTTGTCAGCTTTTTCCAGGTCTAAAATGAAGGCAGAGGATGGGAAACCGTGCCAAGTTCCTCAACAACTGTAAGTCGAACCTCGGGTGGGGCACCTGGTACCCTGTCTCCAAAGACAGTGTGGAGGGAGAGGCCCCAGAGGGTTGTGAAATGCCAGCTCTTCCTTCCGTGCTGTTGGCGGACAAGAAGCGTGGTCTGGGGAGAGGAAGCTGGATCGCAGCTCGTGTGGCAGAGAGCAGCGAGCTCCCGAAGTCTGAGATTCCTCATGCCCTCCACCTGCGGGTTTCCTGCCTCGCACGGCTGAGTCCTTGCCATACGCAGACTGGCCTTGCCTGTGGCAGCTGTGGGGAGCACAGCACGGTGTGCCAGCAGAAGGGGCTTGCGTTCTCAGGAGTGTCATTGCAGGTAGCCAGCGGTGACAGTGCATAATTGCTTTCCTTGTGCAGTGGCTATTTCAGAAGGGTTTGTGCCAATAAGCACATTTCATTTTTATATGCAGTGTGGCCATGCTTGCAGCACTGTGTGAAAAATTATGGATGAGACAATATTTCAGTTCAGAGAACTTTGGGAAAATTCCTTTAGGATAAAACAAGAAAATAGTGGAAAAACAGGGAAGATAGAAAGTATTTGAATCAAGGGACATTGCCTCCCTTCTCTTGATGCTTAGAATTAAATTACCATATAGCATCATATTGTGTTACAGCAGAACATGAAATGAGGATACCTCAAAAAGGTTGTGGGAAAATCTATGAAAAGATGACTTAACTTTGCTACAGAAATAATTTGGAAATATATGCATACTTGGAGTCTTCAAACAGTTCATGAAAATTGCACATACAAAAAATATGCTTGGTATTGAAAAGTTGTTTTTGTACCAAAACTAGCCATCTCCTCTAATTTTTTTTTTGACAGGCAGAGTGGATAGTGAGAGAGAGAGAGAGAGAGACAGACAGAGAGAAAGGTCTTCCTTTTGGCCGTTGGTTCACCCTCCAATGGCCGCTGCGGCTGGCGCATCACGCTGATCTGAAGCCAGGAGCCAGGTGCTTCTCCTGGTCTCCCATGCGGGTGCAGGGCCCAAGCACTTGGGCCATCCTCCACTGCCTTCCTGGGCCATAGCAGAGAGCTGGCCTGGAAGAGGGGCAACCGGGATAGAATCCGGCGCCCCAACTGGGACTAGAACCTGGTGTGCTGGCGCCGCAAGGCGGAGGATTAGCCTGTTGAGCCACGGCGCCGGCCATCTCCTCTAATTTTATTTATATATTTTTATTTGTGTTAAAGACAGAGCTAGAGAGATAGATAAAGAGAAGGCAAGACCTTCCTGCTGGTTCACTTTCCAAATGCCTGTAACAGCCAGCTCTGGGCCAGAGTGAGGCCAGGAGACAGGAACTCCACCCGGGTCTCGCACACGGGTTGCTTGGACCCAAATACTTGAGTTGTGATCTGCTGCCTTAGTGTGGACATCGACAGGAAGCTGAATAGGAAGCGGAGGTGTGACTCAGTCCCAGGCGCTCCCGTATGGGCTGTGGGTATTCCAGATGGCAGCTTAACCACTGGGTCTCAAACCCACCCCTACACTTCCCTTTCACGTCCACATTTCTGTTAAGTTTTGGAAGTGCCCTTACATACACATACACACATAGGACACACATGATACATGCATGCATACGCTATAGGCCCACACAGCTTGTGGCAAAGTTGCTTTGTGTGCGTAGCTTACTTTTCTCTAAGACGTGTAACACGTTCCTGCAGAAGCGAAAACTGTGGAAATGGCAGTAAGCAATAGTGACAAGGTGTTTTTTGCTTTAAGAATAAAAAACAAGCTAGAGTGTTGAAGTACAGCTAAATTTTACATGTAATTTAGAGTATACAACAAGACAATTTTAAAAATTATCTTGAGTGCGTGGAGAGATGCATTCAGTGTGCTCCCTCTGCTGCCCAGGTCTGGGGCAGCTGGGAGAGAGGACACAGGGGCAGAGTCATGGAAGCCACCGTCAGCTCTGCTGGCTGATGGAGGCACAGCAGATGCCCCTGCTGTCAGGTCGCTTCTCCTCATGTGGGGCAGTCTGTTCAGATACAGAGGTCCTGGAGGACCGTTGCCTCCCCCTTACCAGTGGCACTTACCTAGCGAGCTGACCACACAGCTAAGGAGGGGCCGGAGTGCTCCCAGTGCTCAGACCGTGAGGAAAGCACTAGGAGCAGCAGAGCCAGGCGTGCTCCGCTGTTCTCCTGCCCCACCCTACTGTGAGTCCTGCCTTTGTGTGGACGGAAGTCGTGGAGAAAGGGGGTAAGTGGCAACCCCAGGCCATTGCTCCTGCCAACATCCTTCCTGGTCGTGAGCACATGGAAATGGAAGCTGGCTTCCAAATCCCTGTTAGGAAAGGGCTTTTCCTATGTGAAAAACAGTGGTTTGGATCCTAGAATATTGACCTGTGGGCCACCTGTCACCTCACAGTCAGCCAAGGTTTATTCACGTTGGTAAAGGCTCCAGGAAGCCCCCAAGCCGGCAGACACGGGTGGAGAACGATTTCTCAGCGCCTGGTGTTTCTTCATTGCGGGAGCAAATGCCCCGGCTTGTCCCCATGGTAATTCTCATGGGCTCTGAGGGCTTGCCTGCAGCCTGGGAAAGGCTAAAGGTGAGTGGGTGAAGCCCAAAGCCATCGCCGGAAGACAGCTGCAGGGAGCCCTGGGGCAGTGAGCTGGGACGTGTGCCCCCTAGTGGCTGTGTAGAGATAGCAGTGCTGCGTCAGTGCAGCTGCTCCGTCTGCTATCGGAGCCGCATCTCCTTCTCCTTGGAGTCTGGGCTGGAGCTGAAGCCACGGAGGAGTTCCTGGATTGAGCGAGTCAGTACTGCTGCTGGCCAGTGCAGACTGAACTCGCTTGGTTTATTGTGTGCCTGAAAAGGAGCTATATATTTGCAAAATACTCCGAGTGGTGTCTGTATGGTACTAAATTATGTCAGGGGGCATGTGACAAACTACATATTGTGATGTGTGAGAGAACTTGAAAAACTCATGGCAAATGGAATGCAAAGACACATTTATTTTGGGGCAGAATTTTTGAAGTCTGTGTGTGTGTGATATCCTCAGAAAAGTTCCTGAAAGTGCATACTGTGAATATAGCCAGATTAGTGTTTGATATAGAGGGGTAGTTGATAAGCTTAGAAGGAGCTGGCTATGAAACCTGCCGTGACCACTTGCTGTTTGTCTTAGAACTCATAATGGGCTTCACCCATTCACCTTTATTTATCTGAAAGGCAGAGCGAGAGCAAGAGAGAGAGAGAAAGCAGAGAGTCAGAGACAGAGAGTTCTTCAATCCACTGATTTGCTCCCCAGATGTCACCAACAGCCAGAGCTAGGTCAGGCAGAAATCAGGAGCCAGGAACTCGATCCAGGGCTCCCATGTGGGTGGCAAGGGCCCGACTCCTTGAGCCGTCAGCGGCTGCCTCCAGGGTGTGCCTTAGCAGTAGACCGGATCAGAAGCAGATAGTGAGCTCGGACTGAGGCGCTGCAATGTGGGATGCAGGCGTCCCAAGTGGCTGCTCTGTCCACTGCGCCATAGCGCTCCCTGATCCCTTTTTGCTAGGGCTTATTCTTCCCTTGTGCTGTGGTGTCCATAATAATGGCTCCCCACAGATGCCCACATCCTAGTCCCTGATTCCTGTGAGTGCATTAGGTTGTGTGCTGCTGTGGTCTCAGTACTCCCAACCTGACCTCATACCTAGTTCCCACAACCTGTGAACAGGTTATGCTGTGAGGTGCTGTGGTGTGAGCATGTTAGGTTACATGGTACTGTGTTATAAGTATGTTAGGGTACATAATTCTGTGGTGTGAATGTGTTAGGTTATATGGGTTATATGGTGAACACGTTATTAGGTTATGGGGTGGTGTGTTATATTAGGGTACATGATTCTGTGGTGTGAGTGTCTTAGGTATTATGGGTTATATGGGGAGCACGTTAGGTTATGTGGTGCTGTGTTATGTTAAGGTACATGAATCTGTGGTGTGAATATGCTAGGTTATATGGTGAGCACGTTAGGTTAGGAGGTACTGAGGTATGAGTATGTTAGGGTATGTGATTCTGTGGTGTGAATGTCTTAGGTATTATGGGTGATATGGGGAGCACGTTAGGTTATGTGGTGCTGTGTTATGTTAAGGTACATGAATCTGTGGTGCGAATATGCTAGGTTATATGGTGAGCACGTTAGGTTAGGAGGTACTGAGGTATGAGTATGTTAGGGTATGTGATTCTGTGGTGTGAATGTCTTAGGTATTATGGGTTATATGGGGAGCACGTTAGGTTATGTGGTGCTGTGTTATGTTAAGGTACATGAATCTGTGGTGCGAATGTGCTAGGTTATATGGTGAGCACGTTAGGTTAGGAGGTACTGAGGTATGAGTATGTTAGGGTATGTGATTCTGTGGTGTGAGCACGTTAGGTTATGTGGCAGAGGTGTGATCATTTAGGTTATGAGGTACTGAGGTATGAGTATGTTAGCATATGTGATTCTGTGGTGTGAATGTGTTAGGTTATATGGTGAGTATGTTAGGTTACGTGGTGCTGAGGTACAAGTCTGTCAGGGTTTGCCATTCTGTGGTGTGAGCATGTTAGGTTACATGGTGCTGAGGTGTGAGTGTACCCACCCAGGCTGAAGTTAAAATTTAATCCCCACTGTGAAGCATTAAGACCTTTAAGATGTTATTAGTTCATGGAGGCCCTCTCCTCATGAATGGATTTGGTGATTATTGGGTCAGTGAGTTATTGATAAAGGGAGTGTGCAGCAGAAGTCGCACTGACCCTGTCTCTAGGTTGCACCCTTCTTGCCATGGCAAGTCCTGCCTCCCTCTGAAACTGTAGGGAGCCTCCATCAGCACGTAGGCCTCAGATATGGCCCCTTGACTCTGGGCCTCCAAGCCGCCAGAAGTGCCCACTGAATAAACCTAAATTCTATCAAGATTATCGAGTCTGTGGTACTTGTTTGTGTCGCTAGAGAAGAGATGGAGACCCCTGGCAGGGGGACAGGATGCTAATCAGCCGAGCTGGCTGAGCCGCGGAACCCTGGGACCCCAGGGTCTGTCAGCGTCTTGGAGGCAGATGAGCCTGCGGGGAACCAGAGAGAGAGGGAGCAGCTAGGGCAGCACCGAGCCCGACAGCTCTGACGGTGCACAGAGGTGTTGGGCACCCCCCCCACCGCCCCGGGGGAAGACGGCCCACGGTCTCCTGGTAGAGCTGCCGGCGAGCAGTGGGCCCGGGCCAACACCTTGACTGTAGCCCTGTGAGTTAGGTTTCAGGCATCTGAGTGCCAGACTGGTGAGATAGTAGATTGGTGCTATTTTGTTGTCACTTGCCGTGGCAGCCACAGGACAACAGCCTATCTGTGATGTTCAGAGTCTCTCTGCAGTGCACATGGAGGGCTTCATCCAGAGTCTTAGGGCACAGATTGGTAATTGTAGCTGCTGTCCGTATAATTATTCTTACAGTTCGTGGTGCTGTATCATTTTAATTTAGTGATAGGACCAGCCAAAGTTAGGAAGTGCACTGCAGTCCACATAGAACTCTCAGAGCGCTTAGATCCACTGGTTTGTGATATTCCGGGGGTGATTGGAAAGCTTCATACTGGCGGTAGGCAGGATATAAACTGCGATAACTATTAACATTTAAAGAAAACAGAAACCACAGGAGAATCTCAGTATTCTTTTTATCCTACTGAGCACTTTAATGAATATATTTAAATACTTGGAATAAATTTCTGTGTTTATTCAACAAAACTTGATAGCATCAAAATTCCTGAGGGTGTCAGATACTCAGAATTTCCATTTTTACATTACCGACAACTGAATGCATCTGATTTCCATGCATTGAATTTTGAGAGATCATTTAGCTAGCTCTTCTCCTCCCTGGTCCCAGAGACAAGGGGAATCAAGCCTAACAGTTTTATTCCCAATGACTTCAGCTGTCCACCATTTCAAACATGATTATTCCATGGTACAGAGGAGCTCTTCCACTGTTTTAAAGTTAAACATCTTTAATGAAGATGAGCATAGTCATTTATACCAGAGAATATTAACAAGTCCGTGTTCTGGAGAATTTTAGTTTTTTACTTTTTTTGTGGTATGGGATTCATCTTGGGGGTTTTGGCATCAGGGAAGAGTGTTGAATGTTAAGCTTACAGTGCACGTTTCTTTAGTGATATCCCTTCTTTGAAGTTCATTTTCACGGTTCTCTCCGTTGGTGATAAGTTCTCTGCTTTTCCACTCTATTGGAACTGCAGGAGGTTTAAGCGCTGCTGTGCTCAGCTGCTAACGTGATGCGGCCTGGGCAGCTCGGGTGGCGCCTGTGCATGGAGGGCCCAGGGCGAGCTGGAGGATGCCCTCCCCGCTCTGCCTCCTCCTTCCTCCGTCCCGTGCACGTTAGGGAGTCCACGTGAGACAGCCTGGGGTGCCGCCGCCATTTGAGCATTTCTATGAAGCAGATACTCCCGTAGAGGATTATGGGCTTTGTAGTGAGAGCCCGCTACACAGACGAGTAAGGAGGCACAGCCTCTCCACACTGAGGCGCAAGACAGACGGCTGTGAGTAAAATCATGGAGCTCAGCTGTTGGATGCGTATTGAGGAATCTCAGTGCAAATCAGAGGTTCTCAGAACATGTTTGTTTGTTGCACATTATCGAATACAGAAATTACTGCCAGTCGATGTTTTGGAAAAATAGTGAAAGATTCAGAAAAAGACGTTATAGTTTCCAAACAAAATTGCAGCAGAGTTCAAGGGTGCTGCAGTGAGTTGGTTTTGAGGACCTGGGGTTGGGGACTGTTGAAGTAGACCCTCAGCAGTGTAAAAATAAACTAATCAAATCGTTGTTCACTGCGGCATCTCTCTCACTGACTCTCAGGGACAGAAGCGGAGACGTGCAGCTGCCCGCCAGTTTTGGGGCTTGCCTTGGTGTCGCGTTCTGTCGGCCCTTCTTTGTCACACGGCCTGTTGGGCCTGTGTCTGTCCTCCTTGGGTGGCTCTGCGTTGTGTTTGGCTCTTGTTTTCTCTCTGTGTATGTGCTCCTCTGATGCGTTCTGTGCTGGCATGTGCTTTCGTGATTACTTGATTGTCACGCTGGGCTCCTCTCAGTATTTCTTGCAGGGCTGGTCTGGTGGTGATAAGCGTCTTAGCTGGAAGTTGTCTTCTTTCAAGACGTTGATTGTGTCATTGCATTTTCTCCTGGCCTGTAGGTTTCTTCTGAGGAGTCCGTCCGCTGTTTGTCAGGTGGATTGCTCTTCATACGGAGCACGGCATTTTGAAGGATTCTTTAGGTTTCCCTCTTTTCCTTAACTCTGGGGAGTTGACTGTGTTGGGCCTCTCAGAAGGTCTTTCATGGTTGAATGTAGCTGGCTCACTGAGCTCCTGCTTCTGGATGCTCATATCTAGGTCAGGACTTGGGGGATTTTCAAACATTATTTCACGAAATACATTCTGAATGGCATTTTTGTTCTCTTCTACTCTGGTATCCCTAGTACATGAATATTTGTATCCCATGTATCTCAGGGACGTTTTCATTCTCCTTGATTACTTTTTTCCTTATTTTTGTCTGATGGAGTTATTTAAAAAGTCTTGTCCTTAGCCTCAGCTCGTTCTTCTGCTTGGTCTGTTCTGTTGTTGAAGCTCTAACTTGTATTTTTTTTTTTTATTTCATTGATTGACATTTTCAGCACCAAAATTTCTGATGAGTTCTTTTTAATGGTTGCTCTCTTTGATGAATTTCTCATTCATGTCATACATTATATGCTTAATTTTCTTGCTATCACTGCGTTTCCTAGGATGATTATTCTGAATTCTTTATCGAACGTTTCATAGATCTCCTTCAGACCAAGATCTGCTCATGGGAACCACTTGTTCTTTTGGAGGTGGCGTGCTTCCTTCTCCAGGTTTCGTTGTTTTTCACCAGCTCTTTTCTTACTGAAGTTTTCACTCATTTCATGCATTTGTTTCCTAATACTAGAATCTTTTCTTTTGGATTCCTAAATTAGAAGTCTTTTTCAGTATCTGAAGATTTCGAATCTAATATTTCCTTTGATTTTTTTTACTGCTTTTACCAAAATCATGGTAATTTTATTTTTGTTGTTGTTGTTTTTATTCATTTGTATTGTAGAAAAAAAAAAACAAAGAAAGAAAACAACTTATCCGAACTCAGTGTTGGCAAAGAGAACGGAGCTGGATTTGCCTGACGGCACAGGTTCTCGTATGCTTCTTCGCAGACCCTGCCGGACGGCAGCTTCTGGCCCAGGTCTGTTCTGATGACTGCCTGCATCGTCTGCGTCGCTCTCTGTGGCTACTGCTGTTGGCTTGTTTTTTAGTTTTCTTAGGTTTTATGTATTGATTTGAGAGGTAGAGTTACAGACAATGAGAGGGAGAGACAGAGAGAAAGGTCTTCCTTCCATTGGTTCAATCCCCACGTGGCCACAACAACCGTAGCTGCGCTGATCCAAAGCCAGAAGCCAGGAGCTGCTTCCCGGTCTCCCATGTGGGTGCAGGGGCCCAAGGACTTGGGCCATCTTCTACTGCTTTCCCAGGCCATGACTGAGAGCCGGATCGGAAGTGGAGCAGCCGGGACTAGAACTAGCGCTCACATGAGACACGAGAGGGCAGCACTGCAGGCAGTGACTGTACCGGCTACGCCACTGTGCCGGCGCCACAGGTAAAGCTTTGTGTTTCTTCAGGACCCGGTGCTCGTTCACTGAGTGAAGCGCCTAGACGTTGTAGTAGCTCCGGCTGTGCTATTTCATAATGGTGCAGGGAGTGAGCCACACAGCGCAGGGGAAGCAGGAACTCTAGAGTATAGACCTCCATTAACTCAGAAGAAGAACCCACATTCCTCTAATGTCTATGATCACATTTTCTGTGTGAACTTGTTTTTTTCATGTGTCACTATCAATATTTTAACAAAATGTATAGAAGAGCTGTATGTGTATATGCTAACTGGATGAAATTTTAAACCAGATGTTCTGAATCAGTTACCCTGAAGACTTCCGCGCGAGGAATTTCAGTCACTCACTGTAACAATTGATGCACAAAGCAGATCTTTACGCACTGCAGACGGAAACTATACTACACGAGCCATAGCTCATAAAAAGAAAACAAAGTTCTCACTTAGTTGTACTAAGAATCATTCAAAAAATGAAGTATGAGGCATCCCCAAAAATATTTGCAGATTCAGTGGAATTACGAGTGAAGAGCATCAATCTAGAGGAAAGGTTCAAGTCCAGAATCCATTTTACAGAATAATCTTCTGTTCGTGTCATTATTATTGATAAACCATGAACGCAGTTTATCGGCGCCGGCCAGGGTGTGTTTTACAAGAAGCACAAATCATTTCTCGAAGAAGCTCAGCTTTTCCTGCTACTGTAAGGAGAAGTCCTGGGTCTTGGCAGAGAAGCTCCTTCCTAGGTCAAGAACAGCTCAGGTCTACGTGGCTCAGAGGAGCGGCGCAGTGGGCAGTGCTGCTGTGGGGGAGCGGCCGGGTGCGGCCAGAGCTCCCAGTCCAGGGAGGAGCTGGCAGCTGATGCCTCAGGCTCTCCCTGCCCAGCTGTTGAGGGGAGACCCCAGGGGATACCTCTGGAAGTCACCTGCAGTGCGCACATCTCACGCTAAGAGATAAGGGCCTCTTCATAGCTTTAACCCCTCAACAGTGAAAGTCGGGAGGGCCGGGTGGAATTGTCACAGGGAAGGAAGCATCCGAGCTGTGTGCTGTAGGCCACGGCTAAGATTTCCCTTTTCTTCTGCGAGCCATCAGAGCAACTTATACACATAAAACTTCCCTTGGAATTATTAATAAAGTGATTAGCAGAACGACTGGGCAAAAACTGTATTCATCATTCTTCAGAACGACACCATGAAATGAAGAGCTAACAAGTATTTTTGGTTCTGTTTAGAGCGACCTGAAATGTTGTAAACATTTTTTATCATCTTTAGATTGAATACTGCTTTTACCGTACAGCGAGTCTTTTTTCCTATTCTAGCTGCAGCTCAGCACCAGCATGATTTAGAGAGCTCTTAATCTTTAAGAATGGACCTGTATATAAAATGTGCATTATTAATGTCTTTCTATCCGTTCCCAAATGTCATATTGATTACGCCGTATGTTGTGGGGAATCATCGATCACTTACCAATTCTTTATGCGGAGTGGGGAAGTCCAGTCTATAAATCTACGGCTGTGAAGTTGTTAGGCTGGGATTTTTCATGGGAACTTTGCAGCATTCAAGGTAATGAAGAACTTAAGGGTGCACTTTTCCAAACACAGGTCCCCCGACCAACAGCCGGCCCTTGGAATCTCAGGCCTGCCTGGAGCTGAGCCTGTGGGCAGCAGGGAGTGCACCCCCAGAGCCCTGAGGGAATAGTTCTGGGGTGCAGCTCGCTGGCTGTTTTTCTGTTTGTACTAATGCCAACTAAAAGTATGTAGTAGCTGGATTGTTTGTACAAAAACTACCAGTCCTCCCCAGTCTGTGCCACTTGCCGTGGCATGAGCCATGTCCAGTGGCAGCGCCACAGTCCCCAGCAGGTGCCTTTCTGAGGCTGAGGGGTGCTAACCCAACCACTGTGGTTAGGGCCTCTTCCCAGGCACTGACCGCTGCCGCATGAGCTCCTGTTGGGAGAGTCTGCAGTTTGGATGCCTGTGCACACTTCAGACAGGTCACAGGGCACGAAATCTCCCAGCTCCCTGGGGGCACAGGAGCCACTGGTGGTGTTTGCTTCCACAGTGTCAGTGTCAGCTGGAGCAGCTTCCGGAAGGTGAAGATGGCTGTGTGCACGCTGTGTGGCCACGTGCTGTCTCATCATGGGTCTGTCAGCAATAGGTTGTGTAAACCGATGACACAGTCCCCCCTGTGCTCGGTTTGCCTTGTACCACTCTGTTCCCATGTGTGCGGCCTGTGGCCAGCCAGGCTGGCGTGAGTTCACACCATGGCGGAATCACCTGGCAACAAGTTCTCAGAATGTGCTCCTGGTTAAGTGGCAGGTAGCTGTGTGCACACAGCAGATGGCATTGTAAAGATGTAGGTTAAAAACTCGTACTGATTAGGAAAGATCTGGTACCCTTCACCTCCCTCCACTTTTGATACCCATTTTGAACTAACAAGCATAAAAACTCTGACTTTGTTAGACTGAAACAGTGAGGGCTCCTGTTTCTGTGACATGGTTTCGTCTGTATTTGCTGTCATGTACCCACCAGAAAAATGCTTTCTTCTGAAGAAATTGAACTGAAGGAAGGAAGGGACCTTTGAGGACCTGGTGTGGCTGTCCTTGTGGTACAGAGGGTGAAGTGGCCACTTGCTCTTGTTGTTTTTTTTTTTCATTTATTAAACTTTTATTTAATGAATATAAATTTCCAAAGTACAGCTTACGGGTTACAATGGCTTCCCCCCTCCCATAACTTCCCTCCCACCCACAACCCTCCCCTTTCCCGTTCCCTCTCCCCTTCCATTCACATCAAGATTCATTTTCAATTCTCTTTATATACAGAAGATCAGTTTAGTATATATTAGGTAACGATTTCAACAGTTTGCCCCCATATAGCAACACAAAGTGAAAAATACTGTTGGAGTACTAGTTATAGCATTAAATAACAGTGTACAGCACATTAAAGACAGAGATCCTACATAATATTTTTTTAAAAAATTAATTTTCTATGGCATTTCCAATTTAACACCAGGTTGTTTTTTTTTCATTTCCAATTATCTTTATATACAAAAGATCGATTCAGTATATAATTAGTAAAGATCTCATCAGTGTGTACCCACACAGAAAAACAAAGTGTAAAAATACTGTTTCAGTACTAGTTATAGCATCACTGCACATTAGACAACACATTAAGGACAGATCCCACATGGGATGTAAGTACACAGTGACTCCTGTTGCTGACTTAACAATTTGACACTCTTCTTTATGGTGTCAGTAATCTCCCTAGGCTCTAGTCATGAGTTGCCAAGGGTATGGAAGCCTTTAGAGTTCGCTGACTTTGACCTTATTCCGATAGGGTCATAGTCAAAGTGGAAGTTCTCTCCTCCCTTCAGAGAAAGGTACCTCCTTCTTTGATGGCCCCGTTCTTTCCACTGGGATCTCACTCACAGAGATCTTTCATTTAGGTCTTCTTCTTTTTTTTCTTTTCCATGGTATCTTGGCTTTCCATGCCTACAATACTCTAATGGGCTCTTCAGCCAGGTCTGAATCCCTTAAGGGCTGATTCTGAGGCCAGAGTGTTGTTTAGGACATCTGCCATTCTATGAGTCTGCTGTGTATCCCACTTCCCATGTTGGATCCTTCTCTCCCTTTTTGATTCTATCAGTTAGTATCAGCAGACACTTGTCTTGTTTGTGTGATCCCTTTGACTCTTAGACCTATCAGAGCCATCAATTGTGAACTAAAATTGATCACTTGGACTAGTGAGATGGCATTGGTACTTGCCACCTTGATGGGATTGTATTGGAATCCCTTGGCACATTTCTAACTCCACCATTTGCAAGTCCGATTGAGCATGTCCCAAATTGTACATCTCCTCCCTCTCTTTTTCCACTCTGAAATTTAACAGGGATCACTTTTCAGTTAAAATTTAAACACCTAAGAATAATTGTGTGTTAATTACAGAGTTCAACCAATAGTACTAGAACAACAACAACAACAACAAATACTAAAAAGGATAAAGTATTACATTGTACATCTAGAGTCAGGACAAGAGCTGATCAGGTCATTGTTTCTTATAGTGTCCATTTCACTTCAACAGGTTTCCCCTTTGGCGCTCAGTTGTCACTGATCAGGGAAAACAAATGATATTTGTCTCTTTGGGACTGGCTTAATTCACTCAGCATGATATTTTCCAGATTCCTCCATCTTGTTGCAAATGACTGGGTTTCATTGTTTCTTACTGCTGTATAGTATTCTATGGAGTACATGTCCCATAATTTCTTTATCCAGTCTACTGTTGATGGGCATTTGGGTTGGTTCCAGCTCTTAGCTATTGTGAATTGAGCTGCAATAAACATTAATGTGCAGATGGCTTTTTTATTAGCCAAATTAATTTTCTTTGGATAAATTCCAAGGAGTGGGATGGCTGGGTTATATGGTAGGGTTATGTTCAGGTTTCTGAAGAATCTCCAGACTGACTTCCAGAATTCACTCAACATGGATTAAAGACTTAAATCTATGACCCGAAACCATCAAATTATTAGAGAGCATTGGAGAAACCCTGCAAGATATAGGTACAGGCAAAGACTTCTTGGAAAATACCCCCAGAAGCACAGGCAGTCAAAACCAAAATTAACATTTGGGATTGCATCAAATTGAGAAGTTTCTGTACTTCAAAAAGAAACAGTCAGGAAAGTGAAGAGGCAACCAACAGAATGGGAAAAAATATTTGCAAACTATACTACAGATAAAGGGTTGATAACCAGAATATACAAAGAAATCAAGAAAATCCACAACAACAAAACAAACAACCCACTTAAGAGATGGGCCAAGGACCTCAAGAGACATTTTTCGAAAGAGGAAATCCAAATGGCCAACAGACACATGAAAAAATGTTCAAGATCACTAGCAATCAGAGAAATGCAAATCAAAACCACAATGAGGTTTCACCTCACCCTGGTGAGAATGGCTCACATTCAGAAATCTACCAACAACAGATGCTGCAGAGGATGTGGGGAAAAAGGCTCCTGGGTTTGGCTTGGCCCAGCCTTGGCTGTTGTGGACATTTGAGGAGTGAACCAGCGATGGGTGATTTCTGTCTGTCTCTCTGTCTCTCTTATCTTTCTATTGCTCTGTCTTTCAAAGAAAGGAAAACAATCTTAATTTCTTTTTTTTTGTACAAAAACCAGACATAAACAAGAGGGCTGTGGTTCAGTACTCCTCAGGATGAAGGTGCGGGAGTCCTGTGTGAGACGAGCAGTGAGCACCAGCAGTCCATTACAAATGCGTTGTTGGATGGGCAGTGGTATTTGCTTGCCCCCAGGGCTGCAGAGTGAGTTTAGCATTTGAACACCAATGGTGATGGTGGACTTAGGGTTGCCCTGGCGTGGCAAGGCAGGTGAATGCCGCGTGCTCCTGCAGGCCTCTGCCCAGCCCTGGTGTGACACAGGCAGAGACGCATACTTCAGTGGCAGAAGCCCGCACTTCTCCACACTCTGGGCACAAAACAGGGATTGCGTTCCCGCCACTTCCTGTCACCTTGTGGTGGGCCACTTAGGATCCAGGATAAGAGAGCTGGGTCTGGCGGGGCTGGGGCTGGCGGGGCTGGGGCTGGTGGGGGCTGGGGCTGGCGGGGGCTGGGACAGACGGAGGGAAAGAGGCAGAAGCCTTTCCATTTCTAGATAGCTGGATTCAGGGTGAGCAGTTCATACAGGAAGGCACTCAGACAAGGTATACGACCAACATGTACAAATAGCTGGGATTTTATTTATAAGCAGGGTATACACTGTTTTAAAAGCACTTTAATAAAAACACTCAAATTCAGCAAAATGTTAGGTTTTGTACATTGAAATGTACAAATGAAACCAAACCCCAAAGTAAAAGAGAAAGAAACCTTGCGGACAGGTTGTAGACTCACACTGAGGACTCCAGGGCCTCTGCGGGGATCGGGGTCCACTTGCCGAGCAGCCTCAGGTGAGGTCTGGAAGCTCTTGTTTGGGAGGAGTGGAGGGGGAGCATGATAAGCTAATTTTAAAATGTTCTAAGGAATGAAAGACAGAGCAGCCTAAATGTTTTTGTGGAAGAGAACAAGTTTGGGGAATTTCCTGGCTTGGTTTCAGGATTCCCTGTTACTCTGAGTTTGCGGTGTGAGGACAGAGAGGCAGACGGCACAGGACAGGGCCCAGGCCTGGACCCACTCTGGGAGTGGCCGTGCTCTTTAGTGGGGGAGAGGGTAGCCCTTCTGTGTGGGTCTGGGCCCAGAGCATGTTGATGGGGAAACAGTGAACGTCAGCACCCAGTGAGCAGAAGCAAACTGCGGCTCCGTCGTGACGGGACCATGCCCAGCGCCCAATGTCACTCTGCTCTGTGAAACAGCGCTGCTGGAGCCTCAGGGTGAATCCCACAGCATAGGGAATCTAAAACAGTTGGTCCCCATGGAACGGGACTGCTCGAGTCCTAAGAGGGGCGTGCCTGCCCCGGTGAAGTTTCCATGACAGTTCTGTGTGTGTGTAAAGAAGGAAAATAGAAATGTCTGCAGGTTTTTTGAATGACAGCTCTCTTCAACATTTAATCCACAGATAGCGTCAAGTGACTAGGGACAGATACCCACAAAAAGCATCTCTGGTAGAGAATGTGGGGAGCTCTCTCCTCAGTTTTCAGAGGGGAGCAAGCACAGACGATGTCCCTGGGAAAGAACAGCCCCAAGGTGGCGCGCTGTGTTCCCCAAAACAGTTTATTCCTCGTTGCTGTGCCTCTGTCCTGCTCCAGTTTTTTTTTTTTTTTTTTTTTTTTTTTTTTTTTTTTTTTTTTTTAAGATTTATTTATTTGAAAGCTGGAGTTGCATAGAGAAAGAGAAACAGACAGAGAGAGCAGGATCCTCCATCCTCTGGCTCACTCCCTGAATGGCGGCAGCAGCCAGGATGGAGCAGGCTGAATCCAAGTGTGCCACATGGTCCTGGGGCCATCTGCCACTGCCTTCCCAGGCCTGTAACAGGAGCTGGGGCAGACGTGGGGCACCGAGGACATGAGCCGGTGACCATGTGGGATGGCAGCATCATAGCAGCAGCCTAACCTCTTGCACCACAACACGGGCTGCTGTCCTGATTGACTTTTGACTCTGTGTACTTTGCAGCTTGTCTTCTCTCTGTCTGGACTCAGCCCATGCAGCCTCTGTCCCTTCCATCTGCTGTGTCGTTGGCTCAGGTGCCCATTGTCCTTTCCACATCCGGGGTGAATCTGATGCCCTGCCTTACATCAGGTGAGTGGCCTAGTCCAGCGGCCACAGGCAGTGGGTGAGGAGGGGCCACAGACTGCTTCAGGCTCCCCTGCCCCATTCCCGCAGCAGGGATCTTCTGGGGCAGCTGTGCCCAAACTGTGCCTGTTAGACTGATGCAGAATCCGCAGGTGTTCTGGGCCTCAGGAGAAGAAACTAGAAATGCTTTCATAACTGAATTTGCGTCTGGATTCAATGACAGTAATCGATTGACTGTGTTCATTGAGCTCCTTGGTGCCGCGCTACACTAAGTGGCCAAGTGCTGGAGAAATCAGACTGACAGTGGTGGCCTTGGGCTACAGGCAGTGCGTCTTAGGGGAATGAAGCATCTCCTAGGCAAACCTGATTACTCCACTCTCAATAAACTGAAATTTTACAATAGAAGCATCAATGGACAAAGACAAACCCAGGACGCAACTCCCTTAGAAAGTTTGGTGGGAATTATTTGTCACCCACTAGACATGATTGGTACAACGTACAATGGTAGTATTAGAAAGCTCTTACAGAACTCCCGCATTAGACATCAACAAAAGCATCCGCTGGACCACTGAAGGTGGTTGGCCCTTCCTGCTACTGGGGATGGTCCCTCTCAACTAGACTTGCCTGCTTCTTATCAGCCAGGCCATGTTTACTGCATTTATACCAAAGGTTCAATGTTCTGTGATGACTTAGCTTATTTTTCTAAGAAATACAAAAATTGTCAGAGTGCTCAAGTTGCTGATAAGCCAAGGTTTACAATTAACAAAGAAGATAGAACCAACCCAGCACCATCGGAATCCACGCAGCTTCTCTGAGGTTTGCTTTTTACAGATAAGCATGTGGCTTTTGTGACATCTTCCTGGCTGTAGGATGATGCATGCCCACACTGTCCAGAGAGGGATTTCCTATTGCATGATGCTTGCACAGTTCTGCATGTGTGGAGCTTGAAATCTGAGAAGGAAGATTTTCCCTTGACAATATGATGTTTTGTCACCTTATTCGTCGATTTTCAGAATTTTATGAATACTATATTAAGTTCAGATACAAGATCAAGTTAAAAAATTAATTTGCCATTTCTATAATTATAGACAAAATATACCTCAATGACCTTGCCACTTAGAGTAAAAATTCTCTGTGTAAAATTAATAAGACAATTGGTACATAATTCCCTATCTTGATTTATGGTATAAGACAGACTAAATCAATGCTTTACACCCTGTAGAAAATGCGAAATGTTACTGAAGCTTATTGTATAGGTAGATAATGTGGAGAAGGAAAAACTCTGAAAACCACTGGACAAAATAAAAACACATGTTCATTAAAGATGTACTTCCCATACAAATCTGTTTAACTGAACTATTATTTCTATTTTGTTCTACCTTCAGTAGCAGCTTTCCTGGGGTATAATTCATAGACCTTTAAGGTGTACTGTTCTCTTCTAGTTAATACATTGACAGGGCTGTGAGACCACCACAATCAGTGCTGAGACACTTGTGTCACCTTTGGAAGGAAACACATAGCTCTGGCAGTCCCACAACTTCCGCTGCTCCCCTGCCCTGGGCGAGGGCTGACCCACTGGGCAGTCCCTGCTTCCCTGCCTCCTGCAAGCAGTGTGCCGGCTTCCTGTTCTCCATGTTTCCTGTGAGTAGAATCTGTGCAGGCGGCCTCCTGGGTCTGGATTCTGTCACACGGGGTGCGTGTGGGATTCAGACATGCTGTGGGGTGCAGAGGGCTTGAGTTCTTTTATGGCTCCTACGGTTTATATGAGCATACTTCGCTTTTCTGCTTCCAGCTGATACACACTTGGGCTTCGTGCCCTTTGTTTTGTGTGGAGACAACTGTGCTGTGAGCATTCCTGTACAGTTATGGTCTCCATTCTCAGAGTGTGTCTAGGAGTGGACGGGCGAGGTTGTGTGGTCACACTCTTCGCTGCGCAGCAGTGCTCACTGCTTTTCCAGATCAGCTCCTCTGTCCATCTGGGTCAGCGATGCATCAAGGTCTTCGTCTCCACCAGTCCTCACCTGCCCTTGTCAGTCCTCATCTTCTTCATCACCACCACTCTCACCGGTGCGTGGGGGGCCCAGTGTTACTGATTTGGTTTCTTTTGCCGAGTGTTCTCTTGGGTGGAGGTGAGGTGGTCTCAGTGTTGCTGACGTCATTCCTCTGCTGAGTTGTTCTCTTGTACACAGGGTGACGTTAGTTTTGGTGGTTCTCATTCCTCTGCTGTGTTCTCATGGACACAGGGTGGTCCCAGTGTTGGTGATGTCATTCCTCTCTCAGTGTTCTCATGGACACAGGGTGGTCTCAGTGTTGGTGATGTCATTCATCTGCTGGGTGTTCTCATGGGCACAGGGTGGTCCCAGTGTTGGTGACGTCATTCCTCTCTCAGTGTTCTCATGGACACAGGGTGGTCTCAGTGTTGGTGATGTCATTCATCTGCTGGGTGTTCTCATGGACACAGGGTGGTCTCAGTGTTGGTGACGTCATTGCTCTGCTGAGTGTTCTCATGGACACAGGGTGGTCTCAGTGTTGGTGACGTCATTCCTCTCTCAGTGTTCTCATGGACACAGGGTGGTCTCAGTGTTGGTGATGTCATTCATCTGCTGGGTGTTGTCATGGACACGGGGTGGTCTCAGTGTTGGTGATGTCATTCATCTGCTGAGTGTTCTCATGCACACAGGGTGGTCTCAGTGTTGGTGATGTCATTCATCTGCTGGGTGTTCTCATGGGCACAGGGTGGTCCCAGTGTTGGTGACGTCATTCCTCTCTCAGTGTTCTCATGGACACAGGGTGGTCTCAGTGTTGGTGACGTCATTCCTCTCTCAGTGTTCTCATGGACACAGGGTGGTCTCAGTGTTGGTGACGTCATTGCTCTGCTGAGTGTTCTCATGGACACAGGGTGGTCTCAGTGTTGGTGATGTCATTCATCTGCTGGGTGTTCTCTTAGACACAGGGTGGTATCAGTGTTGGTGATGTCATTCATCTGCTGAGTGTTCTCATGCACACAGGGTGGTCTCAGTGTTGGTGATGTCATTCATCTGCTGGGTGTTCTCATGGACACAGGGTAGTCCCAGTGTTGGTGACGTCATTCCTCTGCTGGGTGTCCTGGTGGATGCGGGTGGTCTCAGTGTTGGTGATGTCATTGCTCTGCTGATGTTCTTGTGGATGCATGGTGGTCCCAGTTTTGTTGCCTTCCTTTTCTCTGATGATCAGTGATTTGTGAATCATTTCACTTGCCTGCTGTCCACATGTCCTCTGGGAGAAATGTGTATTCAAAGTCTTTCCCCCTTCATCATTGGGTTGTTTATTTTTTTTGGTAAGTTGAAAGAATACTTTATATATGCAGGATAGTATCAGAGATACTTTTAGCAAGTGTTTCCTCTGATTTCCTGGAGTTTCTTTTCTCTTTGCTAGATATTATTTGCATCATACACATTTTAAATTTTTATGAAGCTTAAGTTACTGTAATTTTTTTCTTTTGTCACTGTGCTTTTGCTTCATACCTAAGAAATATTTGATTGATTCAAGGTGTTTTTTAACTGAATATTTAATAATTTTAGCTTTCATGTGTCAGTTTGATCCATTTCAACTTAGTTTTTTGTGTGCTGGGACGGAAGAGCCTCCCTTGCTTCCTGGCTGGTGGCCCTCCACTTTCCCAGCGTCATCTGTTGAGGGGTGTTCTTCTGCCTGTGGGAGTGGCCTTGTGCCCTTGTTGACAATCACTTGGCCGTGTGTGTGGTTTTTCTAGACCTGTGAGTCTCCCAGACCTGTGGTGTGTCTACCTGTTGTGCTGGCACCACACTCTCTTGATTAATGTTTTGAACCAGGAGTATGTTTTATGGTAAGTTGTGAAGTCAGGAAGTCTGAATTCCCCCATTTTGTTCCTTTTCAGAACTGTGTCAACTGTTCTAGGCCCCCTACAATTCTAAGTGATTTAGAATACGTGTGTTCTTCTCTTCTTCCGAGAGGTCAGTTGGTTCTGAGGGGAAGCACACCGAATGCACAGCCCAGTTGGGGAGTTGCACCATTGGAGCAGTGTTGAATCTTGGGGGCTCCTCTCATTACTTACATTTTTCATTTCTTTGAACTACATTTTGTAGTTTTCATAATAAAAGTTTTGTGCTTCTTTTTCAAATGCATTGCGGAGTGTTTTGCTGTTTTTGATAGTGTTGCAAAGGAACTGTCTTAAAATTCATTTTCAAATTGTCATTGGTAGTGTAGAATTACAATTGATTTTTATGTGTTGATCTTACATCACGCAGCTTTGCTGTAGTTATGTATGGTCACTGTGTGTGTGTGTGTGTGTACCTAAGGATCCCCTGTACACAAAATCTTGTCATCCACAAACAGTTTTACTTCTTTACGGATGCACTCACCTTCCCTGACCACTCCCAGCAGGTATTTAGGATTTCCAGTCTGTGTTAAGAATGTTCCCGAGGTGAGGGGCAGGGCTGGGGTGTGCAGTTTTCTCTGTGAAGCTTGATGTTGGCCTGGTCCTGGGGATGCCTGTTAGCCGGCTGGGGAGGACCCTTTCTGTTTCTTCTATGAATGATCAGGGCTTGTGGGGCCGCGTTGTGAATTTACATAGATCTTCAAAAATCCAATTACATAAAAATTCCTTCAAAGGCGTTCCTGTAGTCTCTTCCATACATGTCTTCCACTATGGATGCTCCTGTGACTCCTGTTTCATAATAAGAATGTCTGTATTCTCTTAAAATCTGTCTACACCAACAGTAAGTATTTAGCCTAGATTCCTCCAAATCCTAAAGCCATTGAAGTCTGGCATAGCTGTCCCTTCCTAGAGTACTGGTTGTTAGTGAGAAGCCATTTTCTCTTCTGGTGAAGCTCAGCTGGAGAGAGGCCCTAGCTAAGACCCCTGTGAGGACCAAGCAGCGTCAAGTGTGTCCTCTTGTAGGGCTAGTGGCGGATCCATGGCCAGGAACTTAGGGATCGTCTCTCGGGCTGTGCAGTAGTCCTGATGAACTTCCCTGTTTTCCATGGAAGAGGGAGCTGACTGGGCCGGTGACGATCAGATGTCACTTTGTGATGTAGGCTTCCTCCTGCGGCGGGCTTCCTGCAGACCCCGTCATTCTGATCTGCACACTCACTCAGCTGACAGGTTCGCCGTGACCAGCCCCAGAGCACTGGGACTTGCAGAGAGCTGACCTGAGAATTCAATACCAGCTCTGAGCTTGCCAGTTCTGCCCCGAGCCATCTGCAAACCCTGGGTCCTGGGCTCTGCCAGCAGATCCTCTGGGGACATATCGTGTGATGCCAGCTTTCCTTTTGTTTCAGTCTATTTTTTGGTGCTTGTACGTGAGCCTCTCCAGTGTAGTGTACACTGAGCACTTTGCAGATGCATGTGGGCCATGTCATGACCTGAGGTCGGGAGCTCTGCCCATCGTCTGCTCCATGTCTGGCAGCAACAGGTGAGATAGCATGAGCCCCGGCATCCTGTCGGCACCGATGCCACAGTTAGGTCCAGGCAAAGCAAAACAACTTAAGAATACAGAAGAGGCAAATTCTCATTGATAATTTCTTTAAGTGGTTGAAGAAACTGCAGATTGAATCCATACGTAATCTTGGTGAAAAATGTCTCAAAGCCGTGGCAGGACCCTGTATCTCGGGAAACCGAGACACCCATTTAAGAAGTGTGCTCAGTGCGTACCCCAGCCCACGTTTTCCTAACTTTAGGAAATGGGAATTATCTGCATTTTGTAACTTAAGAGACTGTAGTTACAGGGAACCACAGGAAGAGCCCACAGAGTGACCCTAGGTTGTTGTGATTTCAGTGTGTGTCCTCCTCCTGTGAAACCTCATGCCAGCTTGTGAATTGTCACAAGTGTGAGTAGCTGAACTAAAACAGCTAAAAGACAATGAGAAAATCCTGAGAATGTGAAGTTAATTCAGAAAGTACTTATCTCCAGTTAAAAATAATTTTAATTGAATGTGTTTTCATATGTTTTACAAATGTGAACAAAAGATCTGAAATAAGTAATTTACGTGCTGAGTAGTTTACTTACTATATCCAAGGTAATTCATTAGGAAGAGGATTTTTTTAAAAAAGGGTATTGGAATAATTTGAAAGCAGTATGCCAAAAATGAAAGGTATGTCAGCCTTACCTAACATCTACTAAATAGGTCTTGAAATATTAAGTAGACCAAATACAAGAGATAAAACAACAGAACACCCAGAAGAATTTAAAGTAGAAAATTTCTGTGACCTTTGATTAATGATTTCTTGAGATACAAAATGTGCAAACTAAAGAAAAATTTGAGCATGCAACACAATTAAATATTTATAAGAATTACATTGTTGGGGCCTGTGCTGTGGAGCAGCAGGTTAACGCCCTGGCCTGAAGTGCCAGCATCCCTTATGGGCGCTGGTTCGAGACCTGGTTACTCCACTTCCCATCCAGCTCTCTGCTATGGCCTGGGAAAGCAGCAGAAGATGGCCCCAGTTCTTGGGCCCCTGCACCTGTGTGGGAGACAAAGAGGAAGCTCCTTGCTCCTGGCTTTGGATCAGCGCAGTTCTAGCCTTTGCAGCCAGTTGGGGAGTGAACCATTGGATGGAAGACTTCTTTCTCTGCCTCTCCTCTCTCTGTGTAACTCTGACTTTCAAAAAAATGAACAAATATTTTTAAAAATGAATTATATTGTTAAATTTTACCTTCATAAATCTGAATGATTAAAATATTTCCTGTCAGTGTATAATGTCAGTTTATACTCAGTGGGTAGACACAGAAGAAATCAGTACAATCCTCTCTTCAGAGAGGTTATATGGGAACCATTCAGAGAAATAAACAATAGGTAGAAAATAGAATGTTCAGAGCCACAGTAGGAGCATGTCCTAGGAGTGTGGCAAACTCGCCGCCGGTTTGCCAGAGAGAGCATGGAGAGGGAGCTGCAACACCAAGGAATGTCACCACCTGTGAAAGCAGACGGCCCGAGCAGCACGCAGTGACGCCTCTGTCTTAACTGCAATGCACAAAATTGAGTGTTGTTGATAATACCCCCACCTTTTAAACGAGGAAATTGAAATACAGAAATGTGAGATCAATGGCTGTGGTCTCACATGAAACTGTAAAAATACTTAAAAAGTAAGAAGATGTTCTAATACCTTTCCTAGCCATGACTAAAGTACTAGAAGACATAATAATTATTGTTAAAATTTAGTATGAAAAGAATGTATATAACAAAATACTGTGTAGAAGATGATAGACAACTGATAAAAGGGGAACTATTTTATAAGAAAACAAAGATAAAGGTAGTCAATTTGTTCAGTCACTAACAATTCCTACATATAAAAAAGAAAATACTCAGTAAAAAGGGCTAAAGAACAACCGTTATTCTAGAACAATAAATGCAAACCCTCTTAAACCTGAACAGGGGCCAAGCTTTCCTTGAGGGAAACACAGATCCAACAAGCGGGCACTGTTCACTCCGGAGACTTCGGGCTGAGAGGTGTCGTGTGGGATGACGTGCAGTTGTACCTGTATGCTGGATGTTGGAATCGGTGGGCTCTCATCGGTATTTGTAATGCAGTGCTCTGTGTTGTAAAATTCCTGAAGGGTACTTTAAATTGATATTAAGTTATATATAAAATTGGGCATATAAGACATATATTTATTATATATGTCCTTAGTCATAAAATACAATAGTGAAAAAAAAAAGCTAACTAAAATTCAACCCCAGGCAACCAAACAAGCAAAACTGTGAACAGACAGTTTGAAAACAGAGTTGTTTTCATTGTGTCTGGGCAGAAAAGAGCCATCCAGAGGGGAGGTCAGGCTACTCCCTGAGGCTCCCCAGCCTGATTCACACTGGGCAAAGACGGACACTGCCTAGCAAGTCTGACAAAACAATGTCTCAGCCAGAACTGTTAGGTCTCGCCAAGATGCCATTCAAGCATGCGAAAGGGAGACAAAATTCTCATAGATGCAGTGCTCAGGAGATAGTGTTCCAAGGGTCTGTTCTGGAAAAAACATGACCCTGCTGGACAATGAGTCAGATCAATTACAATGAGTTAAGAAGGGAATCCAAACCGTGATGACACAGGGGCTGTGGTGAGCTGCCTTGGGTGATGATGCAAACTCACCTAGTCTGTAAGGTGGTGGCCCAGCTGGGTTGTGGGAGCTGTGGTCGTGTCAGTGCAAGCACCCCTCGTGTGTGTGTTTGTGTGTACATGTGCATGCGTGTGCATCACATACACAAGTCTCCCACATTGCCAGTCACAGAAAACTGTAGCACAGGGGCAGGCATTCAAGACAGTGACTCAACTACCTGGGTTGCCTGTTTCCCATGTAGGAGTACCCGCGTTCAAGTTCTGACTCCACAGTTTCTCATTCTGTTCTCTCCGGCTCATTCTCTGTGTCTGCATTTCAAATAAAATGAAAATAGACAATAAAATTTTTTGGCCGGCGCTGCAGCTCACTTGGCTAATCCTCCGCCTGTGGCACCAATACCCCAGGTTCTAGTCCCAGTTGGGGCACCGGTTCTGTCCCGGTTTCTCCTCTTCCAGTCCAGCTCTCTGCTGTGGCCCGAGAGTGCAGTGGAGGATGGCCCAAGTGCTTGGGCCCTGCACCCGCATGGGAGACCAGGAGAAGCACCTTGTCCAGGCTTTGGATTGGTGCAGCTCGCCGGCCGTGGCGGCCATTTGGGGGGGTGAAACAGCGCAGGGAAGACCTTTCTTTCTGTCTTTCTCTCTCACTAACTCTGCCTGTCAAAAAAAAAATAAGATCAGCATAGGCACAATTATGAATAGTGCCTACTCCTTGATAATAAGCTATGGTACTGGTTTTATGCATTTGCTATGCTGCACTTTGGATTCTTAGCCTTTGCGGTTATCTCTAAGCAGCTTGCCCTGTTAACACCAGCGGCAGCCACCTAGGCCTTGTGTTTCCTGCGACCCTTTAAGCACCAGGAGGCCACGTCAGCCGACTGAGCCCCCCGGGCCAGGATGTGTGCGTGCACTCTGCTGACCGGGCCGTGCACTGCAGGTACTGTGGTGAAGTGCACTCAGATGGCAGGAGTGTGAACAGTGAAGTTGGAGCAGAAGCGGTTCTTGTTTGGCTTCTCCAGAGCCTCCCCATGGCACGTTGCCAGGTCTTTATGCGGTGTGAGCCACAGCCGCTGCAGCTGCAGAACTGGGGGGTGATGTCACAGTCCTCCAGCAGTAATGTGGCTCTGTAAGGGGATACGGGCAGTGTCAGGCAAGCTCAGCATATCCAGAGCTTGCACATGGCTAGGACCTCAGGCTGCCACTGTGGCTGCAGGGCAGCACCTCCAAGAAAGAGATGGGGAGAGCTCCCAGCCACCATGCAAATGCAGGGAGCGAGAGGAGATGATACGGGTAGTTGACCGGGCCCCCAAATGTCTGTGCCCTCTCCCATTGCCTCCTGTGGCTGGAAGGAGGCCTTGGTTTCCTGCTTCTCCTTATAAACTTGCATGGAAGGGGACGAGCAGAGCCTCGCGGATCCACCCACTGCTGTTCAGTCCACACTGTCTCCGTGCGGCAGTGAATAAAATCTGGGTGATGAGAAAGAAGATTTGTCCACAAAACTTTCTTTCAACTATTGAACTGTGTTTCAAAATCACTTTTACTGAATAACCTTTTTTCTTATTCATTCACTTCCATTTCCTGAGAACTTGCTAACTAGCTACCCATGAAAGGCCCTTTGTTTCCATGTTGTTGGCCACCTCGTTAACCTCCGGGTCTGAAGTGTTGATGCACAGTCTTTTCTGGCCTGCACCTGGAAGCTCAGGACCGAGCCATGCCCTCACTCGTCTCTGGACTCTGGTACTTGATCATCATGGGGACTGGAGAGGGTGGGGGCCTAGTGCTCCGTTCCCTCTGTGTCTCCCCAACGTTTGGCCTGGATTTCTGCAGTTAGTGACTTCATGCCACATGTCTGTGTGTTGATCAGGAATGCGTGTACCCAGTGTTTCACGGTCACTCTTTCACTGTGTCCTTGCTGCGTGATCTCTACGTATCCTCTCACAGGGACCGCTGGCATACTTTCTAGAATGCCCAGCACCAGCCTTGGTGGTCAGTTCATTGCACTTGTCATTTCACTGAGGAAATGACGGACACAGAGAGAAGGCTGTGCAGCCGGAATTCAGATCCCTCTTCGCTCCACGTTAACGCGTTCATCCCAGATCCTTGGGGCTTTGCCGTTCGTCTGAAGCACCCATTATTCCGTTCTGAAGCCCTGTCATACTCTGAAAGCACGTGGTTTGGGTAGAAGGTATGTCAGGTTTCAGATGCAGAGTGACAAAGGGAAGCAGAATCCACAAAGGTAGCTGAAAGAAAGGAAGGTCCTGGAACCTGAAAATCATGTGAAATGTGTTCATTCTTGGGCTCTGCCCTCCGTGGCCCCAGGCTGCTCAGAGTTCGAATGCAGCTGTCATCAATGTGTTTGCATTTCTTCAGAGGGACAAATTATTATTTTTTATTAATAAATGAAGCCTATTTTATTACTTCAAGTGTTAATGATAAAAAAATTTCAGCACAGCTGTTGCATTTAAAAAAGTGAAACTACATATTAATGTTTCTAGCTCAGTAAACAGATGAACCTGATGTCTTTGAATGACATAACAATTGAGCATTGTACAGTACATCTTATGAAGACCCGTAAATTAAAGAACTACTGGTTTAAAGTTAGTGATTATGAAACAAATAAGTATTCATAGTTTCAGCTTCTTTTTCCTTCCTCGACCATCAGGTGCTCCATCCATTTTACGCTTCTGTGTCTACAAATAAACAGAAGGATTATTTTTCATGACAAGACCAATGTAAACATGAAATATATCTTCAGAAATATTATAGCACTTATAGTTAGTAACTGCTACAGAGTAACAGTATGAGATTTTCTTTCCAGACTATACAAATCTTTCAAAATAATCAAGTCTCCAAATAATTCTATTTATTCAATAAAAATATTTTAATGTTTATGTAATTCACCAAACAAATGTGTAATGGGCCTTTTTTCAAAAGAAAGCAGTTGGGGCCAGCACCATGGCTTAGCAGGCAAAGCTGCCGCCTACGGTGCCAGCATCCCATTTGGGCACCTGTTTGAGGCCTGGCTGCTCCACGTCAGATCCAGCTCTCTGTTACGGACTAGGAAAATAGTGAAGATGGTCCAAATCCTTGGGCCCCTGCACCCGTGTGGGAGACTCAGAGGAGGCTCCTGGCTCTTGGCTTTGGATGGGTCCAGCTCTGGCCATTGTGAACATTTGGGGAGTGAACCAGTAAATGGAAGACACCTCCCTCACGTGCGCACTCTTTCCTTTTCTCTTGCCATTGTGGCCATTTGGGGAATAAACCAGTGGATGGAAGACACCTCTCTATCTCTGCCTCCACCTCTCTGTAACTCTGCCTTTCAAATACTAAATAAATAAATCTTTAAAGATTAAAAAAAAAAAGGCAGTAATACATATTTTGTGGGGGCTGGCACTGTGGCATAGCAGGCAAAGCTGTTGCCTGCAATGCCAGCATTTATCTATCTAGGCATTGGTTCAAGCTTCAGTTGCTTCACTTCTGATCCAGCTCCCTGGAAATAGCCTGGGAAAAGCAACCTAAGATGGGTCTAAGGGTTTGGGCCCCTGCCACCAACATGGGAGACCTGGATAAAGCTCCCGGCTCCTGATTTTGGCCTGGCCCAGCCCTGGCCATTGCTCTCTCTGTAACTCTCTCAAATAAATAAATAAATATTTGATGTGTGTGTGTTATGTGTAATTTGTGAATTTTTAAAAGGATGTAATATAAATACCTTATGTCATTTAGAGATAGTCATTACTCATGAAAACAAAATTAGCAATTATTAAATAAAATACAAGGTAAATTTTTCCTTTAAAATTGTTTGCCTTCAGGTTTTT
Source organism: Lepus europaeus (assembly GCF_033115175.1). Lineage (NCBI taxonomy): Eukaryota > Metazoa > Chordata > Mammalia > Lagomorpha > Leporidae > Lepus > Lepus europaeus. Next base: position 1,114,781 of record NC_084835.1, on the reverse strand, counting down.
TTTTTTTTTTTTTGACAGGCAGAGTGGACAGTGAGAGAGAGAGACAGAGAGAAAGGTCTTCCTTTTGCCGTTGGTTCACCCTCCAATGGCCGCCGCGGTAGCGCGCTGCGGCCGGCGCACCGCGCTGTTCCGATGGCAGGAGCCAGGTGCTTCTCCTGGTCTCCCATGGGCCTTCAGGTTTTAAAGACCATTGAAACAATAAAGTTTAGAAACTAACAGTAAAGGCTGTAAAGTCACTGCTTTCCTAATCTTCCTTATTCTAAAATTATAACTTGTATTAATTCCTAAGACATACCTTTCCAGAGAGGGACAAATTATAACATTTGATGTCAACTTCCTTGTGCATGAAAATTTTCAGAAAACATAATTCTTTTAGAATTCTATGAATACTATAATTTTGTTACCTTATACATTTTCTGTAACTTGTTTTATTTGGAAAAAATGGATCACCTTCTTGTGTTTTGTTAACTTGAAGCATTTGGTTTGGTCTGTATTCTTTGTACAAAATGCATTTTGAGAATCAAAATGTCAAGCAGAGATAGGGATGCTGTTATTCAAGTTCAAGGCCAATACAAGTTCCAGTGACCACTGAGAACCTGGTGTGAATTTATAAATTCTGATGTGGAAACATATGGTGAAGAGTACAGGTTCATGCTAATAGGTGCTGGATCATATGAGCAGTGTCAGCAACCCTGATTACCCTGCAGCTGCATAATCAATTAATGAATGCTGTGTGACTCTTTGTGTTTATTTGAAGCTGTATAATCAATTAATTAATTAGCGTTGTATTTATTGGAAAAATACTTGGTGAGCCTCCTGGGAGTCAACTGCTGTTCTGTGTACTGAGCATGATGGAATTGTTGAAATTCCAGATTTTTTTTTTTTTTTGACAGGCAGAGTGGACAGTAGAGAGAGAGACAGAGAGAAAGGTCTTCCTTTGCAGTTGGTTCACCCTCCAATGGCCGCCACAGTAGGCGCGCTGCGGCCGGCGCACCGCGCTGATCCGATGGCAGGAGCCAGGTGCTTCTCCTGGTCTCCCATGGGGTGCAGGGCCCAAGGACTTGGGCCATCCTCCACTGCACTCCCGGGCCACAGCAGAGAGCTGGCCTGGAAGAGGGGCAACCGGGACAGGATCGGTGCCCCGACCGGGACTAGAACCCGGTGTGCCGGTGCCACTTGGCGGAGGATTAGCCTATTGAGCCGCGGCGCTGGCCGAAATTCCAGATTTTGAACCTAAAGCCTGGTCCAAAGAGGCAGTCAGTGAATAATTATTAAAAAAAGACATCACAGGAAAATACAAGGATAGCTGTGTTTCAGGCTAAATTGGTAATAGTGACTCTGCACATTATTTATTTATTTTTCTTATTTGAAAAGAGAGAGGGAGAGAGAAAGAGAAAAAAGCACATCACTCTTCTGGTTCATCACCCGAATGGGTACCAAGGACTCCAGTACGTGAGCCGTCACCTCCTGCCTCCCAGGGTGTGCATTAGATGGAAGCTTGGATGGTGAGCAGGACAGGGCCTTGAACCCATGCCCTCTGATGCGGGATGTGAGCATTCCAATTGGTCTCTTATCTGCTATGCTAAGTGTAATAGCTGTTTAGATAAATGTGAGCCTGTGCGATGCTCGTATTGCACGTTGTTCTGCAAACCTAGTCTTTGATGGGGAGTTTTTGACCTGCGCCTTTTGTATACTGCAGTGTTGCGTTCTGCTCACCATCTCTCTCCTGCAGACAGTGCTTCTGTGAGCACACGTGCACTTCCGTGTTCATGTGTACAAGTGTGTCTCTGGGAGACTTTATCAGAAAATGAGATTCCACGTTGAGATTTTAATATATTGGCCTCGGAGTTTCTTTAAGTGGAGATGTTTCCACACATCTTTGACAAAATATGAGAATAACCTAATGTTTTCCCATTTGGAAGGCAAAATCATGTATCTGTCATCTTTCTGTTGGTTTAATTTTTGTTTTCCTGATTTTTAGTGAAGTTAATCATCTTTTGTTTTGCTTTATTGACTGATTTGTATATTCATATGTTTTCACATAATTCTCTTGTATTTTTATGTAGCTTTTATTATATATATTGTTATATATAAAACAATATACATATTATATACTTTATATATATATACTTTTATATTATATACTCACACAGACACACACATTTATAGGATAAATAGACATAATCTATGATTTTACATCCAGAAGTGCATGGAAAATAGAATTCAAAGAAATTTATTTTGGTGCACAAAAGTATGAAATCCACACATGTTAGGGTCATCTTCAAAAATTCATGCAGAAAAGCATTTTATGAGAAGACTGTGCTGTCCCATGGGGACTGGTTCCAGAACCCACCACACACCCCAAAATGCGTGCATGCTCACATCCCTTAGATGAATTGTGCATGCTGTCATGACCTGAGATCATCTCTGGGTTACCTCCAACAGCGAGTACTGTGAGAGTGAGGTGTACGTAGCTGTGCTGTACCGATGGCCTGGAGGCAGGGACCACGCACTGTGCACGGAACTCTGCTGCATCCCTGCTTGTCTGTGAGTCAGAGACCTGCAGGTGCAGCAGGCCGACTGCGTGCTGCAGATAGGACCCAGCAGCTGCTGTGGCTGGAGCATTGCCTGGTGGTTCTACTGCAGACTGTGTCACTGTCTTGCCCTTAGCTTATTGCTCCATGCCTCACAACTGTTATGTTTTATTTGAGAAAGGCCTTTGCTAATGCAGAAGTCAATCGTAATAACCTGTGTTTCTGTCTCATCCCGTGTCTTACGTTTTGGTGTCTAAGTACCTGAGATTGGGGAATACAGATCCAAGGTTCTTTACTGGGCGCTGTCCAAGCGTCCTTCCCTGCAGCTCAGAACACGGCTTCCCTGCTCTGGATCCCCGTGGATCTGTCTGGGACCAACACAGCCTTCTTCGTCCTCACACTCGTGTTGCATTTTCTCAATTATTGTATTTCTGTAAGTTTTGAAATACGACACAGTCTTTCTTCCCCACGTATCTTAAATGAGATTCTCTTGGTGTCCTTCCCCTTCTAAATAAAAAGTCTAAGGAACGTTTTGAATTTCCTAAGTAATTTCAGGATTATTATTACATTGTGGTATGTCAGCATTTATGGGCTGATTTGAGGGACTGTTACCTGTATAACATTAAGGCATCCCATTCATAATGTAGTGTAGTTCACCTTTTATTCAAATCTTCTTTTATGTCCTTTAGTAAAATTTTATAGTTTTCCTCATATGGAACTTATACTTATTTTTATTAGGGTTATTTTATGCATCTTATGGTCTTGTGGCGATGATGATACAGATCGTACCAGCTGTTGTATGCTCTGTCATTGCTAGTATATAATAAAGCCATGGGAAATTCCATCTTTGCTGTTTTCTGAAACAAATGACAATTTCTTTTTCTTTTCCAGTGTTTATACAATTTATTATTTCTCATTACTTTTTTCCAAGATTTATGCATTTTGGTTTTGGTCTAAGGCTTTTGGGTTCATGAGGGGCTGTGGTGCTGTGCTGGTGAGCAGCAGGGCAGCGAGAATGCTTCACTAGCTGCTGGCTTTGGAGGGCACTGGTCCCCCACAGCTGTGTGGTCCCTGGCTGATGGCAGGCGTGTGTCTTTCTGTTCCTTGTGTGTTGAGAGCTTTACTTAGTTTTTTATCCTAATTTGCTAATGAATTTTATAAAATACGCATTGAACATGCCCTTGTCCTCTCCCCCACAGGTACTCAACATGGCGAATTCACTGGACAGATTTTCTTTTCTTTTTTTTTTTTTCCCCACAGGCAGAGTGGACAGTAGAGAGAGAGACAGAGAGAAAGGTCTTCCTTTTGCCATTGGTTCACCCTCCAATGGCCGCCGCGGCTGGCACACTGTGCTGATCTGAAGGCAGGAGCCAGGTGCTTCTCCTGGTTTCCCATGGGGTGCAGGGCCCAAGCACTTGGGCCATCCTCCACTGCCCCCTCCCGGGCCACAGCAGAGAGCTGGCCTGGAAGAGGGGCAACCGGGACAGAATCCGGCGCCCTGACCGGGACTAGAACCCTGGGTGCCGGTGCCACAGGTGGAGGATTAGCCTATTGAGCCGCAGTGCCAGCCCACTGGACAGATTTTCTAGTGCTGGACGGGCCTTGCGATGCCTGGATGTTTTCAGGTTCTGCTGGAATGTTCTCACGGGTATCCTAGTGAGATTGCTCACGCGTGTTCATCTGTGAGGTCGGCCCATGCGTGTCTTTGTTTTGTCCTTTCTTTGCTTTATGTGCTTGTGGGTCCTTACTCTGTGAAATGAACTTGGGATCCTGGTGTCCTCTTGTATGGCCTAAAGAGTGTGTATAGCCTGGGGGTCTGGATTTCCTTCCTCAGTACCTTCAAGATGAACACTGTGTTTGTAGGTGGATGTTGTTACGTCGCTTACACCTTCAAGGTGAACGCTGTGTTTATTGTTGGATGCTGTTGTGTCCTTTAGTATGTCTGGCTCACTGTTGGCCAGTCTTCACTGGTTCCCATCATAATGTTGTCATAGTCATATGACAAGATTCATTGTCATGATTTTCTAAATTCCTCTGGTATTTATATGTTCTCACCTTTTCACTCCTTCTTAGTTCTCCTTGTTTCTTTTTTTCATTTCTCTTTTAAAGATTTATTTATCTATTTGAAAGGCAGTGTTACAGAGAGGAAGAGGCAGAGAGATAGAGAGATCTGCTCTCCGCTGGTTCACTCCTCAAATGGTCATGTGACTGGAGCTGGGCTGATCTGAAGCCAGAAGTCAGGAGCCAGGAGCTGTCTCCAGGTCTCCTGCATGGTTACAGGGGCCCAGGAACCTGGGGCATCTTCTGCTGGTTTCCCAGGTGCATTATTAGCAGGGAGCTGGATCAGAAGTGGAGCAGCCAGGACTTGAACCAGCACCGATATGGGATACCTGCACTGCAGGTGGCCGGTCTGCCCACCATGCCATAGCACTGGCTCCATCTACCTGTTTCTTTTACTCTTGCTGAAGACTTGCTAATACATCATCAGAGAGCAGGCCTAGTTTCTCTATTGGTTTGATCATTTTCACCAGATTTCCTGTCTCTGCCTACTTTCTTTGTAGTAGACAATTCTGCCTTTTTATCTCTGTAGTGTTCTAAATTACTATATTCTCAGACATTTGGTGTGAGTAGTACAGGGAGGGTGAAGACCTGATCCAGCAGTGGGGTCAGGAGGTGGCCTCCAGTCATGTCCCGTGGTCCCTGGGACCTGCCCTTGGTAGGAAACACACTGGGGAGGTGACCTGTAAAAGCCTCAGCTGGAGTCGGCTCCCTCGGTGCTGCCTGGATCTCCCGGGACCCTTCCTCTGCCTGTGCTGTGCCGCCCTCCACCTTCATACGTGAGACCACTGTGGCCACCTAACCGTATCTGCAACCCCCAAAGCTATGAGCTGTGTCAGCCACTGTAGAAACCAGAGGCTCGATCTGCAGTGACGCCACCGTGCGTTCCTCAGGGATCGGCTTGATCCTGACACCATGAGCACCACTGCAAGCCAGGCTTCGCCGTGGATCCAGTGAGAACAGATTCCTTCCCATGGGGGATCTGCTCTTCACTTCAGGCCAACAGTTGGCTCGCCAGGAAGTTTAGGCTAAAATATACTCAGTTATGTGGATATTTTTGCTGCGGAATTATTTAAGGAAATAGATGTAGCAAAGTCTTTGCAGAACCATTGTCTGCCTGCCAACTCTGCATTTCTGAAACCCTGAGAATAAATGGTTTTGGGATAGAATCTCTGGTTCAGAAAGCCCTCAGCTGGCTCAGAGAGCTTTCTGTCCAGATTAGCTCAAGTTCTTGTCTTAGCGTTTATGCACTTCCATTGGATTTCCTGGCTTCTGTCGCTGTTCCTGTTTGGGGTTATTATTATGTTTTGAGTTTCATTTTTATGTTTTTGCTTGCTTCCTCTCGTGACCTCTCTTAAGTTCCTCCTATGTCGGAGGACAGAGTGTGTTGTCCAGACACTGGCCAGGCGCTAGTTCCCCACAATCCTTCCTGGTTTGTGCCTCAGGGCCCTTGTGTCAGGATGGGCTGCCCCAGTCTGTCTTGAGTTCTGCTGCCTGGAAAACCTCTGACTGCATGGTGTCCACAGCCCCACAGCTGCCTGTGCCCCATGGTCCTATTGCCTTGAACAGGTGGCACTCCCTGCGTGTGCCTGAGGGTTTTGTGTGGAAGCCTGGATCCCGGTTACAAGTTAGAGCTATGAAGGGACCTGGAAAATAGTGAAATAGGGTAAATATGTGGGTCTCTGTCACTGGCGTTTTACAGAGTTCTCTGCATGATGTGATATGCAGCATCTTGGAGAGCGCGTGTTTCAGAGCTGAAATTACTCTAGCGGGGCCATGGGTCAAGAGGATCTGAGGGAGGGGCTGGAATCACAACCCTTTATCTTCCTCTCCTCTCCCCACTTCCTCGGATGGCTTGTTGATAGCATTTTCTGAAGTCATGATTGGAAGAACTAATGAGTGATACCCAAGGAGGAGGAGAAAGCGAGCCCCAGTTGTCTTCCTCTGGTCCCCTGACGGCCACAGCACCCCAGCAGGCCACTGCTTCCTGCAGTATCCTGATGAGTGACATCCAGCAGGGACACTTGAGAGCCTTCTCTGCATGTGAAACAGCATCACGGGAGAGGAGTGATTTACGAGGGGCACCCAGGGGCACGTCCCTAATTTACTTTCATGCCGTGACCTTTGTTCAGACCACTTCAAGCTCCTCTTGAGATAGAGCAGTTACGAGCAGCACAGGGAAGGGCGACTTGAGTCCTGGAATCTGTCTTCACACTCACTGTGTGCCTATGCACACACTGATAATAGATACCTTGTTGGTTACACGCTGTGAACCGTGAAGAGATGAGTGATAAAGGTCCCTGCTTCTTCTCATAGAACTTCCCGTGTCACAGCCCGGGACGCCTTGTGCTCACGATGGGTTCAGACGCGCTCAGCCCATGTTATGTCATGAAAATGCCGTGTGATTCTTCACATTCATTCTTGGAAAGCTTTTGGAGAGTCGCACATTCATGATGCAGGTAGATTGAGACCACTGCTGGTTAATAATTAGACCAGATCTCCAGGCATTTATGCAAGAATCCTTTCAGTGTGCGTTATTAGTAACAGTTGGCGTGTGTTGGTGATTTCTTTGGGACACCCCTCAGAGTACTGGAGACAGATGTTTTCAGAGACCAGTGGTGACCCAGTGGTACCAAGCTCAGAAGAGGGAGTTGAGCTGACAGAGGGGAAGTCACTTACACAGAGTTACACAGCTCATCATTGCTGCTGCGGGCACTTTTGACACAGGCAGCTGGAGCTCCAGGACCGTGCTCTGGTGCACTGTGGTGTCTGCCCTGGATTTAGTGCTACTGGAAAAGCAGTTGTTCTATGGAGAATTGGAGGACGGGATTGTTGTTTCAGGACTTTGCAACTCAGAGTCTAAATAGGAGAAAGACTATCAGAAAGCATAATGCGTGATTCCCCCACGTGGCAGAGGCTTTGGTGATCTTGCCTGGAGAACAGGAGAGGGCGCTGGGTAGAGGCAGTGATGTTGTGAAGGGCACGAGACAGGTTCTAAGAGGAGGAAACACCCAGGCAGGACTGGAAGTGGCCGTGCATAAGGGGCCTGCCCCTACGGGTGGTGGAGGCGATGGGGTTGTCCATGCAACGTGAAGTCACAGTATAGTACATACTGTGCAGGGGAGGCCACTGGCGTTGTAGCTCGTAACTGGGCCTCAGGAATCAGCTGGGAAGAATGGGTGGACGGAGAACGTCACAGTTAGCCCAGCACATGAGCAGGAGGGACTCTTCTGCACAGGGCCGGCATGTTCCAGGAAGAGGGCGCGCAAGCACTGAGTTCGGGGTCAAACAGTGATTTCTAATATTCCTGGGATGTGGAAAGAGAAGCGGGAACTTGTAGTTATGCTTAGGTATCTCAACCTTTAAAGCACTTACTTTGTGGAATTTCATATATGTTATAAACAAACCTGCACTGTAGTATGGTTGTCTGCTGAAACACTTTGTTCCTGGCCATGTAGAGTAAATACCGTGTGGGGAGCACCAGTTTCATAACCCATGAAAGGAACCTTTGGTGTGGGTTCGCGATGGCGGTGATGACAGTAAAGTAGGGCGCGATGCAGGTGAGGCAGGAGTGGCAGAGGGGGGACTCCACAGGGGACCTGCAGAGCAGTGAAGAGACTGAAGGGGTCACTCGGAAAGTATACAGTGGTCCTGGGGTGAGCAGTCTGCCATGACCACCAGCTAATACCATTCACAAAGAGGTGAGAGGAGACAAAATGCTGGGTCCAAAGTCAGTTGTCAGTCTGCCTTTTTCTTGGTAATATGGAAGCTGTTTTATCTGTCCCTTTCGAAAGAAGTGAGTGGGAAACATGCTGTTTTCATTTGTCACTTAGATCTTCATGTTATGTGAACTGCCATACGCCCACCCAAGCAGGCAATAGAGTCCCTGATCCACAATCGATTCTCAGTAGGTGGCGTCTGATCTAAGAAATGCTCAGCACACGGTCCCTGCCATGTAGTGAACGCTCAGTGGGCAGTACCACCATGTAGTGAACACTCTGTGGGCAGTACCACCACATAGTGAACGCTCTGTGGGCAGTACCACCACGTAGTGAACACTCTGTGGGCAGTACCACCACGTAGTGAACACTCTGTGGGCAGTACCACCACGTAGTGAACACTCTGTGGGCAGTACCACCACGTAGTGAACACTCTGTGGGCAGTACCACCACATAGTGAACACTCTGTGGGCAGTACCACCACATAGTGAACACTCTGTGGGCAGTACCACCACATAGTGAACACTCTGTGGGCAGTACCACCACGTAGTGAACACTCTGTGGGCAGTACCACCACATAGTGAACACTCTGTGGGCAGTACCACCACGTAGTGAACACTCAGTGGGCAGTACCACCACGTAGTGAACACTCTGTGGGCAGTACCACCACGTAGTGAACACTCTGTGGGCAGTACCACCATGTAGTGAACGCTCTGTGGGCAGTACCACCATGTAGTAAACACTCTGTGGGTAGTACCACCATGTAGTAAACACTCAGTGGGTAGTACCACCATGTAGTAAGCGCTCAGTGGGTAGTACCTGCCGTGTAGTGAACACTCTGTGGGCAGTACCACCACATAGTGAACACTCTGTGGGCAGTACCACCATGTAGTGAACACTCTGTGGGCAGTACCACCACGTAGTAAACACTCAGTGGGTAGTACCACCATGTAGTAAGCGCTCAGTGGGTAGTACCTGCCGTGTAGTGAACACTCTGTGGGCAGTACCACCATGTAGTGAACACTCAGTGGGTAGTACCACCACATAGTAAACACTCAGTGGGTAGTACCTGCCATGTAGTAAGTGCTCAGTGGGTAGTACCACCATGTAGTAAGTGTTCAGTGGGTAGTACCTGCCGTGTAGTGAACGCTCAGTGGGCAGTACCACCACATAGTAAACACTCAGTGGGTAGTACCTGCCATGTAGTAAGTGCTCAGTGGGCTGTAACACCACATAGTAAACACTCAGTGGGCAGTACCTGCCATGTAGTAAGTGTTCAGTGGGTAGTAACACCACGTAGTAAATGCTCAGTGGGTAGTTCTACCATGTAGTGAACGCTCAGTGGGTAGTACCACCACATAGTAAACACTCAGTGGGTAGTACCTGCCATGTAGTAAGTGTTCAGTGGGTAGTAACACCACGTAGTAAATGCTCAGTGGGTAGTTCTACCATGTAGTAAGCGCTCAGTGGGCAGTACCTGCCGTGTAGTAAGTGTTCAGTGGGTAGTAACACCACGTAGTAAATGCTCAGTGGGTAGTTCTACCACATAGTGAACGCTCAGTGGGCAGTAACACCACATAGTGAACGCTCAGTGGGTAGTACCTGCTATGTAGTAAGTGTTCAGTGGGTAGTAACACCACGTAGTAAATGCTCAGTGGGTAGTTCTACCATGTAGTGAATGCTCAGTGGGTAGTAACACCACATAGTGAACGCTCAGTGGGTATTTCTACCACATAGTGAACGCTCAGTGGGCAGTAACACCACATAGTGAATGCTCAGTGGGTAGTACCACCATGTAGTAAGTGCTCAGTGGGTAATACCACCATATGGTGAACACTCAGTGGGTAGTACCACCACATAGTAAACGCTCAGTGGGCAGTACCTGCCATGTAGTAAGTGTTCAGTGGGCTGTAACACCACATAGTAAATGCTCAGTGGGTAGTTCTACCACATAGTGAACGCTCAGTGGGCAGTAACACCACATAGTGAATGCTCAGTGGGTAGTACCACCATGTAGTGAACGCTCAGTGGGCAGTACCTGCCGTGTAGTAAGTGCTCAGTGGGCTGTAACACCACATAGTAAATGCTCAGTGGGTAGTTCTACCACATAGTGAACGCTCAGTGGGCAGTAACACCACATAGTGAATGCTCAGTGGGTAGTACCACCATGTAGTGAACGCTCAGTGGGCAGTACCTGCCATGTAGTAAGTGCTCAGTGGGCTGTAACACCACGTAGTAAATGCTCAGTGGGTAGTTCTACCACATAGTGAACGCTCAGTGGGCAGTAACACCACATAGTGAATGCTCAGTGGGTAGTACCACCATGTAGTGAACGCTCAGTGGGCAGTACCTGCCATGTAGTAAGTGCTCAGTGGGCTGTAACACCACATAGTAAATGCTCAGTGGGTAGTTCTACCACATAGTGAACGCTCAGTGGGTAGTACCACCACATAGTGAACGCTCAGTGGGTATTTCTACCATGTAGTGAACACTAAGTGGGTAGTACCTGCCATGTAGTGAATGCTCAGTGGGTAGTACCACCATGTAGTAAGTGCTCAGTGGGTAATACCACCATGTAGTAAGTGCTCAGTGGGTAATACCACCATATAGTGAACACTCAGTGGGTAGTACCTGCCATGTAGTAAGTGCTCAGTGGGTAGTAATACCACGTATTTAATGCTCATTGGGTAATACCACTACATAGTGAACACTCAGTGGGCAGTACCACCACGTAGTGAACAGTCAGTGGGTAGTACCTGCCATGTAGTAAGTGCTCAGTGGGTAGTACCACCATGTAGTGAATGCTCAGTGGGTAGTAGCACTATGTAGTAAACATTCAATGGGTAGTACTACCATGTAATAAAAGCTCAGTGGGTAGTACCACCACGTAGTGAACACTCAGAGGGTAGTACCTGCCTGGTAGTAATCACTCAGTGGGTGCTCAGTACCCTTCCTAGGAAGAGGCTGCATCATACCATTCACTCAGTGGCCATGTAACCCTCTGGTGGCTGTCCATGCCAAGTCAGAAGCTGGCCCCTTGCACAGAAAGCCAAGGACAGTGTGATCCTCCTTCCACTGTGGCCACGATGTCCTTGCAGTCCCTCCCCATCAAGGTCAGAATCCAGCTCTGGCCTTCGTGGCCTCATGGACACTGCTCCTCTGTGGCCAGTTGCTGTGTGTGATGGCTGCTCAGCATTCTCCAGTGCCCTCAGGATTCGTGGTGGCACTTCCTACAGCTTTGTGGTAAGTAAGAGAGAATACCATGACAGCTCCTCAGCCCTCAGGAATCAAACCCCTGTGTGTCTGTGAGCCCCTGGGGACACTGCTGTCTCCATCAGCTGCTGCAGTTGATGTGGGCAGAGCTGGAACTCACCTGTGCAACCTGTCTACATGCTGACACCATTCTCTGTGCCTTTCTTCGTCTCTCTTCTCTGACCACAGAAGCTAGAAATTTGGCAATGACTTCTGATTCTTTACTTTTAGTCCATATCCTCTTAACTCCACCCGGAAACCTTCATTATAGATTTCCAAAAGCATCAAAATAAGTTGCTACAAGGAAGGACAGAGATCCTCACATAATATAAAAACAGGCCTAGGGGGCCGGCGCCACGGCTCACTTGGTTAGTCCTCTGCCTGCGGTGCCGGCATCCCATATGGTCACCGGGTTCTAGTCCCGGTTGCTCCTCTTCCAGTCCAGCTCTCTGCTGTGGCCCGGGAAGGCAGTGGAGGATGGCCCAAGTGCTTGGGCCCCGGCACCTGCATGGGAGACCAGGAGGAAGCAGCTGGCTCCTGGCTTTGTATCGGCGCAGCGCCAGCCATAGCGGCCATTTGGGGAGTGAACCAACGGAAGGAAGACATTTCTCTCTGTCTCTCTCTCTCACTATCTATAACTCTACCTGTCAAAATAAATAATTAAACAGGCCTGCGATACATGTGTGTGGTTACGAAAACATCACCGGATTTGAAGGTGTTGAGCTTAGTGCGAGAACTGTGTGTGAGTCTCCTCTCCTCTCTGTGCTGGTGGCAGCCCTGGTGGAACAGGTCCACAGCGTCTCTCATGATAACTGAGTCTTCTCTGCAGTGCTAAGAGTGAGTTAAAATGTCCTGTGCTCCTCCATTGCCAGAACTATCCTGCAACTCCCTGTTGTGTGCAGGGAAGGTGAGCAGTTCCAGGAGGTGAAAACACCACTGTCCTGTCTTCCAGGGAGTTTTTGCGAGCGTGGGCATTCCATTGAGGCTGCGGCTGAGAAGGAAAGGGGCTGCAGTGTGCACGTGCTAGGAGGGGCCAGGCCGCTGGGGCTCTGTCCACCTGACCACATCTCCCTCTTGTGGGCTGACGCCCGCCAGCACTGGGCCCACGTGGGTGCCTGCAGTGAGCAGCATCCAGAAAAGTTTCTCAGGGAAGCAGTGTAGTGCAGCCCAGCACCGAGTGAGCCTGGGCACCAGCATGCTGGCTGCTGACGAGGCCCTAGGCACAGAGCGGGGGCTCAGCAGGTGAGCGTGAGGGACGGTGATAAGGCTAAGGGTCATATTTCTGTTTTCATAGCCAAGCCTTAGTAAGGCTGATGAAATGGGTTTGATTTGAAGGGATCTGGATCCCATTCACCTTATGGTATGATAACCAGAGTGACATTGAATAGTGGCCTGGCTGGACAGCCTCCTGGGACTGCAGCGGCAAATCCACCAGCTGCAGATGGGGGCTGAAACCAGGGGAGCTGGTCTCCCACTATTCTTGAGGTTGCGGTGGGCACCCTCTGACACCTGCAAGGGGCACTTCCTCGCCTCTCCCTCACTGTGGCGTCTGGGGCCTCCATGGTCACACCTGACCCCGCATGTGTATTGGGGAGGATGCCACAGTGCTGCGTTGGGGCCCACCTAATCCAGCAGGGTGCCTTCTTGCCTAACCTTTTCTGCGGGGACCTCTTTACAAAGGGGGTTGCATTCGGAGGCACTGGGGGTTAGAAGTTCCACATTCTTGTCTTGGGGGAAGGGGCACAACTCAGTCCCTGACAATATTCCTGAATTCAGAACATGAAGAAGAGTCTGTTACAGCAATAAAAATAGTGTCCTTGTGTTCATGTTGAAAACCAGTGTTCAAAGTCAAACCAAAAAAGTTTGTGTTCCAGGAAAAGAAAAAGCCTTCAGGATTTTCACATGCTCATGGGTTCTGTGCATGCTGGTCTCGGCGTCTGCTGTGCTGCATGGCGGGGCTGGCACAGGGACGGTGGCCAGGGGGCCGAGGGTCAAGGGCAAGTCTGGGCCCCTGTGGTGTCATTAAAGAGGCAACTCTGAGGCTGCCTAGAAGAGATGACCTCTGTACTCCGGAATTCCCACTACTGGCCACCCGGGAGTTGGAAACTCTGCAGCCATTGTGGAAACCATTATTTCTGCTCACAGCACTTGACAGAGGGTTGCTTGGAGTCCATTGTGTCTATCAGGGATAACTGAGGTTTTCTAGAGATACATGTTGAGATACTGACCTTGGGGCTTGCTGTGTGCACCAATGTTTTATTCCCATATATGGTCCCGATAAAATCTGATGATAAAAGACCAGTTTGCATACCGACTGTTTTCTGTTTTTACTGTCATGTATGATTTTTATAAAATCTGAGGATAAACAGTCCCTTTGCACTTAATTGCTATGAATCACTCATTCCTTCATGGAAGAGTGACGTGTTTGTTCTTGGTCTCAGCATCTCTTAGCAGTCAGCATGGCACTCACAAGGGAGATCTTTGCTGGGAGGGACTGTGTGACTGATTCAATTTCTGTCTTGGTTATTGGTCTGGTTAGGTTTTCTGTGTCTTCATGGCTCAATTTAGTAGGTTGTACATGTCCATCAATCTTTCCATTTCTTCTAGTCTCTCGATTTGTTGGAATACAGCTCTTTGTTGTAATTACTGATGATTTTTTCTATTTCTGTAGTATCTGTTGTTAGGTTTCCTTTTTAATCTCTGATTTGTTGATTTTGTTCTTCTTACCCCACCCCCGCTTTTTTTTTTTTTTTTTTTTGGTTAGTTGGGCCAGTGATATGTCAATTTTGTTTATTTTTTCAAAAAACCAGCTCTTCATTTCATTGACCTTTTGTATTACTTTTTGGTTTTAATTTTGTTCATTTTTTCCTTAATTATTTCCTCCTGCTGATTTTTGATCTGGTTTGTGTTTTTTTTTCCCCCTAGGGCCTTAAGATGCAGGGACAGCTCATTTATTTGCTGACTTTCCATTTTCTTGATGTAGATATCAATCGCTGTAAACTTCTTTGCTTTTGCTGTATCTCATAAGTTTTGATATGAGGCGTTGTGATCTTCATTCATTTGCAGATTTTTTTTAATTTCTCTTTGTGATTTCTTTTATAACCCACTGTTAATTTAGCAGCATGGTGTTCCATCTCCATGTGTTTGCATCTGTTCTTAAGATTCTTGAGATTTGGTTTCAAATTCAATCCATTGTGATCAGAGAAGGTACATGGTATGAGTTTTATTTTTTTGAATTTGCTGAGACTTGCTTTATGGCCTAATCTATGATATACCCTGAAGAAAGTTCCATGCACTGGTGAGAAGAATGAGTGTTCTGAAACGTGGGGTGAAAAGTTCCATAGATATCAGTTAGGCGCATTTGGTCCATAGTGTCGATTAGCTCTGTTTCTTTTTTGGTTTGCTGTATGGTTGATTTCTCCATTGATGAAAGTGTAGTGTTGAAGTCCCCCAGTACTATTACTGTTGTATTGGAGTCTATGTCTCCCTTTAGATCCATTAACAGATCTTTTAAATAACCAGGTGCCCTGTAATTGGGTGCATATACATTTATTATAGTCACATCTTCCTGTTGTATTGATCCTTTAATCATTACATAGTGTCCTCCTTTGTCTCATCTAAGAGTTTTTGTGTTAAAGTATATCTTGTCTGATATTAGGATGGCTACACCTGGTCAGTCTGTTATTTTCAAGGTAACTATTGATAGGTAATGACGTGGAGCTGCTGTTTTTCCATGTGAATATTCCTATCAGTCATTTACTTTGGATTTCCTTTGTACTTCTATGGGGGACTTTATATCTTTGCATTCTTTCATGATGGTGGGTTCCTTTTTGTTTCTGTGTGCAGCACATCATTTAGTATCTTTTGTAAGGCTGGACATGTGGTGACAAATGCTTTGAAATTCTGTTTGTTAAGGAAGGTCTTTATTTCAACTTCATTCAAAAATGAGAGTTTTCCAGGGTACAGTATTCTGGGCTGACAAGTTTCGTCCCTAAAGACTTGGACTATATCTGACATTGTCAGATATATTGCCAAGTGAGTGCACCTGGCCCAGCTGCAGCCACCTCAGTCGGTTGCCCCTACACTACTGTGCCTGCCCCCACTGACGAGGTGGAGTGTAGCCCCAAGAATTGCTGGGTGTGTGCACACACCTGTGGTGGCCACTGCATGCCTAAGTCCAAAAATGGCCCCGGCCCTCCCAAGACTGGCTGCAGGTCCTTGTTGCAGGAGGGAGGAGGGGAAAGAGAGTGTTGGCTGTGCCTTTATTCCTTTCCTCCCCAACTCTGGTGAGCGGTTGCTCTGCTGTTCTGCAGGATCCGGGGTGGACTGGAAGGGGTACAGTTCACCAAGCTTTGCCTCTTGGGCTCGGTTCCTGGATTTTCCAGGGCGGGCAGGTGCGCCCCTTCTGGAATCCCAGTTGCTGGGCGCTCAGGTCTTCTCGCTGTACCCGATTCCCGCCATCCCCACTGTGTTCGCTGGGAGTCCCGCTGCAGTTTCCCCTGCGGCTTTGCTCTGAGGGTGCACACTCTCTACTTTTTATATGAATTTCTCCCCGCGTGAGTCAGACCCCTGTTGCTGTCCTGCCATCCTGGAACTCTGCTGCTTCCATTTAGATGCTCTTCCTTCTGTGCCTTCGGTTTTCTTTGAAAACCGCACGCAGTCCCGGCTAAGGAGGGGATTTCTGGGCACAGATTTCGTGTAAAATCCCTGCTCCCCTCTGGGATGGCTCAGAATCTTGCTTTGTTGCTAGATGTCCATGTAATTGAGGCAGTGACACCCTTGACACTTATTTTTATCCCTGTACAAATTAAACACAGACTAAATAAGCTCTGTGAAGTACAGCATTTCTTCAGAAATGTAAACACTTCCTGTGGGGATATTAAAAGATTTCTACCTTCTTGTTTCAGTGCAGCATTACCTTAGATTACAATGAAAGTCAAATGAGAAATCAAATTTCCTCTATTGTCAGCTCTTAGATGGAGGATGGGGGTGCAGAAGAAGAGGGAGGGAGGGAGACAGGGGCAAGAGGAGGAGGAGGAGGGGAGGTGGGGTTGAAGAAGGCACAGGAGGGAGAGGGAAGGGGAGGTGGGGAAGGAGGAGAGGAGAGGAGGGAGGAAGAGGAACTTGGAGCTCGGATTCTCTCTGAAAGTGTCCATCACCTGTTGAAGACTGAGGCCAACACCACAAGGAGGCGGAAAGCAGGGTGGGGGGGGGCTCTTGACCACACACCACACTTGCGGGCCCTGCTGTCATTTTCTCCTTCGTGGACAACCGTCTGCACTACTCATGACTGGGACTTCTTCCTATGGGCCTGCACACGCTCACGTGTGGACACGTGCTTATGCTCTCACTGTTAAATGAACCCTTTTCTGAGAGGAGGGAAGGAGGGAGGCAGCGAGGGAAGGGAAAGGAAGAGGGCAGGGGAGGGGAGGGGAGGGTAGAGGAGAAGAGGAGAAGAGGAGAGGAGAGAGGGAGAGAAGGCAAGGGGAGGGGAGAGGAGAGTATAGAGAGGAGAGAGAGAAGAGAGGGAGTGGGGGAGGGGAGAGGAGAGGAGAGAGAGGGGGAGAGAGAGAAGAGAGAAGGAGAGGGGAGGGGAGAGGAGAGAGAGAGAGAAGGGGAGGGGAGAGGAGAGGACAGAGGGGAGAGAGAGGAGGGGGGGGGGGGGGGAGGCTCCTTCACGGGGAATTCTCTCCTTGGGGGACAGGGCCTGCAGCAGAAGGGATGCTCCTGAGGCCACTGCGGCTGGTGTGGTTCTGGCCGGCGGACGTGAGACGCTGCTATGGATGTGGCTGCAGCCCCTCCTGCCGTCCCCGCTGCCCTCTCGTGTCCTTCCCCTGCTTGCCACGGGATGACAGAACATGAAGGGCCGCACCCGATGCTGGTGCTCTGCAGCTCCCAGCCAGGAGAGCTGGGCGCCCTGGGCGTTTCTGTTCATTACGAATCCCCGGGCCCAGGTATCCTGTGATAGCAAAAGGACTGAGCTGTGGGATCCGCAGAGGATTCTTGAGGCTGTGACAGGGTGTGTCACAGAGGCTCAGGTCGGTTATCCGTGGAGTAAGAGGACATCTTCCGCTGTTGCGTGGTTTGGTGGCTCTCGGTGTCACGCGATCACTCTTGTTTCTGATTGTGGTTAACACCTCGCCATCTCTCCTCCTGTCCCTTGGGAAACACCTGGACGGCTCCTGCCTGTCCTGGGAGTGACTCACATCTACAGTGAGCCTCTCTGCCCGCTGTGCCTGTGTGTGTGGCACACGTCTCACACCACACAGATGCTTTACGGGACCTTCTTTAGCACCGACTTAACATTGGTCCTTGCTGCATTGCTGTTGCGGGCTGCAACATCTCCAGTGGGCAGCTGTGAGCAGCTCGTGTCACGTAAGCTGCAGTGTCGCTGAGTGCCGTGTGACTCCCGAGAGCTGCTTTGTGGAAGTCTCTGTGCGCCACGGGCCACATCCCGAAGTTTCTGTCCCCTGCCCCTGGCTCTCTGGTTTGAGTGGAGTCCTCCCTGGTGACTGCACAAAGCCTCACACGTAGACGTGGAAGGTCTGCTCCTGTCCATGACTGCTGTTTACAAAGTCGGAGGCTGCTCTTTCGAGTTACTTCATTTTAAAACTCGTTATTTCATGATGGTCCAGTACGAATCATGACTGTCGTTTTATTGGAGATAAACACTGGGCATCAGAACGGGAGTCAGAACACTGGGATAGCTCTTGCCAGCTGGGTGGCTTTGAGCATTTTGAAGCATTCTTCGTCTTTGGAATAGATATTCTGAATTTCTGTGTATGACATACTGCTTTCTGCTGTTAAAAAGTACTTCAGGCCGGCGCCGCGGCTCACTAGGCTAATCCTCTGCCTGCGGCACTGGCACCCCAGGTTCTTGTCCCGGTTGGGTCGCCGGATTTTGTCCCAGTTGCTCCTCTTCCAGTCCAGCTCTCTGCTGTGGCCCGGGAGTGCAGTGGAGGTTGGCCCAAGTGCTTGGGCCCCTGCACCCCATGGGAGACCAGGAGGAAGCACCTGGCTCCTGGCTTTGGATCGGTGCAGCACACCGGCCGTAGCAGCCATTTGGGGGATGAACCAACAGAGGAAGACCTTTATCTCTGTCTCTCTCTCTCTCTCTCACTGTCCACTCTGCCTGTCAAAAAAAAAAAAAAAAAAAAAAGTACTTCAGGGTGGGTGTTTAACCTGATGGTTAAGATACAGGTTAAGACACTACTGTCCCATATCACCTTGCTTGGATTCTTTGTCCAGCTCCTGCTCCCAATCCTGGCTTCTTGTCAGTGAGGCCCTAGGAGGAAGTGCTGATGGCTCACGTAATCAGAAGGGAGAGCTGGGGGGAGTTCCCTGCTCCTGACTTGGCCTGCACCGTAGCCCCAGCCCTCATGGGCGTTTGGGGAGTGAACTGTTGGATGGAAACCCTCTCATCCTCTCTCTCCAGTAAATCAATAAAAAGAGAATGCTCTGTTTTTTCACAAGGTGCTGTTGGTTTCCACACTTAGGATTTATCTGCACTTCATGAGGAGAAAACTGAGTTACAGGACGTGGGGACAACCTCTGAGCGGAAGTCAGCACAGGAAGTGTTTCTCCGACCCTGTCTTGAGGTTTTGGTCAGCAGCTGAATGTCTCCATTGCCCAGCGAGAGCCGCGGCAGTGTGTGAGTCCTCTCACAGGGCCCTGCACTCCCACAGTGTCCACGCTATCATAGTGCCACATACAGAGAGGGATCATGAGTGTACAGCACCGTGATGGCGGTGACCCCACCCAGCAGAGCAAATCTGCAGAGCATCCACAGAGACCAGCAGAAGTCGCCGCCTGGCCCTGTGGCTCACGGTGAACTTCACCGCTGTGTGTGCGTGGACAGAACCCCCTTAGTCGTGCTGTTGTACACCGCACGTCACTGGAGAGATGTGGGCAGACATGCCGTCTGCTCATGCCAGAACATTCGTACAGTTGCTATGTGAACATGTACAGAAAACCCTTTGGGCCATTTGACAAATGTGAACTTCAGTTATTTTCAGTTTTCTACCTCAAACTGCATACTCAAACTGTGTACAAGGCTGAAATGCAAGGTTTTATTTTGGCATCAGTTGGCCACGTACTAGATTGGTTTATATCCCAGGAGGCACAGCTGAGAGACTGGGTTATAAACTTTAAAAACATTATAGCATGACCATCATTTTTAATGGTGATAGCTTAATTGATCATTTTAGAGAAATTTGAAATGACAGCTGATTTAATTCGGGGACATTATTTTATAATGAATGTGATGTTAACAGTGAACAGCAACATGACTGTAATAGTTTTGAATGTTTAAAATGAGAAAAGACTGCTAAGAAAATAAATTTAAAGTTTCATCAGAAGTTACGTCAGAACTTTGTGTGTAAGTGTACGTATGTGTAAGTGTATGTATGTGTATGTATGTATGTGATACTCTACGACATGACTAAGACAGAAATGACATATGTCAGAGAAGTTCTGAGGTGCTCATGTGCAAAAGGAAGCTTTCACAGCAAAGTGCATTGGCGTGCACTAAAACCCTGAGAAAAGAGGTGTGTGGGGGTGAGTTGTTCACTGGCATTCTGTATCCAAATTCCTACCTGGAAACTGATTGCAAATCCCAAGTTCCAAAGATGGCTGAAAACTAGGGAGCCATAAACACCTGGAAACATCAGTGTCTATAACGCTGGATCCAACATCAGAGATTTAGGTGTTGTCACTCGTTTGGGGAAAAAAAGTGTGTGTGTGCATAACATGTATCATATATGTATCACGTGTGCCACATATAGGTGCATTACATTTGCATGTGTATTTGTATGTACTGTATCATGTACCATACAGGGACACATCTTACAGATATATGTATCACATATGTCTGTGTCATGTACCATATATGCACATTATATATACATGTATGTCTTATTTTATATGCACCATATATACCACATGTCACATATGTGTATGTATGTGTCATATATGTATCACGTGAATATCATATATCTTATAAAGGTGATGATATGCCTATATACGTACATAACTATTGTGTTCCACATGGTACAACCACAAATGTATGCACACACACACACACACTTGTGTGATTTTCTGACAGTTACAAATGTGGTTATTCCCCAGACACCTACAGGAGTTACGATTCTTAAGAAGACAACATTAAAGGAGAGTGAAAATTAATTTAAAACTATAATTTCTTGGGACATGAAGCTTGTATTGCTATTTCCTCATTCATTCTCTTGAAATTCCCTTTACAAAATGTAAAAAGAGAAGCCACTCAATCCCATTTTCATGAATAGTAAATAGGAATCAGCAAAGGGTGGCGTAGCTTATTAAATTTGCAGTGTCTTTTATGAACCTATCTGTTCATTGTCTGTCGCGAAGAGCTTGCATTTCCTGTAGAGGATGATAAATACAGCAGCAGGCTCCTTTTAAATGTTTAAGTTCCAGAGGCCAATAAATAGCTCTGTGTCTCCTCCTGGAAGTTATGAAAGTGCGCATCGTGCAGCTGCAGAACGGCCTCGTTTATTCCTCTGGACGGCTCTGCGGGATCAGCTGCAGGCAGCTGAGGAGGTGACAGAACACGCGACTCAAATGCTCTTTTCAATCCAGCTCCATATCCTAGAAAATCAGCTGCAGATCCGGAGCTGCTGTGCATTTTAGGTGGCGTGGAAGCCCAGGTCATCATTTGCCAGGTCAGGTTCAACGAGGATTCCCTTTGTGGCAAAAGCAGCCATTTGACAAGAATGAAAGGCCTCTGAGTGCCTCCTCCGGCTGAGTGAAAATGAGATGTGAAAGTGGTGTTCCCCACAAGCAAGCATTGCAGCCAGCAGGCTTCTCCCAGCAGAGCCCAACCTGATTTATAAACCAGCTGAAAAGAGCTTGGGTCAGGCAGACGCAGGATGCGCAGGATGCGCAGGGGAGCGTTAGTGAAGGGCAAGGCGCCCAGAGTCCGGTCGCCATGTGAGCACTGGCACCACAGCCCCGGCAGGGGCTGAGCGAGGCCTTTGTCCCATGCCTAGCTTTCCTTTGATGCAAACGAGGGAGGAAGTGGTGCCCGGCTCTTGAAATCCTAGAATTAAACGCAGCGTTTATTAGTCAGTACCTGGAGCGTAAGGGAGTGTGGATGGGGGTGGTGCTGGAGCTGGAGGTGGGTGTGGATGTGGGAGTCGTGGTGCAGGTGGTGCAAGAAGCGAAGTGGTGGTTGTCATTCTGTTACATAATTACCTGTGTCTCCAGACCCCTTCTTGTGACTTCTCAGTGTCAGAGTTTTCGAGGATGTTGATCATTTAACAAGAAAATGTCACTAGTGTTCACTGAGACTTTCCCCATCTTCCTACAGATGCTTTGTTACTGTACGTAGCTTAGCAGAGTCGCTATTGTACTTACATAGACAGTGGAAATGTTCTATTTTAGATTTGTTTATTTTAAATGGCTGCAATCGCCGGAGCTGGCCCAAACTAAAGCCAGGAGCCAGGAGCTTCTTCCGGGTCTCCCACATGGCTGCAGGGGCCCAAGCATTTGGACCACCTTCCACTGCATTCCCAGGCACATTAGCAGGGGGCTGGATTGGAAGCAGAACAGCCAGGAATCAAACGTGTGCTCATTTATAGTGCTGGCACTGGCATTGCAGATGGCAGTTTAACCTGCTAGGCCACAACACCAGCCCCTGAAATGTTTTTTCTTTTTCTTTCTTTTTTTTTTTTAAGTAAAGATTTCTTTTCTTTATCTGAAAGGCATAGTTATAGAGAGTGATGCAGATAGAGAGAAAGAGATTGTCCATCTGCTTGTTCACTCCCCAGATGGCTGCCAATGGCTGTGACTGGGCCAGACCAAAAGCAGCAACATGCACCTCCATGCAGCCTTTCAGCATGGGAGCAGGGCCTGGCCACCTGGACCACTTTCCCGGGAGTGTTAGCGGGAGCCAGACCTGAAGCAGAGCTGGACCCAGTTAGTTCCTGTGCTGTTACGTTCGCCTTTAACTCCTAGGAAGGAGAAATGTGTGGGACCGAGGGTGCAGGAAGCCCTTGATCTCACTGGATTGTCTGAGCGTTTTGTTCTTTCTAGAAACATTGAAGTCTGAAAATCATTAGCACTGCAGGTCCAGAGGCCTAGAAGAGTCTGAGTTTTCTGAAAGTAGTCAACATGTTCCTAAGGAGGATTCCATAGACTAAGACGACGTGAAGCCTAGAGATCTGTCGTGACTCGCTTGTGACTCGCTCATCTCACTGCTCCAGCTGCACCCTCTGCATCCCTCCAGACACAGTGCCCCACAGCCTTCCCATCTTTTTCTAGAATCTTCTGATCCATAGTCAGACGTGTTACCTGTTGTGCCACTAGCCCGTTCCCTCCTTTCCTTTTCTGTTTCTCATTTCTTTCATCTCTAATCCACCTGTGCTGTATCCAGGCATTAGACCTTTGCCTTACACCAGATGCCCGGAGTATATTTATTAGTAAATAAAAGGGAGTGTTACTATATAGACAGACAAGTTCACTGAGTAAATCTAACCTTTGTAGTATGGAGGTGAAACTCGAAAGCAACAGAGCCATGCAAGGAGGTAGAGGGAAACCCCACAGGCACACAGGGATCGCCATGTCTGTCTGTGTGCATTGCGACAACAATGGTGCAGAGAGAGTGGGGAGGGGCAGAGACGTGTCCACACGTGTGTGTGCCCCATGAGAACACTGCACAGAGAGGGGGAGGGGCAGAGACACGTCCCCACATGTGTGTGCCCCATGAGAACACTGCACAGAGAGGGGGAGGGGCAGAGACACGTCCACACGTGTGTGTGCACTGTGAGAACACTGCACAGAGGGGAGGGGCAGAGACACGTCCCCACGTGTGTGTGCCCTGTGAGAACACTGCACAGAGAGTGGGAGGGACAGAGACACGTCCCCACGTGTGTGTGCCTTGTGAGAACACTGCACAGAGAGAGAGTGGGAGGGGCAGAGATGCGTCCACACATGTGTGTGTGTCCCATGAGAACACTGCACAGAGAGTGGGAGGGGCAGAGACGCGTCCACACATGTGTGTGCACTGTGAGAACACTGCACAGAGTGGGAGGGGCAGAGACGTGTCCACATGTGTGTGTGCCCCATGAGAACACTGCACAGAGAGTGGGAGGGGCAGAGACGCATCCACATGTGTCTGTGCCCCATGAGAACACTGCACAGAGAGTGGGAGGGGCAGAGACACGTCCCCACGTGTGTGTGCACCGTGAGAACACTGCACAGAGAGGGGGAGGGGCAGAGACACGTCCCCACGTGTGTGTGCACCATGAGAGCACTGCACAGAGAGGGGGAGGGACAGAGACACGTCCCCACGTGTGTGTGCACCATGAGAACACTGCATAGAGAGAGAGAGAGTGGGAGGGGCAGAGACGCGTCCACACATGTGTGTGCACTGTGAGAACACTGCACAGAGTGGGAGGGGCAGCGACGTGTCCACATGTGTGTGTGCCCCATGAGAACACTGCACAGAGAGTGGGAGGGGCAGAGACACGTCCCCATGTGTGTGTGCCCTGTGAGAACACTGCACAGAGAGTGGGAGGGGTAGAGACACGTCCACACGTGTGTGTGCACCATGAGAGCACTGCACGGAGAGGGGGAGGGGCAGAGACACGTCCCCACATGTGTGTGCACCGTGAGAACACTGCACAGAGAGGGGGAGGGGCAGAGACTCGTCCACACATGTGTGTGCCCCGTGAGAGCGCTGCACAGAGTGGGAGGGGCAGAGACACGTCCACACGTGTGTGTGCACCATGAGAACACAGAGAATGGGAGGGGCAGAGACACGTCCACACGTGTGTGTGCACCATGAGAACACTGCACAGAGTGGGAGGGGCAGAGACACATCCACACATGTGTGTGCACCATGAGAACACAGAGAATGGGAGGAGCAGAGACACGTCCACACGTGTGTGTGCACCATGAGAACACAGAGAGGGGGAGGGGCAGAGACACGTCCACACGTGTGTGTGCACCATGAGAACACAGAGAATGGGAGGGGCAGAGACACGTCCACACGTGTGTGTGCACCATGAGAACACTGCACAGAGTGGGAGGGGCAGAGACACATCCACACATGTGTGTGCACCATGAGAACACAGAGAATGGGAGGAGCAGAGACACGTCCACACGTGTGTGTGCACCATGAGAACACAGAGAGGGGGAGGGGCAGAGACACGTCCACACGTGTGTGTGCACCATGAGAACACTGCACAGAGTGGGAGGGGCAGAGACACATCCACACATGTGTGTGCACCATGAGAACACAGAGAATGGGAGGAGCAGAGACACGTCCACACGTGTGTGTGCACCATGAGAACACAGAGAGGGGGAGGGGCAGAGACACGTCCACACGTGTGTGTGCCCCGTGAGAGCACTGCACAGAGTGGGAGGGGCAGAGACACGTCCCCACGTGTGTGTGCACCATGAGAACACTGCATAGAGAGAGAGAGAGTGGGAGGGCTGTAGGTACAGATACAAGGGAACTGGAAACACATTCATCATTTGAAGTTTTACCCAGTGTCATCTCTGGCTGCTCTCATAAACAAATCTGACAAGTCTTTCATCGTCTGAATGGGCAGGCACTTGGCCCCATTTTCTTAATTTCTGTTAGCCCAAATTGCTCCTGTGTGTTAGTGTGAAAATGATGAAGAGAAACATTTCCTATACACGGTTTCCAACCTGAGGCGCTTCACTGAAGGTTGCCATTGGCCTGCAGGAGAATGAGCAGAGGTTCACTGAAGCCCTGGTTCACTCTGTTGGGCTGCTTAGGCTGGCTCTGAGGTCTCTGAGCAATTTACTCCAAGTGCCTCCTGCTTTCCTACGGCTCATTGATTTCTTCTGTTCCGTGCGTGTGTTAGCAATGGTTTGGTTTTCCTCCTTGATGCCTGCTGATCGTTTCACAATCAATGCAGGTTCTTTTCTGTGTCACATCCGGCCCTAGGCCCCTCTCCTTGGTGGTGACAATGACTTTCTTCCAAAATGCCTGTAACAGAATGATGGGGCCAATGTGCCCAACTGGCGACTTAATGTCATAGAGCTCTGTTCATTTGTCTTTCTTCATCTCCGAGTGACCCCAGTAAGTCTCAAGAACTGGATACTATCGGAACAAGTGGAATAAAATCATAGTAATTTGTTTTGTCATCTTTCCAAGAACTAACGTCACTTGGTGAAGTTCCAGCTGCTAAGCACTGGGCAGTGCTTTGAAAGCAGGGAGCGGTCAAGGGTGCTGTGAGGACGCGGACTTGCCCGGGCTGTGTAGCAGAATCCTGGCCCCGAGAAGGTGGCTGCCAGAGAACACGTCCTTGAGGCAGTCTGTTGCTGACAACAGCTGAGTTGGAAATACTGTTCGCTGCATAGATTTTTATACATATAAAAGTAAAATGCTTGCATATGTCTGTGAGTGTGTCTTCCCCTCTCTGGAGAAGAACAGTGATACCTGTGCTGCACTGACACAGGAGAATGGGGAGGAGGAGACGGGTTGCCTTTAGGAAGTCACTCACCTAGCGCATCCCAAGCTGCCGCATACCATAGCCATTTTACACAAGGAAAGAGATTTGCTTTAGAAATGTTGTGTCTACTTGGATTTTCAGCTAATGGTACTAAGTGTTGAATATGTCATTAAAAACATGTACCCTGACATCTGTTTATGAACACTTACGTATTCCAGTGGCTGCAGTCTTATTTTAATATCAGCATATACATCTCTGAACTCTAATTCAACTGTATTGACTCTTTTGTTCTTCAAAAGAAGAAACAAATAGGCATAAATGTAGTAAATTTGATTTAGTACATGCTTAGATGTACTTTTGATTGAAGGTGAAAGTCAGGACCAATGATGTGTGTGTCCTCAGCTTGTGTGGTTGCTGGATTTCACAGCAAATCGAGCACAGTAGGCATGGGCTGTGCGGACCTCAGAAACCATTAAAAGTGTTAAAACATACATGCATATTTCATGTTTACTAGGAACACGACTTTATTGTAAAACTTATGTTTTATGTATGTATTAACTTAGAGAATTTTGGAAGTTAGTGATATACTTGAAAATATTTTAAAAATTATTTTCTAAAGATAAAATCAGGTATATGTGCAGGATAATTACCCAGCTTGGCACGCACAGATAGCTATCTCTACAACCATCTTAGAAAAGCAACCGAATCAATATCAGTAACTAAAAACTGTTGGCAATCTTCGCCCTCAGTCTGCACGAGTTCTTCTACACACGAAGTGGAGAGTGCAGTTGGCGGATCTCAGCCTGGACCACACTCCTCTCCCCGGCACTGTGTCATGAAGGGCAGAGCTAGTCTGCAGAGATCAGACTCTGCCCTGTGATGAGCTGGCAGGGCAAGGAGGAAGGCTTCCCAGAGTAGAACGCGTCCTTTCTCAAGGGAGCTACCCAGAAAGGGCAGTAGATGACGGGCGTCCCTTGGGGCAGCTGCGGGCTAGACTGCGGGGTCACCTGCGGATTTGACAGTCTGTTCTGTCGCAGGCACTTCTCGGGAGATGATCAGAGTCCAGAAAAAGGTTTCACTGACCAACAGCAACACTGGAAAAAAAGATGATTATATAAAGGTTCTTTACATTAAGTAAATGACTGTGACGGGGGTCCGGTATGAGGAGGAGGTATTTTCAGTAGGTAGGAAAGTGCAGTTTCTAATTTGTGTAACGGTCCAGTATGATTAGTAAGGTGCAGTGTGGTCAAAAAGGCAAGTCAGCAAGTGTGATGGCTGCTCTACAGGGAGCCCTGCCTTGTGATGCTGAACAATACGGGAAGGGCAGTGGGGGCAGTGCCCTGGGTCTCAGCTGGGGGAAGGGCGGTGGGGACAGTGCCCTGGGTCTCAGCTGGGGGAAGGGAAGTGGGGACAGTGCCCTGGGTCTCAGCTGGGGGAAGGGCGGTGGGGACAGTGCCCTGGGTCTCAGCTGGGGGAAGGGCGGTGGGGACAGTGCCCTGGGACTGAGCTGGGGGAAGGGCAGTGGGGACAGTGCCCTGGGTCTCAGCTGGGGGAAGGGTGGTGGGGACAGTGCCCTGGGACTCAGCTGGGGGAAGGGCGGTGGGGACAGTGCCCTGGGACTGAGCTGGGGGAAGGGCAGTGGGGACAGTGCCCTGGGACTGAGCTGGGGGAAGGGTGGTGGGGACAGTGCCCTGGGTCTCAGCTGGGGGAAGGGTGGTAGGGACAGTGCCCTGGGTCTCAGCTGGGGGAAGGGCGGTGGGGACAGTGCCCTGGGACTGAGCTGGGGGAAGGGCGGTGGGGACAGTGCCCTGGGTCTCAGCTGGGGGAAGGGCAGTGGGGACAGTGCCCTGGGTCTCAGCTGGGGGAAGGGTGGTGGGGACAGTGCCCTGGGTCTCAGCTGGGGGAAGGGCAGTGGGGACAGTGCCCTGGGTCTCAGCTGGGGGAAGGGTGGTGGGGACAGTGCCCTGGGTCTCAGCTGGGGGAAGGGCGGTGGGGACAGTGCCCTGGGTCTCAGCTGGGGGAAGGGAAGTGGGGACAGTGCCCTGGGTCTCAGCTGGGGGAAGGGCGGTGGGGACAGTGCCCTGGGTCTCAGCTGGGGGAAGGGCGGTGGGGACAGTGCCCTGGGACTGAGCTGGGGGAAGGGCAGTGGGGACAGTGCCCTGGGTCTCAGCTGGGGGAAGGGCAGTGGGGACAGTGCCCTGGGACTGAGCTGGGGGAAGGGCGGTGGGGACAGTGCCCTGGGACTGAGCTGGGGGTAGGGTGGTAGGGACAGTGCCCTGGGTCTCAGCTGGGGGTAGGGTGGTAGGGACAGTGTCCTGGGTCTCAGCTGGGGGAAGGGCGGTGGGGACAGTGCCTGTGACTCAGCTGGGGGAAGGGCGGTGGGGACAGTGCCCTGGGTCTCAGCTGGGGGAAGGGAAGTGGGGACAGTGCCCTGGGTCTCAGCTGGGGGAAGGGCAGTGGGGACAGTGCCCTGGGACTGAGCTGGGGGTAGGGTGGTAGGGACAGTGCCCTGGGTCTCAGCTGGGGGTAGGGTGGTAGGGACAGTGCCCTGGGTCTCAGCTGGGGGAAGGGCGGTAGGGACAGTGCCCTGGGACTGAGCTGGGGGAAGGGCGGTGGGGACAGTGCCCTGGGTCTCAGCTGGGGGAAGGGAAGTGGGGACAGTGCCCTGGGTCTCAGCTGGGGGAAGGGCAGTGGGGACAGTGCCCTGGGACTGAGCTGGGGGTAGGGTGGTAGGGACAGTGCCCTGGGTCTCAGCTGGGGGTAGGGTGGTAGGGACAGTGCCCTGGGTCTCAGCTGGGGGAAGGGTGGTAGGGACAGTGCCCTGGGTCTCAGCTGGGGGAAGGGCGGTGGGGACAGTGCCCTGGGACTGAGCTGGGGGAAGGGTGGTAGGGACAGTGCCTGTGACTCAGCTGGGGGAAGGGTGGTAGGGACAGTGCCCTGGGTCTCAGCTGGGGGAAGGGTGGTGGGGACAGTGCCCTGGGACTGAGCTGGGGGAAGGGTGGTGGGGACAGTGCCCTGGGACTCAGCTGGGGGAAGGGAAGTGGGGACAGTGCCCTGGGACTGAGCTGGGGGAAGGGTGGTGGGGACAGTGCCCTGGGACTGAGCTGGAGGAAGGGTGGTGGGGACAGTGCCCTGGGTCTCAGCTGGGGGAAGGGTGGTGGGGACAGTGCCCTGGGACTGAGCTGGGGGAAGGGTGGTGGGGACAGTGCCCTGGGACTGAGCTGGGGGAAGGGTGGTGGGGACAGTGCCCTGGGACTCAGCTGGGGGAAGGGTGGTAGGGACAGTGCCCTGGGACTGAGCTGGGGGAAGGGTGGTGGGGACAGTGCCCTGGGACTCAGCTGGGGGAAGGGTGGTGGGGACAGTGCCCTGGGACTGAGCTGGGGGAAGGGTGGTGGGGACAGTGCCCTGGGACTGAGCTGGGGGAAGGGTGGTGGGGACAGTGCCCTGGGACTCAGCTGGGGGAAGGGTGGTAGGGACAGTGCCCTGGGACTGAGCTGGGGGAAGGGTGGTGGGGACAGTGCCCTGGGACTCAGCTGGGGGAAGGGTGGTGGGGACAGTGCCCTGGGTCTCAGCTGGGGGAAGGGAAGTGGGGACAGTGCCCTGTGACTCAGCTGGGGGAAGGGTGGTGGGGACAGTGCCTGTGACAGTGAGCTTGGGGAAGACTTCACAAGTTTTGCATTCTATCTCCAGGAGACAAACACATCCATATTTACCATACCATCAGCACCAAAATGCCTTGAGACTAAACGTATAACCATAGCAACAGAAGGCATTGCACAATTTACCACGTATCTGGCATTCAGTAAATAGATGTCGCATTTCAGCTCAGGTGGGTCCAGAGTTCAGGCAGCACAGGTCGCTGTTGGGCCATTCATGTGCTCATCCTGCCTCATTCTGTGTTGTTTTCTGAATGAGACAGGACTCTTGGAGCAGCAGGCCAGTGCTGCACAGAGGGGACTGGTCACACAGCGCAGACACCCCCGGGAGGGGCCAAGACTCCAGAGTTCTCAGAGGGCAACCGGCCACAGGCCCGTCTGCGCGGGGGCTTCACGAGTGAACGTGTGGGCCGTTGGGGACAGAGCGGTCGGTTCCCGAGACGTCACCTCCTGAGCTCTGTGCTGCTCGTATTCACATGAAGAATCAGAAGTCACCCACTGGAAGCCACAAGTTAGGTGAACTACTTCATTTTAATTCCCAAGTACAAAGGTTCCACATCTCTCAGCTGGAACTGGCCTTTTCCAGTGCTGAGGGTGGAGCTGACCGTGCAGCGTGAACTTGCTTGTGTAACTCTAAAGAATAAGGTGGTAAAAGCCGTACTCTATGCAATTTTTTTTCCTTTTTTAAAGATCTTACTGAAATTTTAATAATAAGCCATAAGGAACAATAATTGTTTTATACCCACCCCCACCCCCTTTGAATAAAATGTAGCCAGAGCAGTAAAAGAGAAATGATGGTGGCATGGAGCTCAACCCACCACAATGCACCCAGGAGTTTTTGTTTTCAGCACTTCTTCCTATGTTCAGAAAATCATTATTTCAAAAGTCAGGGATGTAAATGAAAATTAAAAAGTCACAAAAACATCTTTAACAAGAAAACCCAAGCTGAAAATCCACAGGTGTGGGCTGAGTCGCTGTCCCTAAGAAGGCTGCCGTCAGCCCCCGGGAGCCCTGCAGGCTTAGTTTTCGGAGGCATGCGTTCGGTGGGCAGTGAACTTGGAGTGTGAAATCAAGAAAGAGAGAAGGCTGTGCAGTTGGCCACAGCTCAGGTAAAACTGCATCTGGGGTAGCTGGCGGCGAGAGTCTCAGCTCTCTCTGGTTGTGAACAGCAGGCACAGACTCAAAACCACATCTGAGATTGAGCGTTGGCTACCTGGGCCTTGGGGAGCAGTCGCTTGTGGGCATGGATGAGGTGGCCTGGGAGTTAGCTGGAACCAGGCAGGTGCACTAGTTAACGATCAGAAAAGTGCTCCGCGTCCCAGGCAGGACGCATCCAGGGCCAGGAAGATGAAGGCCTCGCGTCTAGGCGCCCCCGGAGCACAGCCTTAGCAGAGGCCAGAGGGTGTGTGAGCATCGCACAGGGGACCGTCTCAGAGCTGCATTCTGCAGGTAAAGGGAAAATCGGCGTTTTAAGAAATTATGGGGGAGAAGAGCAAATGGTGACCTGAAAGAGACTTTTAAAAACTTAACAGCAGACTGCAGCTGCAGGTGTGTGCAGACGGAGGGCACGGCCCTGATGAGGTGGAACCCTGAAGACTGCCTTCCAGTGAGGGTCGGGGCCCGAGGGGCCACATTTCCTCCCTGGGACATGCAGCGCGGACCTATTCCAGCTGCGCCCTAAGTGGGGTGGCTCTGAGAATCCTGGGAGACTTTCCCGCAGTGCACCCTGGGGAGTGCAGACCATGTCACAGCTATGAGCTTGCTGTGTTGTCTCTGGACAGCGGCAGGCAGGGTCCCCACAGGCGAGGACACTGTCCAGCCGGCCGAGCTGCGGCGGACGCGCGAACACACAGTGGCGTTACTGGCTTTCTTGGTGGATTTGCCAACTGCCTTCTTACAGAAGGAAATCTCTTCCAAACAGGGAGGACCCGTCCCCTGTGTCCTCCCTCGCCTGGGTCATACTGTTGGTCTCATGAGGACACGTGCCAGTAGTATTTCAGTGCAAGAAAATATCCCAGCAAATGGCAGATTCGGCTCAGTTTCTCTGGGAAATCTGTTGAAAGTGTCATCCTTTTCTTTTTTTTTCTTCTTCTTAGGAACACACTTCTTGGGTGTGGGGACATCCTGTAGGAAAGAAAAAAAGTTACAAATGACTTCGCTGTCTGCTGCTGTGAGCCATGGTGGTCTCTCTCTCGTTCACCTCTAACTCTGACTCAGATAAAATAAATAAACCTTAAAAAAAAAAAAGACTGGAAGTGCCTCTCGATGTCACACACAGGACACAGAAGCTATCTTTTCTCCCGCTCTGTCTTTGAGGCACCCCTGGCCGAGCTCACCCTCCACAGACAGTCCAGTGTTTGAATCCTCCACATTCTACGTCTCCCTGACTTCCATGCGGATGGCACCGCGATTCCGCGGCTGTAATTTTCTGTGCATTTCTGCTGTATGTCCAGTGTCCAGCACCATGTCTGAAGCACAGCACATGCCACTGAGCTACTGGCTCCATCCGTGTACTTGAACCTCTTGTAGATACACGGACGGCCGTGTCTTGGCTCAAAAACAAAGCTGCACTTAATGAAAGGAAACTTTCATAAACATAGGTTTTTAGCATTAAAATAGTTCTCCGTAGACCATAAGGTCAGAATCAAAGCAGGCTGCTGGCGGTTCAGAAATGGAAACTGGCGAGCAGTGAACTTGGAGGCACTGCTGTGGGCTTCCCCCTGGGAAGCGTCTTGCTCCCTGGCACATGGCCCCAGGCTAGGTGAGTCAGTTCAGGAAACTGTGACCCATTTAGTCTGGTGGGAAGAATCATTATGTTCATAAATTTGTGTATATGAAATACATGAAGTTCATATTCCTTAGATAAAATTTTAAAAACTACCTCCGTTCTTTTGACAGATCGTTCGGTTGCTTTGTTTAATCTGCAGGGGTGATTTGATTTGCGCCCTCACTCTCTAGTCTGCAGCCAGGAGAGCAGGAGGAGCAGAGGTATGCCCCGGTGGTGGCCGGGCATCCTGCAGGTGCCCTGCACTTGTGCCTCCTGGGCAATCCCCGCCGCAGCCCCAGGGTTGCACGCGAGGCGATCTGGAGCTGCTGGAGCATCCGCGTCTCTCCTCTGCTGAGAGGGGCTCTGTCCTCTCTCCTCTCTGTTCTGCTCTCTGCTCTCTCCTCTGCTGAGAAGGGACTCTGTCCTCTGTCCTCTGTCCTCTCTCCTCTTCTCTCCTCCTCTCTCCATTTTTCTCTCTTGGAGCTGCAGAGGCCCCACACTCTGGGCCCCAGGCTGCTGCCCTCTCGCCTTTCTGTCTTCTGGGCTGAGTGCTTGTCCCACTTTCCACTCGGGCATCCGAATCCGCATGTTGCCTTTCGCGGATCCTTTTCCAGGTCCTCTGTATGCGGTTGGGAGGCACAGCCCTGCTCTGGCAGAATACGGAGCACTGTGTGCACTCAGCTCTGCCTGGCAGTGTGGTCCTCCTCGTCCTGTCACCCCGGGAGCCATCTCTGTGTTTTGCGGCTTTGGGTATTAGCAGAAGCAGCTTGAGCACAGCAGTGCTGGCCCGGCTGCTGCCATCTCTGAACACCCAGCAGCGAGCTGCCCACAGGCTGGGCACACGCGGCAGCTCGGGATGCCCCGTGAGTCCTCTCCAAAGGTGTGCTGTTGCTCTGGTTTCATCCAGAGTTGCCTAAATTAGAACCACATCTGATGCCCCGCAGAGAGTGAATGGCACACGCCAGCAAGGCTTCTGGGCAAACATCCCAGGAGCAGAGTCAGGTACATTTCCCCTGTCAGATTGTTCCAGGATCTAAACATATTTTTGTCTTTATTGTAGGCATGCGTGGACACATCTGGGACCCTGAAGAGAAGCTGTGACAGTTCAATCACGTGCTCATGGAGCGTGTGCTGGAGCTGGTGCAGGCTTCCACAGGGGAGTGGCATGCACGGTGCTCATGAACCTGGAAACTCCGGCAGCCGGAGACCTGGCAGAGCACCGGGGCGGGGGGCAGCCTGGGGAGTGGCGCTGGCCCCTGTCCTGGAGCTGTGCAGGCAAGGGCAGGCCCATGAAAGGGGGGCAGGCCTCTGGGGAGAGCTGAGGAGACAGGGCGGATGCAACGAGCTGCGTGGTTTAAACTCGGTTTTCTCCCTGCCTCCCTCTTCTCTCTTTTCTTTTGGTATAATCTGTGCTCTGATGAACGGCTGATTCTTTTTTTTTTTTTTTTGACAGGCAGAGTGGATAGTGAGAGAGAGAGACAAAGAGAAAAGTCTTCCTTTTGCCATTGGTTCACCCTCCAATGGCCGCTGCGGCCAGCTCATCACGCTGATCCGAAGCCAGGAGCCAGGTGCTTCTCCTGGTCTTCCATGGGGTGCAGGGCCCAAGCACTTGGGCCATCCTCCACTGCCTTCCTGGGCCATAGCAGAGAGCTGGCCTGGAAGAGGGGCAACCGGGATAGAATCCGGTGCCCCGACTGGAACTAGAACCCGGTGTGCCGGCGCCGCAAGGCGGAGGATTAGCCTGTTAAGCCACGGCGCCGGCCAAATGGCTGATTGGCTGATTCTGTAAGCAAAGTCGCAGCATTCTTCTTTATACACATTTTCTTACCTCCTTTTCTTTCACTCCACCAGCGAATCTCGACTCTGGGCTGTGGCTTGGGCACCATGGACGTTTGCCCCCACCCCTTCACGAACTCCTCAGGCCATTTGCTGAAGCCTGGGGGACTCCGATCACACAGGGGCTGAGCAGTGCGGCCTGGAATCGGTCACTCATGGGCGCTTGGAGATCCCTGGTCTCAGTTTACTAGGATGTTTGATCCAGAGAGCAGTGGGTTTTGCTGTTAGCCCTTAGGGTCTGTTTTTCCACCGAGTCTGCCCTCCGGCGATGTGTCGGTGAAAGCGACGCAGTCTGAGCATTGCCCGTACTGGGTGTGCAGAGGAGGGCAGGCTCTGCCACGGGCTGTGGCGGGAGGGCTCCTCACCTGTGGCACATGGGGACTGGCTGAGGGAACCTTGACCCTAGAATGGTCGTGTCAGGGGTTTCCAAGAGCGTCACGGGTGCTGGCAGTGCGTCAGCCTTGGCCAAGGGGGATCCTCAGGTTGTGCTGCCCAGGCTTGTACCCCCATGGCCCTGTCCTTGCAGGTACCCCAGATGTCTGAGTCACCCATTGAATCACCCCTGATATACGGTCAATCAGAAGATTGTCCCAGCTCTGCCCTCCAAGACGTAGTGAGTTGGCTACTTCTCGCTGTGCTGCCAGTGACTGGAGGTCTCACATGCTGTCTGTGTCCACCCTTGCTCTGGTCCCTCCTTGCAGTGTATTCCAAGTGCGTCAGCCAGAAACCCGCTAACGGCCTCTTCTTGCAGTCACAGAGATCTGAGTCCCTGGGTGCACAGTGTGCACTCTGGAAGGAGTGTGTGGCCCACACGTTGTGGGTGGGGAACTGTGCGCCACCTCTGTGAGTGCTGAGTATCCACACAGAAGCTTTGGACTTCTTGTGCGTGGGGGATACTCCTACATGTGTTTATGCAGTCATGTATTTATACTGAACTCATGCATACTTGCTTTCTAGTTTGGGTTACAGTTAATTCAGTGTTCAAGTATTTGATTGGTCCATTTGGGCCTGTTTGTCCATTGTCTTGTCTTTGTCCATTGGAACCTGTTTTATTTAGCTCCAGTGCCCCTTGGATAGCACACAATTACTTAAATTGTGTGTGTCTGTATATGTGTGTGTGTGTGTCTGCATGGGCGCATGTGCATATTGTCTTTTAAGATTTATTTATTTATTTGAAAGTCAGAGTTACACAGAGAGAGGAGAGCCAAGAGAGAAGGGAGAAAGGTCTTCCATCTGCTAGTTCACTCCCTATTGTCCGCAACAGCCAGAGCTGTGCCGATCCAAATCCAGAAGCCAGGAGCTTCTTCCAGGTCTCCCATGTGGGTGCAGGGGCTCAAGGACTTGGGCCATCTTCTACTGCTTTCCCAGGTCATAGCAGAGAGCTGAATCAGAAGTGGAGCAGCCGGGATCTGAACTGGTGCCCATATGAGATGGCAGTGCTTTAGGCCAGGGCATTAACACGCTGTGCCACAGCACCGGCCCGTGTATGTTTTCTTTAAAGATTTATTTATTTATTTGAGAGTTAAGAGTTACAGATAGAGAGAGCAAAAGACACAGAGAAAGGTCTTCTGTCCACTGGTTCACTCCCAAAATGGTCACAGTGGCTGGAACTGGGCTAATATTAAGCTAGGAGCCAGGAGTTCTTCCAGGTCTCCCCTGTGGGTGCAGGGGCCCAAGGACTTGGGTAATCTTCCTCTGCTTGTCTAGGCCTTAGCAAAGAGTTGGAATGGAAGAGAAGCAACTGGAACACATACTGGGGTCCAAATGGGATGCGGGAGCCAAGGGTGGAGGCTTAGTGCCAGCCCCATGTGTATGTTTTGAAGACTCTTACTTTGTGGTCCTACAAGAGGATCAAGGCTCATCTTAGTATTTTCTACCCCGTTCCCAGAATTGGCCATTTTTTCAATTGTTCCTTTCCTTACAGAATAGCCTTAGAACCCAAGGCACAGGTGCTAGGCGTGCTTTGTGCTATTAGAGGGGAGAGTTACTGCTCTACGCCATCTCAGCTGACAGCGGGGAAACACTTGTGCGTATGCTAGGCTGTGTTTACCCACAGGTCTGTGATGTCCCCAGTGTCTGTGGAAAGCCAGGAACTTCCAGCATGAGGAGCTCTGCTGACATGTTCTCAACTGAGGATAGTGAATAGGTCCTACTGAGAAAAAAATCTATCCATGAAGAGCTATTAACATTAGTGAGAACATTGAAAGTAGAGGATCTGAAGTACCAGAACCAAGACTGCAGCTCCCACAGCTCGAGCTGGGCTCCATTCAGGGAGAGCGCAGCCGGGACCTGGGCGTCCTCTTCCCACACCCAGCCAGTGGCCTCCGTCGTGGGAGGAGCAGAACTTCACAGTCCTCGTCCTGCCCTGGCTCATGGTTGCTGAGTCCAGGGGACTGTGAGCTCAGGTGAGGCGCCCTAGCTCTGCCCGAAGCCCATGCCCTGGACGAAGGCTCTGTCTTGGGTAAAGTGTGCTGAGCATGGTGGGCTCCTCAGGCAAGGCCTGGCTGGTGAAGCAGTGAATCCGGGCCAGAGCACCTCACCCGGTCGCAGGTTCTCACCTGCACCGTGAACTCAGCTCTGGTCGTGCGAGGCCTTCAGATGTAAGCCTGCCGTTGACCCTTCCCCTGCTCCTGAGCTCTGCTTCGTGGATTTTGTCTGGAAAAACTGATTTAAAACAGATGGCTCCTAATCTCTTCACTAGAAAAGAGTACTATGCAACAAAATGCCGACTGTTTCCGGCAAGCATGATGGCACTCTGAGAGTCCAGATGTGGTGGGGGGGATTGGAAGAGATCGGTGGGTTTAAGGTGCAGCCTAAACTGCCTTCTGGCTGCTCTGTAGGTGAGAACCAGGGACTAGGACAGGTGAGAGGGCCCTCCTCCTCTCCAAGCAGAGAAAATACACTGACCTAAGAAACGGTTCCTTCAAGGGAGCCACAGTGTGATTGGAAATAATTGTAGACAGTTTATGTCTCTGCGAATTATTGAAAATAATGAATAGTCAGATGACAACCGTGGAGTTGAGCAGCTGGGTGTGGCCAGGAAAGGAGGAGTCCACCTAAACCACTGCCAAGCCAGGGCAAGCTGGGTGTTCCCAGGGTCCTGTTTCCCTGGGAAGCACCACCGAGGCTTCACTGTGTGTGTGTGTGTGTGTGTATGGGGGGGGTGGCCCTTACAATCCAGGCAGTCACCAAGAGAAGCAAGGAAACAGCGGTCAGAGCACAGAGACAGACACAGAGACATGCAAGCGAAGGCCTCTGTGGACGCTGCAAGAAGTGGCTGACACACCTGGAGAGGCCACGGGAGAAACCCAGCCTGCAGGCACCTGATCGAGATGTCAGACTTCTGCACTCCAGAACTGTGCGAAAAATGTGCTTCTGTTGTTTAAGCCAAAACAAACCAAAAAACAAGCCTGAGATGGGGGTGGGAAGTGAGGCCATACCTGGACCCAGAGTTGCCACCACATATTATGTAAAATTTCAATGGTGAGACACGCACAGAGAGAGGGCAGTATGATGCATATACTGGAAAGCAATAAAAACCGCAACAGGGAGTAGGCAAGAAAGATTGCCAGGGCGAGTGACTGAATGTCACACTTAACAAAAACAGGCTTCAGACAGCTTGTGTCCGTGTGGCCTCAGAATGAAGGGAAGTACGGTCCAGGTCAAAGGAAGGCGCAGTGACAGTGTTGCATCAGAACTGCAGTAGCAAGAAGCAGACGTCCTGTAGAACAACAGGTGGGAATTCTGGTGTTGATGTGCACAGTAACTAAATTGTTTTTTAAAGATTTATTTTATTTATTTGAAAGTCAGGGTAATACAGAGAGAAGGAGAGGCAGAGAGAGAGAGAGAGAGAGAGAGAGAGGTCTTCAATCTGCTGGTTCACTCCCCAGTTGGCCACAACTGCTGGAGCTGTGCCGATCCGAAGCTGGAAGCCAGGAGCTTCTTCAGGTCTCCCACGTGGATGCAGGGGCCCAAGCACTTGGGCCATCTTCTGCTGCTTTCCCAGGCCATAGCAGAGAGCTGCATCAGAAATGGAACAGCCAGGACTTGAACCAGCACCCATATGGGATGCCGGCACTGCAGGCAGAGGCTTTACCCGCTACGGCACAGTGGCAGCCCCTAAATTTAAACTCAGAATGGCTCACCATAGATTTGAACTGAACAGAAGAAAGTATTAGCAACCTTGAAAATGCATGAATACAGGTAATGGAAGTTGAAGAACAGAGAGGAAAAAAATGAACAGAATCTCAGACAAACATGGGAAACCACTGAGCTCAGCAACATACACACAGGTGCACGAGAAGTAGAGAGATAATGGGGCCCAAAAACCCTACCAAGGAAGTAATGTTGGAAAAATTACCGAGTTCATTGACGAACAGTTGCCTGCATAGTCAGGAAACAACAACGTGCACAGATACAGAGACACATCCCAGGGGAAACATCGACTGTCACATGAGGAGTAGGTACCGGAGGCAGTGAGAGATGAACCACGCATCCCATGCAAGAGGAGCCCATGCTACAACCAGTGCACATTCTTTTCAGGATCACGTGGGGCATCATCAGGGTAGACCACATTTTGAGCCCTAAAATGCACTTTAAAAAACTTGATAGAAATGATTAAAGCATGATGGAAATCATAAAAGTAGATATTAATCACATAAATATACTTTAAATATACTTGGAACTGACAAAATATTGGAGACTATACAACATACTACTAAATAACATTGGTCAAAAAAGAAGTTTCAAAGTTTACCACAGTTTGCAGGAATGACAAAAGAAATGTATTAGAGAAGAAGAAACATCTAAACTCTCTAAGTTTCCACCTTGGGACGGTGAAGAAGTGTATAAACTTGAAGCAACCAGAATAAAATTGGTAACAAAAATGTAGCAAAAGTCTGTAGCATGTATTTAACCTAGCAGATGAGACGTCTGCATCCCACGTTGGAGTAACAGGCATCAACTCCTGGCACTAACTCCATACCCGGAGTTTTGCTCATGTGAATACAAGGAGGCATCAGTGAGGGGTGAACAATCTGAATACCCCCCACCCATGTGGGAGGCCTGGATTGAATTCAGAGCTCACGGCTTGCACTCTTAGTAGCTGTATATATGGACATTTGGGCAAATGGGAGTTTGTCTCTCACTCTGTGTGTGTGTGCACGCGTGTGCATGTCTGTGTCTCTCTGTCTCTACCTCTCAATAAATAAGTACTTTAAAAATTATTGTAGAAATGAAGTTTAAACAGGAAAACAATAGAAAAAAATCAATTAACCAAAAACTGATTCTTTGAACATAGCGATGAAATTGATATGCCTGTAGCCACCTAATATAACAAAGGAAAGGATGCAACTACTCATATCTGATATGATATAGGACTGTCGCTCCTGAGTCCATGGATGTTAAAAAGAAAATAAGGAATATTATGAACAACTTTACCCACACAAATGTGATAACTTAGATGAATTGGTCCAATTACTTGAAAGATTCACAGAGGTGAAACAGATCATCTTAACAGGTCTTAAGAAATTGAATCAAAGATTAATAACCTCCAAATAAAGAGAGAAAGCACCAAGCCCAGCTGAATTCACCGGTGAATCGCATCTAATACCAAGGAAGAAAAGTGTCAGTTCTCTGCTGCCTTTTTAGAGACATGGGGCAGAGCCAACAGGCCAGTCTTTGTGAGAAGCTGGGCGCACTGCATAGCAAAGCCAGTTAGCATGACGGAGGGTGTGGAGATGGGTGCAGTACTGAAGACACTGCCTGCATCCCCTCTCTGAGGGCTGTGGATTGACTCCCCTACCCCACTCCTGACTCCAGCTTCCTTCTAAAGACACTCTTGGAGGCAGCAGGTGACAGCTCGAGCTGGGTCCCTGTCACCCATGCAGGAGACCTGGTTTGAATTCCTGGTTCTCGGCTTCAGCCCGACCCAGCCCTGAGGGTTGTCAGGGCGTTTGTGGAATTAAGCAGCCCATAAAGATCTTCGTGTATCTGTCTGTTTACCTATAAAATAAAATAATAAGGGTAAGATTAAATAATTTAAAAAGACATTGTAAGAATAGAAAACTACAGACCAATGTCTGTAATGAAAGTAGATGAAAAATTGCTACATAAAATATTAACAAATTGAATCTGACAATCTGTAAAAATAGTTATGCACCAAAATTGAGAGCGATTTATCCTGGGTTTGCAAGGCTCTGTGAGCATTTGAAGGTTAATCAATGTAATCAGTCACATCAGTAAAATAAAAATCAGGGAGTCACATCAACAGATATTGGGAAGACTAATAGGATCCCGCACACATTCGTGATGGATAGAAGAGGACTCTTTCATTTTGACGGTGGAGGTGCATGTAAAACCCACAGGCAGTGTCCCATGCCAGAGAGAAAAGCATGAGCCTCTCTGCTGAGAACTGGAGCAAGGCAGGCACTCCTGTCGGTGCTGTGCTCAGTGTCCTTGTGACACAGTGGGATAAGAAAAAGAAACGAAGCTTACGTGGACGAGGAAGGACTCAGCTGCCTTTGTTCCCAGATGTGTCGACGGCCGGAGTGTAAAATCTGGAATGAGGGACAGTGGAAATGCAGAACGGGAGAACTGATGCTCTCTAGCACCCAGGCTCCCCTTCCAGCCAGGGGTTCAAGATGGATTAGCTTTGTGGCCAGCAGACTTCTCCCAGATCTCAGCACGTAGCACTGGCATTGCTACTATTGAAGCTGCTTTTGGAGACAGCGGTGTATGATGTGAGTCTGCACCCTGGACCCACAGGGAGGTAGCTGAGGTGCACCTGGGCAAGTCCAGGCTCACAACTGGCTCACTGTCCTGCCGGTCTTACTGTGCCGATGCAAGCAAGCTCCTTGGCACGGCCCAGGCAAGGGACAGGCAGCACTCACAGATGTCTTCAGTGTGGAGCAAAGGGAATGCCCCCGCCCCGAGCATTGGATGTAGGAGCAGCCCCAGTGTCTAGGGTGTGGCCCCAGTGTTGGATGTAGGAGCAGCCCCAGTGTCTAGGGTGTGGCCCCAGTGTTGGGTGTAGGTGCAGCCCCAGTGTCTAGGGTGTGGTCCACTGTTGGATGTAGGAGCAGCCCCAGTGTCTAGGGTGTGGTCCACTGTTGGATGTAGGAGCAGCCCCAGTGTCTAGGGTGTGGCCCCAGTGTTGGATGTAGGAGCAGCCCCAGTGTCTAGGGTGTGGCCCCAGTGTTGGATGTAGGAGCAGCCCCAGTGTCTAGGGTGTTGGTCCAGTGTTGGATGTAGGAGCAGCCCCAGTGTCTAGGGTGAGGCCCCACTGTTGCATGTAGATATAGCCCCAGTGTCCAGGGTGTGGCCCCAGTGTTGGGTGTAGGAGCAGCCCCAGTGTCTAGGGTGTGGTCCACTGTTGGATGTAGGAGCAGCCCCCCTGGGTGTCCGGGGAACAGCTGCCCGTGGTGACCTCCTGAATACACCACAGAAGACATTTCAGAGGAAGTGCTATTTTGTGGAAATAATCAGTCAGTTTAAATTAGCTTTATTGTAAAATCTCTAACCCTCTACCCTGAAGTTTATTTTCAGTGTGCAGTGATGAGCTCTGAGGAGCCACTGTCCTATTAAACAGCACTCAATAGTGACGAGAACATACTATCTTTGATATGCCTTCTGCAAATCTCTAATATTCCAAAAAGCAGAAAATAAGAGAGCAACTACCAGCAATGAAAAATGACCACTAATGAGATGATATTTTCACTCATACAGCTCTTGCTAAAATTGTGAAAGCTGAAAATGCAGTATTTTGGGGAGGCATTTCACGTAGGACCCAGGTATCAGTTACTACAACCAAGCAACGTGGTGTGAAACTCAAACCAACCCCTTGCCAAGAAAAATGCACAGTTTGATGTCACTTTGTAGACTATGAGAGTGTAGCAGAGTTACTCTGGAATCCTGACCAAGTTTGACAGATGCAGCTCTGAAGCATCTCAAAGGTGTGATGTGGAGAATTGCATCAAGAGCCACCATGTACACCTAATGACACCGCACGTGTTTGAAAGTGGATTGAAGATGTGGTGCTAGAGCAGTGACAGACCATCTGTACACTGCCCACGGAGGTGGCAACGCAGACGCTTCTGATCCCTGCTTATTTTTAGAATCCTCAGCTTCGTGGTCTGACATCGACCACCAAGCAAAACACAGGGGCTTCCCAAGCTTGTTTATGTATAAAGCAGTTATGACATTTTGTACCTGGAGTCTTGTTCAGAACAGAAAACCGTTAATACACGCTGTCTGGGGAACAGTACTTTCTCATAAAAATTTCACCCATATGAAAATACGGAGATGTTAATGGTTCAGCCTCTGTGACTCTTGTGACACATATAGGCAGAAATGTGAGTAAGTCTCCCGTCTAATCA
Organism: Lepus europaeus; assembly: GCF_033115175.1. Lineage (NCBI taxonomy): Eukaryota > Metazoa > Chordata > Mammalia > Lagomorpha > Leporidae > Lepus > Lepus europaeus. The sequence goes on along the minus strand of NC_084835.1, from coordinate 1,072,122 downwards.
TACAGCAAATCAAATCAGTTAGTTCACGGTTGGCTGAACTTTCCAGATTGAACCATCATTGATGGAAGACTAGAACAGGTTGAGTTAGGAGCTGTGATGACTGTGGAGACAGTGTTCTCCGTCTTCTATGTTTGCAGTATGAAAACTGCACCTGGAGTCAGTGGCTGACACGTATCGTGCAGTACCACACTCCGTGTCCTGTTGCAGTCTTTTTCTCATAGATAGAATCTAATTTACAGTGACAATTTTACTTGTATATACAATTATTTATTTATTTATTTGAAAGACAGAGTTACAGAGAGGCAGAGGTAAGGTAGAGAGAGAAGGAGAGAGTTCCTCCATCCGCTGGTTCACTCCCCAGATGGCCACAACAGACAGAGCTGTGCTGAACCGAAGCCAGAAGCCAGGAGCTACTTCCAGGCCTCCCATGCAGGTGCAGGGCCCCAAGGTCATGGGCCACCTGCTGCTGCTTTCCCAGCCATCCAGCAGAGGGCTGGATCAGAAGTGGAGCAGCCAGGGCAGGAGCCCGCAGCCATACAGGATGCTGGCACTGCAGGTGGTGGCTTTACCCGCTGTGCCACAGCGCAGGCCCCTCATGCTCTTTGTATGATAATACCTGTAAGTGAATGACAGTGGCTTCCAGACGGAAACCGTCGCTGTTGAAATTAAAGCAAAAATAATTTTCCCTTCCCCACTTGAAGAAGATCTGCGGCAGTAAATGACTGCGTATCCCCGCACCAGGCACTGGAGCCAGAGGTGAAGTCCCTGCTTGCAGGGTCCCAGAGCTTGCTGGTTGGTAAAGTGCCAGCCAGCCAGGACCTCCACCCCACCCCCACCCCCGCTGTCAGCCTCCTGAACCAGGAGAACCGCCCTGCGCCAGACAGGAAACTCGCTGTTCTTAGCCGTGCCAACAGTCTGCTCTCACACTTTGTTCTCCCTACATCCTACATGTGTATTGTCGCGTCATCCCAAATTCAGAAATTTCCAGTTCTCTTTTTAGCTGGTGGCACTGCGTGGTGCCACCATGTTTCCAGTTATTCGGTTCCAAGCCACTTGAGAGCTCAGATGTGCAAAGATGGCGTTTCTTGCACAGTAAGACAAAGGGAGCATTCCTTTGATCAGTGAGGGAATATACCAGTCAGGAGCTCTGAGGTTTGCATTTTGCTGCTTGTAATATGCATAGCTATGCAATAAGAAGTGTACTGTTGAACTGCCAAGGATGACTTATTACTGGATGTTAGCTTAATTTGCTAGCTGTCAAATTTTAATAATTTTTATTTGTGTAAAATGTGACACTTAACTTTCATGGTAAATGAAGACGCATAGAATAACATATCTGGGATTACAGAAGCTGAGAGAAAGCTGGCATGTGGTTGATGGCTTCACACCGCGAGCTGAGCACAGACTTCACACCTGATATTCTGTGTGCATCCTCGGGAGGGGTGGGGAACTCTGTGCTGCGGTTCCTGCTCTCTGTCCCTGTGCTCTGAGAACCGGGCTGATTGCAGCTCTTCTTTATGTAGAAGCTGGATGCAGTAATTGAAGATTCCCTCTAAAAACGCGTGTTCCATTATTGAAATGTATTTCATCCTGTTTTATACTCTCATCATCTCTATATGTGCAAAGCGTAAGATGAAATAATCTTAGGAATAGGCGAGCAGTGGGGTCTGCGTTGCGGTGTAGCTGGCCAAGTCGTTGCTTCTAAGACCTGCCTCCAGTATCGGAGCACTGGTTCGAGTCCTGGCTGCGCTGTTTCCTAGCTTCCTGCTAATGTGCCTGGGAAGGAAGTCTGATGGCCCAAGTGCTGGGCCCTTGCCACCCACGTGGGGGACCCAGAGGAAGTTCCTGGCTCCTAGCTTTGGCCTGGCTGTGCCTCATCTATTGTGACCATTTGAGGAGTGAAACATGGATGAAAAATCTCTCTCAGTCACTCTCTGCCATTCCATCTTTCAAATTAATATTAAAATGAGCAAGCATATATGTTTCTATTTTAGATATTATGATTTTTCTGTGTATATGTGTGATTACAGAAGCGTGAATTGCAGCCTGTATCAGTAATCTTTCCAGAATCAGTGACATGGCATCCTTGATCCCATGGGTGTTACTGTATGGATCTGAACTGCAAACGTGTCTTCCTCCGTCTATTCGAGGAACTTAAAGTCTAGTAGAAAATAGAGTCACTAATGGCATTGACTTATTTTCTGTTACTTTGCAATATATTGGGAATCCTCAGCCAGTGCTTTCATGACAGAATGAAAGTTCTGTCTAGCCGACAGTTTCCAAAGTCAGGGTGTCTCATTCTTTTCCAGTTTGTGTTCTAGGACTGTGAAAGTAAAAAGTCTGCAAAGTAAGTTCCATTAGGTTCACATTGAACAAGGACTTTGATGCAGATTAAATAAATTTACTGAAATCTATTATCACTAAAATATCCACAAACAGAACAGCAAAGGAGAGCAAATAATATATTTATAATAGACATGGGATTTTATATATATACATATATATATATTTATAATAGACATGGGATTTTATATACATATATATATATATATTTATAATAGACATGGGATTGAGCATATTTTAAACAAAACCATCACAGGAAGAAGGTAGAAAATAGTAGAAAATAACAAACATGGTCGGTGCGGTGGCTCACTTGGTTAATCCTCTGCCTGCGGCGCTGGCATCCCATATGGGCACCGGGTTCTAGTCCCAGTAGCCCCTCTTCCAGTCCAGCTCTCTGCTGTGGCCCAGGAAGGCAGTGGAGGATGGCCCAGGTGCTTGGGCCCTGCACCTGCATGGGAGACCAGGAAGAAGCACCTGGCTCCTGGCTTTGGATAGGTGCAGCTCCGGCCATGGCAGCCATTTGGGGAGTGAACCAATGGAAGGAAGACCTTTCTCTCTGTCTCTCTCTCACTGTCTATAACTCTACCTGTCAAATAAAAAAAAAAGAAAATGACACACAGAGTGCAGCAGTAATCCAGGGGTCTTGCTGCGTTGAGCTCCCAAGCTCATCTCAAGTGCATGTGTGTCCTGTGTGCAGTGTCATCGTGGAGTCACCCACGTTTATCTCCCCACTGTGCCACCCCGGTCGCAGCCTGAGTCCCATGCCTCCTAACTTCCCCTGCCCACCTGAGCAAATAAAATAAGTGTTCACTAAATGTTTGCCAAATGAGTGGATGCATGAGTGTATGGAAGAGTAACTTGAACCTTCTGTATTCAAGGCCCTCCATTTATTTCCTTTCCTCCAAATGGCCGTTATTGGTTTAAGAAGAAAGAAAGACAGGAATCCTAGCCAGGGCTCCCTTTCCCATCCTTAGTTATCAGAACAGCCAAGTCCATGACAAGCAGAGAATTCTCATCTTAGTTTTTTCTGCACACTGTGTAAGAAGCAGCGCCAGACCAGCGTCAGGACCAGTGGTTAGCTCACCTCTTGGCCTGGTTGATACTTCTTTTTACTAGTTGCTTAGTTTTGCATTTGCAAGCGTCTGCGTGTTTTAGGGTACAGTGCCGTGTTCAGAGGTCACAGCATACACCAGCCGTGCTAGGACGCATCCTACCCCAGCCTGATGAAGACTTGGCAGGAGCTGTTGCATTGCACACTGTGGGTGCTTTGGGGATGCGACGTGGGTGCCGTTCGTGTAAACGCACGCATAGACACACACACTCCTATGTGGATTTCTTCACACAGATCGAATGAAGAGATGTGTGTGCAGTGTTTCGTATTATTCCATAGAAACCTTAGGTTTTGGGAGATCCGGTTGGTGAGTGGATGACAGGCTCTGTGTAGCCACTACCAGCTCCTGGGGAGGTGCTGCCCTGGAGTTGCTGGTTAAGGTCAGACCTGGCCACGTGGGAGGTGAGTAACTTTGCACAGCTCTTATAAAGTGTTTCTAGGACTTGATTTCCATTACTGTTAAGTAAAAACAACAAATTAGATAGCATTAGATTTGTAAGTAATAATTTACATATTACTAGACGTATTCAGTCTGTCCTAATTGCCAGCTATGTAACATTGCATATAATGATGCCGTACAGTCGTATATGCTGCACACTGCACAAGCATGCTTTCACGTGTGTGTAGTATTTTTTTTTTTTTTTTTTGCTTCACTTTGACAACCCTAAGACAGCGGTAAGCCTGAGTCTGACGAGACGTGAGGGTGACTCACGGGTTGGGCTCCTGAGCCGTGGGCGCCCTTGCCCTCCACGTAGGTCCACCGTGTCCCACCAGTTCCAGAAGAGTTTTCTCTGCAGTTTTTTTCCTGAACCTTTCCCTGAAACTACAGTATCTCTGCTTTTATTAAACTGCCTTTTCCCGACTATCAGTGTGCGCCCTCGCTATTCTGCCATCTTGGCTCCCTCGTCATTGAGTTTGTCACTATTTTTGTTATCAAATCATGGCAGTATCATTAAGCAAATATTTTTGTCTGAATGGAATGTAGCTACTCTGCTATTTGGGGGTTCTGTTTCCTTGATGTATCTTTTTCTCATCTTTCTACTTCCAAGTTATTTGTGTTTTTAAATCTCAAATATCAATTCTGTAGACAGTATGGAGATGGCTATTTTTTTTCGTTGCCACCCTGCATTGGTACTGGAGTGTTCTTCATTTACATTTAATGTGATTACTGAACGGTGAGGATTTCACGTGTGCTGCTCAGCTGTTTATCTTCTGTATGACTTTCTAGTGAGTGACATTTCTTCTTTTTTTTTCCAGAGTGACTTGAGAGTCATTTATTGAGTGATACATTCTGATTCTAGGTATTTTTTTTTAACTTTTATTTAATAAATATAAATTTCCAAAGTACAGCTTATGGATTATAATTGCTTTCCCCCCCCATAACTTCCCTCCCACCCGCAAACCTCCTATCTCCTGCTCCCTTTCCCATTCCATTCGCATCAAGATTCATTTTCAATTATCTTTGTATACAGAAGATCGATTTAGGATATATTAAGTAACAATTTCATCAGTTTGCACCCACACAGAACATAAAGTGCAAAATACTATTTGAGTACTAGTTATAGCATTAATTCACATTGAACAACACATTAAGGACAGAGATCCTACATGAGGAATAAGTGCACAGTGACTCCTGTTGTTGACTTAGCAAATTGACACTCTTGTTTATGGTGTCAGTAATCACCCTAGGCTCTAGTCATGAGTTGCCAAGGATATGGAAGGCTTTTGAGTTCACCGACTCCGATCTTATTTAGACAAAGTCATAGTCAAAGTGGAAGTTCTTTTACTATATTAATTTGTTACTTAATTGCACCCTTCAATTTATAGAAATCTTGTTTTGATTAGTACCAACTTGACTGAAATAATATACAAGACTTGATTCTTGGGGTCAGGGTTGTGGCACAGTGGGTCAAACTATCTCCTGTGATACTGCTATCCCGTTTGAGCTCCGGTTCACGTCTGGACTTCGTGTCTAATCCAGCTCCCTGCTAATATACGTGGGAAGCAGCAGACGATGCCTGAGCACTTGGGCCCCTGCACCCATGTTGGAGACTGGGGTGGAGCTCCTGGCTCCAGGCTTTGGCCTGGCCAGCTGCAGCTGTTGTGGCCATTTGGGGAGTGAGTCAGCAGTTGGAAAAAGCTCTGTCTCCTTTTCCCTCTGTAATTCTGCCTTCAAAATAAATAAATAAATAAATCTTAAAAAAACTTTATCCTTAAGCACCTTCATTCTTTCCCCCCTTCCTCGTCCTATTTGTCATAAAAATTGCATTTGATACACAACACAGTTGTGTGTGTGTGTGTGTGTATAGTTTTGTGAAGTCATCTTCCAAATAATCAGGACAGAGAGATTTCAAACAATTGTTCAGTTACGCTGTTTCTGTATTTAGCTAGCTAGCTAGCTTCATTGGTGCTCTTAATTGGGGGAGGGGGCTCAAAATACAAAATTCTCTTCATCTGGCTTCAGAAGTATCTTGTTCCTGTTTGTTGTAGAGAAGATTTTCCATCTATAAATTGTATCTTTGAGCAAACCTGAGCACGCCTCACTTTCTCCACCATGTTTGAGGGGCAGTTTGGACAAGTATCGAATTCTTTTTTATGTTTTTTTCCTTCAGGACTAAACTGTGTCATTGCATTCCTTTTGCTGTCCTGGCTTCTTGAGGAGAAATTAGCTACTGATTTTTTTTTTTTTTTTTGACAGGCAGAGTGGACAGTGAGACAGAGAGAGAGACAGAGAGAAAGTTCTTCCTTTTCCATTGGTTCACCCTCCAATGGCCGGCGCAGCCAGCGCATCGCGCCGATCTGAAGCCAGGAGCCAGGTGCTTCTCCTGGTCTCCCATGGGGTGCAGGGCCCAAGGACTTGGGCCGTCCTCCACTGCCCCCTGGGCCACAGCAGAGAGCTGGCCTGGAACAGGGGCAACTGGGACAGAATCCGGCGCCCTGACCAGGACTAGAACCCAGTGTGCCGGCGCTGCAGGCGGAGGATTAGCCTATTGAGCCGCGGCGCCGGCCAGCTATTGATCTTACCGAGAATTGGCACGTGGACAAGTGCTGCTCCATGGCTTCTTTCAAAGTCTCTTGTTCTCTGTGCTTTTTAGCAGTTTGGTCATGGGGTGGTTGTGTTAAAATCGCTGTGGATTTATCCTGCCTCAAGTGTAATGAGTCAGTAGTATACATTGTTTTCCATCAACTTGGAAAATCATACACACACACTTTCAGGGACTAATTTTATCCTCCAGTTCTGTCCAGTTTTGCTTCAAATGAGAGTATTTGATTCTTTTTATAGGTGAATAGTATTCCACTTTGTGTATTTACCATAATTTCTTTATTCCACCTGTTAGTGGATACCTCCGTTGGTTCCACATCCTGACTGTTGCTGACAGTGCTGCAGTAAACACAGTGGCGCAGCCATCTCTTTGATAAAATGCTTTGTTATGTTGTGGGCATGTGGCTGGTACTGGGATTGCCTGATTGTATGGCAGTGCTGTTTTTATCTTTATAAGAAGTCTCTACACACTTTCCCACTGGGGCTGTGCTGGTGTGCACCCCGCCACCGTGGTAGAGCACGGGGCCGTGCTGGTGTGTACCCCACCACCGTGGTAGAGCACACAGGCCGTGCTGGTGTGTACCCCACCACCGTGGTAGAGCACACAGGCCGTGCTGGTGTGTACCCCACCACCGTGGTAGAGCACGGGGCCGTGCTGGTGTGTACCCCACCACCGTGGTAGAGCACGGGGCCGTGCTGGTGTGTACTCCACCACCATGGTAGAGCACACAGGCTGTGCTGGTGTGTACCCCGCCACCGTGGTAGAGAATGGGGGCCGTGCTGGTGTGTACCCTACTACCTTGGTAGAGCACAGGGATGTGCTGGTGTGCACCCCACCACTGTGGTAGAACACGGGGCCGTGTTGGTGTGCACCCCACCACTGTGGTAGAGCACAGGGGCCATACTGGTGTGTACCCCGCCACCATGGTAGAGCGCTGGGGCTGTGCTGATATGTACCCCACCACCATGGTAGAGCACACAGGCCGTGCTGGTGTGTACCCCACCACTGTGGTAGAGCACGGGGATGTGCTGGTATGTACCCCACCACCGTGGTACAGCACAGGGATATGCTGGTGTGCACCCCACCACCGTGGTAGAGCACAGGGATGTGCTGGTGTGCTCCCCACCACCGTGGTAAGCATGGGGCCGTGCTGGTGTGCACCCCGCCACCGTGGTAGAACACAGGGACCGTGTTGGTGTGTACCCCGCCACCGTGGTAGAGCACAGGGATGTGCTGGTGTGCACCCCGCCACCGTGGTAGAGCACACAGGCCGTGCTGGTGTGCACCCCACCACCGTGGTAGAGCACAGGGATGTGCTGGTGTGTACCCCGCCACCGTGGTAGAGCACACAGGCCGTGCTGGTGTGCACCCCACCACCATGGTAGAGCACAGGGATGTGCTGGTGTGTACCCCACCACCGTGGTAGAGCACACAGGCCGTGCTGGTGTGTACCCCACCACCGTGGTAGAGCATGGGGCCGTGCAGGTGTGTACCCCGCCACCGTGGTGGAGCACAGGGATGTGCTGGTGTGCACCCCACCACCGTGGTAGAGCATGGGGATGTGCTGGTGTGCACCCCACCACTGTGGTAGAACACGGGGCCGTGTTGGTGTGCACCCCGCCACAGTGGTAGAGCACGGGGCCGTGCTGGTGTGTACCCCGCCACCGTGGTAGACCACGGGGCCGTGCTGGTGTGTACCCCACTACCGTGGTAGAGCACAGGGATGTGCTGGTGTGTACCCCACCACCGTGGTAGAGCACGGGGCCGTGCTGGTGTGTACCCCACCACCGTGGTAGAGCACGGGGCCGTGCTGGTGTGTACCCCGCCACCGTGGTAGAGCACAGGGATGTGCTGGTGTGCACCCCGCCACCGTGGTAGAGCACGGGGCCGTGCTGGTGTGTACCCTGCCACCGTGGTGGAGCACAGGGATGTGCTGGTGTGTACCCCGCCACCATGGTAGAGCACACAGGCTGTGCTGGTGTGTACCCCGCCACCGTGGTAGAGAATGGGGGCCGTGCTGGTGTGCTCCCCACCACCGTGGTAAGCATGGGGCCGTGCTGGTGTGCACCCCACCACTGTGGTAGAACACGGGGCCGTGTTGGTGTGCACCCCACCACTGTGGTAGAGCACAGGGGCCATACTGGTGTGTACCCCGCCACCATGGTAGAGCGCTGGGGCTGTGCTGGTATGTACCCCACCACCATGGTAGAGCACACAGGCCGTGCTGGTGTGTACCCCACCACTGTGGTAGAGCACGGGGCCGTGCAGGTGTGTACCCCGCCACCGTGGTAGACCACGGGGCCGTGCTGGTGTGTACCCCACTACCGTGGTAGAGCACAGGGATGTGCTGGTGTGTACCCCGCCACCGTGGTAGAGCACAGGGATATGCTGGTGTGCACCCCACCACCGTGGTAGAGCACAGGACCGTGCTGGTGTGTACCCCACCACCGTGGTAGAGCACGGGACCGTGCTGGTGTGTACCCCACCACCGTGGTAGAGCACTGGGATGTGCTGGTGTGTACCCCACCACCGTGGTAGAGCACGGGACCGTGCTGGTGTGCACCCCGCCACCGTGGTAGAGCACGGGACCGTGCTGGTGTGTACCCCACCACCGTGGTAGAGCACGGGACCGTGCTGGTGTGTACCCCACCACCGTGGTAGAGCACTGGGATGTGCTGGTGTGTACCCCACCACCATGGTAGAGCACACAGGCCGTGCTGGTGTGCACCCCACCACCGTGGTAGAGCACGGGGCCGTGCAGGTGTGTACCCCACCACCGTGGTAGAGCACGGGGATGTGCTGGTGTGTACCCCGCCACCGTGGTACAGCACAGGGCCGTGCTGGTGTGTACCCCACCACCGTGGTAGAGCACGGGGCCGTGCTGGTGTGTACCCCGCCACCGTGGTACAGCACAGGGCTGTGCTGGTGTGTACCCCGCCACCGTGGTAGAGCACTGGGATGTGCTGGTGTGTACCCCGCCACCATGGTAGAGCACGGGGCCGTGCTGGTGTGTACCCCGCCACCGTGGTAGAGCACACAGGCCGTGCTGGTGTGTACCCCACCACCGTGGTAGAGCACGGGGCCGTGCTGGTGTGTACCCCGCCACCGTGGTAGAGCACGGGGCCGTGCTGGTGTGTACCCCGCCACCGTGGTAGAGCACAGGGATGTGCTGGTGTGTACCCCACCACCGTGGTAGAGCACAGGGATGTGCTGGTGTGCACCCCGCCACCGTGGTAGAGCACGGGGCCGTGCTGGTGTGTACCCCACCACCGTGGTAGAGCACAGGGCCGTGCTGGTGTGTACCCCGCCACCGTGGTAGAGCACAGGGCCGTGCTGGTGTGTACCCCACCACTGTGGTAGAGAATGGGGGCTGTGCTGGTGTGCACCCCGCCACCGTGGTAGAGCACAGGGCCGTGCTGGTGTGTACCCCGCCACCGTGGTAGAGCACGGGGCCGTGCTGGTGTGTACCCCACCACTGTGGTAAAGGCTCCCCTTTCTCTGCATCCTTGCCAGTGTCTGTTACCCTCTGTTACTCTCTGTTGCTCTCGTCTTTTCTCTAACAGCTTTTCTGTCTTGTGAGGTCCTCCTGCATTGTAGTGTTGATTTGCATTTCCTTGCTGCTATGCTGTTGAGAATGTTGTCATGCATTTGCTGGCCACTTGTGTTTATTGTTTTCACAACTGTTCAGGGCCCACGTGCATTTCTTGGCTGTTTTTGTCCTTGTTGAGTTGTCTGTATTCCTCCTAGGTCCTGGACACTGCCTCTGTTGGGTAGGTGGCTTGCAGGCAGCTCACCCATTCTCTTGGGCATCTCTTCCCTCTCTTGGTTGTTGCCTTTGCTGTGCAGAAGCTTCCAGGTTTGATGTAATCCTATTTATCTACTTTACCTTCTGTTACCTCTGTTCTCAGGATCTTAGCCCCCCAAAAATTATCCCTGACACTAGTGTCTTGAAGTATTTTCCCTGTGTTTTCTTTTAGCTGTTTCATAGTTTTCAATCTTACATGTCTGTCTTGGGGACATCTCGAGTTTTTAAAAAATGCTAATGAGCTGCTGTCTACCAATGCCCAAATAACCGCTATGCTGCTTAAACTTCAGTGCATGTCCACAACTTAGAGAAAAGGGACGTAGCACAGGTGTGTGTTTACAAAACGTGCAGTTTAACTTTTTGTCTTTATTACTATATTCGGTTTGAAATGCAGACATGCAGTAATACTCACACTTAGGATTTGTTGACAACTGTTTGGTAGGCAAGAAAGGATGTGGCCTCCTGTGTCAGCCGCATTTCTATAGCTGGGCCGTGGGGTAGTGCCTCCTATACACAGCCTAGGAGACTGGGCTTGTCATTTATTTTAGGTAAGAAACTATTGGATTTGCATATTTTCTACACAAAAATCATTATGGAATAGCAGAAATGAAAGAGAACTACTTAAAACAATTGGTTGAGTTCTATCAGATTTATTTGAAAACAGTGTTTGCTCCCTAAGATTAAAAGACTATGACTTCAGCAGTGTAGCGGTTTGGCTTCAGTGAAATGAGCTTGCACATTTGCATGTCATTTTAATTCATGTCATACAGGAATGCTCATGGTAATGAAAGGTAAGGAAACCCAGTGGTAAAGCAGCATCAAGCACATCAAACACATTTATTGCCTGCCATAAAGCATGTCGTAATATGAAAATGCAGTGAATATATTAAAAAGCTATCTCATTTATTATAACAATCAAAATAGCAAAGCTTAATAACTAATAAACCCTGAGAGGACTTTGTTTTCCAGTAAATTTTGTGATAAAGGATCCTCTTGACAAGGATGTGTCCATGAGAGCCCTCTGCCCCAGGCTCAGAGCTGCTGCGCATCGCACTACGTATGGTGTCCGCTGGAGACAAAGCTGGACACACGTGCTGCCGTCAACATGAAACGTTTTAGCCAGGACTAAACATTTCTATTTAAAATTGCGTAGGTAGGGAGGAAGTTAATGGCTTTGTATAAACTATTTGTTTTATTGTCACGTGTACTGTATGTCATTGCAAATAGATCTTCAGAAGTATTGGGTACCCTGTTGGATCCCCGTGGGATCAATTCACTCAGAGCTTTCACTGGCCAAGCTTGAAAGGAAAACAGAAGCAATAAATGGAAGACCCTGACCTGGATGATCCCCAGATACTGTTAGCCAGATACAGCATGGATTGCACACATTACGGTGAAGCTCCAGTTAAGCTTTCTAAATATATGTAGAGAGGTCTAGAAACACTGGTAATGCCACCCCAACACAGTGCACCCAGACACCTGAGGGAGGAGACCGTGCTGCTCCATATGGCTTTCCCTGGTGGACACTGAGTGTCCTTATGTTACCTGCACTTGTTTCTTGGAGGAAAAAGTTTGTACTCAAAAAATAAGTAAACCAAGCGGTTTGATAAATGCTGCCAAAATGGCAGTGTCTGGAAGCTTGTTAGGATTTAAAGCCACATCCGAGCTTGTTTCACACTCACAGGCAGGTGCCCCTCTTTGTGCATCCAGCTCACCGCCTTGCTGAATTCAGCTCCCCTGCTGCAGCTGGCACACGGCTGTTTCTTCCACAGTGAGGAGGTGTGGAGGTCTGTGTCTTCAAAACCAGAACAGAGATGCAGCACCGCAGGTGGTGATGGCAATGGTTCCCAGGGGCAGTGAGGATTGCCGTGGTCCTGGAGGGACTCCTTCCCCCTCGGGCCACCTCGCTGTGCATGGCACTGGCCTCAGTACTTTTCTGATTCCTCACTGTGTACTTTCTTGGCACATCTTTTATCATCCATAGTCTTCTCGGACTGAAACAGGTATAGGGAGCTCAGCCACACTGCCGAGCCCAGTGCACAGCCCCTGCTCCCAGAAGAGCCTGCCCCGCTGCAGTGGCCTGTGTGTGCCCCTCCCTAAGGTGCACTGCTCAGTGGTTCTGGTGAAAGTTTCCAGCAGCTTAGCAAGAAAACGGATCCAAAGATGGACTTAGTGCCACGTGCTCACCCACTGCCTCTTCCACTCTGAGGAAGATGGTGCTGTCCTTACTGACCCCATGCCAGGTGTGGGCAGACGGAGTTGGGAGGGATTGAGCAGCTGGACTCCAGGTGCATAAAAACTAAGAGAAAGAGGCAGGAATCTAGCTCTGCTCCATCCGACTTGTACTGCTACCCTCTTTTCAGTATACTGTGTGGTCAGAATTAAAGGTGCATCTGTGTATGTGTGTGAGAGAGAGACAGGCAGACAGAGGCAGAATGATGAGAGAGACAGACAATTTCTGCAGCTTCTGGTGGTTGGAAAGGTTTTCTGGACATTTTGTAACTACATCTGCCTGTCGTGATAGTTTGTGGAATTCAACATGAAGTGTGTTCTCCCTGGAATGTGTGAGTCATCAGCCTTCGCAGGTGTGCTTATGGGGTGGGTTGGCTGTGTCAGTTATGTGGGGTTCACGCAGTCTTAGCCAGTGAGGGATGGGCTTCCCGGGATCCTGACCCCTGCAAGGCCCCAGACCAGCATCAGGCCCCGGGGCATCCGCAGCAGGTGTGGGGGTGAAAGCTGAAGCGGCAGCCATGTGCTGGTGCCGGTGTCAGGCCTCCCTCCTGGTCTTCCATCCTAATGCTGTGGGGTGGGTCAGAAGCTGGCTGTCAGCTCCTTGGCCTCCTGTCAGGGACCTCCTTTGACTTCTCTGAACCCTGGGTGCGTGTGTTCAGCTCTGAGCTGAGGGACACCAGTACCTCCTGCAGGGCACCCCCGCTGCACCAAGCTGGAGGCTTGCGGGTATTGAGAGACCATGGGCTCCATCCGTCCTCAGAGCCCCTGGTCTGAGCCATCTGCCTGTGCCCCTCCCCCTGCAGCACCAGGGCAGAGGCTTGTCTTCCAGAGACAGCGCTCCAGCCCCAGCCCACTCCCTGCCAAGGCAGACGCCATGTCCAGACAGGAACTCTCCCATGGTGGGAGGAGACAAAGAGACAGACACAGGCAACAAGAGTCAGAGAGAGAGAATCTGAGAGACAGAAAATGAGACTGGGAGAAACAGACAGTGACAGAGATGAGAGCAACAGGTTGAGACAGAGAGACAGGGACAGGCAGATGTCCCTGCGACTCACTTCTCAGAGAGCCCCTGGGGTGGTGTGGACTCAGCGTCTGTCCTCTGTATGCCCTGCCCTCCCTCACCCCACAGCCTGGGGCAGGGGTGGGCTTTGCCCCGTTCGTGTCTGTCCACACGGCCAGCTGAGTATTTTCCTCACTTACCCCTGCTGCAATACTCCACTCTTGGTGCCTGAGTCTCTGACATCTTCTTTTCTGTTACCCCCCGACTTCTCGAGCATGACTTCTTTTGATTTGATTTGCCTCCATTTTCCTGACGTTCACATTCACTGCGTTTGCCCTGCTGTGTTTTACAGAGCGACTGCCCCCTGCATTGTTTCTTTCAAAGTAACTTTTGCTCTCAAAGTGTTATTGTTTATCTCTTTCATTTCTTCACTAAGCACTCTCAGCTTTTTTTTTTTCCTACTTCTTTTTTTTTCCTATCTTATTTGGACTCCTTGGAACATTGGAATTCTCATTTTCGATCTTTTAAATGTCGTTTTGTCATAACTTGCATTACAGTACTCTTTGCCGGATGCTTTTATGGTTTGACGACTTCACTCCCTGCTGTTTCCAGGCCTCCTGTTTCTTGTGCAGAAGCAGCTTGCGTGGTGTCTAGAGCGTGTGGTGTCGTGGTGCAGGGAGAGGCGGGACCGTGCAGTGGAGCATCCAGCGTTGTGGACTTGCTCCGAAGTCTCAGATCAGAGCTCACAGTCTGCTCCCTGACGTGCAGCTGCTGTGGCCTTCTCTCAAGTGAGACCTGCTTTGTCAAAGGCCCTTCTCGGTGGTACCCACGCACTCTTAGCCATCACCCCACCACATGGCCTTCCTAGGCCTGCCATGGGGGCTCTGGCTTTGGGAAGGGTTGAGCTCAGGCAGGGTCTGCCAGTTCCCTCACAGCACCTCCTCCTCTGTGGAGGATGCATCCCCATTGGATGCCTGAAACCAGAGGCAGTGCCAAGCTCTGTGCGTCCTCTGCTGCTCCCGATAGACCCATGCCCATGGTGTCTTTTTTTTTTTTTTGGACAGGCAGAGTGGATAGTGAGAGAGAGAGACAGAGTGAAAGGTCTTCCTTTGCCGTTGGTTCACCCTCCAATGGCCGCCGTGGCTGGTGTGCTGCGGCTGGCGCATCGTGCTGATCCGAAGCCAGGAGCCAGGTGCTTACCCTGGTCTCCCATGCGGGTGCAGGGCCCAAGGACCTGGGCCATCCTTCACTGCACTCCCGGGCCATAGCAGAGAGCTGGCCTGGAAGAGGGGCAACCGGGACAGAATCCTGCGCCCCGACCGGGACTAGAATCCAGTGTGCCAGCGCTGCAGCTGGAGGATTAGCCTAGTGAGCCGTAGTTGGGCATAGGAAGACGACTGCAATGACTTACAGTATAACAGGCCCATGTGACAATGTGCTGTAGTGAGAATCTGCTCCTCAGGCTGTCACGGAGTTAACCAAGGGTTGTTTGAACACAAGCACTGTGATAGCCAAGGGCTGCTGACTGCTGGGCAGGTGATGTCCACAGAGGGGTGGGTGCTCCACACGGAGGGAAGACACACACAGCAGGCAGCCAGAGTGGTGCGGCACAAGGTTTCATGATGCTGCTCAAGAGGCATATGGCTTAATCTTAGGAACTTTTTAGATTTTTGGAGTGTTCCATTGGATATGTTCAGGCTATGGTTGACTGCAGGTAACTAAACCATGGAAAGTGAAGCCATCAGCAAGGGGGGTGTACAGCACCTTTATGTTCAAAGAAAGAGCTTTCTTTTCCTCCGCAGGATGTGAAAGACACGGTTGGGACAACTCCGAGTCATTGCTCTGAGAATTTACACACGTAGCAGTGTCTTCACTTGTGTGGTTTCACTTCTGAATGATTTTAGCCTTTTCCTCATAGTGATTCAACATGACTTTGATTTTCTAGTTTATGAAAATCTCATCTATGTTTTATGGTTTTCTTTTTTTAATTTTTCTTTATTGCTGTCATCTGGTTTGAAAGAGAATAGCAGGAGACTGTCTTGACTTAGAATTTTGCCTAGGCTTGACATTCTATTTAGCCATGAAGCATAAATAAATCATATGGCCATCAGTCTCTGCTCCATTAGACCCATTTAGGACCCAGAGTGGAAAAAGAGGAGCTTCAGACTATCAGGAAATGAGGCTCTTAACACGCAGCCTGCAGTGCACCTGCCGGGAAGCTGCCTGTCAGAGACGGCCTCCCTCGTGTTCCTAAGTGTTGAGCAGAATCCTGTCTTCATCCAACCCAACCACCTGTCCATCACACGTGGTTGCTGGGCGTTGTCATAGTCAACACACAGCTCTTTTGCTGTCTTTGTCCCCTGGAGGAGCCACAGAGTTGAAATTGGACCCATGTTTTGTCCAGTTGGGAAATGGGGCCTGGCCCGCTCATCAGCATCTTTGGAGAGGACCGATGCTGTGGCCAGTGTGGGTCTCGTGGTTCTGTGCTGTCTGCTCCTCCCTTTCCTCTCCAGCTTTTTGCCTGAGGCTCCTGGCAGGTCCTGCTTCTTCACCTAAGCTACCTCGATCCCTATGGCAACAGGAAACACCACTGTCACAGCTGTCGTCTCATGTTAGATGATGGAAACCAGGATGAGAGAGAAATCCTGTACCACAGCATCATCGCTCCTGAGGAGACGGAACGTGGATGAGCTACACTGATTGGGATCACTCTGTGCGAGCCAGGAGCCGCTCATTTGTCAGGGGACACTAAGGTGTCTCCTCAGCGAGCCCTTGCAGTGCCACTGGCTAACCCAGCCACTTGGAATCCCATCATTACAATGGCTTGTTTCTTTCCCAGATGTAGGAAAAATGATAGAATTAGGCAGTGATTCGGACTTACTAATGAAAGCCTGCAAATTGTGTAAAAGTGTTGGTATCTACTCACACACAGTACCTCATGTAATCTGCTTCGAAGAAGATTGGAGTGGCCATTGGTTCTTTGCAGAGTGTGCGTTGTCAGAGCTTAGCAGGATTCTCATCAGTTTAGTTAATGAGTGAGCACTTCAGTGAGGAAGTGCCATGGCTGCATGCGTGCTGTATACCCAGGGTCACCTGGGGTGACTGCTGTCTGCAGTTCAGGTCCTGGTTCTGTCGTGTGTTACATGACATTTTGGGTAATTCATCTGATTTCTCGTCTCAGATGTCTTTCACAGCTGGAAAAAGTAATGCCTTCCTCAGGATTTGTATCAAGGTTAGGAGGATGTCTTGTTCAGATAGGTGCCACGTAATATTAGGAACGTTAAATAGAAGTCAAACACCTGAACTCAGACGGGGCTTTGAAGGGAGATGCCTCCTGGGCCAGACCCGGCGGCAGGGCGTGACTGGTGCAGGAAAGGGAGCTCCAGGCAAAGGCAGCCTGTGCTGAGAATGGTGGGCGGGCCGGGGAGGGCTGCTGGGAAAATCCGCAGGAGGGAGGCTGAGTGAGCAGAGAAGCCGAGGATCCGAAGCTTTCTCAGTTTCCTACTTCTGTTTCAGGCGGATTTTACACAGTTTTGCACAAACGCTATTTCCTCTTTAGTTCATTAGTTTCATAGAACCTCTTGCAAATTCCCAACCTGTTGGGCAGGATTTGTTATGTTTTATTGTTGTACGGTTGGTACTTAGGTTTGGATACTTGAATGTGTAGAAGGAATATGTTAACTAAGTAAGCTAAGGCAGTGTATTCAGATGGCCCCCTACACAGAATGAGCTGACTTACACTTTTTTAGACTTTGCGGCGGTATGAAAGGGGTATGTTGTCAGTAGAACCTGTGTTAACACTTGGACTAGCATTGGAGGCCAGGTTCTCATTCACGAGAGCCATGCTGCAGTCACCAGGCAGGAAGGACAGGGTCACCAAGCTAGGATGTCCACTGTGGAGCTGTATTGATTTTCCACTTGCAGTATTTTGGCTTACAAAATTATCTTTGGCTTAGAATAATTTCCACCTACCATGGGTTTATTGAGGGCAGAGCTACATCATAAGTTGAGGATTTCTTGATTCAAGAGATACTGGGACAGTCCCTGTCTTTTTAATTGAAGTATTTTGACCATTTACATTTACCGGGAATATTGGCTTGGAATGGTTTCAGTATCTTACCATTTATTTTCTGTTTGTGATGTATGATTAATCCACTCTCCCTCTTTTATTGCCTTCACAATCAGTTATAGTTTTTGTGATCCTGTTTTATTTCTTGTGGTGTGTTAATGATGCATTTTCAGTTGCTTTGGAGTTTGTAAGATACATTATTAATATGTCTATACAGAATATTGTGCCACTTCAAGCTTATTTTTTGAGAGTAGAATGGTACATTTCCTTTCCCATCATTTGTATTCTTGTTTTCATATTTTACTTCTATGAGTCATATTTTAAGAGAATTTTCAAAGAGGGGAAAATATGTCTGCATTACAGTAAAAATTTCCTGTTTGTATGGTTTTTCATGCCTCTGTGAGATCCAGAATTCTGTATGACATCACATCTCTGCCTGTAGGATTTTCTGTAAACTTTACTTAGGTGTAGGCCTGCTCATGATGACTGCTCCTGCAGTGTGCCTACAGAAGCTACGCTTGGTTTTCATTATTGACGCATACTTCTCTGCACAGCGTTCTTGGCCAGCAGACTGTTTCCCTGTACCTTGCAAATCTGATTGCCCTGTCTCCTGGTTTTGTTTCTTACAGGGACCCTACAACCACTTGCATCTCTTTTCCTTGTATGGGATATATGTTTTTCTTTTTTTTCCTCAGAGTGCTAAGATCATCACATTATCACTGACTCCCAGAAATTTAATTGGTGTAGCAGTCTTCTGTATTTGAGCTTGAGTTTTTTTTTTTTTTTTAATTTGTGGTTGGTTTGTACTTAACGTCATTAAAGAGAAGCACATTCATGGCGTTCTGTTTATTCAGTATCATTTTGCTTTCTCCTTTGTTCATTATCATTGTGTGTGTGTGTGTGTATACATTAGTGTTCATGTATTTGCCAAAGTATCAAGCTCTTACTTGAACCCCTGCTGTTTATGACCATATTCCCCGTACTCAGGGAGTCCACCAGGTTCTGCTGCAGTTCCCGCATCATGTACTCACTGGGAAGAATTTCTGTAGTGAGACTCTGTGACAGTAGTGCTTACTGCACTGGAAACACAGCCACTGTGTACAGTGACCCCTGGGACTGTAGGACTCAGTGCCCTGGGAGCACTGTGCACAGTGAGTGCTGGGACTGTGGACTCAGTGCGCTGGGGGTACTATGTTCTGTGAGTGCTGTGACTGCGGACTCAATGCCCTGGGAGCACTGTGCACAGTGAGTACTGGGACTGTAGAATTCACTGCACTGGGAGTACCGTGTAGTGTGGTGAGTGCTGTGACTGTGGACTGAGTGCACTGGGAGCACTGTGCACAGTGAGTGCTGTGACTGTGGACTCAGTACACTGGGGGTACTGTGTACAGTGAGTGCTGTGACTGTGGGCTCAGTGCCCTGGGAGCACTGTGCACAGTGAGTGCTGGGACTGTGGACTCAGTGCAGTGGGAGTACTGTGTACAGTGAGTGCTGTGACTGTAGACTCAGGGCCCTGGGAGCACTGTGCACAGTGAGTACTGTGACTGTAGACTCAGTACACTAGGAATACTGTGCACAGTGAGTTCTGTGACTGTGGACTCAGTGCACTGGGTGTACTGTGTACAGTGAGTGCTGTGACTGTAGACCCAGTGCACTGGGAGTACTGTGTACAGTGAGTGCTGTGACTGTGGACTCAGTGCCCTGGGAGCACTGTGCACAGTGAGTACTGTGACTGTGGACTCAGTGCACTGGGTATACTGTGTACAGTGAGTGCTATGACTGTAGACCCAGTGCATGGGGAGTACTGTGTACAGTGAGTGCTGTGACTGTAGGACTCAGGGCCCTGGGAGCACTGTGCACAGTGAGTACTGTGACTGTGGACTCAGTACACTAGGAATACTGTGCACAGTGAGTGCTGTGACTGTGGGCTCAGTGCCCTGGGAGTACTGTCCTCAGTGCTGTGACTGTGGACTCAGTGCACTGGGAGTACTGTCCTCAGTGCTGTGACTGTGGACTCAGTGCACTGGGAGTACTGTCCTCAGTGCTGTGACTGTGGACTCAGTGCACTGGGGGTACTGTGTACAGTGAGTGCTGTGACTGTGGACTCAGTGCACTGGGAGTACTGTGCACAGTGAGTGCTGTGACTGTAGGACTCAGGGCCCTGGGAGCACTGTGCACAATGAGTACTGTGACTGTGGACTCAGTACACTAGGAATACTGTGCACAGTGAGTGCTGTGACTGTGGACTCAGTGCACTGGGTGTACTGTGTACAGTGAGTGCTGTGACTGTAGACTCAGTGCACTGGGGGTACTGTGTACAGTGAGTGCTGTGACTGTGGACTCAGTACACTAGGAATACTGTGCACAGTGAGTGCTGGGACTGTGGACTCAGTGCACTAGGAATACTGTGCACAGTGAGTGCTGTGACTGTGGACTCAGTGCACTGGGGGTACTGTCCTCAGTGCTGTGACTGTGGACTCAGTGCACTGGGAGTACTGTCCTCAGTGCTGTGACTGTAGGACTCAGTGCACTGGGGGTACTGTGTACAGTGAGTGCTGTGACTGTGGACTCAGTGCACTGGGAGCACTGTGCACAGTGAGTGCTGTGACTGTAGACTCAGTGCACTGGGGGTACTGTGTACAGTGAGTACTGTGACTGTGGACTCAGTACACTAGGAATACTGTGCACAGTGAGTGCTGTGACTGTGGACTCAGTACACTGGGGGTACAGTGTACAGTGAGTACTGTGACTGTGGACTCAGTGCACTGGGGGTACTGTGCACAGTGAGTGCTGGGACTGTGGACTCAGTGCACTAGGAATACTGTGCACAGTGAGTGCTGTGACTGTGGACTCAGTGCGCTGGGGGTACTGTGCACAGTGAGTACTGTGACTGTGGACTCAGTGCACTGGGGGTACTGTGCACAGTGAGTGCTGGGACTGTGGACTCAGTGCACTAGGAATACTGTGCACAGTGAGTGCTGTGACTGTGGACTCAGTGCGCTGGGGGTACTGTCCTCAGCGCTGTGACTGTGGACTCAGTGCACTGGGGGTACTGTGTACAGTGAGTGCTGTGACTGTGGACTCAGTGTCCTGGGAGTACTGTCCTCAGTGCTGTGACTGTAGACTCAGTGTCCTAGGAGTACTGTCCTCAGTGCTGTGACTGTGGACTCAGTGCACTGGGAGTACTGTCCTCAGTGCTGTGACTGTAGGACTCAGTGCACTGGGGGTACTGTGTACAGTGAGTGCTGTGACTGTGGACTCAGTGCACTGGGAGCACTGTGCACAGTGAGTGCTGTGACTGTGGACTCAGTGCGCTGGCGGTACTGTGCACAGTGAGTGCTGTGACTGTAGACCCAGTTAATGGGGAGTACTGTGTACAGTGAGTGCTGTGACTGTGGACTCAGTACACTAGGAATACTGTGCACAGTGAGTTATGTGACTGTGGACTCAGTGCACTGGGGGTACTGTGCACAGTGAGTGCTGGGACTGTGGACTCAGTGCACTGGGAGTACTGTCCTCAGTGCTGTGACTGTAGGACTCAGGGCCCTGGGAGCACTGTGCACAGTGAGTGCTGGGACTGTGGACTCAGTACACTAGGAATACTGTGCACAGTGAGTGCTGTGACTGTAGACCCAGTGCACTGGGAGTACTGTGTACAGTGAGTGCTGTGACTATAGGACTCAGTGCATGGGGAGTAGTGTGTATAGTGAGTGCTGTGACTGTGGACTCAGGGCCCTGGGAGCACTGTGCACAGTGAGTGCTGTGACTGTAGACCCAGTGCACTGGGAGTACTGTGCACAGTGAGTGCTGTGACTGTAGACCCAGTGCACCGGGAGTACTGTCCTCAGCGCTGTGACCTACTATCTGCTACCGTGGGAACATACAGTGAGCTGCTTTGCCTGTGTGCGCTCAGCTTTCCAGTTTGCACAAACCATTTATTAAGATGGACAATATCCTCCCTGAGGAACAAGAATCAATGTGTTTTGTTTTATCCTATCACACACAGTCGTCCTAAAACAGTATTGAATTAAATGAGAATCCAATACCTTCAAATATCTGTAAATGAGGAACTAATTTCCATAAATAGGAATCAGGCAAACCCAAAGGAAGTTAGAATTTGTGATTCGAATGAAAAGGAAAAAGCTGCCTTTCGAAATTAGTGGAATACAAATAAAGCAGTGTTCAAAGGGAATTTATAGTTCTAAGTTCCTATGTTAAATAGTGAAATTAGTTTCACACGGATGGCCCCACTGTCCACCTTACATAGCCAGAGTAGGCAGAGCCAATTATAGCCTCAGCAGCAGATGAAAAGGAACAGTAAGGTAAGAGCACAACTCATTCAAGCAGAGAAGAAAACGGAGTAACATCTCCAAGACGAATGCTTGGGTCTCACCAATGCTAATTCTGTTTAAAGAGGAAATGTCATTTAACGGCATCAAAAATATGACATGATGAATGATTCGACAGCATGGATGGATCTGGACAGTGAGAGCTCAAGCCATTGTTCAGAGAACACAAATGAGGTCTGCATGGACGTGCACGATCAGAAGAATCCGCATGGCCACAATTTCCATTCTCCTAGGTCAATCATGGCGTTGATGAAATTATTCTGAAATCCCAACCAGATTTTTAAAAATATTTATTTATTTATTTTTAAATTTCACAGTTTTAACATTTTGCCATATTTGCAACATAAGTAAATATTATGTACCTGACATATACATACTGTATGTTCTCAATGTTGAGCTGTTAATATCACATAATGTGGAATTCATATGAGGATCCTAAGGGGAGGACAGAAAATTATTTATAACTTTAAAAGCTATTTATAGCTTTTTTAAGGAATCTCCTAGATTGCTTGTAAAAATTATAGAAGTATGCTAAACTTTACATGGAAATGGAAAGGCTGACAAAACTTGAGAAACAAAACAGAGTTGCAAGCCTTAGAGGAGTGGATTTTAAGGCTCATTAAAATGACAGGAAGCTAGGCAGTGGTGCAATAAAATGAGCAGGTAAACAGAGTGGGTTCAGGAAGTGACAGAGCCTGCCCGTGTGGTGCTTGATTCTGATGGCCACGCTAAGGGCAGTCAGTGGGCAGTGATCATCGTCTCAGCTCACTGCGGAACATCCGGGTAGCTGTGTGCCACCAGGCACTCAGCCGTGCACAGCGCTCGGTCCACGTCGTGTGCAGAGTAAAACCACACCACCCAGAGCAGGACGGAGCCGTCAGCTCTGTGTGTGCCACCAGGCACTCAGCCGTGCACAGAACGGTCCACGTCGTGTGCAGAGTAAAACCACACCACCCAGAGCAGGACAGAGACATCAGCTCTGTGTGTGCCACCAGGCACTCAGCCATGCACAGAACGGTCCACGTCGTGTGCAGAGTAAAACCACACCACCCAGAGCAGGACGGAGCCGTCAGCTCTGTGTGTGCCACCAGGCACTCAGCCGTGCACAGAACGGTCCACGCCGTGTGCAGAGTAAAACCACACCACCCAGAGCAGGACGGAGACATCAGCTCTGTGTGTGCCAGCTCAGAGTGTGAGTAGAAGAAATGTCAGAGAAACTTCGTATTGATTGGGTTTGGCAAAGACCTCTTAAACATGACACCAGCAGATCAAAGTGAAGACAGTCATGTGTTTGACTTCATTATGTTTTTTTTTAAAGATTAATTTTATTTATTTGAAAGAGTAGGCCGGCGCTGCGGCTCACTTGGCTAATCCTCTGCCTGCAGCAGTGGCACCCCAGGTTCTAGTCCCGGTTGGGGCACCGGTTTATGTCCCAGTTGTTCCTCTTCCAGTACAGCTCTCTGCTGTGGCCCGGGAAGGCAGTGGAGGATGGCCCAAGTGCTTGAGCCCTGCACCCACATGGGAGACCAGGAGGAAGCACCTGGCTCCTGGCTTCAGATTGACGCAGCGCGCTGGCTGTAGTGACCATTTAGGGGATGAACCAACGGAAAAGGAAGACTTCCTCTCTGTCTCTCTCTCTCACTGTCTAAATCTGCCTGTCCAAAAAAAAAAAAAAAAAAAAAAAGTTGCAGTGCAGAGAGGTCTTCCATCCGCTGGTTCACTCCCCAGATGGCTGCAATGATCAGAGCTGTACGAATCCAAAGCCAGGAGCTTCCTCTGGGTCTCCCACGTGGGTGCAGGGGCCCAAGGACTTGGGCCATCTTCCACTGCTTTCCCAGGCTATAGTAAAGAGCTGGATCAGAAGAGGAGCAGCTGGGACTAGAACCAGCATCCATATGGGATGCCTGCACAGCGCTTGCGGCCAGGGGGTTAACCCGCTGCGCCACAGCACAGGCCCCTTCATTATGTTGTTAAAACCTTTTTGTTAAACATACTGCTAGAAAAATGAAAAGACAAGCTGTGGTCTGCTAGCAGTTTTTGTAAACAGACTCGTAAGTGTAGCACATCAAGGACTTCTACCAGCAAAGAATAAAAAGAGAAACAGGAGAGACTACACTGAAGAAGAGATACAGATGAAAAAAAGTGCATTAATCCTTTCCCAGCATCACTTGTCATGAGGCAGATGCAGCTGAAACCATGGGAACCTGCATTTTGCCACCTAAGCGGACCACAGCAAGTGCTGATGAAGGTGTGGAAGAACTGGGACTCTCGGACCGTGTTGGTGGGCATATAAATGGGTCTCACTGTTTGGAAAGTGACTCGACAAGGGCTCAGAACTTGAATGATATTTATGCCAAATGACATAGCCATTCTGCTGATTCTTACCCCGCAGAAGTAAACGCATGTCCATACAGAGACCTGCAGATGACTGTCACAGCAGCCTCACGTCAGTGGTTGACCAGGAGCCCCTCTGTCCACCCACAGAGCCTGGGTAAGAGAACTGTGGTTTCTTCCTACATTAGGATGTTACTTAGCGACAAGCACGAGTGAACCATCTATGCAGTAACTTGAGGGGATTGACATAAGCATGTTGAGTGTAGAAAATCCTGCTACAGACAAGCATATACCCCGTGGTTCTCTTTACGTGATATTTCAGAAAGGGAAAGTGAACTTTGGTGACAGGAACCAGCAGCGTTTGCCTGGTGAGGGAGGGGACAGTGGAAGGGGGCAGTTCTGGGGTGTGGCTGCCATGTGCATCATTGTGACTGTGGAGAGCGTGACTGTATTCACACGTCCACACAATGAGTCGCAGCAGTGTGTGGTGTGCTAATCACACCTCCGGACATCTGGACACAGTTTTCAGGCAGGTGTTGAACAGTGTCAGGAGTTCGTAGCTCTGTACTGCAGGCTCAGCTCCCTACTGGTAATGCTGATTGTTCATAGTAATAGTGAGGAAATGCTCTTTCTCCACATACAGCGGGTCCCTGCTACCTGCCAGGCCCCACTCTTGTTTCCAGAGGTCTTTAGCCTCGTGAATAGTGCGTTCATTGGAAGGGACAAAGTCAAGGAAGAGTAAAAATGTCCACCATGCATGAGCCGTAGAGGACAGAGGCAGAATGGGGGAGGCGCCTGCATTACAGTGACATTTTCCAAATGTACGGCTGCTGTACCAGGGTGAGAAGGCCATTGCCAAAAAGGCACAGCCTAGGCCACCTGTCCCTGTCAGCACCACCGGGGGCAGCAGCTCAGCATTCCCACCCAGCTTGGGCTGACCCCTCGGCCTAGAGTCAGCTGAGCAGTGGTGCCCAGCTGGAGGACAGGGACAAGTGTGAAGTCCTCTGAGGCAGGACCCTGTCACAGCTCTGTGGAGGAGGGCTCACGGGCTCCACACCAGTTCTCCTCTGTGGGCCCAGTAATGCACAAGGTACTGTGAGGACCCCGTGTGCCATCTTGCTGTCAGTGGTAAAGCCGCACAGGTGGGAGCCATGGGCTCTGCCCTAGAGCCCAGTGCCCCTGCCTTCTGTGCCATTGCACCACTGTAGGAAAGAGGTTTTGTCTCCAAGTGTGCATGCTGCCATGGCTTATTCCCCAGGCACAGTGGCAGGAGCCAAGAGCTGGCCGTCACATCCATCTTACACTGTCTCCCTCAGAGCTGGATTTCTGTCACAGAAAAAAATGTCCCAGGTATCCCACAGCATGTGTCTGGTGAGGGCTGGGTGGTTTGTCAAGTAAAAACCTTCCAGAAGACGCATCACGCCTGTGAGCGCAGCTGGGCGGTGCACAGATACAACCCAGTGTAGTGGGCCGCAGAAAGGGGGCGGGGAGCCCAGGAAGTGGTAGAGTGAGGAGATGGCTGGGATTGGCTCTGAGAGGCCGTCATGGCAGGAACTTGGGCTGAGCCCCAGAGATTAAGGCTGGGAAGAAATTGTGCTGAGCATAATTAAGCATTCTTACGTTGCTAGAAACAGACGTTTCACTTCAGTACAGATGTCAGGGCGCGGGGGAGGACAGGTGAGGCGTGAGAACGTGTCTGCATCAGAACTCCCAAGAATGCGGCAGTCCCCACCTGCCTGTGTCCTCTCCACCACATTTGTGTTCGTGGACTTGCCGTCGCACTTCATTCATGGAAGCGTGTGGTCGCGGACTTGCCGTCGCACTTCATTCATGTGAACATGTGTTCGTGGACTTGCTGTCATACTTCATTTGTGTGAACACATGTTCGTGGACTTGCTGTCATACTTCATTCATGTGAATACGTGTTCGTGGACTTGCCATCATACTTCATTCGTGTGAGTGTGTGTTCGTGGACTTGCCATCATACTTCATTCATGTGAACACGTGTTCGTGGACTTGCCATCATACTTCATTCGTGTGAGCGTGTGTTCATGGACTTGCCATCATGCTTCATTCGTGTGAGCACATGTTCATGGACTTGCCGTCACACTTCATTCGTGTGAGCACGTGTTTGTAGACTTGCCGTCACACTTCATTCATGTGAGCGTGTGTTCGTGGACTTGCCGTCACACTTCATTCGTGTGAGCATGTGTTCATAGACTTGTCATCACACTTCATTCATGTGAACGTGTGTTCCTGGACTTGCTGTCATACTTCATTCATGTGAGCACATGTTCGTGGACTTGCCATCACGCTTCATTCGTGTGAACACATTGAGCACCTGTGCTCGAGTCTGAGGTCACAGCCAGCTTCTTGCCATTGGCTGAGACAGGCGGTCACAGGGAGCTGTCGAGGAAGAAGAGCGGGTCCAGAACAGCCCTGCTGGGCCCGTGGCCTGGGTGCTGTGACCCTGACCTGGGTGCTGTGACCATCACGTGGGTGCTGGTACTGTGACATTGGTGCTGTGACCGTGAACTGGGTGCTATGACCATGACCTGGGCATGGGTGCTGTGACCATCACATGGGTGCTGGTACTGTGACATCGCTGCTGTGACTGTGACCTGGGCATAGGTGCTGTGACCCTGACCCGGGTGCTGTGACCATCACGTGGGTGCTGGTACTGTGACATTGGTGCTGTGACCATGAACTGGGTGCTGTGACCCTGACCTGGGCATGGGTGCTGTGACCATCACATGGGTGCTGGTACTGTGACATCGCTGCTGTGACTGTGACCTGGGCATGGGTGCTGTGACCCTGACCTGGGTGCTGTGACCATCACATGGGTGCTGGTACTGTGACATTGGTGCTGTGACCGTGAACTGGGTGCTGTGACCGTGACCTGGGCATGGGTACTGTGACTGTGACCTGGGTGCTGTGACCGTGACCTGGGTGCTGTAACTGGCACATGGGTGCTTTGACCATGACTTGTGTGCTGTGACCGTCACATGGGTGCTGTGACCGTGACTTGTGTGCTGTGACTGTGACCTGGCTGCTGTGAGTGTGGCCTGGGCATGGGTGCTGTGACCGTGACCTGGGTGCTGTGCCCGTGGCCTGGGCCCAAAGCTGATGTGGAGTTGAGGGCTGAGTGCAACGTTCTTTTTTTTTTTTTCCTTAATACATTTAAAGGCAATAAGAACTGCATGTATTCATGGGGTACAGTGTGGTATTTTAATACATGTAAACTACGTATAAGACCCAATCAGGAAAATTAACACATCCACCACCTCAAGTGTGTATTCCCCTAGTGCTGGGAACACTCAGCTGTTCTGAGCTGTGTAGTGGACTGTGGTGAGCCCTTGTTACCTGCTGTGCTGTGGGCCGTTAGCCATGGTTCCTCCCCTGCACTGCACTCCACCGTGCTCTCCCCTCATCTCCTAGCTCCCCCACTTTGAAGCCCCCGCCAGTCCTGCCGCGCTCTCCACGTCTACTCTACATGTCTCACATGTGTGTGAGAACATACCGTATTTGTCCTCCTGTGCTTGGCCTGTTGCACTTAGCACAGAACCCTCCAGTTCTCTCCGTGCTGCTGCAAGGGGTGTTTCTGTGTTTGGGGATTCCCGCTTGTGCTCTGTGTTTTGAGATAAATGATATTCTGTGTACACGTGCACAAGGCTTTCTGCATTTGTTTGCCCGCAGACAGGCACCTGGGCCGGTTCTGTGCTTTAGCAGCTGTAGATGCTGCTCAGTGGAGAAGGGAGGACCGGCGCCGGCAGCCTGGGTTACTTTCTGGTCGACATCTGCCCGGTCGTGTGACTGCTGCTGCTTCCTCATGGGGTGGTCCCAGATCCAGTTTTGTGTTGTTTAGGAAATGCCACACTGGTTTCCGTAAGATATGTGCTAACTTACCCCACCAGTGGTGTTGCACAGTCCCCTTTCTCCCTGTCCTTTCCAGCATCCGTTATTTTTTGTGATTTTAATAATAGCCATTTTTAGCTGTGGTGAGACAGTATCTCACTGTAGTTTTGATTTGCATTTCCCTGATGATTAGAGCTACTTAGCATTATTTCATGTACTTGTAAGCATTTTTGTGCCTTCTTTTGAGACAGATCTTTTCACATCATTTGCTCATTTTTAAATCAAAAATCTTCCCCCCGACCCCGCAGTTGGGTCCAGTTCCCCTTGTCTTAACTCTTGAACCCTTTGCTATGCAGATGGTTTTGGCCTGTTGTAATCCAGGTTGTGAACATTTGCTTTGTTGTCTTGCTTTGGGGATCATGTCCAAAACGTCTTTGCCTAGATCAGTATCCTGACGCATTTTCCCTGTGTTTTCCTCGGGTAGGGTAGTTGTTTCAGTTCTCACACTGAAGTCTTGGATCCACTCCAGTTGATTTGCGTTCAGTGAGCGATGGGGTCTGGTTCCATTCCTCTGCATTGGACATCCAGCTTCCCAGGGCTGTTGAAGAGGAGGTCCTGTCTCCTGTGTGTTCTTGGAGTCTTTGCTGATACTTGCCTGGCTGAAGATAATGGGGAGAGAGACAAATACAGGGGTTTTCCCGTTCACTGTGACCCTGACATCCTGACTCATAACCGCAGTGTACTGCACATGACCACTAAGGCACCTGCTCTTTAGGTAACCCAAGGAAAGCTGCGGACTGCCCTGCTGTGTGGCTGTTTACAGCAGGGGTGGGCACTGTTGTACTGCCGAGTGCCATCTGGACAGTTATGACATTATTCACAGGCCACACAAAGTTACCGGTTATAGACTAGTCTGTTGTATGTTTATTACATTTTGAGTCCTGCCTGCATTTGCCTTGCCAGAGCCAGACCAAATGATTCCACAGGCCTTGTGTGGCCCAAGGCCGGTTGTTCCACACCCATGATTGACAGGGCAATTTCCATAGGAAAACTGTTTAGGTGGTCAGCAGAAACTGTTGACCAACAAGGATTTCACACAAGCAACGTAAGCATAGTTTTCTGGCCGTAGGACTGTTTGTGATAGAAGAACCTATGGAAATGTAGCCTTATTAAAAATAAGGTTCGTTAAAAAATCGCCAGCTTCTGGCTGATTGTCCGAGAGAGGCCACAGCTGAATGCTGGCCCCGCCCTCACTGCCTGTCAGTCTGCAGGGGCACCTTGCTCACCGCAGGGAGAACCGCGTCCACAGTGGGCTGTGTGTGGTGTGAGTTATCCGTGGAGAACCTAAGTGTGAGGCATGAAGGGCTGAACACGCAGTCCAGTGCAGCCCCAGCAGCCTGACCCAGTCAGCATGGGTTTGATCCGAGAGCCGCGATGCTCCGAGAAAGTCGCTTTCAGCAACAAAGAAAATGTCTGGAGTGGTGGCTCCTGCACTGGTCACGGAGTTCGGTGATGGAGGGCTGGGGGCAGTAGGCTTCCCTGAGCTGGTCCTGCCCTCTCTCAGGGCAGCCAGTGGGCTACGGGAGACACACATCTCCTTCCCTGTCCTGCAGCTAAGCCTGGAAGGAAGGCACGGGGCTTCCTTTGTGCATCTTATCCTGGGAGGAACTTCTCTCCTGACAGCGCGTTGGCCAGGGCAGGGTCACACAGGAAGGACTCCAGTGAGAAAGACGATGCTGCTTCCCTACATGGGTCCCACTCCAGGGACAGAGGTGGAGCAGCCATGACGGGGCCACCTTCAGGCCAGGTCCAGGAGGCAGGTACTGCTGGGATGGATGCCGGGGGGCGGGCATGGTCTGCAGGAAACATATCTTAGTGTGACCTCAACGTGTGTGGTTCAAAGGACAACAGTGGGACACGTGATTTTCTTCTTCCCGTTCCTAGTTACGGCCCTGTGGTCACAGGCCAGATCACGGGAGCAGCCTGGCGAGAGGGCCAGGGTGGAGGTGGTGTGCCTGCACATGTGCCTTAAGTTTCACACCGGAGGAGCCTCAGCGCCAGGCCGTAGAGGTCAGCGTTGCCGGAGGCCTAGAGCAGTTAGTGGCAGATGCTGAACAGAGGGCCAGCAGCCAAGTGCTTGTTTGCAACCTGCATTTTCTCTAAGACACTACACCTTGGAAGCGTTCTTGGTGCTATCAGTCAGACACGACTGAGCCGGCGGCAAAGACAGGGGATGTGCCAGGCATGCCTTGCCCTGTGACTCCCACCCCTCGTGTGTCCTGGGAGCAGCTGGCTTCCCAGCTGAGCAGCTGTTCTGTGTATTCACGAACGTTGTCTCAGGGAGGACCCGGCCGGAGATACCTTGGTGCACATCCTTCCACACCAGGAAACACCAGCGACCGAGGCCATGTTGATGGCGGAGTGCCAGCTTCAGGGCTTCACTTGTCTTGTCCACTGCTACCCTCAAGGGCCTAGAGTGCACATGGTGCATCCCAGGCCGCCAGGCAGTCCATGGTGATCATTTTATTAAGTGACCAGTCCACCAGTTACTTTCAAGGACAGAGCTAATTGAATGGTCCTTAAGTGGACCATTGCCGGGGAATCTGTAGGCGTGTGACTTTGTAATTAAAGCTAATTCCTTTGTAACCTAGACCCGCAACGTCACTGCCTAGGGCATCAGTGTCTTCATCTGTGAAAGACGAGGTTTGGCCGCGACCTTTCTGTATTAGTTGTAGGTAAATTGTCTATGATCTTATCAAACAGATGAAATGTATAGGCACACAGAGAAGTCGTGGCTGAAAGAAAGCAAACCAGAGCTGCAGACATTCAGCACACAGGTTCTGAGCTCACAGGTGAGCCGCAAGCAGCTCAGGGGTAGATGACCCTCTGAGTCCCAGCCCCGGATTCTTAGGGCAGAATCGTCCTCGAATCGGTTCTCCATGCTGGACCAGAGACAGAGTTGGGCAGATGGCAGGTGCCTCTCTCAAGAACAACCCTCCAACCCGAGGTGACAGCCTGGGGCTCACAGGGAGAGCACAGCCAGGTTCCCTGTCCTGTGCAGTACGGCTCAGGGTAGAATCCTGCCCGTGTGCCAGCCCACACCAGCCTGCTCTGCAATGCAGTCTTCAGTGCTACAGAGAACGGGAATGAAATCACCCGACTGACGATGAAGAATTATAACCTGAAGTTACAAACAGTCTAAGCACAAGGATTATCATTCCGCTGATTATCAAGGAAATGAGCCTTGGCATTAAATAATCCAAAACACCTGATATTGCAAAGATGCACATATTTGTCAGTGGGAATGCATTAATTTCTTTTAGAAACAGATTGAGCCTTTTAAGTGTTAGCTGGGGCTGATATTAAAATCAGCCTGCATTCCCTAAACACACATCAGTTGCTGGAACAGAGAGTGAGATCACTTGTGTGCTGGGAGGCAAAGAAATCAGCCTGAGATGAGACCAGCTCTGAATAATTCATACACAGGTAACTGACAAATGGTTGGCAGCTGGCAGTGGACTGACAAATAACCTTTGCATGTACTTAAGCAACTTCCTGTGTGGAGACGTGGGTCGGTGTCAGAGCCCACTGCTTCTGCCACCTGGGGAGACCGGGAATGGAGCCCTGGAGCAAGTAATGGGATTGAGGAGTCCTGTTGCAGGGTGCGTCAGCTTGCTGACGCCACACGGCTTTGACGCCAGGAATCCACTGCCCAGGCCTTGGAGGCGCAGCGGTGGGACTGGCATCAGCTCCCTCTGAGCCTGCGGGAGGGGCTCTCTCCATCCCATCTCTTTACCTCGCACAGTGCATTTCTCTGTGTGCAGTCTCCCCCTTTGTTATGCACGTGCGCATACTGGGTTAGGCCCACCCTGGGGATCTCATTGTGATTAGTTTGTAACGAGGTCTGTAAAGACCATATCTTCCAATCCGGCCACACAGTGAGGTGCTGGGGGTTAGGACCCCACCTTGTCGTTTTGGGAGGGACAAAACCCAATCTGTCACAGAGGTGCTTGTGAGTGACAGGTGTGACTGTGAGGCGTGCGCGCACTGCAGGACATGCGTGGTGTTGTCTGTACACCCTGCCACCGATGGAGTAGGACATCCCTGCCCCAGACTCAGACAGATGTGTCAACCCTGATGTCTCGTGTTCATGGTTGATGGATTCAAGGTGGAGATTTGCTCTAATTATGAGAGGTGGGTCTCTGGGGAGCTGTTGGGACATTGGGGTGGGTCGTTGGAGGGTTGTTCTTGAGAGAGGCTTAATTACTTGAGCTCAAGTACTGTGGCCCCACTGTCTCCTCTTCCTGCAAACCATCAGGTGGTTTTTCTGCACCTCCCAGGGGCAGCTGTCCTCAGGTACAGGGCTGTGGGGCTGTCTGATCCTTAACATTATACAGCTTCCAAACTGGAAGCAGAAGCAACTTTTTTTTCCCCCAAGAATCTCCTCTGGGGTATTTTAGTTAAAGCAATAAAAAATAGACTAATGCAGTCTGTGAAAAGCAAACTTGCAGCTTAAAACATCGAAACAAACTTAGAAGGGGACAAGGAAGTTCACATATAATTGACTGACTAATGTAGTATGCCGAATACCTGTATCTGCAGTGTTCAGAAAAGGAGACCCCCCCCCCCAGTATCGTGGATACTGAGACCTTCCATTGCCTTTTGGGTCTTTTTGTCCTTGGTCCCCAGAGCTGGGTGTGAGGAGCTACCCACGTGTGCCCCCGGGGGTGACTGCCCCTGGTCCCCAGAGCTGGGTCTGAGGAGCCACCCACGTGTGCCCCTGGGGCTGATTATCCTTGGTCCCCAGAGCTGGGTGTGAGGAGCTACCCACGTGTGCCCCCGGGGGTGACTGCCCCTGGTCCCCAGAGCTGGGTCTGAGGAGCCACCCACGTGTGCCCCTGGGGCTGATTATCCTTGGTCCCCAGAGCTGGGTGTGAGGAGCTACCCACGTGTGCCCCCGGGGGTGACTGCCCCTGGTCGCAAGAGCTTCATGTATGGAGACACCCACGTGTGCCCCCCGGGGGTGACTGTCCTTGGTCCCCAGAGCTTCATATATGGAGACACCCACGTGTGCCTCCCGGGGGTGACTGTCCTTGGTCCCCAGAGCTTCATATATGGAGACAAGCACGTGTGCCTCCTGAGCGTGACTGCCCCTGGTCCCCAGAGCTGTGTGTGAGGAGACACCCATGTGTGCCCCCCAGGGGTGACTGTCCCTGGTCCCCAGAGCTGGGTGTGAGGCGACACCCACGTGTGCCCCGGGGGGTGACTGCCCATGGTCCCCAGAGCTGGGTGTGAGGAGACACCCACGTGTGCCCCCGGGGGTGAGGGTCCTTGGTCCCCAGAGCTTCATATATGGAGACAAGCACGTGTGCCCCCCGGGGGTGACTGTCCCTGGTCCCCAGAGCTGGGTGTGAGGCGACACCCACGTGTGCCTCCTGGGTGTGACTGTCCTTGGTCCCCAGAGCTTCATGTATAGAGACACCCACATGTGCCTCCTGGACGTGACTGTCCTTGGTCCCCAGAGCTTCATGTATGGAGACACCCACGTGTGCCTCCCGGGGGTGACTGCCCTTGGTCCCCAGAGCTGGGTGTGAGGCGACACCCACATGTGCCCCGGGGGGTGACTGCCCATGGACCCAGAGCTGGGTGTGAGGAGACACCCATGTGTGCCTCCCGGGGGTGACTGTCCTTGGTCCCCAGAGCTATGTGTGTGTGGAGACACCCACGTGTGCCTCCCGGGGGTGACTGCCCTTGGTCCCCAGAGCTGGGTGTGAGGCGACACCCACGTGTGCCCCGGGGGGTGACTGCCCATGGACCCAGAGCTGGGTGTGAGGAGACACCCATGTGTGCCTCCCGAGGGTGACTTCCCTTGGTCCCCAGAGCTGGGTGTGAGGAGACACCCACGTTGCCTCCTGGGCGTGACTGCCCTTGGTCCCCAGAGCTGGGTGTGAGGCGACACCCACATGTGCCCCGGGGGGTGACTGCCCATGGACCCAGAGCTGGGTGTGAGGAGACACCCACATGTGCCCCGGGGGGTGACTTCCCTTGGTCCCCAGAGCTGTGTGTGAGGAGACACCCACGTGTGCCTCCCGGGGGTGACTGCCCTTGGTCCCCAGAGCTGGGTGTGAGGCGACACCCACGTGTGCCCCGGGGGGTGACTGCCCATGGACCCAGAGCTGGGTGTGAGGAGACACCCATGTGTGCCTCCTGAGGGTGACTTCCCTTGGTCCCCAGAGCTGGGTGTGAGGAGACACCCACGTTGCCTCCTGGGCGTGACTGTCCTTGGTCCCCAGAGCTTCATGTATGGAGACACCCACATGTGCCTCCTGGGCGTGACTGTCCTTGGTCCCCAGAGCTTCATGTATGGAGACAAGCATGTGTGCCTCCTGGGCGTGACTGTCCTTGGTCCCCAGAGCTTCATGTATGGAGACACCCACGTGTGCCTCCTGGGCGTGACTGTCCTTGGTCCCCAGAGCTTCATGTATGGAGACAAGCATGTGTGCCTCCCGGGGGTGACTGTCCTTGGTCCCCAGAACTAGGTGTGTGTGGAGACACCCACGTGTGTCTCCTGGGGGTGACTGCCCCTGGTCCCCAGAGCTGGGTGTGAGGCGACACCCACGTGTGCCCCGGGGGGTGGCTGCCCATGGTCCCCAGAGCTGGGTGTGAGGCGACACCCACGTGTGCCCCGGGGGGTGACTGTCCTTGGTCCCCAGAGCTTCATATATGGAGACAAGCACGTGTGCCTTCCGGGGGTGACTGCCCCTGGTCCCCAGAGCTGTGTGTGATGAGACACCCACGTGTGCCCCTGGGGTGACTGCCCCTGGTCCCCAGAGCTGGGTGTGAGGCGACACCCACGTGTGCAGGAGTTGATGCCCGTGCTGCAGCTGACTGCTGCCTGTCCCCCCACGTTGCTGTCTCCTCTGCTGACACAGGGATGCCCTCCCTGCCTCCTCTCACCTCTCCTGTCCTCCTTTCCATCCTGTTCACCTTCACACTCAAACTTATTTTTCAGATTTGAGCCCCGGAGACTGCAGCTGCCCCCCTGACAGGAGGCCTTCCATCCAGGCCCCGTTCCCCTCTGAGGACTCACCTGAGCGCCCTGAGCAGGTAGGTGTCTGCTGCTTTTCCTGACTGATTGCTTTAAAATTGAGGAGCACGTTTGATTCGTATCTCCAAGGTTCAGCATCCTATTTGCAGAATGAATAAAATAGTCAAAATGTAATTCCAAAAATGATTTATTCTGCTAGAACACTAGGGATGCAAACATCTCATTCACTTAAGAGTCAGAGTATCGTCCTGGCTCGTGGAATCCTGCGCTCCAGCTGCCATGCATGTCTGGCAGCTCAAACGGGCAGAGCACCACACAGACTTGCTGCGTGCCACCGTCGCCGCCCACATCCAGGCCCTGGCTCTGCAGGTGCGCCTGAGGGAAGGCGGTGAGCTGGTCTGTGTTCTCAGGAGTATTGTATTCTCAAGAGTGAAGGAAAAGCCGAGAACCTTTCAAAAACTGCGAATTCGTGAGTGGGGGGGGGGTCAGAGTTTGTGTCTGGGTGTTGGCGTGTGGCCTGACATGTCCTCAGAAAGGCTTGGGAGAGGAGCGCTGGCCCGGTTCCTTGCAGGCTTGGCCTGGACCGTCCGAATCCCCTCGTCAGTGCCCGCAGTGACTCAGGTTAGGGCCAGGCTGTGAGTTACGCTGGTGGTGAGATCACGCGGAGCTTTCACGAGCTTCTGCAAGCGTGCAGCTGTGTAAAGCCTCCGTTCTCTGAAACGTTATCTCGTTAGGAAATTTGCGGACACAGACGCCATCAGTCGCAGGCATAGCAGTTGGGAGAAGTTGTTACGATACAGCGGGGGTTTGCTTCCTGATCAGGGTCGTCACTGAGACCTCGCAATGTTTCCTGTGGCCCAGGCAAAGCCACCGTGGCACGGTACAGCACCGTGACCTCCGGCGGAGGGCACACAGTGACAGGGACTTTCTGACTTGACGGTGTTTCAATGCTAGCAACTGTGGTTTGTTGGTAAAGCTGTTCAGTACATTATTATCTCACTGTGCATCTTCACTCTGAGTTCTTGTCCTATTATCATAATATTTTCCTTACTTTTGAATTTAATTTTTTAATAAAACTATGCTTCTATCATGATAAAATGGTTTTCAGATTGAGCCGCACAGCACTGCTGCCTCTAACAGAAGCATCCAAATAAAGAGGTTTGAGGATTAAATTTACATCAAGGAAATGCAAACAGATTAAAAGCAGAGAGGGATCTAATAATATCAAGGAGCATGGAATTTGTGACACAGTTCATAAAATGGGAAGGGCGAGCAGATTATTCAGTGTGTGTGTGTGTGTGTGTGTAAACTTCCACACAGGAAAGAAAATGTGTAATTTGATGCATTTCACTTGGCATAAAGATCTCAAATTCCATTCCTTCTTTTGTTTTTAAGATCTGTGTGTTTATTTGGATGGCAGAGTGACAGAGAGAAAGATGTTCTGTCTGCTGGTTCACTCCACCTGCCAGGGCTGGTGCGCGCTGAAGCCAGGAGTCCAGAACTCCATCTGTGTCTCCCATGTGGGTGGCAGGGGCCCAAGGCATTGGGCCGTCTCTTCCTGCTCCCCCAGGTCCATTTGCAGGGAGCTGGATCAGAAACAAGAGCGTCTGGGGCTCAAACCAGTGCTCTGATGTGGGATGCCGACATGGCAAGTGGTGACCTAACCTGCTGCACCACAGCGCTGGCCCCAGTTCTGTTCATTTTGACGCAGATGCCAGAGCAGCACTGTCTTCTGTGACTGGGTTACACTCCCCTGTGTGTGCTTACGTCTGTGTGTGCACACCCACTGTTCTCGATGACTGGGCAGCAATCCCCTGTGTCTCTGCGTGTGCGTGTGTTTGTCTCTGTGTGTGCGTTCATGTATATGTGTGTACACCCACTGTTTTCTACGACTTGTTACTATTCCCCTGTGTGTGTGCGCTCATGTCTGTGTGTGTATGTGTGTTCATGTGTGTGTGTATTGATGTGTGTGTGCTCATGTCTGTGTGTATGTGTGTTCATGTGTGTGTGTGCTCATGTCTGTGTATGTGTGTTCATGTGTGTGTGCGCTCATGTCTGTGTGTGTATGTGTGCTCATGTATATGTGTGTGTGCGCTCATGTGTTTGTGTATATGTGTGTGTGCTTATGTATATGTGTGTGCATCCACTGATTGCTATGACTGGGTAACACTCCCTTGTGTTTCTGTGTGTGTGTGCTCATGTCTATGTGTGTGTGTTCATGTGTGTGTGCTCATGTCTGTGTATGTATGTGTGTTCATGTGTGTGTTCATGTCTGTGTGTATGTGTGTGTGCTCATGTCTGTGTATGTATGTGTGTTCATGTGTGTGTGCTCATGTCTATGTGTGTATGTGTGTGGTGTATATGTGTGTGCTCATGTCTATGTGTGTATGTGTGTGGTGTATATGTGTGTGCTCATGTCTGTGTGTATGTGTATATGTGTGTGCTCATGTCTGTGTGTTTGTGTCTGTGTGTGCGCCTGCTCATGTCTATGTGTGTGTATGTGTGTTCATGTGTGTGCTCATGTCTGTGTGTATGTGTATGTGTGTGTGCTCATGTCTGTGTGTTTGTGTCTGTATGTGTGTGGTGTATATGTGTGTGCTCATGTCTGTGTCTGTGTGTTCATGTGTGTTCATGTCTGTGTGTATGTGTGTTCATGTGTGTGCTCATGTCTGTGTGTATGTGTGTTCATGTGTGTGTGCTCATGTCTGTGTGTATGTGTGTTCATGTGTGTGTACTCATGTCTATGTGTGTATGTGTGTTCATGTGTGTTCATGTCTGTGTATATGTGTGTTCATGTGTGCTCATGTCTGTGTATATGTGTGTTCATGTGTGTGTGCTCATGTCTGTATGTGTGTTCATGTGTGTGTGCTCATGTCTGTGTGTGTGCTTCCTTTACCCATTTCCATGCCGTTCATCCGTTCACAGGCGTCCAGTTGATCTTTAACCTTTGTTACTGTAGTAGCATGGTGGTAAACATGGGGGTGCCAGTATCTCTTCCGTGTGCTGGCTTCACTTCCTTCGGTCGTACTCTTAGAAGTGGGATAGCTAGACAGTGTATTTTATGGTGAGACTGCAGATAAAAGGGAGTATTTACAACTTACAGACTTGACAATCTCAGGAAGATAAACAATAAATGCCAGAGAAAACCATGCAGTTTTTTGTCTCCAGTATAGATTTTTCTTAAACTAACTTGACTGAGATCTGTAGTAACAGACTGAGAGATCAGGTCATCAGCAGCTGTGCGGGAGTAACTGGGGCAGGAACGACGAACAGCGTCTTCTCTTGAATTATTCCGTGGAAGGAAGCCACGGGGCAGGTGTCTGTCGAGAGCGTGTCTGAGTGGAAAATGCTCCCTTTGTCACCAGCAACACCGTCTTAGACACTGAACATGAGTACAGTTGGCTGGAGGGTGACGTTCTCTTGAATTGGGAATGATGAAGCCACTCTCTAAGCATTGCAGTCCACGCGCTGCCCCACGCTGGCTCAGCTCCCAGAGCACCTGCTGTAACGTGAACTGAGTACCAAGTGACATAGGCACATGACACATTCTCTCTTCTTAACACCAGTGGGGCTGCCAGGGTATTCCTCAGACCTATTCCCAGCGTTGTAGAATGTTGTGCTTGAAGCCCAGGTGCAGACTGATGGCTCCGAGAATGCAGGTAACCACCATGCTGGTGGACGATGGCAGGAAACTGGGAAGGATGCCCTTGGAGAGCCCAGGGACTGAGTGCTGTCACTCAGTGACCTCACCTCTGCTGTCCTCACCTGTAAGGTGAGAAGGTTCAGGTGGATAAAAACGACGCCCCCAGTAGAGGGCACTCAGCCTCACTCCAGGTGTTGAGGTGCAGGCTCTGGTCGGGGGCATGCAGCTGGGGAAGAGAGCCTGCCCCTGGGTGTCCAAGGGTCACGTCACCTCCAGCCAACTTCTCACCGCTCTGCACAGAGCAGCGGCATGGCCAGGACGGGATGCCACGAGAGACCTGTGCCCAGGCTCCTGGCCTCAGAGTGGGGCCCTCACGGTCCCTTCCCAGTAGGCTGAGATGAGGATGACAGGGGGTAAGAAGGGTGAAGGCCCAGCTCATGCTCACTTTCCCCTTGTTCTGTACCTTGGCATTTGGACTAGGTGCACCTGTGTCGTGTTTGTGACAGTGTGGTGCCACTGAAGTCTGCAGGTAGCTGTGACCTCAGCCTGTGATTCCTGGGTCAGCATGGGAGCCACTGTGGTCCCAGCATTGGATCAGCCTGCATTGTAAGACTCTTTCCTAAATGGTGTTTGTGAAATTTCCAGGGCGACATTTTTCTGAGTTTTAAACTTCTTTCATGTGGTTTTAACCATGAAAATAGTCAAACGTCATCCATCATTTATTTTCCCTTGCTTGGGTCCATGTGAAATTAAACACACAAAAAAACCCTGGAAAGTAGCTTGAATTGACACCTGTCACTCACCACAGCCACCCCGTCACTGCGCCCTGCACCGTGCTGATTACCAGTGCCCTCGGTGCCCGCGAAGGCCAGCAGATTCTGAACACAGCCCTTCGACATGTGAGCCTTTAAGGTTAATTTGGCCTTCATTACTCTATTTTTTTTTAAATTAGGGTTCATTTTCATACTGAGGTTATCCTTGCCTTGATTTTGTAACATAATGCATCCATTCCCATAAATGAAGACGCTTTCTTATTTTTAAATGTTAGAAATGTGAGATCGACCAAGAGATCACAGGGGAAGGGCAGAGAACACTTGCCGCTGTGTTGGCCATCTGCCGTTTTGTGAGCAGTCATCAGGAAGGATCTGTCAAGCAGTTAGGCTAACAAAGAGCCACAGAGGAGTCTGTGCACCTCCTGCGGCCGCTGGCTGGGGATCAGTGCGTGGACACTGTTCACCCTCAGGCCTGACGCCCATCCAGACCGAGAGCAAACAGGACACAGCCGACAGTGGGCTGTGACGTTTTAGGGCCTGGAAGCCCTTACATCTGCAGACACACACCCTAGAACAGCACTGCCATAACACTTGGAATGTTTGCAGAAACCTAAATATCATTATGGAAAAGGAACGGTGTCTGAGCTATTTGATTATATCAGTTCTCCTCTCGGGTTTGTCCCAGGATAGGAAACATTATATTCTGTATTCTTACAAAAAAAAATTAAAATGTTAGCATTTATCCAAGCCACTAGGGAGCTGAGCACTCTTGTTTAAAAAACTGAGTGTTTATAAAACAAGCCATTGAAGGAGTACTTTATGAGGGTGGAGGAGAAAAGCTTAAAATGAAAGTTAGTCAAGTCAGCTGCCGCTTCTGTGCCACAGAGATGAGAGCTGAAAAGTGTTTTCCAGATAATCTAAAGTAAAAAGTTGCTAATAAATTCCTCTGTGTGTGTGTGCATACACATCTAGGTGGTGTTGGTGTGTGTATCTCTGTGTGTGTGTTTGTGTACTCATCTAGGTGGTGTTGGTGTGCGTATCTCTGTGTGCGTACTCATCTAGGTGGTGTTGGTGTGTGTATCTGTGTGTGCATACACATCTAGGTGTTGTTGGTGTGTGTATCTCTGTGTATTCACATCTGGGTGTTGTTGGTGTGCATATCTGTGTGTGTGTGCGTACTCATCTAGGTGGTGTTGGTGTGCGTATCTCTGTGTGTGTATTCACATCTGGGTGTTGTTGGTGTGCGTATCTGTGTGTGTATACACATCTGGGTGTTGGTTTGCGTATCTGTGTGTGTGTGTGCGTACACATCTGGGTGGTGTTGGTGTGCATATCTCTGTGTGTGTATACACATCTAGGTGGTATTGGTGTGTGTATCTGTGTGTGTATACACATCTAGGTGGTGTTGGTGTGTGTATCTGTGTGTGTATACACATCTAGGTGGTGTTGGTGTGCGTATCTCTGAGTGTGTATACACATCTAGGTGGTGTTGGTGTGTGTATCTGTGTGTGTATACACATCTAGGTGGTGTTGGTGTGCGTATCTCTGAGTGTGTATACACATCTAGGTGGTGTTGGTGTGTGTATCTGTGTGTGTATACACATCTAGGTGGTGTTGGTGTGCGTATCTCTGTGTGTGCGTACACATCTGGGTGTTGTTGGTGTGCGTATCTGTGTGTGTGTATACACATCTAGGTGTTGTTGGTGTGTGTATCTGTGTGTGCGTACACATCTAGGTGGTGTTTGTGTGCGTATCTCTGTGTGTATACACATCTAGGTGTTGTTGGTGTGCGTATCTGTGTGTGTGTGTGCATACACATATGGGTGTTGGTGTGCATATCTCTGAGTGTGTATACACATCTAGGTGGTGTTGGTGTGCGTATCTCTGTGTGTGTATACACATCTAGGTGGTGTTGGTGTGCGTATCTGAGTGTGTATACACATCTAGGTGGTGTTGGTGTGTGTATCTGTGTGTGTATACACATCTAGGTGGTGTTGGTGTGCGTATCTCTGAGTGTGTATACACATCTAGGTGGTGTTGGTGTGCGTATCTGTGTATACACATCTAGGTGGTGTTGGTGTGCGTATCTGAGTGTGTATACACATCTAGGTGTTGTTGGTGTGCGTATCTGTGTGTGTGTGTGCATACACATATGGGTGTTGGTGTGCATATCTCTGAGTGTGTATACACATCTAGGTGGTGTTGGTGTGTGTATCTGTGTGTGTATACACATCTAGGTGGTGTTGGTGTGTGTATCTCTGTGTGTGTGTGCGTACACATCTGGGTGTTGTTGGTGTGCGTATCTCTGTGTGTGTATACACATCTAGGTGGTCTTGGTGTGTGTATCTGTGTGTATACACATCTAGGTGGTGTTGGTGTGCGTATCTGCGTGTGTATACACATCTGGGTGTTGTTGGTGTGTGTATCTGTGTGTGTATACACATCTAGGTGGTGTTGGTATGCGTATCTGTGTGTGTGTGTGTGTGTGCGTACTCATCTAGGTGGTGTTGGTGTCTCTCTCAGAACATGCTGTGTGTTTTTCAGGAAGGTGGGTCTAGGCTCACCCCTCCTGCCCCGCTGCTGGGTCCTTGGTGCACTCTGTGCCCGGGATGGGAGGAGGAGCAGGGTCTGTGCCGAGAGCACCGCCCAGCTGTGTGTGTTGTGCTCCACACACAGTGGACA
The DNA here is from genome assembly GCF_033115175.1 of Lepus europaeus. Classification (NCBI taxonomy): domain Eukaryota; kingdom Metazoa; phylum Chordata; class Mammalia; order Lagomorpha; family Leporidae; genus Lepus; species Lepus europaeus. The sequence goes on along the minus strand of NC_084835.1, from coordinate 1,029,834 downwards.
GAGCCTGGCACAGGAAGTCCTCACTGTGGGTGCTGTTGTCCAGGGGACTTCCTGCCCCCTGTCTGTCCTATGGTGCAGAGACTGCAGAGCGGCAGAGCCCCTGAGCGTGCCTGGGCCCGTGACGGCACCCGCCTGGCTGCCGTGTCCGTCAGAGGCTTTTCACAAGGAGCCTGTTTCCACAGTCCTGCCGCAGGACAAGCAAGTCCCAGGTCCATGGGCTGGGCCGCAGGTGCTGGGCCCTGTGGGTGTGACTGAAGCGGCCATCCTCGTGGGAGTCGCCGTCCCTCCCTGCCTCTCAGTCAAGTGGAAGCTGCTTGAGGCCTCAAGGCTGTGGTGGAAACACCCAAGATGTCGCCCTGATTGTCTTCTGGTGCGTGTGCACGTGCCGCTTTCGTTGATAGCAGTTTTACTCCTCATACGTGTGGAGGCTGGGCCCACCTGGGCTCTGCGTGTCACCTTCTGGACACACTGGGGCCAGGTCAGGGCCCAGGGCACTGCCCACACCACAGCTCTCCAGTGGAGTCTGCAGCTTGAAGCTCCTCCAGGTGGCTCCGTGTGTCTGGGGTCTTAGGGGCAGTCTTGTCCCATGGCTGCACGGGGCATTGCCCCTGTGAGGTCTGTGCTGTGGCCCTGAATGGCCACTCTCTGGGCTCTACTTGCACCTGTGAATTCCTTTCACAGCAGTGCTCTTTGCGGACTGTCCACCGCGGCTATGACTCCCTTACCTCCTCAGATGCTTGGGACCTCCATCCAGAAATGGAAACTGAGGGATGAGTGTGAGGCTGCCCACGTTCACACCCCAAAGTTGTCAAGCAGCTGTCCTGGAGCCCTGGTGGGGGCTGGGGAGTGGGGCCCAGGTGCCTGCTTCTTGGGAGCCCCTGAAGGAGAGGTGAGGCCCTGCACATTTGAAACCGGCAGCCTTTAAATAAAGTAGACGTGTCCAGTTCTTTTCTGTGACAACCATTAAGTTACTTGCATGTGGTCAGTAAATATCCTTAGAATATGCGCTCTGATGTTCTACAGTCTCCTTAAACTAATCCTGCGCTCCCCAGGTACTAACCACAGCATCTGAAAACTCCCCAGGTACTAACCACAGCATCTGAAAACTGGCTGAAACAGTTTGAGTAATGCGACTTCGTCTTTGTTACACAATAAGCCCATTTCTTGAACTACATTCACTTTCTTCCGTAACCTGTGTTCCTCTAATCCTGCATCGCCGAGGATCCAGCTCAGAAACGCAGGCCAGTGTTGGCTCGCGCAGCAGATGACAGTGTGTGTCGTGTGCCAGCGGGCAGAGGAAGAGTTGCCTGTTCCAGGAGAACCACACAGAATGTTTTCAGCAGAGGGAGCCGCCCCTCGTACGGCAGAGCCATTCTGAGACGTTTCCTGCTCTGCAGATGGAAGCAGTACAATGAATGAGCCTTATGCTTTTTTTTTTTTTTTAAGATTTTATTTGTTTACTTGAAAGTCAGAGTTACAGAGAGCAGAGGCAGAGAGAGAGGTCTTCCATCCGCTGCTTCACTCCCCAGATGGCCGCAATGGCTGGAGCTGCACCAATCCAAAGCCAGGGGCCGGGAGCTTCTTCCGGGTCTCCCATGTAGGTACAGGGGCCCAAGGACTTGGGCCATCCTCTGCTTTCCCAGGCCACAGCAGAGAGCTGGATAAGTAGAGCAGCCTGGACTCGAACTGGTGCCCATATGGGATGCTGTCACTGCAGGTGGTGGCTTTACCTGTTACGCCACAGTGCCAGCCCCAAGCCTGATGCTTTTAAGCTTTGAAATTAAATGATTGATTTATTATTGTGCTCATTAAACACTTTCTGGTTATGTTCAGTTACAGAAGACAATTCTCCACTTGTTAATTTTACTGTATTTCTTATAGAATTTAAATAATTACTGTAAGGTGATAAATCAGTAGTCTCTGACATCGGTGGGATATTTAAAGTTTATTGGTGTATTGTTTATAAAATTGATAGAAAATGTTCATGTGCAAATACTTGCCCTGTACGCACAAAGGCAGCTTTGAAATGTGGAGATTTCAACATTATCTGTTATTCCAGAGATAGGACAATATCCTAGGTTCCAGCAGTAGATGAATGGTTTGTACAGTAATTATCCAAGTCACAGAAAGAATGAGGGAGTTTCACAGAAATATCCACAGGACATGTTATTACATATCAGTACATATCAGCTCGTTCAATCCACGATTGGCAAACTGTTCCCCTGGGCAGGTGGTAAATACTTAAGGTTTGCGGATCAATATACAGCATTGAAGTTGCTATGTGAGTTCCCATAGAAGTACCTACCTACATTACAGTCATGGAGAAGTGTCAAACCCTTCCTCAGCCTGTAGGCAGTGAGAAGAGTCAGGTGGCTGACCGGCTCTGCTGGGCGCAGCCCCACTCCTGTACCCATGTCTGACCACGCTCACGTCCAGCACACCCGTACCAGCTGACCCCCTCTGTTGGGCAGGGCCCCACTCCTGTACCCACGTCTGACCACGCTCACGTCCAGCACACCCGTACCAGCTGACCCCCTCTGTTGGGCAGGGCCCCACTCCTGTACCCACGTCTGTGACCACGCTCACGTCCGGCACACCCGTACCAGCTGACCGGCTCTGCTGGGCGCAGCCCCACTCCTGTACCCACGTCTGACCACGCTCACGTCCAGCACACCCGTACCAGCTGACCCCCTCTGCTGGGCGCTGCCCCACTCCTGTACCCGCGTCTGTGACCACGCTCACGTCCAGCAGACCCGTACCAGCTGACCCCCTCTGCTGGGCGCTGCCCCACTCCTGTACCCACATCTGACCACGCTCACGTCCAGCAGACCCGTACCAGCTGACCCCCTCTGCTGGGCGCAGCCCCACTCCTGTACCCGCGTCTGTGACCACGCTCACGTCCAGCAGACCCGTACCAGCTGACCCCCTCTGCTGGGCACGGCCCCACTCCTGTACCCGCGTCTGTGACCATGCTCACGTCCAGCACACCTGTGCCAGCTGACCGACTCTGCTAGGCGCAGCCCCACTCCTGTACCCGCATCTGACCACGCTCACGTCCAGCACACCTGTGCCAGCTGACCGGCTCTGCTGGGCACGGCCCCACTCCTGTACCCGCGTCTGTGACCACGCTCACGTCCAGCACACCTGTGCCAGCTGACCGGCTCTGCTGGGCAGGGCCCCACTCCTGTACCCACGTCTGACCACGCTCACGTCCAGCACACCCGTACCAGCTGACCCCCTCTGCTGGGTGCAGCCCCACTCCTGTACCCGCATCTGACCACGCTCACGTCCAGCACACCAGGACTGATAGCTTGAGTGTCTGGGGACAGGCATTATATAGGATGGCACTGGGAAGTCGGAGCATTGTTGATTCTGCAGGATTTGAACTTTTTGGTGGATTTCACACACACGCACACGCACACCTACACGTGAAGGGGGTTGGCATCCGACATTCTTGGGAGCCTGAGCAAATGTGAAGCAGTGATAAACAGCCAGCACTCGGTTCAGGGAGCTGCCCCGCCCCACTCTGAGGGCAAGCTCCTGAGGGAGACACTTGATCCAGCTGCAGCTCAGGGAGTCCCCAGTGTGGACAGCAGGGTGTGGACAGCAGGGTCTCTGCTCGGCCACTTTTGAGGAAGCAGTTAGGAAACGTGTGCTCCTCACTGCGGTGGCTGGCTGGGATTCCTCCCCCAGGCTTCTCTGACTCCAGCTACCTGCAGTGTGCACCCTGCGAGGCAAAGGTGATGGCCCAAGTATCTGGACTGGCTTCCAGGTTCCCGGCTTGGACCCAGCCATTGAGGGTACTTGGAAATAAGACCAGCAGATGGGAGTGCGGGAGTGTGTGCACGCTCACACTCTCTCTCTCCCTCCCCCCCCCCCCACTCTCTTTGTCCCAAATACACAAACTATCATAAATCATTTTCGAAGGACTAATGATCTGCTGGACAAGCCCAAGTACAGCAGTGTTGTTGGTGAGATGAAATTGGGACTTCAGCAGATGTGAGGGGTGGTGTGTGCACAGTGCCACCCTGTGGAGGGAGGACCGTGGGTGGAAGAGGGGGTGGTCTATGGGGTGGGCTCAGGTGGATGTTAGTATGTTCAGCAAACCCCTTGTCCTGCTCCCGGCCTCTCCGTGGTCTTTCACTTTCAGTGTTCCATGTTACCATTCCAGTATCCTCTGATCTAACAAATGCACATTCAGGCGCAGCCACACCCCCGCCCAGGCTCCTGCCATGGATTGTGAGGCGCGTGGCTGCCGCCATGAGAAGAGCTTGCACTTACAGGGCCTCTGAAGTCGCAGCTGAAAAGCAGAAACTCTGTGAGGCCTGACTCCTGCAAAGACCACAAAGGGTAGCACACGCTGCCTGACAGACACATGTCAGGAGCTCCTGAAAAGCACGCCTAGTGCTAGGTGAAGGCTGCCTCGCCAGTTTAGGAAAGTGATGTTTGTAGAAAGAATCTCTAACTACTAAATGATCCCTCAAGACCGAGTTGATCACTTTGCAAAGGAGAACGCCCACGAGGGTCGCTGCAGCTTTGCGCGAGGAGTTGCAAGGCCAGCTCACCAAACTCATCTGATCCTCTCACAGTGCTGCAGACAAACGACTTCTTCAACTGGAATCTCAGTCTAAGCCCAGACAGAGCTTACTGTGGCTGCTTGAGTTCCCTGACTCCTGTTGCTCTACCTGGATCTTCATCTGACTCGTGCCCGTCACTTGAGCTCATGGTTTCTCTCACGCCTGCTACCTGCTCTGGTGAACCTATGCCCTCTAAGTTAGCCATGAAATCCCACTCTGTGTTGGCCTGATTATAGAGAGATCTCCACTGTTGGGTCGGTGAGCTTGTGCCTCACTCCCTAAGCTGTCTGATGGATGTTCCTGTTTTTATTGTAAACTTCTCCTCAGTGTGAGGCCCAGCTGGGGGCCCCACACCTGCTCCAGCTCAAAGTATCCACAGTTTTCCTTGCTTGGCAAGATGGACATTTATGTCTCAGGGAAGCTGATGTGTTTAGAGGATGGACTTAGTAGCTAGCTGGACCTGACTGCTTATGTTCTAATTTAGAAAGAACCAGCAACTATACTATTTACATTTTTATTTTATTTTACCAAATACTTATTTATTATTTCAAAGAGTCACACAGAGAGACAGAGAGATCGATTGTCCATCTGCTGGTTCACTCCCGCAGATGGCTGCATTGGCCAGGGCTGGGCCAGGCTGAAGCCAGGAGCTTCGTCAGGGTCTTCCACAAGGATGGCAGTGGCCCAAACACCTGGGCCGTCCTCCTCTGCTTTTCCAGGCCGTTAGCATTAGCAGAGTGCTGGATGGGAAGAGGAGCAGCCAGGAAACGAACTGGCACCCATATGGGATGCCAGCATCGCTGACAGTGGCTTTACTCTGCAGCACAAGGCTGACCCGCTGTTCACATTTGAAGAAGTAAATGGATAGTTCTTGAATGAAGAAATGTTTCAAATGATCAGTGAAACAAAATGTTTAAAAACGACTAGCGGTACAGTACTTTTCTGCAAAAACAAATCACAAAGGAAAAGGAAAAACAGCTTAGAAGTCCACAGGAAAAGCATGTCTCCTTGGTAAAAGGTTCTGAGTGATCAGGAGTTGGTAAGCCACCCAGCAGCTGAATGAGAGTGCTGACTTACTGAGGGGTGATACAGGCACCCAGTTTCTTTGCTGGCGAAAAGCATGAATGCCCTGGGCATGTTTTGTTGTCTAAAAAATGCAGGTTTGCAGAGAATGTCAGATACTTGGTGGCCCTGACCACAGAACCCCTCGAGACCAGGAGCCTCCGTGGAGTCCACTCGCATTCCATGCCCATGCATTTACGCCGTCGCTTACCAGGATGTAACTGGGCAAACTGCACCTGTCGCCGAGGACATCACTGGCAGGGTCGTGCTGTAACCGCTTCCTGCTGCGACACGGACGTGATCCTCAAATCCCGGCTCTCGGGGATCTCCGAGGTTCGGCTTTCCTTCCTGGAGAATGGAGTTCTCTGACAAACCGGGGGGGGGGGGGGGGGGGGGCGGTCTTAGAGGAGGCAGCAGACTCCTGCCATGGAAACTGAAGCTGGCAAAGACGGATGGACTCCTGCGGCAGAGAAGATAAGGAAACTACGGAAAGCAACTGAGATGCGGTGGCCTCACCCTGTGGCATGTGGAGAGCACCCTGTTCACAGGCCGGGGAGGAGGCGGCTTGTGTGGGTCAGTCCACGAGGCTCTTTGCAACCGTGTTGACAGAGTGGCCACACAGGATACACCCGTGTTGACAGAGTGGCCACACAGGATCAAATCTGTAGCACACAGCATATCATGGCCCATGTAGATCAGCTGTTGGACACAAGACTACTGGAGTGATCATTCCCAAATGCAGGAAAGTGGTCCAAAGGCATATGAGTACACCTGTGAAAATGCAGGCTGTGTTTTCAAAATCAGTTATGAAAACTTGGCACACTGAATGCCTTAAAAAGTTCCAAGAGCAGAGAGAGGCAGCCCCTACAGAACAGCCGCAGTGGACCGCACCGGCACGAGGCTCCTCCCGGCTCTGCTAAGGGCCGTGCAGATGGTCAACGACAAATCCCACAGTGGTTGAAGAGAAAATGACTCATTGTATGGAGAAAAAAGAATCAGTAAATGTCAGGCTGTGGGTAGCTTGGGTTGTATGAAAATATCTGAAATGAGGACAAATTTCGACAGTGAAATCAGTTCTCTTACTTGTATTGCAGTTCCACACGCTGCACACAGTAAAACCCACCGTGCTCACAAGGGTCTGGGGAATGGGGCTTGGCTTATTTGCCAGGCTGTCACACGCATGGCAGTGTTGTCCTGCTGTTTAGATATGATATTAATACTACAGCTTCCTACTCTAAGATTTGGAAGCCAAACGGCGGTTTACATCCTCTATGCACCATTGACAACTGGAAAATTAAACCCAGACTGGTTTTCCTGTTCTCATGGCTCTCCCACTCCATTTCAGCCTTTGAGAAAGAAATGTGCACCTACAAAGCCTCTGATGTGTCTCTTGTCACAGCTAGGTTAAGGGCACCACATCTTTGGACCCTCTGTGAGCCTCTGTGACATCAAGCACATTGGTAAACAGAGCACAAGTGGTTCCTTAGCTCAAATGATGTGAACGGCCCCAAGATGGACTCTCTGGCTGATGCAAAGTAAACATGAGAGACTCTACATTAGAGGGACTTGACGTCTTGCCAAGTGTATGTGCACCAGTGAAAAACACAGGAACACAGCCCGTAACTGAGCTTTGTAAAGATGATACCGAGATGGCGTTTGGTTGCATCATGTGCGGTACTTGGTGTATCACTCAGGAATACAGTAGCTGGAGTCACAAGGGTAGAACAGCTACCATTCGCCCCGCAGATGCCGTCCGGCTGTGTGCAACAGGAGCGTGTTCCAGCGTGTTCCACGACATTGGACGAAGTGTGTTAAATCGCCACCATCCTGGTCATCGTCACTACCATCGCCGTTTGAAAGTAGCAGCCCTGTGGGGGAGTGTATGAACTTGAAAAACCACATGAGCCATGGTGGCCTCCAGAACACGTCCTGCCGGGCTCCCCACTCACACCAGGAGCTGGTGGGCGGCGTGTGGTCTGGCATGGCCTGAGGGTGACTGTCGGGGTCGGGAAATCTTCGTGTCTCCCAGTGGTTTGCAGACCTAGACATCATGAGCCAGTGTTGCAAAATAAGCTGTTTTGACACTTCTGCCCACTAAAAGATGCCAAGGCATAATTGGGAAACCCAAGGCACTTCTTCGAACCCGACAAATTTAACTCCGCAGAAAACTTTCACCAAAGGGATCTTTTATTTTTATTTTTTGCCACGGTCCTCCTTCCCTGGGGCTGTGTTTAGGGGTTCTGGCCTGAAGGAGTTCTTCTCCTGTGTCCCATACCTATTCAGCATCTTAATGAGGACCATTGCTTTTGCTCTTCGGTGTGTGACGTGAGAATACACCAGCCGCACTGAAGGGTCCAACTCCAGGAGACACCTGTGTGTTTAGTTCTGGGTGAGCACAGCCCCCAGCACCCAGCAGACACACGTGTGCGCCAGCCAGCCCCCTTGCCGAGAGCACACTCTGGGCCCTGGACAGCACCTGAATGGCAGTGGAGGCCGTGGATGGCTAAGGCATGGTGTCAGAGACCTTTGTCTTCTTTAAAAAAGACAGATGTTGCTATGGAGAAGACAAGAAAATCCACCATGGAGGAGACTGTAGATTTCTGCACCTGTGGTGTTTAACTGCCTGTCTTGTGTGCTCTTCCCTTCCCTCCACAGAGGGGGTGTCTCCTGCACCCGTGTGTTGCTCCCAGCTCTCAGGAATTCAGGGCTTTGTGAACCAGAAAAGGTCGTGTCACTGCAGCGTTAGCGAGGCTGTCTGAGACGCTCACCTGGCGCCACTGCCTCCTCGTCACACCTGCTTCTCCAGGTGAGCCCAGCCTCTAAGGCACAGGGCCCGGCACCACTGCTGATACCGTCCACTGCAAAACTGCCAGATTCAGGTGGTCACAAACCTCAGAGGCCACGAGGGAGCATCCAGGTGTGTGTGGGAGAGCTAAGCAGGCAGAGAATGTGCCTGGATGCACTGTCTGGAGACCCATGGTGTGGACACACTTCTGCTTCCTGGGGTTTCTGAATCAGAACTGAGAGCTTCAGGGCAGGCTGTGGTAGAGCAGGTGAAGCCGCCGCCTGCAGTGCCAATATCCATGTGGACGCTGCTGTAAGTCCTGGCTGCTCCACTTCCCATCCAGCTACCTGCTAATGTGCCTAGGAAAGTAGCAGAAGGTGGCCCAAGTGCTTGGGCCCCTGCACACACATGGGAGACCCAGAAGAGGCTCCTGGCCATTGGGGCCATTTGGAGAGTGGACCAGCAGATGGAAGCTCTCTCCCTCTCACTGCATGTCTCCTTCTGTAACTGACTTTCAAACAAATAAAATAAATCTTAAAAAAAAAAAAGAAAGAAATGGGAGCTTCTCGGAGGACTTCGGAGGCTCCCCAGGTTCTAATTAGAAGTCTCCACTGGAAGGCCCTGAGCTGTAAAAGTGATTTAAATACCCAGCTGAATTTTAAGTAGGATACCAGGAGTGAAAAGATTTAAGCAAATGTTGCTGTTTGGTTTTTTATTTTTTTGTCAGTGATACATAAACCCTTTGAAATACTAGTTCTGAGCAGACTCCTGTGAATGTAAATTCACAACCTAGTGAGGAGCTGGGCTGTGGCTGGTGTGGGCACACAGCAACAGGATGTGTGTATCACCTACCCCAGGAGCACGAGCCCGGCTGCCTGACTCGCCGGCCCACCAGCCACGTCACACTCCCGGGGCAGGTGAATCTCAGCGCTTGGTGGAGGAGGCTGCCATGCCTGGTGCAAGTGACTCATCAGGACGTCATGAAATACACAACTGGGCTGTCTGTGCAGGTGAATGACCAAGAAGTAGCAGATAGCGCCTGCTATCACCTACAGAAAGTTCCTGAGGGAAAAATGCTGTTAAACAATCCAGCTTCAGTATCACCTCAAGGACCTTGGTGACTCATTTTCTTTCCATTATCTGACGTTAGGGTGTGCGCTTTCCATCTTGTTTTCTGAGTCTGTCTGAGTGGATGCCAGTGAGTGGTGGTCCATGGCAGGCACCTGAGCCGAGCTGGAGAGCAGTGAGCCCCTGGGTGCCACACCCTGCCCACGCAGAAGACAGCTGCCGAGCAAGCCTGAGCCAGGGCTGAACTAAGATGTATGACAGCAGATGCCAGTCTTCAAGAGAGCCAATGACAAACCAAGATCGATGTTTCCAGATTCAGGGATAGAGGGGGGAGTATCCACAAGGGAATTTGGCGGGCATGGCACAGAAGTGCACCCAGGACTGCTGTGGGCTGCACACCTGGTGTGCCTCCGCCCCACCTTGGCTCTGTTGGCGTCTCTGTTACCAGCCAGCTCCCCCATGGCTGGGCTGGGCAGGAGGAGAACTGAGGTTCTTAGGACCCATCTTCTCCTGCTCGCAGAGAATGGCTAGGGCGCATGGAGGAGCTCTGCGCTCAGACTGCTTTCTCTGTGGCCGACATGCTCCTGCTGGACATGGACGGTGAAGCGTGTGGCTCCCATAGCCATGGGCAACCGTCCCGCCGTGCAAAGGACAGCAGCTGCGGGTGAAGCCAAGTGTGGCTGCAGCCGAGTGTCTAGACGGAAAGCATCATTAGCCAGGATGAGCCCACCCGGAGGCTTCGCCCGCCGTTGCGTCTCCTGTGGTGTGTGATAATCACATTCCTCTTTCTTTAGTGCTGAGTATGGGTTTTGTTGTTTACAGTAGAAATAGTTGTGAATGGTAAGATCAGCCTCCCTTTGAAGGGAGAATGTCATCCACCCCAATGCTGTGTATTTAGACCTATCTGCTTGGTCTTTGGTTCAAAACCACTGCTCATTTTATAAACAAGCTTCTCAGTGCTTTCCTTCAAGTGCGTGACATTCAGAACTCTCTTGATTTGATTTCAACTGATTCATTAAAGCCTACAATTATTCATTGTGAAAACAACCTCTCAGATGTTCTGAGGTGGATAGGAAACTTATTCAGAAATCACCACCTTCTGATGAACTCGACTTGGGCATCCAGGACCCCGGAAGGCCCTGTGTTGTTGGATCTACTGGGAGGGTCCATCCAGACTCCTTGCCACGTGTTACTTGAGTGGACCGAAGCTGCATCCGTGTGCTCGTCTGTTGCACCACACAGTCGGTCACACAGTCGATGGCTTTTTGTGTGTGCCGCGTGGTGAGGCACCTGCCGCTCTATAGAAATGGAGTTTCCACAGCAGGTGCAGGAAGCTCAGTGTGCTGACGCGTCTCACAGCGTCCAGGCATTCCCTCGCAGCCTTCAGCAGTGGTCGGCCCTGCCCTTTGCTGGGGCTTACAGCTCCAGCGTCTGCTGATGCTGGGCTTCCCGCGTGCCCTCGGGGTGAGCTGTAAAGACGCAGGCCACACTGCTGGTCCTGGTCCTGCCGTGTGTGTGTGTGTGTGTGTGTGTGTGGCTCCCAGGGAGATTGGCTGGGTGACTCCTGATCTCCTCTGCTTCTGGTTTCAGGTTCACATTTCCAAGCAGCCAAGTGTCTTAATGGAACAAGGCCCCAGCCTTGATTTCCTAAGTGACTAGGTCACTTCACAAGGTCTCAGGGAGAAGAAAAAGAACTCAAGCGAATGCCATTTGAGAGTTGTCAAGGTCTGTTTTCATCCGTGTGGTTTCTGGGAAATGCTTTCTGGGAGCTGCGCCTCTCCCAGCCCTGTCACAGGTGGGGCTCTCAGGAAGCACCTGCTGGGCTGCTGGGTGGGAGATGTCCTGTGGCTGAGCAGCTGGGAAGGGGAGCAGGAGGAAGCAGGCGCTGTCCCACGGCCAGAGTGCAGCAGCCCCTGGAATGAGCTTTGTGGCATCCAGCAGAGATGTCAGACTTTAACAAGCCTGCCTTGCTCAGTCACTGTCTGACACAGCCCCTGGGTCTGCCGTGGTGGGACCAGAGCAGCTGTCTGCGGCCAACGCAATCCTGACGGGCCCGCCGCGCAAAGGAAGCCTGCACCTCACAGGTGCACGACCAGGCTCGCTGTGCTCTCTGTGTGCCTCCCACACCGCCTTGCCGTGTCTCAGCACCGGCTCGTGTCCCCGAGGTATTGTTCGTAAGTGGCTGGTTTGGTCCTGTGCCTCTCAGCCTCCTTGTCCCTGTGAGGGACTTGCATGGCTCTGGTGTGGGTTCTCTGTGGAGACGGTGCTCTTGCTAGACTTTGGTGACTCCATAGTCACTCTGGTGACTCCTGGGCTCCCCTTTCATGTCCCAGGCATGCTGGAGACACCTCCAACTCGAGGCCACTCTGAATCCCCTCCATAGGGGGCCTCTTCTGCGCGCCCAGCTTTGCTCTGAAATGACCTGAATGCCTTCCCACGCGGCCCCTGCTCTTCCATGTGCTCGCCTCGAGTAGCATTCTGGATTCTGACCCAGGTCTTCACGCTCATGAGTTTATTAGCGGTTGCTCCCTCCTCTGACCAGCCCAGTGCACACACAGCCCTCGCTCGAGTAATGTACTTCCTTTGTGTGCTGGCTCAGTGCTCCCCTTGTTTCAGAAGTCTTCACGTTTTCTCTTTTACAGAGTGTTTGGTGGTTCATTAATGTTCCTTAAAAGCTGCGTTCTTGATGAGGTCTTCCTTTATAACTTCAAATTTGATACTACTTCCCTATCTTGCAAATCTTGATGTGCTCATTTTTTTTATTGCTCTTTTGAAATAAGTGAGGAATGTTTGGGTTTTGAAGTCAAATTCCTGCTTTAATAATACTTCTAATAATGTCTGTTGAATGTTTATTATGGACTGCACGCCATGTTGGACATTAGTGTTCAATAGTGAGAAACATGTCTGCACCTGCACCGAGCTCACTCCGGGGTAGACCGACACTCAGCCAATAATCAGACAAGCGAGCGTGTTCCTGGAACGACTTGTTCTCAGCATCTTGGGTATATGTAAGAGGGAAACTTGACAGCATCAAGAAGCCTAGAGGCTGCTGCCTGTAGGAGTCAACATTTGCTCTAGGATCTCCACGCTGCACAGGAGTGACTGTGTGCATGAGAAGGCAGCAGTGGAGGACAGCGGGGACTCGGGAGGCATCCCTGGAGAGTGGCCGCTGAGTGGCAGGAGCAGGGGAGGGGAGCAGCGTGGGAGGGAGGGGCCGCGTGTTAGGAAGTCACTGGGGAAGTTTCAGGTGGAGGTATAGCAGTAGGTTTTTCAGAGTGGAAAATGGAACAGAGCTGCCTTCACAGCATCAGCTGTGGCAGAGGCCTGGAGAGTGGACGGGCAGGCTATGGAGGTGGACCTCGGAGCGGGCCGGGAGATGGCGCTGCTCAGATCTGTGCAGGCGAGGGTCTGGGGTGCAGCTCAGTTCTTACTGTGTTCAGAAGGTGAGGTTTCAGGACGTGGGGTTCTTCTCACCTTGAGGGGCGAGAGCGTGGAAATGGGCAAAGCGATGCCACTGGGTCTGGGTTGCCTGGCTGCCCCAGGGTGTGGGGAGCTCCTGCTGGACAGCGTGTGGTGGTCAGGAGAGAGCACTGCTTGTTAGGTGTGAGTGCTTGAGGACGCAAGAGGAGGTCTGAAGTGAGGCAGAGGAGTTTGGTATCAGGGGCTCAGAAGATTTGTAGCTCAGACGAGACACCTAGCATTCAACTACAAGCAGAAATAAATTTCCAAGATTCAGCCTCAAGACTGCTGTGTAACTGTGGGAAGGGGTGTGTGTTCCTGGTGCCTAAGCGAATGGCCAGCAGGCGCTAAGCTTTTCATGCCCCTTTGCCTTGTGGGGCCGTGTGTGTCAGCCACCACCGGCACAACAGCACAGTGTGTGGGACAGCCTGCAGCTGCCTCTGGGCCTGTCTGCCCGGGCACACTCGTCTGTTAGAATGGGAACAGGAGCCGCCTGCTCGCTGGGCTCCACAGGACTTCTGGGAGCAGTCTGCACACCGCCCACCCTGGTGATCTGTCCGTACACCACCCACCCTGGAGACCTGTCCGTACACCACCCACCCTGGAGACCTGTCCATACACCGCCCACCCTGGAGACCTGTCCATACACTGCCCACCCTGGCGACCTGTCCGTACACCGCCCACCCTGGAGACCTGTCTGTACACCGCTCACTCTGGAGACCTGTCTGTACACCGCCCACCCTGGAGACCTGTCCGTACACTGCCCACCCTGGTGACCTGTCCGTACACCACCCACCCTGGAGACCTGTCCATACACCGCTCACTCTGGAGACCTGTCCATACACCACCCACCCTGGAGACCTGTCTGTACACCGCCCACCCTGGAGACCTGTTCGTACACCACCCACTCTGGAGACCTGTCCATACACTGCCCACCCTGGAGACCTGTCTGTACACCGCCCACCCTGGTGACCTGTCCGCACACCACCCACCCTGGCGACCTGTCCGCACACCGCCCACCCTGGCGACCTGTCCGCACACCGCCCACCCTGGCGACCTGTCCGCACACCGCCCACCCTGGAGACCTGTCCGTACACCGCTCACTCTGGTGACCTGTCCGTACACCACCCACCCTGGAGACCTGTCCATACACCGCTCACTCTGGAGACCTGTCCATACACCACCCACCCTGGAGACCTGTCTGTACACCGCCCACCCTGGAGACCTGTTCGTACACCACCCACTCTGGAGACCTGTCCATACACTGCCCACTCTGGTGACTCGTCTGTACATAACCCACCCTGGTGACTTGTCCGTACACCGCCCACCCTGGAGACCTGTTCGTACACCACCCACTCTGGAGACCTGTCCATACACTGCCCACCCTGGAGACCTGTCTGTACACCGCCCATCCTGGTGACCTGTCCGCACACCATCCACCCTGGCGACCTGTCCGCACACCGCCCACCCTGGCGACCTGTCCGCACACCGCCCACCCTGGAGACCTGTCCGCACACCTCCCACCCTGGAGACCTGTCCGTACACCGCTCACTCTGGTGACCTGTCCGTACACCACCCACCCTGGAGACCTGTCCGCACACCGCCCACCCTAGTGATCTGTCTGTACACCACCCACCCTGGAGACCTGTCCATACACCGCTCACTCTGGAGACCTGTCCATACACCACCCACCCTGGAGACCTGTCCGTACACCGCCCACTCTGGTGACTCGTCTGTACATAACCCACCCTGGTGACTTGTCCATACACCGCCCACCCTGGAGACCTGTTCGTACACCACCCACTCTGGAGACTTGTCCATACACCGCCCACCCTGGAGACCTGTCCATACACCGCTCACCCTGGAGACCTGCTGTATACAGCCCACCCTGGAGACCTGTCTGTACACCGCCCACCCTGGAGACCTGTCCGTACACCAAACCACCCTGGCGACCTGTCCGCACACCAAACCACCCTGGTGACCTGTCCATACACCGCCCACCCTGGAGACCTGTCCATACACCGCCCACCCTGGAGACCTGTCCGTACACCGCTCACTCTGGAGACCTGTCCATACACCACTCTGGTGACCTGTCTGTACACCGCCCACCCTGGTGACCTGTCCATACACCGCTCACTCTGGAGACCTGTCCATACACCACTCTGGTGACCTGTCCATACACCGCCCACCCTGGAGACCTGTCCGTACACCGCCCACCCTGGAGACCTGTCCATACACCACTCTGGAGACCTGTCCGTACACCGCCCACCCTGGTGACCTGTCCGTACACCGCTCACTCTGGAGACCTGTCTGTACACCGCCCACCCTGGTGACCTGTCTGTACACCACCCACCCTGGTGACCTGTCCGTACACCGCTCACTCTTGAGACCTGTCCATACACCGCCCACCCTGGAGACCTGTCCATACACCACTCTGGTGACCTGTCTGTACACCACCCATCCTGGTGACTTGTTGGCGCCATGGTGTTTTGAGATGTTTTAGTCTCAGCAGTTTAGCTTGTCCTTAAACATCCCAGAGCTCAGTTATCAGTATATTGGACCTGTAGCTCTGGAGAAGCTCACAGGTGATGGGCACAATGCATGGTGTGTTTTCTTGGCTCGCGGTGTCATCTAGACAGTTGTTTGCATTCGGATTCATCCTGCACGTTAGGTTTCCTTGTTCCTGTGTACTGTGCAGCTCAGCGTGCTGCAGTCAGACCCCAGTGCCCCAGGCTCAGACCTTGAGGGTCTCCTGTCAACACTGCCTGTCATAGCCAAGCACCCTGATGGTTCGATTCCCTGATGAGTGCCAGTTCCATACCATTTACTTTCATTTCCCCAAGTGCCTAACACAAAGCCCCTCATATCCATTTACGTCCTCAGAATACAGCTTGGACATCCCCCAGAAAACAGCCCCCGCTTTCCTAAAACTCAGTGGTGAGAGTAGATGCAGAGAATCCTGGCTGTCTGCTCCGTCCCAGTGAACCTGACCCCAGCCCCCACCGCTCGCAGACCTGGGGGTCAGCGCAGGGGCCAGCAGGGAGCCGCAGCAGCCCACAGAGCTGTGTGGCACTACAGTCTGCTATCCCCATGCCACTCCTCTCAGAGAGCGTTAGCTAGGTCCTGCTCAGCTACGAGGGGCAGCCCGCGCCTAGACTCAGTGGTTTAAACACTTGTCAACATCCAACCATGATGTTTGCTGTGTCGTCATAATCCCGTTTTCTCATCCTGATGCCACTGTTCCTCCATGAGTATTCACGTGGCTTTGCCAAGGAAGAACTGAGATAAAGAAAACTTAACCCGAGAATCAGATTCGTATTCACTTGGGCAGGCGTGGATGGGGAAGTTCATTTTGGCTGAGCCCAGGAGCTTTTTGATTTGCTTCCTTATTAATGTTTTCCTTGTAATCATTAATACACTTTTATTGCATCCTGGGAACAATGTAGGAGTTAAATATGGCCGTTAAATAAATGGAGGCCTGCAGTTCAGCTTCCCTGCTACTGTGCACATGGCAGGAGCTAGCACAGAAACAGACGTGTAAATCACTCGTCGGCGTCACACCTGCCTCTCAGCTCACAGTCGGCATGCAGCCCACTCGCTTCAGTCATGCACGATGGATTAGATTGGCACGTGCTGACCCCCAGCTACAACCACACTGACGAAAGGTGTCCTGGAAACAGCACACACAGGACACTGCGTTGTGCCTGCTGTCTGAGCACTGCAGGATGCTGCCTCTCGGGAATTCTTTCGCTTTCCTGTTCACAAAAGCCTGGTCCCTTTCCGACACACACAGAGCCGAGTTCTACCGGATTGGTAGTGTGTGTGCTGTAAATCACCGTGACCTCTCAGTGTCCCTAGTGCCAAGCTGCAACAAGGCGATAGTGCTGGCCCTGAACACCGGCCCTGTTTGCATCCCCTTAGCCCAGGCACCGCCTCAGAAGCACCTGGACCTGTGGGAAGTTCGGTGGGGGCCGTTCTCTGATGAGACCCCTGGGTGCTTCAGGGTCTGTGTTTACCTCCAACGCTGCTAACACAGTGCATGGGCTTAGACCACATCACTCCAGGAAATCATCAGCATATCAAGAAAAGAGAATCAAACTAATGAAATGAACCGCGTCATAAAGGATATTATTACGTAGGCAGTACTTACTGAACTCTCAGGCACTACGTGGTCTCTGTTGTACTTCCCCAGTGCACCAGCGGCCTCACTGAGTCCTGGAGCTTGGGCACTATCAGTGTACCCACTTTACAGTTGGTGAGCTTGAGGCCTGTTCTTCCAGAACTGGTGAGGATGCAGTGTGAGGGCCAAGCAGTCTGTGTGCTCTCGGACTCTTCCTCCACTCTGTCCAGGCGTTTGCTGGTGGCCGCCACTCTCTGATGTGACCACGCACACTCCCCAGGGGACTCTGTAGACACTCCAATGGCAGGTGCGAGGACACAGGTGGCTGAGACACGAGGAGCTGCATGCAAGAGGGTGGCTCTGAGGGCCAGGGTCAGATCCAGGCATGGACGCTGGCCTCATGCTTGCCTGGAGGGGGGTGGCTCTGAGAGCCAGGGTCAGATCCAGCATGGATGCTGGACTCATGCTTGCCTGGAGGGGGTCGTCTGAGAGCCAGGGTCAGATCCAGGGATGGACGCTGGACTCAAGCTTGCCTGGAGGGGGCGTCTCTGAGAGCCAGGGTCAGATCCAGGGATGGACGCTGGACTCATGCTTGCCTGGAGGGGGCGTCTCTGAGAGCCAGGGTCAGATCCAGGGATGGACGCTGGACTCAAGCTTGCCTGGAGGGAGCATCTCTGAGAGCCAGGGTCAGATCCAGGGATGGACGCTGGACTCATGCTTGCCTGGAGGGGGCGTCTCTGAGAGCCAGGGTCAGATCCAGGGATGGACGCTGGACTCAAGCTTGCCTGGAGGGAGCGTCTCTGAGAGCCAGGGTCAGATCCAGGGATGGACGCTGGACTCATGCTTGCCTGGAGGGGGCGTCTCTGAGAGCCAGGGTCAGATCCAGGGATGGACGCTGGACTCAAGCTTGCCTGGAGGGAGCGTCTCTGAGAGCCAGGGTCAGATCCAGGGATGGACGCTGGACTCATGCTTGCCTGGAGGGGGTCGTCTGAGAGCCAGGGTCAGATCCAGGGATGGACGCTGGACTCATGCTTGCCTGGAGGGGGCGTCTCTGAGAGCCAGGGTCAGATCCAGGGATGGACGCTGGACTCAAGCTTGCCTGGAGGGGGGTGGCTCTGAGAGCCAGGGTCAGATCCAGCATGGATGCTGGACTCATGCTTGCCTGGAGGGGGTCGTCTGAGAGCCAGGGTCAGATCCAGGGATGGACGCTGGACTCAAGCTTGCCTGGAGGGGGCGTCTCTGAGAGCCAGGGTCAGATCCAGGGATGGACGCTGGACTCATGCTTGCCTGGATGGTGGCCAAGGAGCACGCCCACCAGGAAGAGAGGGTCACAGGTGTGAAGTAGTCTGGTTGTGCAGAGTCTCAACAGCAGGGCCAGGTGGGCTTCCCTTGCTCTTGCTGGGAGCAACCCCGCAGTGGGCCTGGAAGGCAGAGCAAGGTGCAAGACTGACGCTGCTCTGTGTCCCTGCTCGGGACACTGACCCTCTCAGAAGCATGAGCCAGGGCGATGCAGAGTGAACACCTAGCAGTTGCTGTTCAGTAAAGAAAGGACTTCCTGTGTGACCTCAGTCCACCTGCCTGATCTGGATTCAGACGTAGTAGTAAAGTGAAGTTAGAAAGTTACTCAGAGTGCCTCCTATCACGGTGATTAAGAAATACACATTTCCCTGACCTTTGATACTTCATGTACATTGATCTGTGTCTTCTATTCCTGTGCTTAGGAAATTGATCACAGGTAACTCACAATGGGAATAATAGTGTTCCATCCTGTATTTCTCGTGTTCTTTAGATGGAGCATTTGAAAGATAAATGTTTAGACGTCATAAGTCTTTGAAAGGCATGTGCACACGGCTTCACCCATTCACACACACATGATCTGGATTTAAAAGTTGGTGGAAAAAGTCTGCTATGAAAAACCCATTCAGGGGTATCAAAATACTTCTGCACCAAAGTGCATTTATCTTTTAATTCCAGTTTTTTGATGGCAAAGTTAAAAGAGCACTGATTTTTGAGGGCAAGGATGGAGCGTGCTACCTTGAGAGCTCCCGTGCAGACGTCGCTGGGGCTCCACAGAGAAGCCCACGGCTGTCATGTGCAGTGTGCAGGTCAGGACGTCTGCTTTCCTAGAGCTTGTGGGGTGCTCCTGTATACACACAAGAGTGTGTGCCCCTGTGTGAAAGGATGTGTGTGTGTGTGTTGCAATAAAAAGAGCTTTTCTCAAGGACCACAAAGCTGGGAAAAGGTTAAACCAAGGACAGCCAGACAGAACAGGCTGGGTAAGGGTAGGTGTCTCGAGTATATGTTGTTCTGGGCAAACTTTTCGGTTGTGAAATGAAAACACAGGCGGTGACTGCTCATACCCGTCTCGAGACCAGTATGTGCCGTAATTCCCTCCATGTCTGTGTTTCTAGGAAGCACACAATGAAATTTCTGACCTTTTTCTTTTTTTGGCTACCGTAAGTGCAACAGGAAAAGGTATACATAATAGCAAAAAACCCTGGATTTATAATCAGACCATCTGCAAATAAAGCTCCAACCTGAGTGATTACTGGCTGTGTAAATTTTCTTTTTTTATAAGATTTTATTAATTTATTTGAGAAGTAGAATTATAGACAGTAAGAGGGAGAGGCAGAGAGAAAGGTCTTCCTTCCGTTGGTTCACTCCCCAAATGGCTGGAATGGCCGGAGCTGCAATGATCTGAAGCCAGGAGCCAGGTGCTTCTTTCTGGTCTCCCACGTGGTGCAGGGGCCCAAGGACGTGGGCCATCTGCCACTGCTTTCTCAGGCTGTAGCAGAAAGCTGGACTGGAAGAGGAGCAGCTGGGACTAGAACTGGTGCCTATATGGGATGCCGGTGCCACAGGCGGAGGATTAACCCACTGCTATCAATTTTCAGACTTGAAGTTTTTGAGCTTCCGTCTCTGAGGTAAAGCGCAGACACTGGCTACTTGCCCGTGCTGCTGAGACTGCCCCTGGCAAAGCAGGGAGCAAAGAGAAGCTTTCAAGAAGATGTCCAATTACTGCTCACTGACCAGAGTCTACAAGCAAATAGCCCTTTGTGAAAGACCCTGAGCGTTCCTTGCCGGCTGCTTCCTCATCAGAGGGTGGCAGTGGCTGCCAGGGCACCCTGGCGACGTCCGGGGGGGGGGGGCAGGAGCTGCGTGCCCCGTGCCCTCTGCCACGCTGCCTCCCATGTGTGCAGTGCCCCCTCCCTGCGGGTTCAGCCTCACCGTTCTGGGTCCACCTAACACAGCAGTGCCACTCGGCTGCCAGTCCCCTTTTAGGCTTTCACAGTCAGAAGTGTGGACCCAGAGGCAGGGCGCAAGACCCCCTGCAGGGCCACCTTGCAGAGTCCGCGTAGAATCTGTGTGAAACCCACGGCACTGAAGGCTTCTCCTTCAAAACACCCTGGGAAACAGGGTAAAAAGAAATGTTGGAATAAATGCAGAAAAACAAAACTTCAAGATAAAAAGTTCCCCTTTGGAGAAACAAGGCAGAACCAAACCTGAAAGAGAATAGTGACTGAAAAAAATCTTTTTAAAGAAAAACAGAAATAAAAGAAAATTTGAAAGTGCTCCACAGCGAATGGCTTTTGAGGAACGCGCTCTCCCCGGATGTGTTACTTCAAAAGCTCGGCACATTCGCCCTGTGTTTGAAGTCAGATCAGTGTTCAGGAATGGTTATAGTGTGGCCGGAAGCAAAACTGCCACTTTGTTGTTGTTTAAGAAAAAAGTGTGCGAGGCCACAAAGGTGGGAGAATGTCTCTAAATGAAGAATTCCAGGGGTAGGGGGTGTCCTGCAGCCCCCAGGTACAGAAGCAAAAGGCACGAGCAGCTAAATGCAGTGCCTTGTGCAGGTCCAAGGTACTCAGGAGACCCAGCACATCTGTAGCTCAGGGGGAGCTCCCAGCAGCCCCCCTGCACCCTTCCTGTGTGCCCCCAGGACGCCTTTGAAGACACTGGAAATGAGGGACACACAGGCAACAGGGAAGCGGAGGCACGGTGGTCTCTTTGGAAGGTGTCCCGGAGGAGGCCAAACCCTGGAATGCAGGGGAAGACACAAAGGTTGGTGATGGAAACCTGCATCCAGAGCAGAGGCGCGCTGGCCGTGGACTGGCCCGGGAGGAGCTGTGGGCGCGACTCCCGCACAGCACAAACAGAACTGGCGGGGCACTGTTCTCAGGAGGGCTAGCGTGAAATCTGTGAGTAGTCCCCGTGCCAGTGCCCTGCGGAGACTAAACCAGAGGGCCAGAGACAGCTGGCCTGGTGCCAGCCCTGGAAGTAATGCCCGAGTGTCTCTCCAGACTCACTTCACTCAGTAGTCACTATTTCTTTTCCTTTTCCCAATTATTGGTTTATTTGAAAACCAGAGTGACAGAAGAGACAGGAAGAGGAAAAGGTCCTTCATTGTCCAAATGTCTGTAACAGCCAGGGCTAGGCCCTGCAAACATCAGGAGCCCCAGCCAGGTATCCCACATGAGCAGCAAGGGCCCGGGAAGTTCTGCAGGAAGCTAGTTTGGTACGAGAGATGGAGCTTGGTCCCAGGCTCTCCAGCATGGGATGTGTTTGTCCTAGACTGGGACGGCCCAGTGCCAGTGTGTGTCACAGTGGTCTCGGATCCTCATCTGGGAGCACGTGGTTATTATGTCTCACCCTGTTCTCTGGTTGCTGTAGTGTGTTGCATGCTGGAGCCTGCTGTGTAGGATGCACTGTGCTCTGGCTGTCCCTGGCTCCACCCAGGAGGATATTAACAAACCCTCAGCCCCCAGGGGCTGCCCTTGCCTGTGCTCTCCGGCTTGGATGCTGCCAGAGGACTCACTCACACTGATAAAGAGAGCCAATGTCTTCATCCTTTTAAGTTGCAAGGAACAGTCAGAAAAACTACAATGTATTCTTTTATAAGAAACACGAAAGCATTTGAATAATTTAATAGTAGCCATTTAAATGTTCATGTGTATTTTACACGTATTTTCTTATATTTCCAAAAGTAAATCAAAGAAGAGAGTGGGTATATCCTCCTACCATTTTTCCTGGAAAATAGTACTTAGAAAATGCAGAAAACTAAAGTCATCCTATCTGTGTTAACAGATACAATGGTCAAACACATGGTGCAGATTAAAGTTTCTAAGAGAAATGCAAAATAAGACAGCAAAATTTGTTTTGTAACTTAAATAATCAAGATACATCATCTGACTCTTGTTTATTGCTTTTTAAAAAAGACTTATTTATTTATTTGAAAGTCAGAGTGACACAGAGAGAGAAGGAGAGGCTGAGAGAGAGAGAGGTCTTCCATCCACTGGTTCATTCCCCCATTGGCTGCAACAGCCGGAGCTGCACAGATCTGAAGCCAGGATCCAGGAACATCTTCTAGGACTCCCATGTGGGTGCAGGGGCCCAATGATGGACTTGAGCCTTCTTCTACTGCTTTCCCAGGCCATAGCAGAGAGCTGGGTTGGAAGTGGAGCAGCTGGGTCTCAAACGGGTGGCCAGATGGGATGCCAGCACTGTAGGCGGCAGCTTTACCCACCTTGCCACAATACTGGCCCTGTTAATTGCTTTAAAAATTTTTATTAATATGAAAACAGATTTCATATATTTCGTAGGAAACTTCTAAGATTATAATTATGCTTCCCTCCCTCCCCCATCCCGTCTTCCACCCTTGATCCCCCTCCCTCCTTCCTTTTTTGTTTTTCTTTAATTTTTGCAAAGAAATAGTTTCACTTCCCTCTATAATTACAGACTTAATGCACACTAACCATGATATTCAACTAGGAAACAGTAGGAAGACCACAGTTCCACAGGAGTATGAACAAGGACTAAAAACAGCACTGTTAGCACAACTGTCCAGTTCATGCCTGTCCATTTTTTTTTGTTCTGCATTAACTGCCACATGTCAGAGACAACATATTTATCTTTTTGAGATTGGCTTATTTAACTAAACATGATGGTTTCCAGTTGCATTCATTTTGTTGTGAAAGACAGTATTTCATTCATTTTTTTTACTGCTGAGTAATATTCCATAGTGTATATATATACACCATGTTGTCTTTATCCAGTCATCCATTGATGGACATCTGGTTGATTCCATATCTTAGCCATTGAAAATTGAGCTGCTATAAATATGGGGGTACAGATAGCTCTTGTGTATGCCAATTTCATTTCATTTGGATAAATTTCTGGCAGTGGGAAGGCTGGGTCAGCTGGTAGATGTGTTTCTGATTTCTGAGGTATCTCCATACTGCCTTCCATAATGGTTGTAGTAGTTTGCATTCCCACCAGCAGTGTACCTTGTGTATTTCTGTTCCTGAAGCACACATAACTGGGTGGTGTTGGTTGGAAGTACAATTTAAAAAGAACTCCCCAGGGCCAGCGCTGTGGCGCGGTGAGTTAAAGCCCGAGCCTGCAATGCAAGCATCCCACATGGTGCCAGTTTGAGTCCTGAATGCTCCTCTTCTGATCCAGCTCTCTGCTATGGCCTGGGAAAGCAGTAGAAGATGGCCCAAGTTCTGTGGTCCCTGCACTCACATGGGAGACACGGAAGAAGCTCCTGGCTCCTGGCTTTGGATCAGCTCAGCTCTGGCTGTTGCGGTCATTTGGGGAGTGAAGCAGTGGAATGGAAGACCTCTCTCTCTGGCTTTACCTCTTCTGTATCTCTCTCTTTCAAATAAAATAAAATAACTCTTAAAGAAAAGAATTCCCCTTAGATTCTTTGTTACATAACTCCAATGTTGCATTTTTAAGTAAATATTTGAAAGAGATTATAGTTAAGTGAGATTCTAGCTGCTGTTACCACAAAAACAAAACAAAAACAAAAAAGTGATTGTGTGAGATCATGGATGCATTAATTTGCTTCACTAGAGTAATTTATTTTTTCTTTCTTTCTTTCTTTCTTTCTTTTCTTTTCTTTTCTTTTCTTTTCTTTCTCCCTCCCCCTCCCCCTCCTCCTCCCTCCTCCTCTCCCTCCCTCCGTCCCTCCCTCTCTCCTTCCCTCCTTCCTTCCTTCCTTCCTTCCTTCCTTCCTTCCTTCCTTCCTTCCTTCCTTCCTCTTTATCTGTTTATTATGTTTTGCAAATAGAAATTAACTATGTAAAGGTACTGCTGTGCTTCTAAGGGGAAAAGTACACATCTTAAATATTTAGCAACAGGAGAGTTTCTGTGTAAATGACTCCATGTTGTTTCATTTGATGAATACTAGGTAGCCTCTAAAATAATACATTTAAACTACATAGTAACATGGAAAATTTACAGTAAATTAATAGGTGAAATGAACTATTTGGTGTGTACTTTTATTCCCAAATCTAATTTTAGGTGAAGATGTGTACTTAAAATCACAAAAGACTAAAGAATGGAACATGAGAATAATTGGCTTCTGGCGGTAACAGATTGGAGTCACTCTGGTCCTTTTGCTAACGTGGCATCCTCGTGATGCTATGGAATTACGCCTGTCACAGTGGTGGAACTAGTGCCCCTTTATTCCAGCTTCCTGGCCTCTGCTCGCTGTCCCCCACCTTGGAATTCCAAGCCCCAGGTGCCCGTGGGGCTTCTTCATGCACCTTCTCTTGGGTCTTTCTTCAGTTCAGTGGTCACCAGCTTAGTGAGACTGAGCTGCCACCCTGTATAAAATTGTAAATTTTGCTGCCTGCCAACTGCTCCTACCTCTCACTCCTTAATCCGTCACTCTGTAACAGACTGCCTGGTGGACTTGTTCATGCAGTTTCCTTTCCGTTTCCCGTTGAAAAGATGGAGTGAAGCCCATACATCCCTGCAGGACAGCAGGCTGCTCCACGGCCACTATCTCTGGTGGTCCCCTCAGTTGTCCTCGCTTCCAGTCACCTGCTTTTGGGAAGGTTCAGAAATTAATACAGATGAGTGATTGAATGGAGGGCTAGGTCTGTGGGAGATTGTATGATACAATACGCATAAAACGATGTCAGCAAGGTGGTAAATAAGTGTTTGCTGTAATTTTTTCATCATCGTAGTTTGAAGACTTTCATATGAAATGCTACGAAAGATCCTGTTAAATAAAGAGGAGGAACCTGTGTCCATCTGTGTTGGATAAACTACCACAAGATTGTTGTGTACAACAGGGAGCTGGGAGCGCTGCTGCAACATCCACTGATGGGGAGTGAAGGATGGCGTTGTACTTGTTAAGTGCTGGGCACCACGCTTTCTGAGAAGTGACTCAGGGTGGCTCTTGTGCCTGGGTGGACTGGGCCTCTGTTGGGTGCCTGCTCCCACGTCACAGTGCACGTTCGAGTCCTGGCTCCTCCTCGTGCAGTGCAGCTTGCAAACAGTGCTCCTGAGAAGGCATCAGATGGTGGCTCATGACACCATGTGGGAAATAGGAAGGAGTCCTGGGTTCCTGCATTTGGCTTGCCTCATCCCCGCCGTTTCAGACATTTGGGGAGTCAGCCAGTGAGTGAAACATCTCTTTCCCCTCCCCCTCCCTTCCTCATTCCCCCCCCCCCCCCGCCTCTTCCTATATTCTGATTTTCAACTAAATGAATCTTTAAAAAGTAAAAGAGAACTCACATTTTACAAAGTCTTATTTAATTTCTCCCTGGATGAAATGCTACTGTGCCTGGTCTTTCCTTTGAAGCAAGTCAGCACAAGAAGGAAGTAAAACAAGAACTTCCAAGCATTGGTAACTGTAATCGACAACAAGTAGGCAAGGTATCTTATGGCATTCCTTCTCTCTTGTGTTCATTTGGAAGTTTCTACAATGTAAACTGAAACAGTGCTCTGTGTTTCACTCTCGCTTCTCATGGGATTTGAATCCTGTTTAATTTTACCCAGTTAGTGGGACAGGTTCTACAAGTGCTGTATTTCCAGTACCTACCTAACATAGTGCCATATCAGGCCATTTGCCCCTTTGTTGAATTTGGTTCAAGCAGGAGTAACACAGGGATCCAAATACTAACTGAATTTCTTGTGGTGAAGCTCCTTTAAATTTTTCGGTGTTCTTCCATTAAATAACACAGGTAGAAGTCAGCTTCCCTAAGTGAGATCATCTGTCTGTAACCCTCAGAATGGACTGTGAGTATAAAAGTTGTATTGGGGGAAGGTAGCTGGTGCAGCCGTGAGATGACACTTGGGAGACCTGCATTCTCGTTAAAGTGCCTGAGTCTGAGTGATGCCTCTGCTTCCAGTTCAGCCTCCTGCTAAGGTACACCGCGAGCCACAGCCGCAGATGGTACAAGTGCCTGCCACCCAGGTGAGGACCCGTGTGGATCCTCAGGCTCCTGGCTTCCAGCTGGCTCAGCCCTGGTTGTTGTGGGCATTTGGGGGCATGAGTCATTCCTGTCTTTCTCTCTCTCCATGTGTGCCTTTTAAATAAATATAAATAAAAAAAACTTAAAGTATAATGTTAAGAACAGTGTTATAAATCTCCTCACATCTAATTAACTGCATTTTCCAGCAGTTTTGAATTTGACAATGTATCCGTAGCAAGAAAGAACTAAGTGTTGTTTGTACTTCTCTTGACGTAACTGAGCTTTTTTTCACTCCACCTACAAACTATGCCACCACGTGGGTTGTCCAGCTGTGTGGATCAAGTTACAGCTGTGACAATTGTGGAGCCTTCACTTAAAGTCTACAGAAGAACGGCAGTCCCACTGTTGTCTGGCTGTCACACAGGTGGTGGAGTTCTTAGGGCCGGAAGTGTGTTGTCCCTGCTACACGTGTGTCGATGCTGTGTCACTGCCATGCTTCCTGCTCAGGCCCCAGTGGAGGTTCGGGGGGAAGGAGTCCACATCAGAGTGGTTCCGAGGGGGCAGGCCCTGAGCAGGCTGCACAGCTGCTGCTGCTGTTGGCCTCGGTGAGCAACGGGCCTGTCCCATTGACGGACACATGGGTTGGTTGTTTCAGAACCAAGGACAGTTCACAGCCTTCCCCTTATTAAACCATATGTGGTTTTAAAGTAAAATTCTAATATTAATGTTTTTTGGGTAAAAGAAATTGTTTTATCCTCTGTGTACCAAGCCAATTTGGAATGTGTGCTTTTCCTATAAAGGATGTTTTTTTGTCATTTAATTACGCATTGCATCATTTGCCTCAGATAGGCAATTTTCTAAGTCATACAACTTTAGTCCTTCAAGTAAGCTAGGAGTTCACCTCATGGTACTGCAAACTCGTAATTACAGAACCCACAGATTACCTGAAGAGCAGAAGGGAGACGGGAGACATCCTTTCAGATCCTCCTTACAGTCACAGGATTGATTCTGAACAGTGCCCAGCACCTCTCTATTTATCTGGCAAATGATAAAAAGCAATACTTGGTTTAATTGCTGGTACTGTTTAGCAACCCATGGAATGAAAAACTCCATTTTCTCAACTGAGCTTTCAAAGAATATTATTTTGCCACCTGTCCCCCAAAACACAATCAACAGCTGAGGTGGGAGTGCATTGTTTAACAAGTTACTACTGCATTTCTGTGTATGCAAGTTACATGCAGTTTGAAAGGAAGTTGTTTCTTGCTTACAAGAGCAGGCCACTAATTCAGTGCAGTATAAAGAGAGTGGAAAGAGGAAATGGTACATTAAATACGCTTTGGAGGAGGACAACGAATTACCATACATAGAACTGCAGGAGAACATGGAATTACCATATATAGAACTTCAGGAGAACATGGACTTGCCATATGTAGAACTTCAGGAGAACATGGAGTTACCATATGTAGAACTTCAGGAGAACATGGACTTGCCATATGTAGAACTTCAGGAGAACATGGAGTTACCATATGTAGAACTTCAGGAGAACATGGAGTTACAGTACGTAGAACTTCAGGAGAACATGGAGTTATCATATGGAGAACTTCAGGAGAACATGGAGTTACAGTACGTAGAACTTCAGGAGAACATGGAGTTATCATATGGAGAACTTCAGGAGAACATGGAGTTAAAGTATGTAGAACTTCAGGAGAACATGGAGTTACAGTACGTAGAACTTCAGGAGAACATGGAGTTATCATATGATCATATGTAGAACTTCAGGAGAATATGGAGTTACCGTATGTAGAACTTCAGGAGAACATGGAGTTACCGTATATAGAACTTCAGGAGAACATGGAGTTATCGTATGTAGAACTTCAGGAGAACATGGACTTGCCATATGTAGAACTTCAGGAGAACATGGACTTGCCATATGTAGAACTTCAGGAGAACATGGAGTTACCATATGTAGAACTTCAGGAGAACATGGAGTTACCGTATGTAGAACTTCAGGAGAACATGGAGTTACCGTATGTAGAACTTCAGGAGAACATGGAGTTATCGTATGTAGAACTTCAGGAGAACATGGAGTTACCATATGATCATATGTAGAACTTCAGGAGAATATGGAGTTACCATATGTAGAACTTCAGGAGAACATGGAGTTACCGTATGTAGAACTTCAGGAGAACATGGAGTTACCGTATGTAGAACTTCAGGAGAACATGGAGTTATCGTATGTAGAACTTCAGGAGAACATGGACTTGCCATATGTAGAACTTCAGGAGAACATGGAGTTACCGTATGTAGAACTTCAGGAGAACATGGAGTTATCGTATGTAGAACTTCAGGAGAACATGGAGTTACCGTATGTAGAACTTCAGGAGAACATGGAGTTACCGTATGTAGAACTTCAGGAGAACATGGAGTTACCATATGTAGAACTTCAGGAGAACATGGAGTTAAAGTATGTAGAACTTCAGGAGAACATGGAGTTATCGTATGTAGAACTTCAGGAGAACATGGACTTGCCATATGTAGAACTTCAGGAGAACATGGAGTTACCATATGTAGAACTTCAGGAGAACATGGAGTTACAGTACGTAGAACTTCAGGAGAACATGGAGTTATCATATGGAGAACTTCAGGAGAACATGGAGTTACAGTACGTAGAACTTCAGGAGAACATGGAGTTATCATATGGAGAACTTCAGGAGAACATGGAGTTAAAGTATGTAGAACTTCAGGAGAACATGGAGTTACAGTACGTAGAACTTCAGGAGAACATGGAGTTATCATATGATCATATGTAGAACTTCAGGAGAATATGGAGTTACCGTATGTAGAACTTCAGGAGAACATGGAGTTACCGTATATAGAACTTCAGGAGAACATGGAGTTATCGTATGTAGAACTTCAGGAGAACATGGACTTGCCATATGTAGAACTTCAGGAGAACATGGACTTGCCATATGTAGAACTTCAGGAGAACATGGAGTTACCATATGTAGAACTTCAGGAGAACATGGAGTTACCGTATGTAGAACTTCAGGAGAACATGGAGTTATCGTATGTAGAACTTCAGGAGAACATGGACTTGCCATATGTAGAACTTCAGGAGAACATGGAGTTATCGTATGTAGAACTTCAGGAGAACATGGAGTTAAAGTATGTAGAACTTCAGGAGAACATGGAGTTACCATATGTAGAACTTCAGGAGAACATGGAGTTACCGTATGTAGAACTTCAGGAGAACATGGAGTTATCATATGGAGAACTTCAGGAGAACATGGAGTTACAGTACGTAGAACTTCAGGAGAACATGGAGTTATCGTATGTAGAACTTCAGGAGAACATGGAGTTAAAGTATGTAGAACTTCAGGAGAACATGGAGTTACAGTACGTAGAACTTCAGGAGAACATGGAGTTATCATATGATCATATGTAGAACTTCAGGAGAATATGGAGTTACCGTATGTAGAACTTCAGGAGAACATGGAGTTACCGTATGTAGAACTTCAGGAGAACATGGAGTTATCGTATGTAGAACTTCAGGAGAACATGGAGTTACCATATGTAGAACTTCAGGAGAACATGGAGTTAAAGTATGTAGAACTTCAGGAGAACATGGAGTTATCGTATGTAGAACTTCAGGAGAACATGGAGTTACAGTACGTAGAACTTCAGGAGAACATGGAGTTATCATATGATCATATGCAGAACTTCAGGAGAACATGGAGTTATCGTATGTAGAACTTCAGGAGAAAATGAGTTACCATATGTAGATCATCAGGAGAACATGGCATTATCATATGATCATATGTAGAACTCCAGGAGAAGATGGAGTTATCATATGTAGAACTTCAGGAGAACATGGATTTATCGTATGTAGAACTTTAGGAGAACATGGAGTTATCATATGATCATATGTAGAACTGCAGGAAATCATGGAGTTTCCATATGTAGAACTGCAGGAGAATATGGAGTTTTCATATGATCATATGTAGAACTCCAGGAGAACATGGATTTATCATATGTAGAACTCCAGGAGGACATGGATTTATCATATGTAGAACTTCACTTGTTTGGAGACAGATCAGCTTTTGGTGACTGCCTTAGCGACCTTACTGTGTGACTTTGAAATCTAGAGTGGGTTTGGTTATGAGCATTTGGTTTTGTTCAGCTTTTAGCAAGATAGTTTCCTTGCTCATTTTCTGAGACTGAACGCACCAGCAGTTGGCTGCTAGCTCCCCTGCAGTGGACAGGGATCAGCAGGGCTGCAGATAGCCTGGCTGCTAGGTCTATAGCGGATACCTGTGGGAGTTGGAATTGCGAGAGGTCTTTCCGGGGACATTCTGCAACATGGGACTTAGGCCATTTCACCCTTCTTTAAGCAGGGCTCCAAGGTGGAAGAACACTTTGTCATTTTCCTGTCTGGGTTTCAAGCTGAGTTAAGGATTCCATTTCCATATGAGGTTGCAGGAGGCAGTATGCAAATGCGGTTCATGTCTGTAGGGGAGAAATCACAGACAGAAAAGCATGGCCTTGGGTGTAGAGGCAGGAAAGCGCCACTCTGTGGTCTCTGAGTGTGTGCAGACTTCCACTTCAACACTGGCACGTGTGTCAACACAGGGCCTGCTCCTGAGGCTGTGGGTTACCTAAGCCCAGTCTCTGAAGAGCGCTTTCCTGCACAAAACATGGTTTTATGTCTGTAGCTCATTATACTGACAGTGTTGTCACTAAAGTGAACTAAGCTGAACTGACTGTGTAGAAATGTTTGCAATGGCAAAAAGAAAAAAAGGAATAGTGATCCTCGGATTACTTGAAGTAGTTAGTTTGCTTCTGGCCTGAGCAGGCCTGTCTGTGTGAGCACCCACGGGCTCCATCGTCTGTGATGTGACTCCATAGAGCAGGCCTGTCTGTGTGAGCACCCACGGGCTCCATCGTCTGTGATGTGACTCCATAGAGCAGGCCTGTCTGTGTCAGCACCCACAGACTCCGTTGTCTGTGATGTGACTCCATAGAGCAGGCCTGTCTGTGTGAGCACCCACGGGCTCCATCGTCTGTGATGTGACTCCATAGAGCAGGCCTGTCTGTGTGAGCACCCACGGACTCCGTTGTCTGTGATGTGACTCCATAGAGCAGGCCTGTCTGTGTCTGCACCCACGGGCTCCATCGTCTGTGATGTGACTCCATACTCCATAGAGCAGGCCTGTCTGTGTGAGCACCCACGGGCTCCATCGTCTGTGATGTGACTCCATAGAGCAGGCCTGTCTGTGTGAGCACCCACGGGCTCCATCGTCTGTGATGTGACTCCATAGAGCAGGCCTGTCTGTGTGAGCACCCATGGGCTCCATCGTCTGTGATGTGACTCCATAGAGCAGGCCTGTCTGTGTGAGCACCCACAGACTCCGTTGTCTGTGATGTGACTCCATAGAGCAGGCCTGTCTGTGTCAGCACCCATGGGCTCCATTGTCTGTGATGTGACTCCATAGAGCAGGCCTGTCTGTGTGAGCACCCACGGGCTCCATCGTCTGTGATGTGACTCCATACTCCATAGAGCAGGCCTGTCTGTGTGAGCACCCATGGGCTCCATTGTCTGTGATGTGACTCCATAGAGCAGGCCTGTCTGTGTGAGCACCCACGGGCTCCATCGTCTGTGATGTGACTCCATACTCCATAGAGCAGGCCTGTCTGTGTGAGCACCCATGGGCTCCATCATCTGTGATGTGACTCCATAGAGCAGGCCTGTCTGTGTGAGCACCCACGGGCTCCATCGTCTGTGATGTGACTCCATACTCCATAGAGCAGGCCTGTCTGTGTGAGCACCCATGGGCTTCATCGTCTGTGATGTGACTCCATAGAGCAGGCCTGTCTGTGTCAGCACCCACAGACTCCGTTGTCTGTGATGTGACTCATAGAGCAGGCCTGTCTGTGTGAGCACCCACGGGCTCCGTTGTCTGTGATGTGACTCCATAGAGCAGGCCTGTCTGTGTGAGCACCCATGGGCTCCGTTGTCTGTGATGTGACTCCATAGAGCAGGCCTGTCTGTGTCAGCACCCACAGACTCCGTTGTCTGTGATGTGACTCATAGAGCAGGTCTGTCTGTGTCTGCACCCATGGGCTCCATTGTCTGTGATGTGACTCCATACTCCATAGAGCAGGCCTGTCTGTGTGAGCACCCATGGGCTCCGTTGTCTGTGATGTGACTCCATAGAGCAGGCCTGTCTGTGTGAGCACCCACGGGCTCCATCGTCTGTGATGTGACTCCATAGAGCAGGCCTGTCTGTGTCAGCACCCACAGACTCCGTTGTCTGTGATGTGACTCATAGAGCAGGTCTGTCTGTGTGAGCACCCACGGGCTCCGTTGTCTGTGATGTGACTCATAGAGCAGGCCTGTCTGTGTGAGCACCCACAGACTCCGTTGTCTGTGATGTGACTCATAGAGCAGGCCTGTCTGTGTCTGTACCCACAGACTCCGTTGTCTGTGATGTGACTCATAGAGCAGGCCTGTCTGTGTGAGCACCCACGGGCTCCGTTGTCTGTGATGTGACTCCATAGAGCAGGCCTGTCTGTGTGAGCACCCACGGGCTCCATCGTCTGTGATGTGACTCCATACTCCATAGAGCAGGCCTGTCTGTGTGAGCACCCACAGACTCCGTTGTCTGTGATGTGACTCCATAGAGCAGGCCTGTCTGTGTGAGCACCCACGGGCTCCATCGTCTGTGATGTGACTCCATAGAGCAGGCCTGTCTGTGTGAGCACCCACAGACTCCGTTGTCTGTGATGTGACTCATAGAGCAGGCCTGTCTGTGTCTGCACCCACGGGCTCCGTTGTCTGTGATGTGACTCATAGAGCAGGCCTGTCTGTGTGAGCACCCACGGGCTCCATTGTCTGTGATGTGACTCATAGAGCAGGCCTGTCTGTGTGAGCACCCACGGGCTCCGTTGTCTGTGATGTGACTCATAGAGCAGGCCTGTCTGTGTGAGCACCCACGGGCTCCATTGTCTGTGATGT
This sequence comes from Lepus europaeus, assembly GCF_033115175.1. NCBI lineage: Eukaryota > Metazoa > Chordata > Mammalia > Lagomorpha > Leporidae > Lepus > Lepus europaeus. The sequence goes on along the minus strand of NC_084835.1, from coordinate 996,539 downwards.
GACTCCATACTCCATAGAGCAGGCCTGTCTGTGTCTGCACCCACAGACTCCATTGTCTGTGATGTGACTCCATAGAGCAGGCCTGTCTGTGTCAGCACCCACAGACTCCATTGTCTGTGATGTGACTACATAGAGCAGGCCTGTCTGTGTGAGCACCCACGGACTCCGTTGTCTGTGATGTGACTCATAGAGCAGGCCTGTCTGTGTCTGCACCCATGGGCTCCATTGTCTGTGATGTGACTCCATACTCCATAGAGCAGGCCTGTCTGTGTCTGCACCCATGGGCTCCATTGTCTGTGATGTGACTCCATACTCCATAGAGCAGGCCTGTCTGTGTGAGCACCCACGGGCTCCGTTGTCTGTGATGTGACTCATAGAGCAGGCCTGTCTGTGTGAGCACCCACAGACTCCGTTGTCTGTGATGTGACTCCATAGAGCAGGCCTGTCTGTGTGAGCACCCATGGGCTCCATTGTCTGTGATGTGACTCCATAGAGCAGGCCTGTCTGTGTGAGCACCCATGGGCTCCATTGTCTGTGATGTGACTCCATACTCCATAGAGCAGGCCTGTCTGTGTGAGCACCCACGGGCTCCGTTGTCTGTGATGTGACTCATAGAGCAGGCCTGTCTGTGTGAGCACCCACGGGCTCCGTTGTCTGTGATGTGACTCATAGAGCAGGCCTGTCTGTGTGAGCACCCACGGGCTCCGTTGTCTGTGATGTGACTCCATAGAGCAGGCCTGTCTGTGTGAGCACCCACGGGCTCCATCATCTGTGATGTGACTCCATACTCCATAGAGCAGGCCTGTCTGTGTGAGCACCCACAGACTCCGTTGTCTGTGATGTGACTCATAGAGCAGGTCTGTCTGTGTGAGCACCCATGGGCTCCGTTGTCTGTGATGTGAATCCATAGAGCAGGCCTGTCTGTGTGAGCACCCATGGGCTTCATCGTCTGTGATGTGACTCCATAGAGCAGGCCTGTCTGTGTGAGCACCCATGGGCTCCGTCGTCTGTGATGTGACTCATAGAGCAGGCCTGTCTGTGTGAGCACCCACGGGCTCCGTTGTCTGTGATGTGACTCCATAGAGCAGGCCTGTCTGTGTGAGCACCCACAGACTCCGTTGTCTGTGATGTGACTCCATAGAGCAGGCCTGTCTGTGTGAGCACCCACAGACTCCGTTGTCTGTGATGTGACTCCATAGAGCAGGCCTGTCTGTGTGAGCACCCACGGGCTCCGTTGTCTGTGATGTGACTCATAGAGCAGGCCTGTCTGTGTGAGCACCCACGGGCTCCGTTGTCTGTGATGTGACTCCATACTCCATAGAGCAGGCCTGTCTGTGTTGCACCCACAGACTCCGTTGTCTGTGATGTGACTCCATAGAGCAGGCCTGTCTGTGTGAGCACCCACGGGCTCCGTTGTCTGTGATGTGACTCATAGAGCAGGCCTGTCTGTGTGAGCACCCACGGACTCCGTTGTCTGTGATGTGACTCCATACTCCATAGAGCAGGCCTGTCTGTGTGAGCACCCACGGGCTCCGTTGTCTGTGATGTGACTCCATAGAGCAGGCCTGTCTGTGTCTGCACCCACGGGCTCCGTTGTCTGTGATGTGACTCATAGAGCAGGCCTGTCTGTGTGAGCACCCACGGGCTCCGTTGTCTGTGATGTGACTCCATAGAGCAGGCCTGTCTGTGTGAGCACCCATGGGCTTCATCGTCTGTGATGTGACTCCATAGAGCAGGCCTGTCTGTGTGAGCACCCATGGGCTTCGTCGTCTGTGATGTGACTCCATACTCCACAGAGCCTTCCCGTCTCTAGGGACCATGGCTTCTGAGCTCTTGATGGCTCCATGAAACAGCTGTGCAGCAAACCTTCTGGAGCAAAACGCTCAAGCAGGAACGGTGGAATTAACTGTGGAGAATACAAACTAGCTACCAGATTTACTGCTCACGCTGCCATGATAAACAAATATTGATGACTTCCTGTGGTGCAGTGCATCCTCCCAGAACTCAAAGTTTCTTCATTTTCTCTTCATTGCTCTGGATGTGAGAATCAGCCTGTATTTCTTGAAATATTAGTCTGTTTACCGTCTCTGGTTACCCTACAGATTGCGTATCATTAAAGCAGCTCTCTGATGGCCTTCACAATCGATTGTTCTTTTTCATTTTATATGTTGTTTTTCACTTCTCCATATTTTAAAAAAAGAAGAGGGGCCGGCACTGTGGAGCAGCGGGTTAACGCCCTGGCCTGAAGCGCTGGCATCCCATGTGAGCACCGATTCGAGACCTGGCTGCTCCACTTCTGATCGAACTCTCAGCTGTGGCCTGGGAAAGCAGTAGAAGATGGCCCAAGGGCTTCGGCCCCTACACCCACATGGGCGACCCAGAAGAAGCTCCTGGCTCCCGGCTTCAAACTGGCACAGCTCCGGACGTTGCAGCTAATTGGAGAGTGAACCATCGGATGGAAGACCTCTCTGTCTCTCTTTCTCTCTCTCTCTCTGCCTCTCCTCTCTCTGTGTAACTCTGACTTGCAAATAAGTAAATCTTTAAAAAAAGAAGAAAATAGACAGAATCTTTTTACATAGCAATATGTTTTGATCACAATTTTTCATTTCAAAAATATAACTGGCGTGGATAAAAAATATGAGCTGTTCAGTGTAAAAGCTTTTGCCCTCAGTTTCATTTAGTTATAGTGGAACCCACCACAGGGAGCATGCCATCCTTTCTGTTTTACCACGATGGGATTGAGAAGGCTACTTTTAAAAAAAAGATTTATTTTATTTATTTGAAGGAGTTACAGAGAGACAGACAGAGACAGAAAGAGAGAGAGGTCTTCCATCCACTGGTTCACTCCCCGGATGGCTACAGTGGGCTGAGCCAAGCCTAGCCTATCCTATTCAAAACCAGGAGCTTCTTCCAGGTCTCTCATGTGGATGCGGGGGCCCAAGGACCTGGCCCATCTTCTACTGCTTTCCCAGGCCATAGCAGAGAGCTGGATCGGAAGTGGGGCGGCCAGGACTTGAACCAGTGCTGGTGCTGCAGGCCAGGGTTTTAACCTGCTACGCCACTGCGCCAGCCCCGAGGAAGGCTACTGTCTTCTGAATTCTTTTATTTATGTGAATTAGATTTTCACATTTCTCTATCATGAACAAGACAGTACTAGAGTATTTAAGAATGCTAAAGGCAGCGTCTTGATGTGGAAGTCGTGGATCGAGCTCGCTTCCTCCTTTCCGTGCTGGTTGTCGGTTGAGCTGACTCAGCTGTGCCCTTTTGGATTCCACAGTGGAATCACAAGAACGTCTGTCCGCTAATATTTGTAACTGAACTGAACATATGTTGGTGTTTGCACTCATCTGCGTTCTGAAAGATCTCTTTCTACAGGGCTCCCGGTTCTAAATTCTCATTACATGTGTCTTATGGTGGGAAATGGCTTTTAGGCCTGGTGCAGTAAGGGTCTGGTAGTCGCTGTAGTTGGAACCCACAAGTATGCCAGCATGAACTTTGTAGAGCGGCGCACGTTTTCACCATCGGCTCTCCGCTTGCCGCAGCTGAGGATTTTGCCATCTGATGTTGCAGCTCAGCACCCGAGAACCCCCACCGGCCCCTGCTCCTTGGTAATAAGATGTGGGGGAGGCCCACCCAGTCTCCTGTGAAGGGCGTCATTGGCATTCTGTGCCCTAGTATCATTACCCGCTGTGCCATACTGCCAGGCACCAACAGGTAGTAAGGTGATTGGTAGGATGTTCACACTTGGGTCAGAAACAGTTTGGAAACAAACTGCATATGACATGTGAATTGACCCAGCCTCACGTATCCAGGACCCGCACGAGGGGACCTCCATGTGCCAGGGATTGGCAGAATGGCAGAATGGCAGAATGGCAGAATGGAAGAGCTAGGTTTTGACTCAGAACCCCCGGAGTTTGACTTGGGTCTGCTGTGTGCTGTGCTGGACGGCAGGCAGACCCCACGCCCTCTCTGCTCTGCAATTCCAGCCCTTGTGAAGTGTGATGCAGAGGAGTTCACAGGCTCATTGTGTAAGGCAGTGCACAGGAAACCCGCTGCAAGCTGTGCTTATATTATGAGACAGAATCTCAGTGTGGGTATGTGCGGTGTGCAGGGCCATTGCCACATTCTCCTGGCCACAGTTCCTACCCTGCAGCACTGAGTCCCTCCCAGGTACAGGGAAGGAAGCACAGGACTGGGTCAGAGGACAGCGAGGAGCAGAGGAGGCATCCCCAGTACCCCGGGACACTGGATGTTTTTATTTTCTTAGGTAAAAATGAGAAAAAATAAACCTTTATAGCTGCTGAATAGACTGGAAATCATGTGCTGTGATAGAACAGCTCCTGCCATTGGCAGTGACTCTGTGCCCCATCTTGCTGAGAAGGGGTGACTGCAGCCATACGTTGTTATCCGGAGTTTGCTGTTCCCCCTCACGGCTCCGGTGTAAAAGCACAGAGGGGCCTGGTAAGGCAGCTTCTCTCTGTGACCACATTCTTGTAGGGCAGTCCAGAGCCCCACAGCTGAAGATGTGGTCAGCTGTACACACTCCAACCTTGTTTTCTCGGTGCTGGGTATCCTGCTGAGGGGTGCAGGGCTGTCCTGTTGTTACATTCCTGGGGTTTCATCCCTGGAGGCATGCGCTTTGCTAGGTCATGGACTCTGTTTATTACATCTGAAGGATTCATCCCCTCGAGTCTCAGTGTTGAGGTGGACTGTGCTGTGCTGTTGCACTCACATATCATCTGAGCAGGTTCTGGACTGTCCCACTGCTCCATACCTGATGACGTCATCCGCTCGTGTGGGGGTGGGCACCTCTGAGATCACTTGGTCTGGCCCTGTCCACACAGCCACAGGTGGGACTTGAAGTTCAATGAATCTGCCATTGGCTGAGTTGTACATTTATAGCTACCTGTGTCCTGCGAATGCTGCTATAAATATCCATTTGCCAGCAGCAAGTTCTCCCACCCCTGCCCTAGTGGAGCACTGGGAGGTACAGTCATTCTCTATGCTCGCTTATCACACACACAAACACACACACACACAAAGTGACACAGAGCGACATGGACACACCCACAGATGCACAGATACACACAAAGAGACACAGAGATGGACACATACATAGAGTGACACAGATACACACAGACACACAGATATACACACTCACATAGACAAACATACAAGTGGCATGCACACACAAACACCGCGATACAGAAGCACATTGTGACACACAAGCGCACATGGAGACACACACAGACACACAAAGAATGACATAGACACAAAGAGACACATAGAAACAAAGAGTAACACAGATATACACAGTGACACACAGAGGCAGAGACACACAAACACACAGACACACAGCAATACAGATACACAGACACAGAATGACTTGCACAAACACACAGAGATACACAATGATGCAGACACAGTGACACAAGCATAACAGAGATACACAAAGAACAACACAGACACAGGGAGACACAGATACACAGAGACAAACACATAAACACACAAAGAGCAACACACACACAGTGGCACACACATAAACACAGTGATGTGTACACACACAGAGACACACAGTGATACAGACACAGTGATGCACACAGGCATAAGCAGACATACAAACAGCGACACAGACACACACATATGGTGCCAGAAACAGACGCACATGACAGTTTTCGCAGGACTTTCAAGTGGTGTTCACCTCAGTGACTTCTCTGTGGTAAAGGTGAGCAGTCTGACTCCGAGAAGGGAGGTGATTTTCCTACATCCAGCACTGCTGAGTAACAGAACAAGGAGAGGAACGAGTTATTTGCCACTCTCTTCATTTTGCAGTATGCACTAGATAATCCCGGGGATTTAGTTAATAGTCATATACTTTACTGACAAATGTGGAGATCTATGTTTAGGCTTAAAAATTAAGTATTTATATGCACTGTTAAAGAATTTCAAATCAGATTGCTCTAACTAGAGTAACTTCTAAAATCTTTTGGACACTATGTTGCAATGTCTGCTACATTGTTCGCTGTAATTCATCAAGATTATGCCTGTGCCTTCTAACTACTTAAGGTGGAGGGCTTGTATAATTTACTGCTTCCTGACTGTTTCTTACAAAACCAATTTGCTCAACAAACTGAATGTCATAGGACCTTTTTTCTTTTAACTGAGTTGCTGGAATTTCATGTTTTATTTAAATTTGTAATTTCTTCCTGCTAAATTGAAACCTTTATCATTATTTATTATTAATCTGTGCTTGTGCTGGTGATGAACTGTTATGGTTATTGATTCCCTGAAATGCCATTTTTTGAAGATTTTTTGTATTTGAATGGCAGAATGATGGAAAGACAGTAGAAGCAAGAGAGAAAGATGTACTGCTCCCTGGTTCACTCCCTCAGTGAGCACAGCAGCCAGGGCTGGGCCAGGCCAAACCCAGGTGCCAGGAACCCCAGTCCTTGTGCCGCCCTTGGACCCACTGCTCCCCAGATAGCTTAGCAAGATTCTGGACTGGGAGTGGTGTATCCAGAACTTGAACTGGCACTCTGATACCAGATGTGGGCAGCACAGTGCCAGCCAAATCCCCTGTGCCATGCACCCAGCCTTCAAATGCCATTCTTGACATATTTTCCGTGGTTGGAGGAAGCAAGGTTGCCGTATCCTGGGCTTTCCCAGGAGCCCAGTCCTAGTTCAAACTGCACTGTTTGCTTGCTGTGCAAACCCCCGGAGAGGTCCCTGAGTCCCCTGTCTGACACTGGTTTTTCTGCCGCTCGTCAGCAGTACCCCATTTGGGCTCCCATCTCTCAGGACGTCATGAGGTGACCACTCCTCTGCTCCCCACCCCGTGTCTCACCTCGAGGTAGGGGTTCGGCAGGGGCCCAGCCTTGCGGTAGAGCCCTGTAGTGATGGAGTCTTCCCCCCACGCCCCAGCATCTGTCACTGTGGGGGTCGGGAGCTGTCAGTCCCCTTATCTTCTGCTTCTGTCACGCTTTGTCCCTTACCGCAGGTCACCCCTGAGTCCCTCTTCCGGGTTCAGCCCGGGGGGGGGGGGTAAAGGAGTGAGCAAGGCGGCGGTCATGCTTGCTGCGCGAGCTTACGTTGTGGTTGGGGGATGGCAGCAGGTTGGGCTGTGCTCTGTGAGTCGTGGGCGTGGAAGGAGCGCCTGGCCAGGCTGTGTGCTTTACTAGTGGCAGAGAATGCAAAGGGGCAGCCATTCAAAGGCCTGGGGGGAGAAATGGGTGGGAGCCCTGGGCCAGGAGACCGCTGGTCAGGACAAAGGGCTGCCCTGGCCCACAGAAGGCTCTGGGTGTCCTGGTGGCGCGGGCATGCCGTGGCCTCGTGTGCGGCCTTGGACTGCGTTCTCACCGCACTGAGCAGATCCTCAGTGATTATGTAGATTTACTCTTTTTGTAAATTTTGGCTAAAGAGAGTGGATTCCATGTATTTCGTAGGTGTAATCTAAGAAGGTAAGCACGCTTCCCTCCCTCGCTGACACTGAGAGAGCTACTCCTGCTCCTTTTTCATTTCCGTTTGCGTGGACTATCTTCTCCATCTGTGACTTCCAGTCTGTGTTATCTTTGTTGATGAGGTGTGTTTCTTGTAGGCAACAGATGAGTGGGTCTTGCTTTTTAAACCATGCAGCCAGTCTGTATCCTTTAACTGGAGATTTCAGTCCATTTGCTTTCAAGGATTTCATTGGTAAGTAATGAACTGCTCTCGCCACGTGTGTGTAAATATTTCAGTTGTTTGTTTTGGATCTCCTTTGGATTTTATGAGGAGGTTTTCTGCCTTCTACTTTCTTTCACAGTGTGGTTCCCTCTGTTTCTGTGTAGTACATCCTTAGGTATCATTTGCAAGGCTGGCCAAGTGGTGACAAATTCTTTGTATTTTTGTTTGTTTTGAAAGGTCTTTATTTCACCTTCATTTATAATTAGAGCTTTGCTGGGTACAGTATTCTGGGCTATTTTTCTTAAGTACTTGGACTATGCCTCTCCATTCTCTCCTAGCGTATAGGGTTTCTGATGAGGAATCTGCCAGCAGTCTAATTGCAGATCCTTTAAAGAGAATCTGGCATTTCTCTCTTGTACATTTTCAGGTCTTTTCTTTGTGTTTTACTTTAGAAAGTTTACATAGAATGTGTTGCGGTGAACATACTCTGAGATCATGTCCATTTGGGGCTCTGTGTGATTCCTGCACTTGGATGTCCATAACTCTGTCCAAATTGTCTATGGTTATTTCACGCAGTAAGTTTTCTAAGCCACTCTGCTTTTCCATTCCTTCAGGAATGCCTAATATGCATGTATTTTGTCACTACAATGCGACCTTTCCCAGGCCATTAGAAGGGAGCTGGATTGGAAGTGGAGCAGCCAGGACCCAGAACGGTGTTCTTATGGGATGGTGGCACTGCGGGCACTGTGCCCCGTGAACAGTGCTTGTCACAAGGCATCTACTCTGAGAGCAGTGTGCTAGGCCTGGTGCAGAGTGCCTTCGGCAGCCACGGTTGTCTGCCCTGAGTCGCTTCCGTCTCTCTGGGTGGTGACCCAGTGTGGGCAGACGTGGGCACATGACCCTTGTTGAGACAGACTCTTGTGTCCCCAGTCCTTTTCTTGGGGAGTGCTTTCCCTGACACCTGCAGTGCCTCCGGAGATAAAAGCAGACATGTAAACAGTGCAGAGATGAGGGGCTCGGAGCTGACATCAGACAAACCTGAAAACTCGGGCGGTTCCTTGTTCTTGGATCTCAGTGTTCCCTGATCCGGGAGCTTTCTTGGTTCCTGCCCCTCCTGATGCCATCTCTCCCTCTGCACATTGTCTTGCTCAAGATGAGTCACATTATATTTCTGCCCACCAGCAGAGGAGGGCAGATCCACCCCAGGTCTCCCTGCGTTACCTGGTTCAGTGAGCACCTTCTCTCACAGTTCACAGAACAGGAAGCAGAACTCAGAAGCCTGGGGGAATCGTCCAACACACTCACCTGTGGTTCTCACCTGACATCTGCACAGGCAGCCAACCTGGGAGTTGTGGTCATTCTGTGTCAGTACCAGTGCTGCTACCCCTGTGTGATAGGGGGCCCTGTATACCAAGTGAAAATGGGTGTGTGTGGTCAGTGGGGGAAGAAGCAAAACCCAGGCAGGGGTAGCTCCTGGCCTCGGGGACATCAGAATGCCATAAACACAGCCTGTAAATGATAACGGAGTGGACAGGAGGTCAGTGTGGTGGTACAAGTACGGTGGGAGAGGCGGGGAAGGGTGACTGACCTCACACATGACATGGGCAAGGCCTTTTAGCTGGATCTCTGTGTTCGCAGGTCTCCTGTGGTGTAGCAGCTCTGATTTTTCTCAAAACACACCCAGCTTCGGTGGGTCAAGTGCAGGTTGTCCTACCATTTCTCCTCCCTATGTGGGCTGCAGGCTTGAATCCCACTGTGTGTGGGTCCCACATGGGAACCCTGGCAGCCACCAGCTCATTGGACCCAGGGCGACCAAGGGAAGGACCCTCAGAGCTGCACCTTCTTCTGGGGGAGAGGTGAATTCTCAGCTTCCCACTGACCTTCATAGATGATCTCCCACAGCAATCTCTTGTCTCAGTCTCCACTGTGTTTCTCATCTTCTGCTGCTTTGCTCTGTTTGTGATGCTATCTCTGTGTCTTTCTCTTTGCAGTGTGTGCTGACTGTGCTGACTTCTCGGGGTGATGCCTGGACAGTGGTACCAGCTCTGTGTAGGGCAATGGCAGTGTACGACATGGTGTGATCTGTGCTAAGGGTGACACTGAGTGTGTAGGATTCATCATACAACGCAGCGTTATCTCGGCTAAGGATAGTGGTGGCTCTGTGTAGGGTATTGTCGTCATACAAAATGATGTCAGCTGCGGATAGCACTGGCTCCGTGTAGGATGTTGTCATACAAGGTGCTGTGTGTGCTAAAGAGAAATGAGAAACCACACGTGAAGTGTGAAATTTCCTTCATCGAAATTTGACAGTTTACGTATTTTTCAAAGGTTACCCTCCCAAGCAAGTTTTCAGTTTTGCCTCTGTCACTGATTAATAATAATAAATGTTAGCAATTGATACAAAGGTCCCTAGATCATCCTGCACATCTCGCATTGCCCCTGGCTTCCATGGGTGACCCCATTTTGTGCCTAAGTTTCAGATTCTCCTGAGGGGAGGTGAGGACAGGAATTGCTCCTGGGACTTTGTGGACAAAGAGCAAACTCCCCCCACCAGGCGACTGTCTCTGCTGCCGCTCTGCTGTTGTCCTTTGCCCCATCCCTCCCCTGCCTGGTGACTGTCTCTGCTGCCGCTCTGCTGTTGTCCTTTGCCCCATCCCTCCAGGACTCCGTGCTCTCCAGCCTGTTACTCTCACGTGATAAAATTCCAGTCTTCCTCTTTATGACACAAAGTCCGACCAAGCGATCCCCGGATGCAGACTCTCAGGAAGGGGCAAGATAGGGGAAGGGTGCAGGAGGATTCTGAGTGTCTCCCGCAGCACCTGGCCTGTGTCGCTGCCCTGCTGTCCTCCGTACAAAGCTCGTGCACAGCTGGACCATCATGTCGTGTCACTGGTGTTTGGGGTGTCAGGAAGGCAGTGTGTCTTCCACTCTCCCAGCCACCCACCAAACAGAAGTCATGCTTTCTCCTCTTTCTTGCTGACTGCACAACTCTCTATCATTGCAGTGAAGTAGAGAAGGGTGGAAACTGGGCTTTCTGGGTTCTTTTCTACACATAGTGAGAACCTAATCCTCGCAGGAACTACTCGCGGATCCCTCAGAAACGGTTCTGAATCTTGCAGTTGAGCCGTTTCCGCGCTGTTACTTCAGTGGATGAATCCTCCTGAGTCGGCCCTCGCTTGCTGTGGTGGCCTGGAGTCGCTCTTCATCAGTGGGTGGACAGCAGAATATCTGTCCAGAAAACGCACTTAGCCTGTGGACTCACTTCACCCTGTGTAAAAGCTTCGTCTTGTAGCCAAGAAGAAGAAATGAACAGGGGTGGGATTTGACCTGGGGCCAGCCTTGGACGCTTCCTGGGGTCTCCATCCCACACTGGGCCGAACTCTGCTTAGCTCTGGGTCCTCAGGAGCCTTCTGGGCCTCGACTGCGCCCAGGAACCTGGACAGCACCCATCACAGGGTCACATTCTCCATTTTAGGTATCTTCTTTTCCCAAAGATAAAATACGTAGGAGAGGTGTTCTGTTTATCCACTTCCATGGGATTTGCTTACCTAAACTGGCTCATTCACATGTCATATGGAGAAGGAAGTTAATCTTTGACCCTCAGCTCACTCCAGGTCTCTGCAGTTGGTAACACAAGTGTAAAATACAGACCCCAGACAAGCTGACCCCAAAGCACAACACTGTCTCCTCCAGGATGTGGCTTGGAAGGCCCCACCTGTGGCCTGCAGCAGCACCTGTGAATGGGATAGTGTGTTTGCATCTAGTGAAGCGCTGCTGGTTCTTAATAAGGAAATGCAGATTAAAACAGCCGTCAGTTAGCAGCTCACACCCACTTGAATGGTGAACGCAGAACGACCGTTGACCTGTGTGATGGGGATGTGGAGGGCCGGCAGCACTCACACCTTGATGGGGGCACCAGTGGTCGGCCCCTTGGGAAGAGCCATGTGGATGGTGGATCCCTCAGAGATTCGTGCACAGACTTAGCACACGGTTTCCTCCTGGGACGAGTGGAAACGCACAGTGCTTACATGAAAACATGAGTGAAGGGTCGTTCGAGGGCCCCGGGTGGGGAGAGATGAACATCACGACGGAGTACACGGAGCATGGCACCTCTCGTGACGGAGCACTGGCTGTCACTGCTGACCGTGCTCCAGCAGGGGTGGGCCTGAGAGCATGCTCAGTGACAGAGCCAGGTGCTGCAGGTGACAGGTGGAGAAACCCCGCTCAAGAAACGCCCATAGCCACGTTGACAGAGACGGCAAGGGAATAGTGGCTGTGTGCGGTTGGGGTGGGCTGGGGTGCAGTGGGGGTTGCCTGTCACCGGGTATGGGGGCCTTTTCTAGGGAAAAGGCCATGCCCCAAATCCAGACTGTGCACTTAGGAAGGTCCGGACTGCGGCCTGTGAGCCACAGTTGGGTGAAGCTTCAGCACAAAGGCTTCTCTACACCCCTGTGCCCCCTCAGCCTCACACCTGCAGGGCTCTTCCCAGCAGAGCCTGTTCCCTGGGTCACCTGCCCGCACTGGACCGTGGCCCGGGCACCCTCCCCAGAGCAGCAGGTAATTAACGCTTGCGGCTTTGTGGGCCAGCTGGCAGCTCTGCCATCGCGGAGCAGAGGCAGGCAGGGCAGCAGCTCTGGTCAGGCTTGAGGGGAGCCGACTCTGACGGGAGCTATTCCGGGAGACAGACTCAGCCCCTGCTGGAGACTGGGCTCAGCACCCTAATCCAAAACACCCTCACAGTCGGAACTCTAAACAGCAGCATGACACCACGAGTGGAAACTTCCTCTCCTACTTCATGGGATGGGTCAAATCGCCTCCCAGCCGTGTGGAAAGGTGTGCACGGAGCAAAAATGTGCTTCTTCATTATCTGGTACACAGACATCCCCAAACCCTGAAGCATGTGAAACCCTGAGCACGTCTGGTCCCACGGGTTCCAGGTAACAGCTCCCAGCCTGGGGCGACCTTTGACCTCGGGTAAGAGCTGAAGCTGTGGAGGATTCTGTCCCAGAGCCCCAGGGAGCGGGGGCCTCCCCCGAGGCTCGCAGTTGTGCCTGGTCTAGTCCCCGTGCCCTGCACTTTGGGGAGAGGTTCCAGGACTCCAAGGCTAGCGTGAGGGCAGGTGTCCACTGCTGCATGGCCTCCAGTGGCCTGGCCCGTCTCAGGACACCGTGGTCATCACCTCTCTGCCACGGGGAGGGCTGAGCTTTCTCAGCCCGTGGCTGGGAGGTGGTAGGAGCAGGACACAGGCAGGACGGGCTCACGCCAGCAGCCGCAGCGCCTGGGCACGGCACAGCTGCACACTGGGCCTGACGGGAAGAACATGAAGCGTCTCCTTGGGCCCTGTGGTTAGGCCCTGGGGCCTGTCGAGCCTCATGCAGGCTGGATTTCCGCTGAGTCAGCTCTGCTCCTCATTAGGGCACTCCTTGGTTCTCCAGCGAAAGGCACGTGAAGGTGGGTTTTGGGTAAGAGAATGAATTGTGATTTCAGCCATCGGTCGACTGCTTGGGAGCCGTCGTCTGCCTGGCTGTTTCCAACGTGTGACACCTTAGTGCCAGCCAGTCCTCGCTGCTGACGTGGGACAAGTGACCAGTTCCAAAGCAGCTTGGTTTCACAAGCTCCAGCATGGGTTAAATTCAAGAACACACCTATTTTGTTTACCAGACACAATTGGATATTTGTAAGTCATTCACGAAATGAAGCATCCCCAAGGCAGTGTTAATCCTGTGATGTGAGGTGGGGGGGGGGGGGGGCACTGTGCCGTGCAGCACAGTGGTAAGGCAAGCGTCCAGGGAGGGAAGTGCTCGGAGCCACAGCGGGCTTGTGGATCGGACCCAGATGTGGGACAGGAATGTAGCCAGTCTTCTGGAGGGCTCCCGTTGTTAACATCTGTGTCAGTCTGTAAGAGGTTGTAATTAATGGGCCAGTACTGATGTACCTGACATCCACAGTTTATGTGGGGTTTTCTCCTTATTTAAAAACATAGTTTCATTTTATTTGAAAGGCAGACAAATAGAGATATACCTGCTAGTTCACTCCCAAATGCCCAGAACAACAGAGGCAGGGCCAGGCTGAAGCTGGGAGCCAGAACTCTATCAGGGTCTCCCATGGGGGTGGCAGTCAGCCGAGTTCCTGCGTCCTCACTGCTGCCTCTCAGGGTGCCCGTTAGCCGGCAGCTGGATTGGAACTGGGAGGAGTCCTGATCCCAGATGCTCCTAGAAGGGACCTAGCATCAGCAGCAGCTGCTGAGCCTGCTGGCCCACAATGCCTGCCCCTTGCATGTAGGTTTTTATGTAGGCTATTTCAGTGCATTTGCTCACTTGCTAAGGATGACGTATTTATGTTTAGATTAGAAAATGTTGTTAAAGCTATTCTAACAAAACAGAAAAGACGTCAAAATGAAAGCACAGCTCAGGGGCCTCCACAGAGCCGGTCAGCACAGTAAGCAGCCTTGGGTTGGTCCACTGCCTAGGGACAGGTCAAGTTCTTACCGGAACAGGTAAGAGAGCTCTGGAGAACCCGGGCATGTTGACAAAACCAGCTGACTGCGAGAGTTCCATTTAGCAAAGAAAGTGTAACCAGGGTGCGCTGGGGTGCACTGATTCAAAACAACAACTTGGTTTTAGCGAGGTCCGCCAGGCCCCACTTCCTGACCTCAGCGTGGGGTACCGCATGGGCAGTGCAGGCCAGGGCCCCTGACCGGAATCCTGCTCCACTCCTGGTCCTGCCCAGGGTCCAGCTAAGTGGTGGTCTTCTCCAGTTTCAGTTGGTTTTAATCGGTTGTTCACCACCTAGGATGTATCTGTCTTGTCCTCTGGAGAGTCAGCAACTGAGGAATTTGGTGCAGGAGAGCGTTTCCTGGGACGTCCCGACGCCCCTTTGTTCCAGGGTGTGCTGACCTTTAACCTCCGTTCTCTCTCTAGTGCTCTCCGTGGCAGTGGACGGTGAGTGTGTCAGGAGCACTGCCCGGCCCAAGAAGTCCACTGTGCCAGCCCACACCTCCACTTTCTGATGGTGTAATCCCTGTTGTAGCATGACATCATCCTGTTAGCAAGAGTAGCCAGTTCTCAAAGGTAATGAAAATAAGATTGGAATGACCTTGTGCCACACCAGCTGTGTATGTTTTTCAGAAAAGAATTGGAATTAAATGTAGGCATGTCTATTTTCACACTCAGAGGCAGAGTTTTATTTTTAAAAATTTGGATCCAATTGTTTTTCACACTTTAATTGAATATTATCAAGTCTCAAACTATTTTTAAAAACATGTGATGTGATAGCTTCATACGTTTCCCATCATCCAAATAAGTCATAATTTTGCCTCCATACTCTACTGATGGAAATCAGATAATTGCAGTGGTTTATTGGAGTAAAAGCCCAGGCATACCCTGTTGTTTTTCTGTGTGTAACTTCCTGAGAATAGTGTTTAGAGTCAGAGTAGGGCTGTTGTGTGCAGTGTCTGCACCCAGACAAAGCCAGTTCTGCCCTGGTCACAGGACATTTGCCCTCGATTAGTAGGGAGATTGTGTAGTTGAATAACGTTGACACAAACTTACTGCACAGCTTCTTAATTAGGGGCTGGGTTATCTGCTTTATACGCGAATCACATGCCATTCCTGACAAACAAAATGGATACTTGGCACCTGTCCACTCTGTTTCTGCCGCAGGCTGGAGAGAAGGACCTGGAGATGCACAGGTGTGGGGGAGCCTTGACTGGCGGTGCCGGGGGCCTCAGCAGCTGGGCGGTTGGAAGACCTGACCTGAGCAGAGTGGTGCTCGGGTGGGAGTGCGGTCAGACACAGCCTGTACTCCCAGGAACCACTGTCTGCTTGTGCCAGTTCCACACGCGTGGCTGTGTTCTCCCCAGCTGTAAAGGTCACATGACTCCTTCTAACACTCCCCAGCCCTGTTCCATGAACTTCAGGTCAGGCAATTAACTCCCATGATTCACTACATAGACATTCTCTCTGCATTTGTACCGAAAGGTGTTTTAATTATAAATTCATTGTCGGCAATGCAATAACAAATCTAAATAGAAGGTATCAATGCTGGTTACTGTGGCTGTAACTCAGCACCTCTCCGAGTGAGTTTGCATTTTATGTTCAGTATGAATAAGGGACCTCCTTGAGTTCCTGTGCCCTAATGAGCTACAGCTTGACAAATACTGGTTGGAGAAACAGACAGAAGTCAGCATGCAGCCCTCGGGGTGAGAGGAGCTAGAATCCTCAGACATCGGCTGCTGCATAAAGCAATCTAAGGTTTAGCATTGCTGGGAGCCCTCATGGCCTGCAGCACTTCTCCAGGAATTTGATAATCATACAGTTCGACACACTTTGCGTGTTCGCACTTACATGTGGGAACAAACTCAATGTTTGGTTTTGCCATTTGTGAACTAACATGTCCACAATTGGAAACAAGGTTTTAAATATATTACTTTAATCTTTCAAATAAGAGAGTGAATTTTATTTGTTAAACTTCATTTTTATTTGAAAGGCAGAGTCCAAGTTACAGCTTAACTTGCTGTGCCTCCAGTCCACCCCGAGTCTCTGTTTTTATAGGACTCAGCCTCTGTCTTCTCATCTGAGAATATAAATGGTGGTTTGTGTTATGATTAGTTGTGGAGTTGTTGTCTTTTCTGCCAAAATGCTCCTTTTACAACGTTACACACAGAGTTACAGATTTGTTTTCTTCTGTCCTGCAAAGCTATCAGCACATGGAAAGGCTTCATTCCTGATTTTAGAGTTTGTTGTGTTCGACTGCAGATCTGGTTTTTCCGCTTTCCTTGACGTACATTCCGTATTAGAGCCCAGCGTGAAAGTCTGTATCAGGTGGATAATGAACATCCTCTGAAGCAGTGAAACAAGGGTTCAGGCCAGCGATTCTTGAGTGTTAATCTGTGCACCTCAGTGGGTGGAAATGTTATGGAATTCCAGTAAGATATTTTGAATTTAGGGCATACATGGGCCTTCTAATATCTCTGATAAGAAATTTTCCAAGAGCGGTGAGTTGTTGGGGTGGCCACCATATCCTTGACAGGGGTGCCCGCTCCGTCGTGAAAGGCAGTCCCAGGGCAGAGCAGAGACCTGAGCGCTCTCTCCCGTGGCCCTTCCTCTCCTTGGAGGCCTTGTTGAGTGCCTCCAACACTGCTCTCTCTCTCTCTCTCTTTTTTTTTTTTGGTTGATCTATCTTTAATATTGTAAATAAATTTCATCTCTACATCTCCTCAGCTTGACATTTTTATTCTTTTTTTAAAAACTTTTGTTTAGTAAATATAAATTTCCAAAATACAGTTTATGGATTACAATGGCTTTTTCCCCCCATAACTCCCATCTCCCACTCTGTCTCCCATTTCATTCACATCAAGATTCATTTTCAATTATCTTTGTATACAGAAGATCGATTTAGTATATATTAAGTAATGATTTCATCAGTTTGCACCCACACAGAACATAAAGTGTAAAATATTGTTTCAGTACTAGTTATAGCATTAATTCACATTGAACAACACATTAAGGACAGAGATCCCGCATGAGGAGTAAGTACACAGTGACTCCTGTTGTTGACTTAACAATTTGACACTCTTGTTTATAGCGTCAGTAATCTCCCTAGGCTCTAGTCATGAGTTGCCAAGGCTATGGAAGCCTTTTGAGTTCGCTGACTTCGATTTTATTCAGACAGGGTCATAGTCAAAGTGGAAGTTCTCTCCTCCCTTCAGAGAAAGGTACCTCCTTCTTTGATGGCCTGGTCTTTCCACTGGGATCTCACTCACAGAGATCTTTCATTTAGGTCCTCTTTTTTTTTTTTCCCAGAGTGTCTTGGCTTTCCATGCCTAAAGTACTCTCATGGGCTCTTCAGCCAGATCCGAATGCCTTAAGGGCTGATTCTGAGGCCAGAGTGCTATTTAGGACATCTGCCATTCTATGAGTCTGCTGTGTCTCCCGCTTCCCATGCTGGATCATTCTCTCCCTTTTTTATTCTATCAGTTAGTATTAGCAGACACTAGTCTTGTTTGTGTGATCCCTTTGACTCTTAGACCTATCAAGTATGATCAATTGTGAACTGAAATTGATCACTTGGACTAGTGAGATTGCATTGGTACGTGCCACTTTGATGGGATTGTATTGGAATCCCCTGGCACATTTCTTTTTTTCTTTTCTTTTTTTTTTTTTTTTACAGGCAGAGTGGGCAGTGAGAAAGAGAGACAGAGAAAAAGGTCTTCCTTTGCCGTTGGTTCGCCCTCCAATGGCCGCCACGGCCGGCACACTGCGCTGATCCAAAGGCAGGAGCCAGGTGCTTCTCCTGGTCTCCCATGGGGTGCAGGGCCCAAGTACTTGGGCCATCCTCCACTGCACTCCCGGGCCACAGCAGAGAGCTGGCCTGGAAGAGGGGCAACCAGTACAGAATCCGGCGCCCTGCCCGGGACTAGAACCCTGGTGTGCCAGCACCGCAAGGCGGAGGATTAGCCTATTGAGCTGCAGCGCCGGCCATCACATTTCTAAATCCACCATTTGGGGCAAGTCCGATTGAGCATGTCCCAAATTGTACATCTCCTCCCTCTCTTATTCCCACTCTTATATTTCACAGGGATCACTTTTCAGTTAAATTTAAACACCTAAGAATAAATGTGTGTTAATTACAGAGTTCAACTAATAGTATTAAGTAAAACAAAAAATACTAAAAGGGATAAAGTATTAAATTGTACATCAACAGTCAGGAAAGGGCTGATCAAGTCACTGTTTCTCATAGTGTCCATTTCACTTCACCAGGTTTCCTTTTTGGTGCTAGTTTAGTTGTCACCAATCAGGGAGAACATATGATATTTGTCCCTTTGGGACTGGCTTAATTCACTCAGCATCATGTTTTCCAGATTCCTCCATTTTGTTGCAAATGACCGGATTTCATTGTTTTTGACTGCTGTATAGTATTCTATAGAGTACATGTCCCATAATTTCTTTATCCAGTCTACTGTTGATGGGCATTTGGGTCTTAGCTATTGTGAATTGAGCTGTAATAAACATTAATGTGCAGACAGCTTTTTTGTTTGCCAATTTAATTTCCTTTGGGTAAATTCCAAGGAGTGGTATAGCTGGGGTGAATGCTATGGTTATATTCAGGTTTCTGAGGAATATCCAGACTGACTTTCATAGTGGCTTAACCAGTTTGCATTCCCACCAACAGTGGGTTAGTGTCCCTTTTTCCTCACATCCTCTGCAGCATCTGTTGTTGGTAGATTTCTGAATGTGGGCCATCCTAACTGGGGTGAGGTGAAGCCTCATTGTGGTTTTGATTTGCATTTCCCTCATTGCTAGTGTTCCTGAACATTTTTACATGTGTCTGTTGGCCATTTGGATTTCCTCTTTAGAAAAATGTCTGTTTAAGTCCTTGGACCATCTCTTAAGTGGGTTGTTTGTTTTGATGTTGTGGAGTTTCTTGATCTCTTTGTAGATTCTGGTTATTAACCCTTTATCTGTTGCATAGTTTGCAAATATTTTTCCCATTCTGTCGGTTGCCTCTTCACTCTCCTGACTGTTTCTTTTGCAGTACAGAAACTTCTCAATTTGATGCAATCCCAAATGTTAATTTTGGCTTTGACTGCCTGTGCCTCCAGAGTCTTTTCCAAGATGTCTTTGCCTGTACCTATATCTTTCATGGTTTCTCCAGTGCTCTCTAATAATCTGATGGTGTTGGGTCATAGATTTAGGTCTTTAATCCATATGGAGTGGATTTTTGTGTAAGGTAGGGGTCTTGCTTCATGCTTCTGCACGTGGAAATTCAGTTTTCCCAGCACCGTTTGTTGAATAGACTGTCCTTGCTCCAGGAATTGGTTTTAGATCCTTGATCAAATATAAGTTGGCTGTAGATGTTTGGATTGATTTCCGGTGTTTCTATTCTGTTCCATTGGTCTGTCCATCTGTTTCTGTACCAGTACCATGCTGTTTTGATAACAACTGCCCTGTAGTATGTCCTGAAATCTGGTATTGTGATGCCTCCGGCTTTCTTTTTGTTGTACAATATTGCTTTAGCTATTCGAGGTTTCCTGCATCTCCATATGAATTTCAGCATCATTTTTTCCAGATCTGAGAAGAATGTCTTTGGTATTTTGATTGCTATCACATTGAATCTGTAAATTGCTTTTGGGCGAATGGACATGTTGATGATATTCATTCTTCCAATCCATGAGCATGGAAGATTTTTCCATTTTTTGGTATCCTCTTCTATTTCTTTCTTTAATGTTTTGTAATTCTCATTGTAGATATCTTTAACATCCTTGGTTAAGTTTGTTCCAAGGTATTTGATTGTTTTTGTGGCTATTGTGAATGGGATGGATCTTAGAAGTTCTTTCTCAGCCATGGCATTGCCTGTGTATACAAAGGATGTTGATTTTTGTGCATTGATTTTATATCCTGCTACTTTGCCAAACTCTTCTATGAATTCAAATAGTCTCTTAGTAGAGTTCTTTGGATCCCCTAAATAAAGAATCATATCATCTGCAAAGAGGGATAGTTTGACTTCCTCCTTCCCAATTTGTATCCCTTTAATTTCTTTTTCTTGCCTAATTGCTCTGGCTAAAACTTCCAGAACTGTATTGAATAGCAATGGTGAGAGTGGGCATCCCTGTCTGGTACCAGATCTCACTGGAAATGCTTCCAACTTTTCCCCATTCAACAGGATGCTGGCTATGGATTTTTCATAAATTGTTTTGATTGTATTGAGGAATGTTCCTTCTATACCCAGTTTGCTTTGGGTTTTCATCATGAAAGGGTGTTGTATTTTATCAAATGCTTTCTCTACATCTAATGAGATAATCATATGGTTTTTCTTCTGCAGTCTGTTAATGTGGTATATCACATTGATTGTTTTGTGAACATTGATCCATCCCTGCATACCAGGGATAAATCCCACTTGGTCTGGTTGGATGATCTTTCTGATGTGTTGTTGCATTCCATTGGCCAGTATTTTATTGAGGATTTTTGCATCTATGTTCATCAGGGATATTGGTCTGTAATTTTCTTTCAATGCTGCATCTTTTTCCGGCTTAGGAATTAAAGTGATGCTGGCTTCATAGAAAGAATTTGGGAGGATTCCCTCTTTTTCGATTGTTCTGAATAGTTTGAGAAGAATTGGATTTAGTTTGGCTGATTTTTTGTAATATTTTTTTGGATTCAATCCTATTGATTTCTTCTCTGATTTTAATTATTTCTCTTCTACTAGATTTGGGTCTGGCTTGCTGCAGTTTTTCTAGATTCTTGAGATGCTTTGAAAGCCCATTTATTTGGTGCCTTTCCAATTTCTTGATATAGGCACCTATTGCTATAAACTTTCCTCTTAACACTGCTTTTGCCATATCCCATAAGTTTTGGTATGTTGTGCTGTTATCCTCATTTACTTCCAGAAATTTTTTTATTTCTTCTATGACCCAGTGTTCATTCAGGAGCATGTTGTTCAATCTCCATGTGTTTGCATATGTTCTAGGGATTCCTGAGTTGTTAATTTCCAACTTCATTTCACTGTGGTCTGAGAAGCTGCATCGTATGATTCTAATTCTTTTGAATTTGCTGAGACTTGCTTTATAACCTAGTATGTGGTCAATCCTAGAGAAGGCTCCATGTACTGCTGAGAGGAATGTAAATGTTTCTGTGTAGGATGAAAAGCTCTGTAGATATCTGCCAGATCCATTTGGGCAATAGTGTCATTTAAATCCACTGTTTCCTTATTGATCTTCTGTCCAGGTGATCTGTCTATTTCTGAGTGGAGTATTGAAGTCCCTCAGTACTATTGTATTAGAGTCTAAGTCTCCCTTTAAGTCGCTTAACAAATCTTTTAAATTGGTGCCCTGTAATTAGGTGCATATATATTAATAATCATTATATCTTCCTGTTGAATTGATCCCTTAATCATTATATAGTGCCCCTCTTTGTCTCTCTTAACAGTTTTTGTGTTAAAGTTTATGTTGTCCGATATTAAGATGGCTACACCTGCTCTTTTTTCATTTCTGTTAGCATGGTATATCTTTTTCCAGCCTTTCACTTTCAGTCTCTATGCATCTTTGTTGGAAAGATGTGTTTCTTGTAAGCAGCAAATAGATGGATTTTTGTTCCTCAACCCATTCAGCCAATCTGTGTCTTTTAACTGGACCATTCAGGCCATTAACGTTCAATGTGACTATTAATAAGTAGTAACTTTGCCCTGCCATTTCCCAAAGATATTTTCTAACATATGTTTTGAGCTTCCTGTGATCTTTTGCTGTGAGGTTTCCTTCCTTTACCTTCTTTCATATTGATGACCGTGTTTCTGTGTTTCTGTGTGTAATACCTCTTTAAGCATCTTTTGCAGGGCTGGACGAGTGGCGACAAATTCTTGCAATTTCTGTTTGCTGTGAAAGGTCTTTATTTTACCTTCATTCACAAATGAGAGCTTTGCAGGATATAATATTCTGGGCTGGCAGTTTTTCTCTCTTAGGACCTGGGCTATGTCTCGCCATTCCCTTCTAGCCTGTAGGGTTTCTGATGAGAAATCTGTTGTGAGTCTAATTGGAGATCCTCTGAGAGTAATCTGATGTTTCTCTCTTGCACATTTTAGAATCTTTTCTTTATGTTTCACTGTGGTGAGTTTGATTACTACGTGTCATGGTGAGGATCTCTTGTGGTCATGTTTACTAGGGGTTCTATGAGCTTCCTGTACTAGGATGTCTCTGTCCTTCTCCAGACCCAGGAAGTTCTCTGCTAGTATCTCACTAAAAAGGCCTTCTAATCCTTTCTGTCTCTCCATGCCTTCAAGAACTCCTAGAACCCGAATGTTGGTTTTTTTAATAGTATCCTGTAGATTCCCAAGAATATTTTTTAGATTTCTAATTTTCTCTTCTCTTCTCTTGTTTGACTGTATACTTTCCTGTGCTCTGTCTTCTAAGTCTGATATTCTCTCTTCAGTTTCACTGACTCTGTTTTTAAGGCTCTCTAATGTGTTTGTCATTTGATCTATTGAGTTCTTCATTTCATTTTGATTTCTCTTCACTATCACACTTTCCTGTTCTACTAGTTTCTGTGTTTCATTTTGATTCCTCATTAAGATTTCATTTTCTTGAAGGAGATTTTCTATCCTGTCCTGTCCAGTAAGGATTTCTGTAGTTCAATAATTTGTTTTTGAAAACTTCTAAATGTTCTTATCATAAATTTTTTGAAATCCATATCTTGCATTTCTTCCATCTCATCATCTTCATAATCTTGGCTTGGGGTGTCTTGTTCATTTGGGGGTATCATAATTTCTTCCTTGTTCTTGTTTCCTTGGTTTCTGCATTTGTTGCTTGGCATTGTAGAGATATTCTTTGGATTCTCCTTCCCTCACTCTGGTGTTTCTTCTTGTTATACTATGACTGTATTAAGTGGACTGTCTGCTTTTGGAGGAGCCTTAGAGGCTTGAGATGGGTGTGGCCAGAGAGCTCTGTTTGGTTCCTCAGTGTTAAGGGTGTGCCAAAGGTGACACTCCCAGGTTAGGCGTGGTAAATTCTCTCTCTCTCTCTCTCTCTCTCTCTCTCTCTCTCTCTCTCTCTCTTTAATTCAGAAGGGAAGTAATTCCTCACAGCTGAGCGGAATTGAACGTAGTCAGCTTCCATTCTCCTTCCCAAGGACCACACAAACAATCTGTGCTGCTCTCAGTGTGGGCTCAAATTCTCCTGCAGTTTCCCACTGAGTTGCCAAGGTTACTGAATTGTAGCGTCTCTGGAGAGTACTCACATGAACTCTGTGAGTTCCCTCCGCTACCGTCTCTTTTTTCACAGTCTCAGTTCATTAGCTGCACACATTCACTAGGTCCTAACCTCCTGTTATTTCACCCGCCCCCCAGAGTCAGGTTTTTCTGCTTGGCTGAGGGTAGGCACAGCTGAGGTCACACAGCCTTTACATATGTCCAAAATGGCACCTGCTCTTTGCCTTGCTTGCCTTTGAGAAGTGAGCAGAGAGAGACTCATGTCCATACCGGTACCCCCCCCCCTTTTTTTCCTCTCTCCTCTAGTTAGCCTGGAGAACTTTACCCCATGGGGCTTCAAGCCTCGTTCCCTCTAGGCTCCTCCTTCCGCTTTCCCGCCGGTGTCTAGGGCTACTGAGGTTCAGCTCACCTCGTGTTCCAGCGCTGGTGCGTAGATTCCACAGCTGGTGTCCGGAGCTGTGGGCTCCCATGCCCTCCACGCAGGTCTGCTGTGAATCACTAGTTCCTGAAGAGTTTCCTCTGCTGTTTCTTCCCCAACTCTTCCTTGAACCTGTAGTCTCTCAGCTTTTATTAAACTGTCTCTTCCCGGACTCTCAGTGTGCTCCCTTCCTTTTCCGCCTTCTTGCCACTCTCCCTGCCTCCAGCACTTCTCACCACCACCCTCTCTCCTGCTGGCAGAGAACAGCACCAGCGTTTCCCAGGACACACAGGGTGGAGTGCCTCCCTGGAATATAGCCCTTGGCAGTTAGGGAAAAGCCCATTCTGCAGTCGCATGCGCTGTACGAATTCCAGTTAGCATGCGTTTGCTTGTATTGGCAGTGCCTGCATGGACTTTCCCTAAGCAGTGCTCAAATGAAAGGATCTTTCTTAGAAAGTGATCATTCAGCCCGTTTAAAGTGTGATGGTCAACATGTGTTTGTATGAGATTCATGACAGATATCTCGTCACTGCCCAGTCGTTGGATTTTGTGTGATGGGAGTTAATCTGCTCTCTGGCATTGCCTTACAAAAAGCCAGCGCGCTGTAAAACCTGCACCTTTCATAGGCCCGGGCGGGGCTGCACTGTTTGGAATCCTCAGAGAGCTGAGACTCAGGGCAGGTGACCCCAGGGTCCTTCTCTACAGAGCCCGACTCCGTTCTTCTGGGGCCCCCAGCAGACCGGAGGGGCAGCCACTGGCTTGCCGTTCTATCCTCAGAGACACAGTGCTTCTCGTCCCAAAGCAAAGCAAATAAAACAGGAGCTTATGCAAACCAGGACTTCATGATTTCATTGAGAAAAAGTAGTTGATGTGTTTGTTGTCGCATATTTATGGTTTAATAGAACTTGCCCTAGAAGTGATAAAACAATTTAATCTTTGTCATGTGGTAAATAGTACATAATCTCACTCAAATTCCAGATACAGGCCTTACAGTCTTTACATCAGTCTTAGAGATGTTGGCGCACGGCCAGTTAATGCGCCGTAGCCTCTGGGGTTCCAGGTGATGGTCAGGGTTTCCACAACCACGCAGCCCTGCTCTGTGCCGTGAGATGCCGTTGCCTGATGGTGGGCCCGCCTGTCTGGAGGGCGTCCGAGCAAGCCCTACACCCTCCTCCTTCAGACTGTGGGTATCCGAGAACGTGCCCTTCAGGCAGCCTCTCACAGTCTGAGTACGTCAGGCTTGGTAAATTATTTCATGAAACACCTCGTGCAGCACATATTGGATAAACCAGTAGCGCCTGGGCTTGCAGCTGGGGGTTTGGGGGCTGACTGTTCCTGCCTGGCTCAGGAACAGGCCCCTGTGAAGGTGTTCTGGCCAGTGGCCTCAGTGGTGTGGAGGGAACCACGAGTTTGTCATGAGACCCTCTGTGGCCAGCTGGGGTCCCCTCAGGCACCTGTGTCACCGTCTCATTAGGATGTACAGGAAACGTCTGCTTGTTCGTCAGCGGACAGTGTGGCAAGATCTAGGGTGAGCACTCGCACAACCATGCTAAAGCAGCTCCCAGGGGGAAGAGAGACCTGTTCAGGGCACCCAGGTTCGGGGGCAGCTGCTCACCCCGTGGGAGGCAGCGTCATTAGTGCTGTGCTCTCCTCTGCTCAAGCCCTGGGTTTATTCGTTAGGATGCCATGCGTTGATGGGACATACGCTTCCCCAGCTCCAGCACAGAGCCCCTAAAACCGGAACTTCTAAGGATGGGAATGAGAGGGTGTCCCTTGGAGTCTTCATAAGCCTCTTTGACAACACCTGAGGTTACTCAGAGCTGGTGACTCTGTGTGACCCAGGTGGCTTCAGGCACCACAGCCCAACCATTGTGTGTCAGCTGTGTTCCTAGGGAACGGCTCTCCACCTACTGTGAAACAGCCAGAATGCAGACCTGACACCTGCTCAGATCCCGCTTCACGTCTTGGCCTCTCCGCTCGCCCTCAGCAGCCTGGACGGTGAAATCTGAAACTTCTCATTTTTGTGTTCTAGGCTAAGCAGCTTGCCTGCTTTCTGAGATAGAGTTTGTATGAAAAAATGTACATTTAAGAAATTGCAATGGATTTGACAGAATGATAATGCCATACAGATATTTATTAAATCCTAAGTGTCTTTAAGAATGGGTTTACCTAAATGTTGTTATACAGTCAATGGGATGCAATGAAAACATTGAAACTAATGGTGTAGCACACAGTGAGACACATGAAAAGGTGTTAATAAATAAGTTTTGTTTTACTTAAAGATATTTTCCCAAGCATTTGGGGAGTGAACCAGCAGATGGAAAATCAGTCTCTCTCTGTCTCCCTCTCAGTCACTCCACCTTCCAAGTAGGTGAAAAATAAACACTTAAACATTAAAAAAAGATTTTTTCCACTGAATTGTACACTTCAAAAGGGTGATTTTATAGTAAGTTGATTACCTGTCAACAAAAAGTGTATTTTTGATTACAAAAGTCCATTCTTCTGTGGCACAAATTAAAACAGGGGAATGACTGACCGAGCTATTAATTACAGAGTTTGCTGTAAGGCCAGCATGTGGCATAGTGAGTAGGCACTTCCTGCAGCACCAGCATCCCATGTGGGCGCTGGTTCAGGCTCTGGCTGCTCTGCCTGTGATGCAGCTCGGTGTTAATGTGTCTGGGAAAGCAGCAGAGAATGGTCCAATTGCTTGGGCCCCTGCACACACATCAGGGACCAGGATAGAGTTCCTGGCTCCTGGCTTCAGCCTAGCCCTGCTCTGGCCACTGTGGCTATTTAGGGAGTGAATCAGCATTTAGAAGATTCCTCCCTCCCTCTCCCCCTCCCTCCCTCCCCCCTCCCTCCCTCCCTCCCTCCCTCCCTCCCTCCCTCCCTCCCTCCCTCCCTTCCTTCCTTCCTTCCTTCCTTCCTTCCTTCCTTCCTTCCTTCCTTCCTTCTTTTCTCTTTCTTTCTGCCTTCTCCCTTTTTCTCTCTCTCTGTCTCTCTCTCTTTCTTTGTTTCTCTCTCTCTTTCATTAACTCTGCCTTTCAAATAAATAAATCTTTAAAAAATTAACTGAACCTTTCTGTCCATTTACCAAATGGGATGAGATGACCTCACAGTTTTGTGCTTGGCACAGGACACACCCGGAGCGCACAGGTAGAAAGAACACCACAGTTGGGAAGAGCACCGCGTGGCGCCGTCTGCCCCCCGTCCTGGAAGGCTCCTGTGTGACTGGCTATTTTAATTTCCATGTAAATCTGCCTTCAGCTTTTTGATGTTGTCATTCTTATTAAGGAATATATTCTGCAAAATTCTGTTTTTCTCGTAAACCTTCCCACCAGAAGTTCTCGCATTGCTGGGAGTGGGATCCTCCATCATGGAGGTTTTGTTTATTTGCTCTTTTATTTATTTTTTAACTTTTATTTAATGAATATAAATTTCCAAAGTACAGCTCATGGGTTACAATGGCTTCCCCCTCCCAAAACTTCCCTCCCACCCACAACCCTCCCCTTTCCCGCTCCCTCTCCCCTTCCAATCACATCATGATTAGCATTTCTAGTGTTTTGCCTAAACGAACCTGGCAGTGCCTGTCTGTTCTGTGGCCAGACACAGGTGACCGCTGGGGCAGCGGTGGGGAGGGGGATGTGGCAGGGGCCACATTCCCCACATCCCCACATGGAGCTCATGGCCCCGTTCTCTTCTCTGTGCCTTTGTTTGCAGCAAATAACAGACAGACTTTGTCCTTACTGAGCTGGATTCTCTGAAATTCTTCTATTGGGCAAATTCAAACAAGGGGACAATCCTGGGAATTACTCCTTTTTCCTGCTTGGAAGTAACGAGTTCATTGTTCCTCCTGATCTGTAATGGGAATTAAAAGCCATGCATCCCAGGATGAGCTGGGGTTTCACCGGAAGCCGTGTGTGTCAGGGGTGCTACCCGGGTGCAGCTGCTCAGCTGCTCCGGTGCTCAGTTCGGAGTGCGCCGTGGTGGGGACGGCAGTTGGGCCCATCTTAAGAGTCCTTAGAGTCTCCTTTGGGACACCCTGAGAAACGTGGCCTCTGCACATTAACCCTTGGTGCTTCTGTCTTTTAAAAGTTCCTGGAGTTAAAACTTTCCAGTGCTGGTCCTTAAATTATGTCTTGAAAAGCCTTCACTGTATCTCGGCTTCATCTGCAGAATCATTTAGAATTCACAGTGCCCTGCTTTATCGCACATCAAATGTCACAGTCTGGCACTTAATCTTGCTGAAAGGTTAGTTATGTGCAGCACCTGCAAAGGTGTCTGAACCGCCGAGTCCCAGGATTGGATGGTAAGGTGGGGATGAGGGGAAAATTAAGTTGGGGACTGAGAAGGCAGCGTGATGTACCTGACTCCGGGTGTCTCAGCCTTGTGAAACTTCGGCAGCAGTTCCTTGGTTGCCAGTGGCAACCGTAATGCCAACATATGCACAAGAGACTGACCTTATCTTTCTAAAAACAAGGGGGCGTGTGGGCTTGCTTCCTTCTGCATGGTTTTGTAACACTGAAAGCTGTCATTAGACACTAATCTCAGGGTTTCTTCTCTGAGGACATAGAGGGCTGTGCACCCTCAGTTGGAATGTGTGAGTGGGGCCTGGGCGCAGGGGAGCTGCAGCGTCAGCCTGGCGCATTGCACAGGGTCTGCGGCACAGGTGCTCTGGGGATGTCGTTCTTGATGTTTGACTCACTCCAAATAGAATTAGGCTGTGGGAACCGGGGGAAAGGGCAAAGCAGCCCTTCAGGACATGACTTAGGGACACAAGTGCCAAGGACAGGCCAGAAGCAGAAGTGTGGTGGAGGCCCGCCCTGGGGTGCGTGTCCCATCCCGTGGGCCTGGCTGCCCCCACTTCCATTCACATGAGCAGGGATAGGAAGCCACTATCCCTCCTTGAAAACAGCGTGAAGGTTAAGTCCAGGCCTGGTAGGGACGGAACATAGCCCACAGCTCCCGAAGGCTGCTCAGAGAGAGGACAGTCCCTGCTTGGTGAGCACTGGGACAGCTCCATGTTCCGTGGGGACGGTTTGCCATGAAGACAGACACTGCCAGTGCTTCACCAAGAGGCCGCCTGTCTCCTCGTGTGACTGAGGCACCAGTGTCCACCAGTGGCCCTGGAGAGGGGACCATGCAGTCCTACCAGGCTACACGCGTCCCTGGGGTGGGGGTCCCGTGTTGTCTGTGCCCCATACACCACCCCTCCCTGCCCAGCTGGAGCCAGAAGCTGTTTCAAGTGCCTGGGACTCCCCGGAGTAAAACTGATGAATATTTTGGTGTTGTTTGAAGACATCTCTGCTACGAGGCAAAACTAAAAAAGCTTTTACGGGGCTTCCCTCGCTGAAAGCGGGAGAACCGAGGCTGCGGATGCCCGCACCCTTGTTCTGCGTCAGGTGCAGCTCCTGCTGCTGCAGCCTCACCCCAGCACCTGCCAGGGCCTGCACTGCTCCCTGCTGACTCCCCAGACTCAGGAGTCCGGAGGGTCCTGTGTCATTTCCCCCCCTGAGTCCGTCCAGCAAAATGCTTCTCTTCACCTTCCTGCTCTGGGAGGGTGGGCTCCCCATCTGGACGCAGAGTGAGTTGTGCAGGTGGGGTAGGGGGTGCGCCCAGCAAACCAGGGCGGGCGCCTCGGGCTCTCTGAATACCCCATGCTTTGTGCACACACAGCTTGGGGCTGCTTCAGCCTGACAGTGCCTCCTGCCTCAGCAATGTCCCCGAGAGTGCACGGGGCTTGGAGATGGCCCAGTGGACTGGCCAGAGGTGGTCAGACCGGAGCACGGGGGCACTCGCCCTCTCAGGGGCAGCCTACCTTGGAGTCACAGACTTGGGGCCCGCGGCTCTCTCTGCCGATCCCTGCCCCCTCCTATTTCTCCTCCTCGGGCCTTTTCTCCAATACATCTCTTGAAGGAAGGGTCTGGCTTGCAGGCATCCAAAGCCATGTCTTAACCACGGCACCAGATGCCTGCCCTTCCTTTGTAATGTGAAGGTCATTTAGAAGTGAAGTAATTCTCAATGCGTGATCTGATGTAAACATCCTTCTATTTTCTTTATAATTATCAGGAAAATTAGGTCTGCAATGAATAGACACCAAGAAAGAGGAAAAAATAGATGGGATTTAAGAAATCATTGGTCACGGCACGGTTTTCCATGGAGGTTCTGCACAGGGCTGTAATTACTGAGGGGGAGCTGGTTGTTGGGGTGCTGTGTCGAGTGCATGGGGAGGTTCTGTTGCCAACTACAGAAGGCATTCAGGAGGGCAGTCGCCAGCAGGTGAGCCGCCTCCAGTGACTTAATATTAGTTTAACCGCTGGAAGGGTCTGGCTGTTTAAATATTAATCCTGTGTTCAATTATTAAAGTCGCCACTCTTTTATGATTATGAGAACTGTGTGGAAACAGCATGAATACCAGGTGAAGCCAGTGTGGCCAGATGCACCTCCGTGCGATGTCACCTGTGTCAGAGTTTCTCTCTCTGGGGCACTAAACCAGGGCTCACCGAGATGGAAATCTTGTGAGAAGGCATTGGCGACCTGCTGCCAGCAGTTTCTGTGGCACGTGGACCGTGCCCAGGAAAGAGGTGCAGGTTGCTGCTCACGGCAAGCCGCCTGCAGGATCTCTTCTTGCCCTCAATATGATAGGAAAGAATTCCCAGCTAAGGAACCCCGGGAAGGAGCCTCCCTAAGGGAATCAAGACCACTCCCACCCCTGCTCTGCCTGGAACATGAGTGAGACTGGCAGTAAGTCCTGAGGGTCATTAAAATGAGAAAGGAGGCAAGGAGGAATTCCTGGATAGTTAACAGTCTCCCATAATTTCAACTCAGACAGGTAATGAATGAAGCTAAATACTTGAGCATCTTTGAACATCATATTATCATGGAATTTAAAAGCCGAAGGGACATACTGAACCTGGAATTACTTGAATGATTTTCACAACACAAGTTCTGTCATCCCAGTGTCTGGTTCCCATAATTCTGGAGCTCCTTGGTATTTCTTAACAGATCACATGACCCATAAATAGACATAAAACCTGCTTGCTTTACTCTGTTCTTATAGAAAATGGGAGAGGGTCCTTTTGGGACACGAGATTCAGAAACGCGCCATCTCGATTCCGAGGCCACTTCCCAGCATGCTCTGCGTGCAGGTGCATCCGGCTGCCTCGCAAGGTTAGAGCAGATGTACTGGAAGCCGAAACTGGAGTGAGGTCAGCCCAGTGAAGAGCAGGTTGTGTGTTGTGTGACAGGTGTTGGCCCGAGCCTTCACGTGTAGAAAAACGTCCAGAGGAGAGATGCTGTGCGCCCCTCCGGGACTGGGCGGTCCACGTCCTGGGTTGAGGACAGCACTGCTGAACCCCAGCCTGCCCTTCGGTCTACACCAGGTGCTCTGGGTGGCCCCTCCCACAGAAGACGGGCTGTGGGCTGAGTGCTCTCCTGTGCCTTCTCACGGGAATATGCGGGCACACAGGCTGGTGGAGGAAAGTGGGACCGAGGGAACAGGCTCTGCTGATGCGAACGTCCCGGCACTGGCCTTGCGAGGCAGTGCTCTTCCTGCAGGACACTGCTGTCGTGTTGACAGTCTCCTGGGTGAGAGGTAACACCCTCTTCCCTTTCCAGGTCACACCGCATGGTAGAGAGGTCCAGCGACATAGATGCCTGCCTGAGATGATGAGGAATTCCTCAGGAGTTAAAAAAGAAAGGAGAGGCTGTGTCTTAGGGACAAAGAATGTGACCATCCCCGGGCTCCAGCGAGCATCCCGTGAGTGAGTGCTTGTTTTGTGCCTTCCGGTTGTGTCTGAGACTGTGCGCTGCAGAGGAGTGGGACAGCACAGTCCCTGCCCCGAGGAAGCGTCCTGTGTGGCCAGTGCTCCACGTGGTGTCCTGCTTCCCTGCAGGGAAGTGTGCAGACAGCACAGAGGCCATGCTGCCAGCACCCAGGAGGGGAGCCTCGTGGCCCAGTGAAAAAGCAGGGACGTGAGAAAGGCCAGGGCTGTTGAGATGCTGCGATCCTAGATGTCCATCAGGGTGCAGAATGGTGGTACCGGACGTCCTCCCCGTTTGCCTCCTAAGACAGCTTCTGGTGTGGTGTGGTGTTGCTGTGCCATGGTAGCACCGCCGTGAGGACTGGACAGAGGCTTGTACTCTGTGACCAAGGTCCCCAGACAGAGCAGCACCTGAGCAGCACACCCCAGCCCTGCTGTGGTTGGCACACAGAGAATCCCTGCTCGATTCCGCATTGCTCAGTCTGTGCCGCCACAGCCAAACCCGGCTGGACCG
Organism: Lepus europaeus; assembly: GCF_033115175.1. Lineage (NCBI taxonomy): Eukaryota > Metazoa > Chordata > Mammalia > Lagomorpha > Leporidae > Lepus > Lepus europaeus. The sequence continues at coordinate 964,489 of NC_084835.1, read as the reverse complement.
AGAACCATGACTGACTGGCTGTGAGGCCACTCCCTGCCCCCCTGCGGAGCCTGGGCTGGGTCAGAACATGCCTGTGCCAGAGCGGAGTGAGGAGAGGCGGGCACAGCAGGGGCTCTGAAACACCTCTGCACCTGCAGCCAGCTGGGCTGAGGAGCTGTGGTTCTGGTGAGGATTTTCCACATGAAGTACTGCATGCGTGTTCAGCATGAAGTACTGCATGCGTGTTCATGAAGTACTGCATGCGTGTTCAGCATGAAGTACTGCATGCATGTACCTGAGACGGTGAGAGGGAAGCAGCAGTCCCAAGGGCCCCCTGCCCTCCTCTTCCCAGGTCTCTGCAGTGATGAGGCCTGGGACCCTCCGCTTGTTCTCCTGCATACACAAGCATGTGTGTGTGTATGTGTGTCCCTGTGTGTGTGCAGGTGTGTCCTCCTGTGTGCCCATGTGTGTGTATATGTGTTCCCGTGTGTGCATACATGTGCCCGTGTGTGTATGCATGCCCCTGTGTATGCCCATGTGTATGTATGTGTGTCCCCGTGTGTGTGCACATGTGCCGTGCGTGTATGTGTGTCCCCGTGTGTGCATGTGTGTCCCCATGGGTGTGCACATGTGCTGTGTGTGTATGTGTGTCCCTGTGTGTGTGCCCATGTGTGTATGTGTGTCCCTGTGTGTGCACATGTGCCGTGTGTATGTGTGTGTCCCTGTGTGTGCCCATGTGTGTATGTGTGTCCCATGTGCCGGGTGTATGCATGTGTGTCCCCGTGTGTGCACATGTGCCGTGTGTGTATGTGTGTCCCTGTGTGTGTGCCCATATGTGTATGTGTGTCCCTGTGTGTGCACATGTGCCATGTGTGTATGTGTGTCCCCATGTGTGCATGTTTGTCCCCATGTGTGTGCACATGTGCCGTGTGTGTATGTGTGTCCCTGTGTGTGCCCATGTGTGCATGTGTGTCCCCATGTGTGTGCACATGTGCCATGTGTGTATGTGTGTCCCCGTGTGTGCATGTGTGTCCCCATGTGTGTGTGCACATGTGCCGTGTGTGTATGTGTGTCCCCGTGTGTGCATGTGTGTCCCCATGTGTGTGCTCATGTGCCCGTGTGTGCATGCGTGTCTCTCTGTGTGTGTATACATGTGTGTTCTGGTTGGTGGGCAGCCGCTCAGCAATACTCCCGCTCTGTTGTTTACTGACTCGTCAGTCTGTTCAGTTTCCCCTCCTATTCCCCTGTATTTCATTTCTTTGTTGTTTTTATTCTGCTTTCTGGAACATTCCTCAACTGTGATGGCGCCATTCAGCTTTTCTGCCTGCGTTCCCCATTCTTTAGATTGCGAGAATGGTCTCTGTTCTCTGCTCACTTTCTCCCCCTCTCAGTCTCTTACGCATCCCAGGGTGCAGGTGTGAGCTTTCGGAAGCCTTTGCTCTCGGGTGTTCTGTGTCATCGGCCTTCCCTCTTTCTGGTTTGGCCATTCTTTTTTCCACACTGGAGACTTTGTCTGCTCTTGGTGCTGCGACCTGGGGACCCCTCTTTGCCTTCGAGTAGCAGCTGGTGTGGCCTCTGACTGATGACTCACCTGAGTCTCCTCACTGCGACAGTGCCATGGGCATCAGGGTTATAACTGAGTCTATATTCAGGGCGAAAAACAAGGAGTAAATGTTTTACATTAGGCAACGTGCGTGGGTCATTTTAAAGCATAATTTTCAGGTTTGAAGTCATGTGCACGGCTGATGTTTAAGTGTTAGAACACAGAAATGACTTTTTTATAGTTTGAAAAGTGAATTGAGCCGAGTCCCTGAGCACGGAACATGGAGGTAACTGGGCTCGGAGCGGTAGCTTTGGAGTCCAGTGCTGGGCCTGAATGGAGGCGCTGCCCTTCAGTGGGCGTGTGACCGTGGGCGGGGGGGTCAGTGTCCGCTCTGTGCCTGTTTTTTCTTTGCTCTGAAATGGGGATGAATGCAGTAAAATGCTTCTCCATAGCACTGTGAGGAAGGTTTTCTGAGACAATCAGGTTTGTCTGTAAACAAAGGACTGACGTCAACTGCACGTCAGGAGTCCGGGGTGCTGTTGCTGACAGGTCTCTGTAACGGGTGCCGTTGAGTAGTGAGTCTCTCCTGGATGCTGGAATGGGGTCCCGTGAGACATGAAACTGTTAGGGCACCAGAACGGGCGCCCCGCAGAAAGGCAGCCAGAGCCACTTCTGTGAGGGACAAAGGAACACATCAGCCACGTGCGGTCATCGTTGCACAGCCAGCACTGGGAACTGGGGAGAGCGATTCACGGGTCAGCTGTTCCAGCCGCGGCTCTCGGAGGTGAGGCAGTGTGAGAGTGACACTCAGCTCGCATTAAATCCGTGAGTAGCCCCCGTCGCACTCGGGCTAGGCCAGCATTACTGGGCACAGCAGCTGCCCTGACCATGCAGGAAGCGGCTTCTCCCGTGCTTGGTCGACACCTGCTTTCTATGGAAAACGCTGCTCCCCGGCTCCGTCTCTTCATGTTCACAACTTCAGAATGATCTTGGAAAAGTCGCTATGTCACCATCTCCTGTGCCTTGATGGAGACTGATGGGAGCACTGACTTCAGAGGCAGGCAGGAAGTCCCTGAAAATACAAAATGAGCTAAATGTCAAAGAACAGGAGCTTCAGCGTGGGGTGAACCCTGGTGTGCAGCAGGTGTAACTGCGTGGCTTGGGTGCTGGCTTCCAAGTCACATAGAAGTGACCCAGCTCACGGTCAGCAAGTGTCCCTCGGGGTCTGCTCCTCCCCCAGGGTCCCCTGGAGGGGTGGGGAGGGGGAAGCAGCCATGCCAGTCCTGCAGGAGCCCCGGCCGCCCCTGGGCAGCCGGGATCCAAGCATAGAGGGGGAAGGAACCGCCCCAATTTGAAGTCTGGCTTCTCGTTCCCCAGCTGTGTTTAAAATGTGAGATGGTTCTGCCTCCCATCAGAATGGCAGATCTGGAATAATCCGACCTCCAACTTGACTAAAATCGTTCTGATGCACTTATGACGCTGAGCCCCAAGCAGTATGTTGTGTTTTCTTTACTTCTCGTCATTCCTGGGAAGGGTGTTTGGCTTGGCTCATCGCAGACCCTCAGCCTATAAGCAGTATGTTGTGTTTTCTTTACTTCTCGTCATTCCTGGGAAGGGTGTTTGGCTTGGCTCATTGCAGACCCTCAGCCTGTTTCTTGTACTGGACTGCACTGAGCAGGTGCAGAGACTTGGGAATTAGCCCAGAGTGAACATGGTGGGGGCTGTGTGGAAGCTGGGCGGGGACTGGGTAGACATTTTGTTTAGCAAACTCAAAATGATTGCTATGTGTGTCAGAAGTCCTGCTGCGGCCCCACATTGTGCTTGGTGCTGAGAGAACAGCCTGGAACAAGGCCTGTGAGGCCACTGCTGAGGGTCTCAGGGGAGCCAGGTACCCCAGCATGGCCAGGAGCGGGCAGCCACAGGTGAGGGAGAGTGCTTAGCTCCTAGACTGAGTCCCAGGTGGGGGAAGGGCATTCCCAGAAGAGTGAGCCTGGGCAGCCCCCGTGCAAAGGTATGGGTGATGCACACACCACACGCGTGCTGCAGCGTCCCCGAGCAGAGAGCTGCCAGCGAGGCGAGGTGAGGGCGTGAATGTCTGCGTTCTAGAGAGCGACCCACAGGGGCGGACATGTTCTAATTACTCATCTGACACCTGGCCCTGGCCACGTGGGGCTCGGGAGCACTGGAAGTGCAGCTGGTGGGGCGCCAGGTCTGAATTCTAAGGTAATTTAATTTGGTTTACCTTGTCGTGTGCGGCTTCTGTTTGGGGGAAAGCGTGATGCTTATGGAAGCGTGTGCAGGCAGAAATGGTGGCATAACTGACCACAGCCGAGTCTTCCGTGGTTCTCGGACAGGGAGCTGCCCTCACGGGGGTTGTGTCGTGGCCGAGCTGTGCTAGCAGGAGCATGGCGGGTGGGTCTGGGGCCACAGTGACAGCGATGAGCACATTTGAACACCTGAGGAGAAGGGTGTTTGTAGCAGGAGTGCCGCTGACACCGCTGCTCCTCCAGCCCCAGATAGGTCCTGGCCGAGGAAGTGGACGGCAGCACTGACCTCGCCCCCTTCCAGCGCTTCTGCCGCCTTCGGCTAGAACCACGTGGAACACACGTGGTGCAGGCCTGGTGCCCTTCTGTGCTTGCACGGAGGGCACTCCTGCTTCCTGCTACGGCTGCTTCTGTGCAGGAGCCCATCTTGTTCATTTTTCCCGTGTTCTACTGAGAAAAATGTGAAGTTCGGCACCACTGAATTTATAGTGAGTGTCGTGCAGCCCCCGCGCAGCCGTCTGTCCTGGTCACGTCAGCGCGTGCTCACGTGGTACAGAGCCAGGCCCCGCCCTCTGTTTGCAGGAAGAGCTGAGGCTGTGGCTTAGGAGAGTCAGTGGCAGAGCTGCTGGCTGCATCCAGGCTAGGAGCTGCAGTGGCTGAGCCCTGAACACCCACAGGGAATGGGGGAGCCGGCCCGGCCCAGGACCAGGGCCCTCCCAGGTGTGCAGCCCTCCTCCTGCTGGAAGGAGCGTGCACAGCAGAGAGCGTGGCAACCCCACTGGGGCAGGGGTGGGAGTGCGTAAGGACAGGGAAATCACTGGGTCTGGCCCTGCCAAGGCAACCGCGGGCAGGACTCGAAGTCCAGTCCATCTGCTGCAGGCTGATGTGGGTAATTGTGTATGACCCACACGTGGTGTTGTTGGTATCCAGAGGGTGTGTGAGTGCATCGGTGGCAGGATGACCGTTGTGCACCCCACAAGAGACAGCAGTCCCGGAGGCACACCTCAGAGACAGGGTGACGCTGCCACATGAGCAGGGGGCATTACTCCCAGGGCGACTCAGAGGCCCTCCTTCATCACCTTCCTCCTCCTCTGTGGCGTGGCCCGTCCGCCCAAGCTGCTGCCCCCAGTGGATCCGGCAGCTGCTGCTCTGCCAGGGGCTTCTGTCCTCCAGGATCCCTGGGGTGGAGGCTCAGACCCGAGTGCCCCTGAGCTTCTCCCTGTGCCTGGCGGGTTGGCAGTATCGCTCTCCTGTACTCGCCAACACGTGGAGGGATGCTGGAGCAGACCGCGGTCTCCCCAGGCACCACGAGGGATGCCAGTGGCTCACGGCCGCTCTGAGGCAGTCCTGAGCCTCCGCAAGACAGGATCTGCCAGCAGTGGTCTGAGTGGTCGTTTCCGCCAACTGTAATTCCCATGGAATTTCCTGCTGCTTTTACAAATACCAGAAAGGACTCAGGTTGTCTCAGAGATGAGGAGCCTGATCCGGACATGGCAGCTTCTCCTTACCCGCTTTATCTCTGATCTCCGTCCTGTGCCGTCGCTGGCTTCCCTGACGTACAGTTAATTGTTTTGGGGAGAGCAACCCCATGTCCTGCTTTGCAAAGTCAGAGCAGATGAGGAGCCAGGACCCCTGCAGCACGGGACTCACCGCGGCGCAGAGGGACATGGGTGCCTCTCTGGTCCCAGTGGCCAGGTATTCCAGGGGACTTCAGAAAGTTCGTGGAAAATGGAATTGTAATTTAAGCTCATTTGGGGATAAGAAGTTTTGAAGTCTGCACACAGATGCATTTCCACGAACTTTCTGAAGTCTTCCTGTGTGTGTGGGTTTACTTCTGTGTTCTTGGTACCAAAATAAAGTTGTTTCTAATGCTTTTCCCATAAACATTTGAAGATCCCTCGTATTCCACAGCTTCTTGTCACATGAGTTTTATCCTGTAATTCTAGGCCAAGACAAGAAGCAGAAGTTGAGAAACAGGTGTAGTGAGCTTGGCCCAGATATGCTGGCCGGGTCTGACCTACACAGGGGTTGAATGGCAGTGTCTGATGGCTCGTGGGTGGATGTGCCGTGTGAGCACTGGCTGGCTCTCGGGGCTTTGAGATACAGAGGCCGCCCTTCAGCTGGCTGAAACGCTGAAATGAGCCCGGGAAACCGAACAGCAGGCTGCGGCTGCAGGCGATTTGCACACAGCAGGCCCAGGAATCTCCCTGGCTGCATTTCTGCCTCCACCTCTCATCCCGTTTTCACAGCTTCTCCTCGGGATGCAGAGGCCACCTGCGTGTGGCTCTGATGCCTGTGCAGGTTCCCATCCAAGATCCTCGGGATGCAGGAGGCCACCTACGTGTGGCTCTGATGCCTGTGCAGGTTCCCATCCAAGATCCTCGGGATGCAGGATGGCCACCTACGTGTGGCTCTGATGCCTGTGCAGGTTCCCATCCAAGATCCTCGGGATGCAGGATGGCCACCTGCGTGTGGCTCTGATGCCTGTGCAGGTTCCCATCCAAAGAAAATTCTCCAGCCCAGGCTGTGCATGACCCTGGTACATAGCGCCTGGTACACAGCGCCGGAGCAGAGAATGGGGCACAGGTGGCTGAAGCCAGATTCATGCACTCAGTCCTCCTCAGTGAGGCCCTGCCAGCGTGAGGGCTGAGATTGATGTGGCAAGAGATCAGAGGGCCACGGTCAAGACCTTAGCCAGAGGCAGGTTTGGGCGTGCATGGAGGACCAGGCGAGGGGGACTGTGCACTGCATGGTCGGCAGGGAAAAATGGCTGGAGCCGAGGGCAGGAGGTGGCCATGGCAGAGCTGACCCTGGGACTGAGGGGATGGGCACGCGCCCGGTGAGAGGAGACAACTGGATGATAAGTAAGGAATCGGGGGACACCCAGGACCACCAGGAATTCTGTTGGCATCTTTTCCACTGTCCATCTCTCTCACAGGACAAGCCAGACTAGAGATGTTTCCAGCATTTTCTACTGTGCATGGAGATAGGAAAATGCAGTCACTCCAGCCCATAAGCAGGGTATAAGTTGCAAAGCCAGAGTCCTCACCAGAGGGTAGGGAAGCTCTGTGTGTGAGTCAGGAGCGCGGTGGTCTCAGTGGCTGCGGGTCAGGCCGCTCGTGCTGCTCCTGGTTTCCATTCTCTAGCTGAGGTCGCTGAGCGGAGCTCTGGGGGAGGAAAGGCCCCCTCAGCCTGCAGTTGACGGTTACGCTTCATGGCCGGCAGCCCTGAAACAGCACCCGTGAGGCTGCTCGCAGGGACACAAGGGGATGCACACGGCTGAGTTGGGAAGCAGAGTGAGAGCAGCGCGGACAAACCTGAGCTCCAAACATGCTTCCGTCTCATGGGAACCTGCCCCGTGCACTCCCCACCGCCCACAGCAGCCAGGTGCAGAGCCAGGCTCCACCCTCCACCCATCAGCCATTGGCAGGAAGCACCTCTGTGTCGTGCCCCCGCTCCAAGGCAGACAGAGCAGTCAGGGAGATGAACCCGGGGCAGGGTGCAGCCGCTGGTGCAGGAGACACCGGAGTGAGGAGCAGAGAAGCTGCAGCAGGCTCGGTGGGGTTGTCTCTGGAGCACCCTCCTGTGCAGTTGACACAGAGTTTGGCAGAAAGCAGAGAGTGGAGAACGGGGGCGTGGGAGCTGAAACTGTGGCGTTTGTCTGTGTGGGACATGTCTGAGTCCAGTCAGCACATTTGGGAAATGAGCCTCTGCTCATACTGCTTGGGTGCAGGCCAGCTGTTCTGAGCCCTGACAACCTGGAACTTGCTCAGTAAGGCTCGGAAGAAGTCTCTCCTCCGAGTGGGTGGGTACCCAGGGGTGCTTCATGCACAGGTGGGGCCGAGAGCCCCCGGGTCAGTGGAAGGACGTACGAGCAGCAACTCAGTGGCTTCATTTCTGGCCCAAGCACTGCTGGAACCGCCGCCACCATACATGGGGCAACTGTGGACAGTGCAGGGCTGAAGCAGCTTCCTGGCTCTGCCCGGAACCAGACCTGTCTTCTGTGTCCGTGAGAGAGCCCGGACACGGTATCCTGACACGCACAGAAGATGGTGCAAGGAGAGACGGGACTGGCGCAGGAACTCAGGGCTGCCAGGCACCACCCCAGCACCCAGATCCTCTGCAGGCAGGAGGACTGGGCCCAGGGCAGTGATGGCATGTTCGAGCCTGTTTCCAGAGGTGCACAGTGGTGAGGTTTGTCACGTGGTCTCTTCCAGATACACATGAGCTGCAGGATGCATTGTTGGTTGCTCAGTGTGTCCGAGCAGTGTTGTTCCCTGTGAAGCCTAGGAACCAGAGTGGTCCAGTGACGTGTCTGAGACCACACAGCTGCTTAGTGCAGCTGCTGGGAACCCTCACCGTCAGCCAGCGCCCTGTGTTGCTCAGGCCCACGTGTGTGCACGGGGTCAGGGCCGGTACACTTGGCTGGAACGGCTGCCGCAGAGCCTGCGCTCGAGGGAAGGCCGTGCTGTGTGGGCAGGATCCCTGCCCCTGCAGCCTCTTCCTGCACAGGGCTCCAGGCCATTTCCTCTTCCTGGAGTGCTGCCTCTCACCTGACGTGCTTTCCAAAGGCCCTGGAATCAGCTTCCACACGGACGTGGCTGGAGTGAGCAGAGGACTGTAGGTGGATCTGCTCCCTTGCACACCCGTCACGGCAGCAGCCACTGCAGAGCAGACGATACGAGAAGATAAGACTCCACCACCACGCTGAGCATCTGCTGGAACCCGAATGGGGAGAGCTCGGATCTCTTGTCATTTGGGATTTGCCACCAGCCCTGTGATGGATCCTGCACTCGTGAGTGGTGCTGCCCCCTTCCCCTACTCCCGAGAGCGCTCCAGCTGTGTGCCCTCAGACACACCTCTGCAGTGTTGTGCTGGTGAAGGTGAACACCAACAGCACCTACGGGGACAGAGAATCTCCTGGGCCATCTTTCGTCCGGATGACCCCACGTAACCTGGGACTGGAGTGACTTCACTGGCCCTCTCCTTGGGTACGAGGGGCATCTCAAAGATGTTGGACAGACTCCGTTCTCTGAACCCTCAGAGCAAGAGAGCTGGGCCATGGCAGGCAGATACATGGGACAGGGGCTTCCTGGCAAGACAGAGAACCCCACGGCAGATTCTGCTGATAAGCAAAACCCTCAAGGTCAAGGTATGAACACTTGTATGGGAATCGACTGAGGAACACGTCATCATGCGTGGTCCACGTGTGCAGTCCCCAACACATGAAGAAGCCCGGCTCACAAACAGTCGTATCTGCAGACTCTCATCATGGAGTCGCTCGGGAGGACTCCCAGAGGCACTGACGTCACAGCCGCTTCTCCTGTCCCGTCAGCTGATGCAGGTGTGGAGGGAAGAGTATGAAGACGGGGCATTCGCTGGGTTTACGTTTTTATCTGTGTAGTGAGAACAGACTTCACATACCTCATAGATACAGTCTTAGGCTCGTGACGCTGCTTCCCCCCCGCCCTCCCTCCTCCTTCCTTTCTTTTCTGCTTTTAATTTTTACAGTGACATTCTTTCAATTTACTAGATAGTCACAGGCTTAATAAAGAATTCAACTAAATAAAGAATTCACGTAGGAAGTAGGAAGGCCTCTGTTCTCAGAAGTATCAACAAGGGCTACAAACAGTAGTCACATCTCAAGATGGTAGCTTCACTCATATACATTACATTTTCCATTCTCAGTATGTTAGCTACAGCAAAGGAAATATACAGTGTTCTTTGTGGGACTGGCTCATTGCACTAGGCGTAATGGTCTCCATTCACATTTATTTTGGTGTCAAAGACAGGATTTCATTCTTCTCTTTTATGGCTGAGTAGTATCGCATCGTGTGTGTGTACCACATTGTCTTTATCGGTCATTGGTTGATGGACACCTGTGTTGATTCTGTGTCTCTGTTCTTCTGAGTTGCGCTCCTGTAAGCCTTTCCTGTTCAGGTGCAGTGTCTAGCAGCAGTCACTGTCAGCACCCTGCCCCCGCCTGCTCCCCTTGGGCATCATCGGGGTCCACTTCATGTCTGCCTTAGGGATACGGAGTGAGCATTTGCAACGGGGTTCTGTGGAGCCAGTTTATGAGGAGTTCCATCTGCCATGCTGTATCTGCCTGAACACCCACACCAGGATCTGAGCAGGAGGAAGCTCCCCAAGGCCACATGCTCACCCTAGACCAGGATGAACACCAAGTGAACACACATTGAGTTTATCCAGAAATCAACAGCGACCGTTCTGTGTGCTGCCTCCGCTGCTCCCTGCTCCCCCCGAGACTCTGCCCACTGCGCAGGTGCACAGCACCTCTACTGCAACTAGACCTCCTGGGTCTGCCCCGCAGTGAGATGACCTGGAGTCCTGCAGCTCTCCCACCGTTCCCCTGAGAAGTGCCACCCGGGCCCCTCTTCCCTTCCCCGTCAGACATCTCCCCAGCCAGGGGAGGATGCCCTTGGGATGGCTGCACCCCAAGTAAACATGGCTTCTCCTGCTAGAGCGATTGCAGCTTCTGAGGAAAGTGTTACATGTGATGTGAACACGAAGTCGTTGAGAGGGAGCCGGCAGGTAGCCATCGTGTTGTGTCTTCTGGTGGACCTAGTCCAGATTCTCCCAGGACTGATCGACTCAGCCAGAAATCAGACAGGTTATAAAGCATAGCTACAGAATGGAACCTGCATTTAAAAACATGATTGAGATATCTGACCTTAAACAGTGAATCCGAGGACTAAGATTGATTTATTACAGTCTTTGTAAGTAATTTTAATTCAAGGAAGAATCCATTTATTTATTCAGAAATAGAGCACTAGGCTTTGTTACTGGGGAGACAAGACTTTAAAATTCTACGAAGCTGTAAATGCCAAATGTCCACTTGTCTTCAAAAGAAATCAAATAGATTATTTTCAAGGAAGAAAATGGAAGAAAACACTTTAAATTCTACTTATTCTTTCTTAAATATGTATTCCTTTGTAAGGCAAAAGAATGAAACACTCTGAAAGCCTGCTGGATTGATTCATACAGGGCGTCAAGCTGTTGTTTACTGGCTCCTTGGAACACAGCTGTGGTTGGGATGCACACTTGGGCCCGGGAGCATCTCCAGTCCTCCAGTTCAAGAAGGGGCACTGACCGCTGTCGCTGCACCTTGGCTGGACTGCTGAGGTGGGAACGCAAGGCCCATTCCTGCCTTATTCCTACATAATTCTGGAGCAGATGAAGAAGGAGACCTAGGTACAGCTTGAATCCAGTCCCCGTGTCTGTGGTCAACATGTGGGACAGAGCTCGTGTCCGTGGTGGTCAAGAGAGAGCAGGAAGAGCACTGGGGCAATGCACGCACAGGGGCACAGCCTGGGCCTGGAGCGAGGGAGCTGGCACCACTGGAGCCCAAGTTCTGGCAGCTCTGGGGAGGTGTGCAGGGAGTCGCGCCGTGACTCAGGTAGTTTGGTGTGGATGACTCCATCAGCGTCAGGTGGGGGACACAGTCTGTCCTTACCCTGGCAAGGACGGTGCAGGGCGCTGGGGGTGAGGCTGCAGCAGAATGTACCTGTGCAGTCGGGACATCCTGGTTAGTGGATGGAGACGGGAAAGGGTGGACATGGCCAGGCACTCCCACACATACAGTCACACGCTCACACTCACACAGACACAGCCATACATGCACACACACACAGAGGCCCGTGCTCACACGCTCATGCACACATATGTGCACTCATACACACTCATGTATACACACTGGTATTTGCCCACACTCAGTCACATGTACAGATACGGGTACATAGCAACAAACATGCATGCACATAGGCATATACTCATACAAACATGCACATACACACACACACAGCCACACATGCACACAGTAACAGGCACATGCACATTCATACTCATACTCAAGGTGCACACACACTGGCACATGCTCACACGGAAACAAGTGGAGACAAGTACGTGCTTACACACAAATACACATGAAGACAGGTGAGTGCACACACATAATGAGGCACATACAGGCACATGCACACATGTATACATGGACACATGGATGCACATGTACACACTGATGTGCACAGAGATATGCACACACATAGGCAGATTTCCACAGTCACACAGGCCCACGCACAAGCACACATGCATACACACAGAAGGCACTTTCACATAGAAGCAGCCATGCACTCACTAACATATTCGTACACACAAGGCACACTTGTACTCGTTGCACATGCTCACAGTGCACACACAGAGATGCATGCATACAGTAACAGCCACACAGAGCACACACTCACAGAAACACATTTACACGCATACACAAGCACACACATGTAAACACACATGTACGTGTTCACCACTGGAAATGCAGAGATCAGCAGGAGGAAGGGCTGTTTCACACCGTGGTGGTATGGAGAACTGTTAATTAAGAAAACTGTAGTCCCCGTGGGGTTTCCAGAGTTGATTGTCGACGTGCGTCGTCACGTCGTTGAGTGCGCACACATCATACGCGGTCTCTTGTCTCAGAAGGCCAGCGTGCGCACCACCATCTTCTGACGCAGAGTGAGAATTACCAGGGACTTTGGAAGTGAGTAAATGAGCGTCTTCCCTGACTGTGTGAGAAAGTTTGCTTCTGTGAAATGTCAGAGCCGGGGTGGGCATTGTGGTACCGTGGGTCCAGTTGCCACTTGGCATGCCCACGTCGCACATCAGAGTCCCTGGGACAGAGTCCTCCCCCCACGTCCCTGCCGCTCGGAGAGACTCCTGGCTCCTCGGTTCAGCCTGGCCCAGTGCTGGCTGTTGTGGGCATTTCTCATTTCTGAGTGAACCAATGGAAAGAAGACTCTCTCTCTCTCTCTCTCTCTCTCTCTCTCTCTCTCTCTCTCTCCGTGTTTCTTCCTCTTTTTCTGTCACTCTGCCTTTCAAGCAAATGAATAAAAAGACTTTGAGAAAACATAGCTGCATTTCTATGGCCAAATAAATTCGTTTAATAGTGGGAAAAGATTCTTATAGGATAATTGTAGCTTTATTTTGATCGCATGCAGGGGGTACAGGAGGATCAGCCATGCACCAAGCGCTACTCCCCGGGCGAGTCTGACCCTGTGGGTGTCCAGGAGACTGACCACGTCCAGCATAGCCCTGGGTTTTGGTCAAGTCCAGGTGGCCGTGTTTTACCTCCCAGGCAGCTGTGTGACGGAGACGTGCCGTCTGACTGCCTGAGGGCGGTCAGTGAGGGCAGGCACGAGGTTGAAGGGGAGGTGGGCAGGAAAGGGTTGAGCCCTGTGGACATTGCGTTTTCGCTGATGGAACATAAGTAGCTAGTGTTCCTCAGGAAAGCAGTCACACCCCAACCAGGAGGGCCATGGACACACTGGGCCCTCTGGTGCCTGTGGGCCTCTGACTGGTCCCTGGGTGCCGCCATGCCCAGCGCCTCTCATGGGCCCCACTTGGAAATTCTTTTTTTTAAGATTTATTTATTTATTTAAAAGGCAGATTTATAGAGAGGCAGAGAGAGAGAGAGGTCCTCCATCCACTGGTTCACTCCCCAGATGCCCACAATGGCTAGAGCTGAGCTGATCCAAAGCCAGGAGCCAGGAGCTTCTTCCAGGTCTCCCGTGGGGGTGCAGGGACCCAAGGACTTGGGCCATCTTCTAGTGCTTTCTCAGGCTATAGCAGAGAGCTGGATCAGAAGAGGAGCAGCTGGGACTTGAACCAGTGCCCATATGGGATGCCAACACTGCAGGCATTGGCTTTACCCACTGCACCACAGTGCCAGCCCCTGGAAATTGTCTCTTCCTCACCTGGAGGGGAAGCCCCATGTCACAGTGAAAGAAGAGGCTCAGAGAAGGAAAGGACAAAGAAGGCGGGGTGAGCAGGGGGAGAGAGAGAGAATGGGAGAGAGAGAGAGAATGCAGGAGAGAATGGGAGAGAGAGAGAGAGAATGGGGGAGAGAGAGAGAGAGAAAGCGAATGGGAGAGAGAGAGAGAATGCGGGAGAGAATGGGGGAGAGAGAGAGAGAATGGGAGAGAGAATGGGAGAGAATGGGAGAGAGAGAATGGGAGAGAGAATGGGGGAGAGAGAGAGAGAATGGGAGAGAGAATGGGGGAGAGAGAGAGAGAGAGAGAATGGGAGAGAGAATGGGAGAGATAGAGAGAATGCGGGAGAGAATGGGGGAGAGAGAGAGAGAATGGGAGAGAGAGAGAGAGAGAGAAAGCAAATGGGAGAGAGAGAGAGAGAGAATGGGTAGGCAGACAGTGCTGTGTTCTTCAGGGAGTGTGAGATGCGCCCCCAGTTGCCCCGCCGGATGGAGGAGCAGGCCGCCTCTGCAGACTCAGGAGTGGAGAGCGGGGAGGGGCGTGTTTGGCCTTGGTGAGCATGGGGGTTTGTTCTGTGTCTCAGTGTTTTAGCAGCTGCCTTAAGTACATTCCCCAGAGAATTCCACTCTGTTTGCCGTTGAGTAAGCAGGGTGAGGCACTTCTGCGCTGACCCAAACCACCAAGTGTCACGGATTTCTAAAGAGTCTTCACTGAGAAAGGATGAGAGAGAGAAAACAGGTGTGCGAGAGCGGTCGGGTGGACGTGCTGGGCGCTCAGTGTGCTTCCAGAGCGGTGCTGGCAAACGTGGTCGTCCCCAGACCTGACACAGACGTGGCACAGCAGAGCTGCGGAGGAGCTACAGCCCTCGGAGCTAGACCCTGCCCAGGACGGACTTCTGCCCCGGGGGTGTCCAGGGCTGGGCCAGGGCATCCTTGTGCAGAAGCCCGTGCTGTGCAGCCAGAGAAGCTCAGAAGCCCAGGGAGGGAGGTGGACCAGCGCCAGTGCCCAGGTCGCTCAGCAGGAGATGCTGGAGGGCACCGGGCTCAGCACTGAGCACTCAGCACAGGCGGTTCTGCCTCATTCCCCAGGGGACTTCTTAGGGATTGTAGGGTGGAGGCCGGAAGAATGTTCACCTCGCCCAAGTGCACACGTTCTGTGTCTGCCGGCCCTGTGCTTGCCCTGCCTCTGTGGGGATGCAGGTGAGACCTGGCCCTCCCGGGGACTCCGACAGCCATGGCTCCTGTGTCTTCTCATGTCTGCCATCATGGCTGTGAACTCACAACCTCATCCCAGTTACCTCTCATTCTTTCTTGTCTTAGGAAAAAAACGCCTTGTTCACCTGTCACCAGCAGTTTGTCAGACCCAGAGAAGTGGGTGAAAATGGAGACTTTGGGCTGCTGCTCCAGAACTCTAGTAGTTCTGTGTTTGTGTGGTCCTGGAGTTCGGCCACATCCCCGATGAGGTTTCTGTCTTCCACCCACTGTGTTCACTAAATCCTTCCTTTAGATTTTACTTAAAACTCTGGATTAAAATACAAAGTTCTGTTGCACAATAACAAAGGACTCTGCTTAGCCCAACAAGCAATTGTGAAGAACTCAAGACTAAAGCGGGACAACAGAATTGTGTTCCCCGTGCTCACCGTTCACCTCAAAAATGAGGGGCAGCCGGGAAGACTGTCATTACTCCCCTGTAGCGTTGGCGTCATCACGACTTGGAAGTCTCTAGTGTCTGTGATTACAGGAACATCATGCTGTTTCGCCAGAGTGTTGGGATGTAAATGGCCTCTTCTTAGGCTCTGAGCCGTGTTGCCTTTGGCTGCGGACACCAGCATTGTCCTCCAGTGGTCTGCGTTGACTTTAAAAGACACCTTTTCCAATCGATCTGTTCTTGAAGGACCTTAGCTGACTACTATTATAAAATTCACAGAAAATCTCTTCCACCCAGCAATTGAATCAGTAAAAAGTGGGCCGTGAGCACACGCAGCTGGGGACGCTGCCCCACTGCCTTAGCACCGCCTCCAGCAGCCCCAGGGCGGGCCTTGGTCAGCAGCCCCTGAGGGCCTGACCCACTGATGCGCCACTGCTGGTGGGGGAGGGGAGTCAGGAAACTTGTCCTTTTGGCTTCCTCAGTGTTTTTCGTTCCTGCTCTTTGAACTCTAGTCATTGCGTTAGTCAGCTGCTCATTACTTTAATGTATCTGGAGGAACTTTTTTAGGAAAGAAAAGGTTTATTCGGGCTTACATGTTTGGTTCACAGTTCAGGATTGGTGGCCCCGTCAGTGTGGTGTCTGGGTGATTGGCAGTGGTGAGTGTGTGCAGAGCAGCGACCACACGGTGAGGCTGGGCCACAGCCTCTCCCTTGCCTTGTCCCCAGGCTGACGTTCCATGCTGCTCTGTGCGCACTGGCCAGGTAGGGAGTCTGGGAGGTGCACATTTCAAAGGGAAGCCAGCCTGGGCTCAGCTCCTGTCTTTCCTGTCAGACCCAGCCGGAGCCCTCAGGAGCAGACAGGGGTAGGGCTGTCCCTGTGACACCAGAATCCTCCACGGGGCCTGGCCCAGGGTGCTGGTTGGGAGCTGGAAACACAGGGGGGTCGGTGGGGTCCGGTGTGTGCACCAGGGGCCGTGGTCTTCCTATGTAAGACCCCTGCTAAAAGTAAATATTAAAATAATTTTAGCAAGGGTTTAAAAGTTTGGCTGCTGACAGTAGCCATTCCTTAAGATAACTGTGTCTCCACCTGCCTACAGAATAACCTTGGGAAACTGCCTTGTGAAACTGATCTGTGTAACTGTCTCACGCGATAACACTTGCAGGAGTCCGGAAAAGAGTTGCAATAAGGTTCTGTGACCATTGTATAAATTTACCCCTTCCCTCACTAAAATCGCAACAAGAGTTTGCCCAATCACCAAATGCCCCGCATACATATGTTAATCAGGTGGCTATTGTCTTTAAAAACTGCTGTAACCCCTGCTCGGGGCTCTCTCTCTCTCTGGACTGCCTGAGGTGCTGGGGAGCCCGTTTGCGCAAACGTATTAATAAATATCCTCTTGCTTTTGCATCTACTGGGCTGGAGTTTTGGGTCTTTGGGCGACCACCCAAGCACGTTGGATTCCCAGATTTGGGGTCCTTCACCTGGAGGGCAGTGGGGAGGGGAGGATCGCCTCTCCTTGTGAGCAGGAGTCACTGCTGCCCCAGCTCCTCCACCCCCGGCCCCGGGCTTCGGGGCCAGCTCTCAGGAGCCAGTTTGGCTTTTCTGCGTTGCACACATTGGTGGGAACCAGGCGCCTTGTCACCAAAGCTGAGAATAACATGAAGGGGATTGGTGCTCCTGCTGCCCTTTCATGCTGAAGAATGGGCATTGCACTGTGGACAGCAGTGGCCAAGCTGTGAATCCAGTCAGAGGGAAGCGCAGGGCCCCCATGGATCAGGACTGACACCATGGTGTGGGTGGTGTGGCCCAGCGCCAGCACTCACACAGTGGGCACCTGAGCCTTTCACACCCTGGGCAGCCCGTCAGCTCCCTGAAGGGTCCCCTCTCTCCTTTTCATGATATTGGTCACACAAATCTGGTAGAAGAGGCCCAGCCACCGCTCATCTTTCCAGGTCCTTCTGCTGGGGACACCAGCTACACAGGGGGTCAGGGAGAGCCCACAGCTACACAGGGGGTCAGGGAGAGCCCACAGCTACACAGGGGGTCAGGGAGAGCCCACAGCTACACAGGGGGTTAGGGAGAGCCCACAGCTACAGAGGAGATCAGGGAGCGCCCACAGCTACACAGGGGGTCAGGGAGAGCCCACAGCTACACAGGGGGTCAGGGAGCACCCACAGCTACACAGGGGGTCAGGGAGAGCCCACAGCTACAGAGGGGATCAGGGAGAGCCCACAGCTACAGAGGGGATCAGGGAGAGCCCACAGCTACACAGGGGGTCAGGGAGAGCCCACAGCTATACAGGGGGTCAGGGAGCGCCCACAGCTACACAGGGGGTCAGGGAGAGCCCACAGCTACACAGGGGGTCAGGGAGAGCCCACAGCTACACAGGGGGTCAGGGAGAGCCCACAGCTACACAGGGGGTCAGGGAGAGCCCACAGCTACAGAGGGGATCAGGGAGAGCCCACAGCTACAGAGGGGATCAGGGAGAGCCCACAGCTACAGAGGGGGTCAGGGAGAGCCCACAGCTACACAGGGGGTCAGGGAGCGCCCACAGCTACACAGGGGGTCAGGGAGAGACCACAACGACAGAGGGGATCAGGGAGAGCCCACAGCTACACAGGGGGTCAGGGAGCGCCCACAGCTACACAGGGGGTCAGGGAGAGCCCACAGCTACAGAGGGGGTCAGGGAGAGCCCACAGCTACACAGGGGGTCAGGGAGAGCCCACAGCTACACAGGGGATCAGGGAGAGCCCACAGCTACAGAGGGGATCAGGGAGAGCCCACAGCTACACAGGGGGTCAGGGAGAGCCCACAGCTATACAGGAGGTCAGGGAGAGCCCACAGCTACACAGGGGGTCAGGGAGCGCCCACAGCTACACAGGGGGTCAGGGAGAGACCACAACGACAGAGGGGATCAGGGAGAGCCCACAGCTACACAGGGGGTCAGGGAGCGCCCACAGCTACAGAGGGGATCAGGGAGAGCCCACAGCTACAGAGGGGGTCAGGGAGCGCCCACAGCTACACAGGGGGTCAGGGAGAGACCACAACGACAGAGGGGATCAGGGAGAGCCCACAGCTACAGAGGGGGTCAGGGAGCGCCCACAGCTACAGAGGGGATCAGGGAGAGCCCACAGCTACACAGGGGGTCAGGGAGAGCCCACAGCTACACAGGGGGTCAGGGAGCGCCCACAGCTACAGAGGGGGTCAGGGAGAGCCCACAGCTATACAGGGGGTCAGGGAGAGCCCACAGCTACAGAGGGGATCAGGGAGAGCCCACAGCTACACAGGGGGTCAGGGAGCACCCACAGCTACAGAGGGGATCAGGGAGCGCCCACAGCTACAGAGGGGGTCAGGGAAAGCTCACAGCTACAGAGGGGATCAGGGAGAGCCCACAGCTACAGAGGGGTCAGGGAGCGCCCACAGCTACAGAGGGGGTCAGGGAAAGCTCACAGCTACAGAGGGGGTCAGGGAAAGCTCACAGCTACACAGGGCGTCAGGGAGCGCCTGAGCATTCTAGAACGTGTGTGTGTGTGTGTGTGCATATGCACATGGGTTCTGAGTAGACCTATTCCCTAAAGTGCAGAGTGTTTATTCCACTGTGGGAGGGTGGGCACTTAACATGACAACTTGAATTGGAGCTACAGCTACGTTTGCTCTCAACAAAAACAGGTTTCTCTTTTTCACTCAGGGTGTATAAATTTGAATTTCAAAAACAAGTCATCCTTAGTGTGCTTTGCTTGATTTCCCATGATATTGAGAGATGAGTAAAACTAGATATTGCTGATACTTACTAATCTTCTGGAGTCTAGATACAGAGGGGAACATATTTTCATCAAGATCTTGCAACCTTGTTCTGATTACCTAGTGAGCACGGTTAGTGCTCACTGCCCAGGCACCTGTGGCCCACTCACCAACAAGCCTCCTGCTGCGTGGCACTGGCCTGTTTTCAGTGCACCGTGCTCTTTATGATAATTGATCCTCTTGATGGCAGTCGTCATTGCCGATGTTGACCCCTCACCCCTAGCACGTCAGCTGGGTTACTGAGGAGCGTGTTGTGTTTCTGTGACGACAGAAAGCATGGTGGTTTTGGGCTGGCTCTGGGACCTGCCGTAGTCCAGAGAGTCCAGCTGTGCAGCGAGCGTGCCTGGAAAGGTGCGTCTTCCTGCCTCCTATGTTTCAGTTCCTCACCTTCCATTTTCCTGTACTGCACTAACAAAGACGTTTGCCAGGAAAGTGCCTTCCTGCGATTAACCCTGTTGACTGAAATGGCATCAGCATCTACAGACAGGTTTACTTCTCTCTCGTACCTGAGACAGACAGAAACACAGAGACCTGAAGGGTCGTCTTCAGTGAGTCCTGGTGTCTATGAGGGAACTCCAGACGTCTCATGGAAACTTGGAACTAAAACATGAGTGGTTTTTTAACACAGAAAAAGTTGAAATTCACGCACAGTTCTTTTCATAACAAGCATCTTCCATGAACCTTTTGAATCCCCTACTTGTGTGTGAACATGGGTGTGCGTGTATGTTGGTGCGTGTGTGCACACGTGCCCTGGCTGTTCCCATGACCAAAGTCAAGCTCGAGAAACCGCCAGCCCTGCTTGCAGATCCTGCTACCTGCAGAGCCCCCCTGAACTTTAATCTCCTGCTGTTGATTAATTTTCTACGTTCCTGTGGGACATTAGTGTGTGCATTGATTTGGTTAGCTACTTTGGTTTTAACCTACTGAAGAAGTGAATCCATGTTGCACAGTGAGCAGGGCGCTCCTTTTGTTCCTGAGTCGTACTCTGTTTTATAGATAATTTATTCACCCGCTACACTGATGGGAATTCAGGATGTCAGTCCCGCGAAGCTCTCATAGCAACAGTCTTATGTGCATCTTTTATGGAAGTAACGTTCAGTATCCCCTAGGGACCCATTTACAGGTGCAGTTTCTGGATCCTAAGATGCTGTTTCTGTCAGAAGCTGTAAACAGGTTTTCTGTTGTGGGTGCATCGTCCTACACCCTGTCTTCCTTCTCTGGTTTGCACATCCTCACCAGGACTCACAGTCGTTAGACTTTGTTACTATTAACCGTGCTAGTGGACATGAAGTGATGTCTCCCTTGGGTTTTAGCTCGCCCTTTGCACTGTGAGTAGAGCTACATTTTAACAGAACACAAATTAATGGTGCCAATTGCTAAAACACTGTGAGGGACTAGTGTTCTGCTTTGGCGTTGGGAGAGCAGCTCAGGAGTCTGTGGCCACAGTGAGTGCAGCTGTGAAATCCAGTCCGAGGAAAGGTGGCAGCCCGGGGGCAGGATGAGGTGAGAGGCGGCACTTGCACTCACACGTGCAAACGCACACTTCCACCTGGCTTTGCACCACCACCGTCATAATGAAAATACCATTCTGAAGCGTAATTCCCAAGTGATTGGTGTCTGTGTCTCAGTTACTTGTCTGCACACACGCAACTGCTTTTCTCTTTTCTAACATCTGACGTTCTCTGCTGTCGCCACATGAGCCTCTGCTCCACTCGGACCCCGAGACTGCAGAGCTCCCGGCCTGAGAGCAGGGCTCACGGGGCTGCGCAGGCTTGGGGTGGCTCTGCTCACAGAGCCTCACCACACACTTTGGAAGTTGTGTGGTTGGCTTGTTACAGTTGTTTCCTGCCCTGGCTAATGTGGTCTCCAGCTTAGGGTCTGCCCTTCATTCTCCCAAGTTGGCTTTGTGACCAGCAGAGGTTTCATTTGCTGCTATTGGATTTATCAACTCTCTTCTATGGCTGTTGTTGAAGCAAAATTTTAAATATTTTGTGCCCATGCTAAAGCTGTGAACATCTTCTGTTTGCTTCTGGAAGCGTCCTGGGTTTAGCTTTCATGTTTAGGTCTATGACTGATCTAAAATTATTTTTGAATGGTGAGAAGATTCATATTTTCTCCAAAATATATGTTACTGTGGTGTCAAGTGTCAGCAGAACATTTCATTGATCTATGATGTTGCCTTGATGCTTAGAACAGAATTAGCTCACCCTGGGGGCTGTCCTGTGTCAGCTTTATGTGCCCACGATGACTTGTGCGTCATCACACAGGCACTCACTGCCCAGTGCCCTGGGGCCCAGCAGCTACAGCAGGGCCTCAGTTGGGTAGCATTGCGGCAGCATGCCTCACATGTTCCAGGCACTTCGGCCTTGCATATAGTTGTGACAGTGTGCTTGTTCATTCTATTTTAGGAAGGCCTTTGGGATTTTTATTGGTCACACTGGTTCTGCAGATCCACTTAAGGAGAATTGGTGTCTTAGTATTGAGCCCTGTGAGTCATGCCAGGTCAGTTCTGCAAGTGTTTTGTTCTTCTATCAGTAGTATTTTTGTAGCTTTTTGTATACTGTCTTCTTGCACATTTTTCATTGTTTTTATTCCGACTACACTCGCTTCATTTTTGATGCTGCTGTAAAAGGTATCTTAAAACTTTTTTTCATTTGTTGATTGTATACATGTGAATAGTAAGTCGACTGTGTAGTATATTGTGTGTATAGTACATTGTGTTTTATTGTGTTGTCTATTACATTAGCTGCGTGTGGTTGTCTTTGTGTATTACATTGTATGGTTGTGGTTTTTGTGTGTAGTTCATTGGCTGTGTGTAGTATGTTGACTGTGTGTCTGTTACATTAACTGTGATTTTCTTTGTGTGTGTAGTACATTGTGTGTGTAGTACATTGTGTGTGTAGTACATTGACTGTGTAGTATGTTGACTGTGTGTATAGTATATTGACTGTGTAGTACATCGTGGGTGTGGTACATTGATTGTGTGTGTAGTACATTGACCATGTGACTATTATATGTATGTATGACATTTACTTACTAGGTTTGTCAGTTTGTTTAGATTTGTTTTAATGTACACAATCCTGTTGTCTCCCTGTGTTATAGATATTTGTATTTGCTTTTATATTATCCAGGACTTGCATCACAATGCTTAATATAAGTTTTATGAGAATACATCTTTGCCTTTTTTTGGGGGAAAAAATTGATGTTTCAACATTCAGTGTGATACTAGCATTAGGATATCTGTAGATGCTTTGAAAGCTGGTCTGTATTTTGCTTGCTGAGTGTATTTATTTACCGTGCATAAGCGCAGCATTTTATCAGATGCTTTCTCCCCAACTAGTGGTTTGATCTGATTGTTCCTCCTAACTATGTTAATAGGGTGATTGCATTAACTGACTTTGAGTATTAACCCAAACTTGCATTCCACTTGGTTATACTCATAAACAGCTGTGGACTAGATAAGCTCATACTTTAGTGGATTGTTGTGTCTATGGTCATCAGTAGTCCTTAGTATTCTTACTGTAGTTTCACAGTATATTTTAATGGAACATGTCATAGGTAAATTTCTGTAATTATCCATTGTTACATATGGGGTATGTGGCCAAGTGCTGTGCATGACATTTGTGTTAAGCATACAGAGTACACAGTCCTTTGTTTTCTGTACACTGATCTCATCGGCAGACACAGCAGGCAGTCACTTTCTTCTGTCTGAATAAAGTCACAGTTAGTATTATTATTCCTTAATCATTTTGTGAAGTTGATGCATTGTAGCCCTCAGAGAGCTGAGGAGGGTGAGCCCTGGAGCTGCAGAGCTTGGAGTCTACGTACCCGTGGCATCCGTGCAGCTCAGTGGGGTGCACAGTCACCTGGGCTTAGGATACTGAGAAGCTTCACCTGCCTGGCTACTTCCTTGTCACTTTCTGTTCAAGGAAGAAGTTTGGAGGCTTCCATAGTTGGGTCAGTGGCAGTCCTTGGAGCAGAATAGGATGGGGCCTCAGGTGACTTGGATGGGCTTTCCTGAGAGGTGGGGCTCTCGGAGAAGGAGAGCAAGTGCTGGGGGAGGAGGGGAGAGTCACACTGCGTCACCAATTAGTCTGGGGCTATTTTATGAATAGTCCTGTATAAACCACAATGAACTGTCATGGTTGTGGGAGCTGGAAAGAGGGTGGGGGCCAGGCGTCTGGGGAGAGGGCTCATTTCCATAAATCTGCACTGAGGTGCTAATTAAACCACAGCCATTCCCAAAGCCTTGTTGGTGGGAAATGGTTGTTTCCTGAAGAGGCTGTGTCCGCAGCAGCCACGCTGGAGTATTTGGGTACCCTTAGCAACCTGTGCTTTCCAAACCTCAAACACCTGCAGTGTTTTAATTGCTGAAGTCACTGGAGTTAATTCTCCAGTCACTCTGCAGCCATTGTTGTAAATGCTAATCTCCGTTAATGCAATGACACCAAGCACTAATCTCTTAACTCACAGTGCAGTTTACAAGGAGAGCATAAAGAGAGTTATGCAACAGAAAAAATAAGCTAAACATGTTCTGAACATTTCAAATCTCACATCTAAGAAGAATCTCCCACAGTATTTAAATATTTAATATTTTCATAGCATACATGACACTAAAGTTTTAAAAATCACATTCATAAGAAATGGGTTTTTCACACTCTTTAGTTTTATCTCCCTGAGGCTGTAAATTAACTTTTCTACCAAGCAAGGAATAGAGTCACTCACATTTCAGTCATTCAGCTTTGTGAGGTCTTTGTGAGGTGGGTACTAAGGAATCGGCAAGTGGAGCTAACGGGTCTGGGGTCCCCTGGGACTGCCTGAGGCTCCTGGGTCGCAGGAGTCATGGACTTCGCCAGCTCTCGGTCTGTGCTCTGCCGTGTGGACCCGCAGGCAGGTGAGCCTTCCCAGGGGGTGGGAGTTGTGTTCTCAGTGTAGCTAGAGCCCTGTTCATCATATGACACATCTGTGTGCTCTCAGACTCGGCGAGAAGTCACGGTTGTGCCGTGTGCAGTGCCTATGCTAGCTGAGACAGGATCTTTGTGTCTCATTCCAGCCCTGTTCACATCTGATCTCCAGCAACAGCTGTGGGGATTTTACTGTCATTTTCTTCCTCTGTGATATTCACAGAAAATGGTTTCTCTATCTTTTCGTTTTTATTTATTTATTTTTTATTTGAAAATCAGAGTTACACACAGAGAGAAGGAGAGGCAGAGAGAGAGAAAGAGAGGTCTTCCATTCGCTGGTTCACTCCCCAGATGGCCACAACGGCTGGAGCTGAGCCTATCTGAAGCCAGGAGCCAGGAGCTTCCTCCAGGTCTCCCACTCAGGTGCAGGGGCCCAAGGACTTGGGCCATCTTCTGCTGCTTTCCCAGGACATAGCAGAGAGCTGGATTGGAAGTGGAGCAGTGGGGATTTGAACCGGCACCCACATGGGATGCTGGTACTGCAGGCAGCGGTTTTACTTGCTACGCCACAGCGCTGACCACACAGAAAGTGTTTTGCTTGGACACGGACTTTGGGACCTGCGACACCTCAGACAATGAACAGCGAGGCCAGGCAGGGTATGGTGAGCACCAGCAGCCCTGACCTGGCGTTGTCCCAGGACTGTGGCGTTGAGGTGTCTGAGAAGAAATGCTGTGAGAGCTGGAACCACAGGTGCACCCCGGAAGGCAGGAGAGGACTGTGTGGGCCAGAGGGTGGTCAGCGCCCCTCCTGCTCTCCCGTCAGAGCAGAAGGGCAGCCACAGGGTAGATCCAGCTACAAACCGTTCTAGCTGTTTCTACCTAAATTACATGAAATGTAGGCAAGGACAGGGACTTTCAAGTTTAGACATGAGCTATACTTTAAGAAACAGAGAGAGGCCTATGAAAAAATGAAAAGTTGTCAGACAGAAGATTGGTGATGGGGAGAGCAGCTGAGCCAGCCTGGAAGTCTTAGATTTGGCCACAGGAGCTAAACTCCTGCGTGGGTGGGACCGATGGATGCCCACGCTCATCTTGAGGTTCTCTGGGGCTGTGTTGCAGGAACAGGGTTTGATAACTCTGGCCAGTGTTCCACGACCCCACAAATCTCTTGTCCAGAGAACACTGCAGGGCTGTGTGTCCTCAGAAACGCTGCTGACACAGCCAGGGCTGCGCCCGACCCTGGAGTGTCTGCCACCATTCTCTCTGAGATGACCACCTAGGGCAAGTCCTTTATTCCTCCAAGGTGATTTTTCAATGGCTATGAACTTTTTTTAAAAAACAATTATGTATGTGTTTGTTTATTTACTTGAAAGGCACAGTTACAGAGAGAGGCACTGCTGGTTCACTCCCCAAATGTCTGCAACGGCCAGAGCTGAGCTGAACTGAAGCCAGGAGCCAGGAGCTTCTTCTGTTCTCCTGTGTGGGTTCAGGGGTTCAAGCACTTGGGCTGACTCCCACTGCCTCCCCAGGCCATAGCAGGTAGCTGGATCAGAAGTCGAGCAGTTAGGACTTGAACCGGCGCTGCTGTGGGATGCCAGCACTGCAGGCAAAGGCCTAGCCCGCTACACCACAGTGCTGGCCCCGCGAACTTTTGAAGCAGCAGTGTCTTCCTGTCCATTGTCAGGTTCCTAGGAAAATTCTGATAGCTGCATTGGCACAGTTCTTCGGGGTGTGTCAGTCGTTTCCCCTGTGTCATCCTGTGAGATCCACGACACCACCCCTGTTAATTAAGTAGACAGTAGACCTGACTGGCATTTCAGGATTAGGCAAACAGAGCACATTCCTGAGGGCTGCGTCCTGCGAAACAAAGCCAGCGACAGCACTGAGGCCTGGACCCGCCGGACACAGAGCTGTCTGCTGGGTCACACGGTTTCAGGTGTTTCGCTGCCTGCAGCGTTTTTCAGATGAAACATGCACTCTACAGTTAGAAATGTGGATTTGATTGTATTCATTGTAGGTGTTTTTCTAGGCACCACACAGCTGGTCAGGCCGAGAGCTGGGCTTGGAAGTGAGTGAAGTGCAGAGATTGCCCTGGCTTTCTCGGCCAAGAGAGGAAGAAACCACGACTTGGGCAACTCGGGTCATTTGTGAACTCGTGCTTGAGACAGCGTCCATGACGTGGTCTTCTCAGCCGGTTAGCTGTGAAGATGATGAGGGTGATGATGATGATGTTAGGATTACCTGCATATTAAGGGTGCTGAGGTGGAGGTGGACGCGCGTCTAATTTAAGTCCCATAACTCTTTCCTAAATCTTAGAAAAATTATAGTGCTCACACTGCGATTCAGGGTGCTTAGGGGAATCTTGAGAATGGCCTCCAGGTCTGGAATCCCACGGTAAGACATGGGACATTCACGAGACCACAGCGGCCTGGTCCTCGGCGCCAGGCAGCACCTGTGTTGGAGAGCTGTGCTGTGAATGCCAGAGATGGAAGCCCTGCAGTGGACGTGGGCCACAACGCCTGCTGCTGGGAAGTGTCTGATATCTCACAATCCGCCCTTTGATTTTTCTCTCAGAAAAATAGTGAATAATTTATTCCTCTCCTGTCTGCGGGCATCATTGTGTGATACTTCTGCAAGAAGGGCTGCTCGCTCTTAACCTTTTGCTCTCAGAAACGGTCCAGTGGCACAAGAAGTGCTGCTCTCGGGGCCCAGAGAACTCAAGGCGATTTTTCCCTCTTACTGCCTTTGCCCCTTGCACCAAGGGGAAGGAGGTGGCTGCTGTGCTTCTCTGGGGTAGGCTCCTGGGATCCACGTGGCCCTCGATGATGGAGTCATTAAAATAGTTTTTCTGTTCCAGTGCCAAATGCCAGGCCCTGCAGGTGCTGCAGTTGTGTGAGTTGGGACAGTGAAGGCACTTGGGAAATCATGACCTTGTTCCAGAGAGTCGACACGGCCTTGAGCCTTTAACCGGGAGGGTTCTGCTTGGTGTGTAAGCCAGCACATCTGTGCACCGATCAGCCCTGTGTCCTCTTTCTTCCCTTTGCTTTGTTCAGCACCATGTTTGTCTGCAAAGCTCATGTCCTGAGTCAGAAACTCGGGTCCTGAGATGCTTGTTGTGTGCAGGCTGAGGTGGTCGTCCTCACGTGTGTGCAGGCTGAGGTGGTCGTCCTCACGTGTGTGCAGGCTGAGGGGGTCGTCCTCACTCGTGTCCAGGCTGAGGGGGTCGTCCTCACGTGTGTCCAGGCTGAGGGGGTCGTCCGCACGTGTGTGCGGGCTGAGGGGGTCGTCCTCACGTGTGTGCAGGCTGAGGGGGTCGTCCTCACGTGTGTGCAGGCTGAGGTGGTCGTCCTCACGTGTGTGCAGGCTGAGGGGGTCGTCCTCACTCGTGTCCAGGCTGAGGGGGTCGTCCTCACGTGTGTCCAGGCTGAGGGGGTCGTCCTCACGTGTGTGCAGGCTGAGGGGGTCGTCCTCACGTGTGTGCAGGCTGAGGGGGTCGTCCTCACGTGTGTGCAGGCTGAGGGGGTCGTCCTCACGTGTGTGCAGGCTGAGGGGGTCGTCCTCACCCGTGTCCAGGCTGAGGGGGTCATCCTCACATGTGTCCAGGCTGAGGGGGTCGTCCTCACTCGTGTCCAGGCTGAGGGGGTCGTCCTCACGTGTGTGCAGGCTGAGGTGGTCGTCCTCACGTGTGTCCAGGCTGAGGTGGTCGTCCTCACGTGTGTGCAGGCTGAGGGGGTCGTCCTCACGTGTGTCCAGGCTGAGGGGGTCGTCCTCACCCGTGTCCAGGCTGAGGGGGTCGTCCTCACATGTGTCCAGGCTGAGGGGGTCGTCCTCACTCGTGTCCAGGCTGAGGGGGTCGTCCTCACGTGTGTGCAGGCTGAGGGGGTCGCCCTCACTCGTGTCCAGGCTGAGGGGGTCGTCCTCACGTGTGTGCAGGCTGAGGGGGTCGTCCTCACTCGTGTCCAGGCTGAGGGGGTCGCCCTCACGTGTGTCCAGGCTGAGGGGGTCGTCCTTACGTGTGTCCAGGCTGAGGGGGTCGTCCTCACGTGTGTGCAGGCTGAGGTGGTCGTCTTCACGTGTGTCCAGGCTGAGGGGGTCGTCCTCACGTGTGTCCAGGCTGAGGGGGTCGTCCTCACGTGTGTGCAGGCTGAGGGGGTCGTCCTCACGTGTGTGCAGGCTGAGGTGGTCGCCCTCACGTGTGTGCAGGCTGAGGGGGTCGTCCTTACGTGTGTGCAGGCTGAGGGGGTCGTCCTCACGTGTGTCCAGGCTGAGGGGGTCGTCCTCACTCGTGTCCAGGCTGAGGGGGTCGTCCTCACGTGTGTGCAGGCTGAGGGGGTCGTCCTCACGTGTGTGCAGGCTGAGGGGGTCGTCCTCACGTGTGTGCAGGCTGAGGTGGTCGTCCTCACGTGTGTGCAGGCTGAGAGGGTCGTCCTCACTCGTGTCCAGGCTGAGGGGGTCGTCCTCACGTGTGTCCAGGCTGAGGGGGTCGTCCTCACGTGTGTGCAGGCTGAGGGGGTCGTCCTCACGTGTGTCCAGGCTGAGGGGGTCGTCCTCACGTGTGTCCAGGCTGAGGGGGTCGTCCTCACGTGTGTCCAGGCTGAGGGGGTCGTCCTCACTCGTGTCCAGGCTGAGGGGGTCGCCCTCACGTGTGTGTAGGCTGAGGGGGTCGCCCTCACTCGTGTCCAGGCTGAGGGGGTCGTCCTCACGTGTGTGCAGGCTGAGGGGGTCGCCCTCACGTGTGTCCAGGCTGAGGGGGTCGTCCTCACGTGTGTGCAGGCTGAGGTGGTCGTCCTCACGTGTGTGCAGGCTGAGGGGGTCGTCCTCACGTGTGTCCAGGCTGAGGGGGTCGTCCTCACGTGTGTCCAGGCTGAGGGTGTCGCCCTCACGTGTGTCCAGGCTGAGGGGGTCGCCCTCACGTGTGTCCAGGCTGAGGGGGTCGTCCTCACGTGTGTCCAGGCTGAGGGGGTCGTCCTCACTCGTGTCCAGGCTGAGGGGGTCGTCCTCACTCGTGTCCAGGCTGAGGGGGTCGTCCTCACTCGTGTCCAGGCTGAGGGGGTCGTCCTCACATGTGTCCAGGCTGAGGGGGTCGCCCTCACTCGTGTCCAGGCTGAGGGGGTCGTCCTCACTCGTGTCCAGGCTGAGGGGGTCGTCCTCACGTGTGTCCAGGCTGAGGTGGTCGTCCTCACGTGTGTGCAGGCTGAGGGGGTCGTCCTCACGTGTGTGCAGGCTGAGGGGGTCGTCCTCACGTGTGTCCAGGCTGAGGTGGTCGTCCTCACGTGTGTGCAGGCTGAGGTGGTCATCTTCACGTGTGTCCAGGCTGAGGGGGTCGTCCTCACGTGTGTGCAGGCTGAGGGGGTCGTCCTCACGTGTGTCCAGGCTGAGGGGGTCGTCCTCACGTGTGTGCAGGCTGAGGGGGTCGTCCTCACGTGTGTGCAGGCTGAGGGGGTCGTCCTCACGTGTGTCCAGGCTGAGGGGGTCGTCCTCACGTGTGTGCAGGCTGAGGGGGTCGTCCTCACGTGTGTCCAGGCTGAGGGGGTCGTCCTCACGTGTGTCCACGCTGAGGGGGTCGTCCTCACGTGTGTCCAGGCTGAGGGGGTCGCCCTCACGTGTGTGCAGGCTGAGGGGGTCGTCCTCACGTGTGTGCAGGCTGAGGGGGTCGTCCTCACTTGTGTCCAGGCTGAGGGGTCGTCCTCACGTGTGTGCAGGCTGAGGGGGTCGTCCTCACGTGTGTCCAGGCTGAGGTGGTCGTCCTCACGTGTGTGCAGGCTGAGGTGGTCATCTTCACGTGTGTCCAGGCTGAGGGGGTCGTCCTCACGTGTGTGCAGGCTGAGGGGGTCGTCCTCACGTGTGTGCAGGCTGAGGTGGTCGTCCTCACGTGTGTCCAGGCTGAGGGGGTCGTCCTCACGTGTGTCCAGGCTGAGGGGGTCGTCCTCACGTGTGTGCAGGCTGAGGGGGTCGTCCTCACGTGTGTGCAGGCTGAGGTGGTCGCCCTCACGTGTGTGCAGGCTGAGGGGGTCGTCCTCACGTGTGTGCAGGCTGAGGGGGTCGTCCTCACGTGTGTCCAGGCTGAGGGGGTCGCCCTCACTCGTGTCCAGGCTGAGGGGGTCGTCCTCACGTGTGTGCAGGCTGAGGGGGTCGTCCTCACTCGTGTCCAGGCTGAGGGGGTCGTCCTCACGTGTGTGCAGGCTGAGGGGGTCGTCCTCACGTGTGTGCAGGCTGAGGGGGTCGTCCTCACGTGTGTGCAGGCTGAGGTGGTCGTCCTCACGTGTGTGCAGGCTGAGAGGGTCGTCCTCACTCGTGTCCAGGCTGAGGGGGTCGTCCTCACGTGTGTCCAGGCTGAGGGGGTCGTCCTCACGTGTGTGCAGGCTGAGGGGGTCGTCCTCACGTGTGTCCAGGCTGAGGGGGTCGTCCTCACGTGTGTCCAGGCTGAGGGGGTCGTCCTCACGTGTGTCCAGGCTGAGGGGGTCGTCCTCACTCGTGTCCAGGCTGAGGGGGTCGCCCTCACGTGTGTGCAGGCTGAGGGGGTCGCCCTCACTCGTGTCCAGGCTGAGGGGGTCGTCCTCACGTGTGTGCAGGCTGAGGGTGTCGCCCTCACGTGTGTCCAGGCTGAGGGGGTCGTCCTCACGTGTGTGCAGGCTGAGGTGGTCGTCCTCACGTGTGTGCAGGCTGAGGGGGTCGTCCTCACGTGTGTGCAGGCTGAGGGGGTCGTCCTCACGTGTGTCCAGGCTGAGGGTGTCGCCCTCACGTGTGTCCAGGCTGAGGGGGTCGCCCTCACGTGTGTCCAGGCTGAGGGGGTCGTCCTCACGTGTGTGCAGGCTGAGGGGGTCGTCCTCACTCGTGTCCAGGCTGAGGGGGTCGTCCTCACTCGTGTCCAGGCTGAGGGGGTCGTCCTCACATGTGTCCAGGCTGAGGGGGTCGCCCTCACTCGTGTCCAGGCTGAGGGGGTCGTCCTCACGTGTGTGCAGGCTGAGGTGGTTGTCCTCACGTGTGTGCAGGCTGAGGTGGTCGTCCTCACGTGTGTCCAGGCTGAGGGGGTTGTCCTCACGTGTGTGCAGGCTGAGGGGGTCGTCCTCACGTGTGTGCAGGCTGAGGGGGTCGTCCTCACGTGTGTCCAGGCTGAGGGGGTCGTCCTCACGTGTGTGCAGGCTGAGGTGGTCGTCCTCACTCGTGTCCAGGCTGAGGGGGTCGTCCTCACGTGTGTGCAGGCTGAGGGGGTCGTCCTCACTCGTGTCCAGGCTGAGGGGTCGTCCTCACGTGTGTGCAGGCTGAGGGGGTCGTCCTCACGTGTGTCCAGGCTGAGGTGGTCGTCCTCACGTGTGTGCAGGCTGAGGTGGTCATCTTCACGTGTGTCCAGGCTGAGGGGGTCGTCCTCACGTGTGTGCAGGCTGAGGGGGTCGTCCTCACGTGTGTCCAGGCTGAGGGGGTCGTCCTCACGTGTGTGCAGGCTGAGGGGGTCGTCCTCACGTGTGTGCAGGCTGAGGGGGTCGTCCTCACGTGTGTCCAGGCTGAGGGGGTCGTCCTCACGTGTGTGCAGGCTGAGGGGGTCGTCCTCACGTGTGTCCAGGCTGAGGGGGTCGTCCTCACGTGTGTCCACGCTGAGGGGGTCGTCCTCACGTGTGTCCAGGCTGAGGGGGTCGCCCTCACGTGTGTGCAGGCTGAGGGGGTCGTCCTCACGTGTGTGCAGGCTGAGGGGGTCGTCCTCACGTCCTCACGTGTGTCCAGGCTGAGGTGGTCGCCCTCACTTCTCTGGCCTCTGGCTCCTTGGTGGCACTGCCGGTTTTCAGGCTACGTGTGGACATTTCCATTGCATTGAGTGCACCGCACAGATGGCCTCACTGTCCCCTCATATGCCACCAAGCACACGGTCTTCATGACATGAGCATGTACACAGCATCCCCACAAACCCACACCTCTGCAGGCGTTGTGTGAACAATCGGCCTCACTCTCCCTCCCAGCGGACACCGTGACAGACAGGAATAGGCCCCCCGGCCCACACCCATGCGCTACGAACCAAACTTAGGTGGCCAGGCATCCACCACCACTTCACCCACCCGGCTCCATGTCCTGCACCTGCTCGGTGGCTCCCAGCCCCTGAAAGCCCTGTCATGGCCACCTGCCTAGGTGATGGGCTGTGCAGGTACTGCCACCTCTTTTGAGGTCAACTGCATTAGACTTGGAAGATGATTCGATGCCTGCCGTTGTAAGACCTGCAATACCTCAAGAAGTCCGAGGCTTTGCTCCTGCATTTGTGGGGAGGGGAGTATTGGCATGTGTGTCTATGCAGAGGGCTTGTCACTTAGTAATTTCACAGGTGTGGCATTTTACTGAAACAGAGGTTTGGCTACTACAGGCTGGAAGTGGCACCTCTAGTTGATTATCCCCACCAAGGCCATCTGCTCAGGAGCCCGAGGTCCCTGGGGCCTGGCCCTGCTGACCAGTGGGCATTGGCTGTGCATCTCTCTGCATGTGCAGGTGCTGTCCGCCTTGGACACCTTATCCACCCCGAGTGTTTCCGAGTCACTTGTGAGGGGGCCTCGTCATCACTGCCCTGTCTGCGCGCCGGTCCCCCACGTTGCGTTGAATCCTGGCTTTCCGCACGGTGTGCTGCATCTCCCATTACAGTTGCACTCACGGGCGCTCCTCCTGTTTCTTTTTTTAAGATTTATTTACTTATTTGAAAGTCAGAATTACACAGAGAGAGAAGAGGCAGAGAGAGAGAGGTCTTCCATCTGATGATCCATCCCCAATTGGCCGCAACAGCAGGAGCTGCACTGATCCGGAGCCAGGAGCTTCTTCCAGGTCTCCCACCCAGGTGCAGGGGCCCAAAGACGGAGGCCATCTTCTGCTTTCCCAGGCCACAGCAGAGAGCTGGATGGGAATTGGAGTAGCCGGGACTAGAACCAGTGCCCATATGGGATGCCGGCGTTTCAGGCCCGGGCATTAACCTGCTGCGCCACAGTGCCGGCCCCTCCTGCTGTTTCTCCACACCTCTTGTCAGGGAGCCCATCAGGAAGACTTTAGCAGCAGTCACTAGTTGCAGTGAGCAATAAACATTCCCACTGCTTTCAAAGAAGACACACGCATGTGCACACATGAGGTGAGGTAAGTTCTTGAACCATGATCGGCTGGCGAGCTGAGGACCTCACTGGCACTGCTGGTGTTGATTTTAGGTGTTATTCTGGCAGTGCATTTTAGAACAGGCTGTATAAACCGCGCTTTGTACCACTTTGATTCCAAGTGTTAGGTATGATCTTCCATTACCAGAGTGCTGTTTTCAAATAATCCAACCTTGGCAATGGCGTATCCATGTGTAAACACACACATGTGCATTACACGTATGTAGTACAGCCCCAGGCGTCCGTGACACGGCCCTGTGCATATGTGCATCTGTGCTGTGTTATGTAAGCATTTCCATGTGTGTGCAGTTTTGGCTGTGTTGACACTGGCAGTCCGGTAAACTGTGTTCTCAGCCGGCATTCTGTTTCTGACGAGCCCAGCCCTGTGTGAAGCTGGCAGCTTATCACACCCACTGCTGGGCCCACAGCGTGGTAGCTTACAGAAGCACAAAGTGGGGACCGGCGTAGTGGCACCGTGTGCTGGCATCCCTCATCAGAGAGCCAGTTTGGGTCCTGCACCGCACTTCCACTCCAGCTCTCTGCTGTGGCCAGGGAAGCAGCAGAAGATGGCCCCGTGCTTGGGCCCCTGCACCCACGTGGGAGACCAGAGGACGCTCCTGGCCTCTGTTTTCAGCCTAGACCAGCCCTGATTTTGCAGTCATTTGGGGAGTGAACCAGTGGATAGAAGCACGCTCGCTCTCTCTTTCCCTCTCTGTCACTTTCAATCAATCAATCAGCGTTTTCTTTTTAAAGCACAAAGTGGATTTCCCTGGGTGAAATCAGGGCTGAGGCCACGTCCTCCCGGGACTGCAGATGAAACTGTTTCTCATCCTTTCGTCCTTGGGCTGTGACCCCTTCCTCAGAGCCAGGGACCCTCAGAGCCAGGGACAGCCCCGGCTGTCCCCACCTGTGTCCACCTCCGCAGACCCTGGAGACGATACTGAGGCCCTAGAGTAACCCAGGGCGCACTTCCCACAGCAAGACCCTCATCTACCGCATTGTTAACATCCCTTTGGCCATGAAAGACAAGACACCCCCAGGTTCTGTGTGGGCCACAGGTACCTTCGGGGTGACCCACCACCGTTCTGTCCTAAGACTTCCCGTTGTCTCTCCCAAGTGCACGCTCAGAAGAGAGAGACAAAGCTAAAGACGCTTTGTGAAACCTTAATTTGTTTGGAAGGCAGAGCGACAGAGAGACAAGAGACAAGGAGACACAGAGATAGAAAGAGGTCTTCCATCTTCCACATGGCCGCAGCTGCCAGTTCTGTGCCATGTCAAAGCAGGAGCCAGGAACTCCATCTGGATCTTAGGGTGGCAGGGGCCCAAGTCCTTGGGTGGCCGTCTGCTGCCATCCCGGGCACACTGTCAGGAGCTGGATCAGAAGCAGAATGGCCAGGGCCTGCACAAGTGCTCTGATACGGACACAGACGTGGCACACGGCGGCTGAACCCACTGGGCCACAGTGCTGGCCCGTGAAAGCTTTGGATGACACAGCTTTAGAACAATCTTAAAGCTATTCTTGCTGTGTGGACACAACCAAAGCCACGAGAACAGTCAGGAAGTGGGTCCCCACCGTGTTTCCCTGGTGCAGTTTGTCTCGCTGCGAACTCAAGGAGGGGCCTTCTGCACGTCTTGTCGGGGCTGCACGTCACACCCTCTGCAGGGCCCTGAGCGGTCAGGGACCCTTGCCTGCAGCGCCGTGCTGAGACGCACTCTGGTCACGGGCCCAGGCCGAGTTGCAGGGCAGCTGATGGACGTCTCTGCACTGGACTAGAAACAGCAGTGCATTGTGGGTGAGTGTGGAAAGGGGCCTTTCAGTAACAGGAAGTGAAAACTGCTCTTAGTTTGCACTGTTTTCTGTACTGTAAAAATGACAAACTGCTAGACAAGGTATCTACGTGTTCTGGAGATCGGTCAGCAGAAGCCTTGACTGGAGTCCTGTGCAGTGAGGTCTCGAAGACAAGGAGCAAGTGCTGGTCACTGGCTCCTGGAGCGGCCCCTGCGCTTGCAACGATGTCGTAGATCTACTGTGGGATGTTTGTGATGGTTTCTCATTGTATGTGAGCGAAGCCCATGTGCTGAGAGCTTCCCACTTTATATTATCTCTCTTACGTTTTTTTTCTGAATTGACATGGCAGTTGTATTTGGCTGTGTTGACACTGGCAGTCAGGTAAACTGTGTTCTCAGCCGGCATTCTGTTTCTGACGAGCCCATACGTGTGAATACATATGGACTGACATACGTATTTGTTGTGTACAAGGTGATGTTTTCAAGACTATTTCAGTGTGGAAAGGCTAACCCTGGTTACTTCAGATGATCAGGAATTTTGTGGGGAGGACACCGTACAACTACTGCCTCATTCCTGCCTGACGATGCCACACCTCCGTACTGCAGTCACTGGACTCTACAACTCGTTTCCTTTCCCGCTGACACTTTGTGTCCTTTGTCCTGCCCACACCACCCCAGCCTCTGGCCTCCCCCGTTCTCTCTGCCTCTCTGAGGTCATGTTTGAAGTCCACGTGTGCGTGAGATCACGCAGTGCGTGTCTTCCTGTGCCTCCCGTATTCTGCTGCACACGGATTCCTCCAGCTCCACCCCTGTTGTCACGAGTTACAGGATCGCTGTCTGTGCTATGGCTGAGTGGTTTTCTGTCGCGCATGTGAAATGTTTCTGAGCACCTCGTAGGTGAAATCCGTGTTTAAGCTGGATGAAGTAGGAGAGAGAGAGTACTTGGAATTGTTCTGATGGCTGATTCAGGCTCTCGCAGTATTTGCAGGTTCTTGTCTTAGAGCCCCGATGCCCATCACTTACACAACTTAGATCACACCAAGTTGCTCAGAGTTTGCCAGACCAAACAGTGCGTTATATGGCAGCAGCCTGAGACCTGTGATCATGGCAGTGGTCCACTCAGGGGCCGGGGTCACTGCTCTCCATTAGTAAAGGAGCCAGAGCCTCTGAGGGAACGGATGGCCTGACCCCACTTCGGGGGAGCTGACCCCTGGCATGTACCCCACCCCGCCAGGGTGCTGCGAGAAAGCTTCAGTCCCCACCCAGCGGTGCCCCGGCCTCTTGTGGGTAGCTCTGACTTTTCCACTCACACCTCCCAGACCTCTTGCAGGTCTCCCCAGCTTGCACTGGATGTGACCCCTGACCTCTCAGAGCTCTCTCCACCTTACAGCTGCACACAGAAGTTCTCGATTCCCTTCCCGCTGCATTGCTAGGTGCTTTCCTTCCGTGATACAGTAACACTGAAAATAAACCTCGGGCATCCATCGCCCGCCTTGCAGCCCGCCGGTGGGCGACTCTCAGCAGGTCTGCGGAGTGCATCATAGCACCAGCCGCCGGCCACACTCCTTTATCCTAGGACAGTGCCAAGGTTCGTCCATTTACACGGGAGTGGAGAGGCCCCCTTCTGACTCTCTCCTCTCACACCCACGGTCCCCCAGGAGCCGGAGCGTTTGTGGGGACGGTTCTCCGGAGCAGGCTTCTCTTCTGTCAGTGCCCAGCTTCTTCCACTCGGCCCTGCCTTTGTGCGCAGAAACGTTCCCTAGGCAGGCAGCGCCGCCGTGCAGTGCTGGTCCCCTGCACCCGCTGCCGGCTCTGAATTCCTTCATGTTGGCGACGGCGTTGGCTGGGCCATGACTTGTCCCCGTCTCAGCAGCACGTTTCTCCTCTTTCAGTTTTCTACTGAGCCACGCACAGCGTACAGAACGTGGTAAACAAGGAATGTTTCAGCAGTGTTTATTACTGGGCTTTTGAAAACAAAGAGTATAATTAGGTATTTACATGATTGAAGTGGCAACAGAATCTGTTTGGAAAGTCACCACAGGGCTTCTCCCCATCACCACACTTCATCTGGAACAGTGGATTGGAAGGAACTTGTAGCCATTACACTTGCTCTTTTTAAAAACCACCAACTTATTTATTTATTTGCAAGAAGTAGTGACCGAGCAAGAGTGAGAGCGAGCGAGCGAGCGAGAGCGAGCGTGTTTCATTCCCTGCTTCAGCCTGAGATGCCCACAACCCCCAGGTCTAGGCCAGGCCAGAGCCAGGAGCCAGTCTCCGTTCCGATCCCCTTGTGGCCAGCAAGCTCCCCAACACTTGGGCCGCCATCCACTGCCTTCCCAGGCACGTCAGCAGGTTGCTGGTGTCCCAAGTGCTGGCTCAGCCCACTCTGTCCCAACTCGGTGCTTAGTATGTATCTAAGTATGGATCAAAACCACTTAGACTGTATTGTATTTTATGTTTCCCCAGGACAGTCCTATGAAGTATTACGGAGGAAGGCGTGTGATCCTCACTCGCAGATGAAGAACTGAAGTGCAGAACAAATACGGATCTTGCTTAAGGTACGTGAGTAAGGGTTTGCTACTCCAGTGGCCTTTCTACCATATACAGTGTTGTTGTCTGAATACACTACACGACACACGACGGAGAGTCGGGACTCCGGTGAGTACAGGGGCCAGCTCGGGGTGATGGTGCAGGGAAGAGGATCCCTGCCCCTGGGTGAGGGCCATGTGGGCAGGTGGGATGGTGTGCAAGCTGCACCCAGACACAGAGACGTTCCATCTTCGCACACATACACACGTGCACACACACACTGGAGACTTCTACCTTGGCTCTGCGGGTTCTGGCCCAGGGCTAAAAGTTTGCATCTTCTCAAATGCAGAAGAACTATTTGTTTCTGATATTGTTAAGAAGTCCATCAGCTATTTTCAGCTTTTAAAAATAAAACTGACTGAATCTTATGGTATGACTTAGGGAAGCAGTGCCATGAACAGGCAGGCAGGGCTCTGAGTTACAACCGCCAACTGCAAGTACTCTCCAGACTGACTGGTGGTGGACTTGACATTGAGACATGCACGTTCCGTTCATTGTTGACGCATGCACGTTCCGGTCGTACTGTGTAGATTTTAGCTGATGTCCTTCAGGACTAAGAGCTGGAGACGCTGCACCAGGCTTCCAACCCCAGGGAGCTGCTGTGCGGCAGGCTGGTGTTACAGCTCCAGGGGTCTTGTTTCTCTCCAAGAAGCTCTGAATAGTTTGTGTGATAAAAATCTTGCAGAAGTCGCTTTTATGTATTACATAGTGTTTTCTGTTTTTAAAAAAGTTGCCCTTAAAATTCACTTTAATTTTAGAAGGTTTTAAAAATTAAAATACAGGCAGGAAGGCACCAATATGCATCACATGAAGTGGTAAAATTTCATCACAGAAGCTTTACTTAGAAGGCCGCCCTCTTCAGGTAGCCCTGTGACTTGTAGGGGCGGAGCAGTGAGTCTCTGGTTTTACGCAGAGCTCTCCCTCTGGCTGCTTTTCATTAAGAGCCAGGCTGTTGGCAGGCGCTGGCTGTCACCCTGCCCTGGTGGAGAGGGAGGCAGGGAGGAGTGGGACGCCTGTTCTGGGTGAGATGGGAGATGAACACGCAGGCCCAGCCGTGCCTCGGTCACTGCCGTGTGAGATGGGACCTCCATGCACGGAGCTTCCTGACAAAGGGCATTGACGCCAGACAAACGCATTTTGTTAACTGTTACAAA
The DNA here is from genome assembly GCF_033115175.1 of Lepus europaeus. Taxonomy (NCBI): domain Eukaryota; kingdom Metazoa; phylum Chordata; class Mammalia; order Lagomorpha; family Leporidae; genus Lepus; species Lepus europaeus. The sequence goes on along the minus strand of NC_084835.1, from coordinate 925,931 downwards.
CGTTCACATACTGTTGTTCTGTTGACAAGTTATGAGAGTTCAAATCGTCTTTGGTCGCAGCATTCTTCAGCTGCAGTCTAGCTTGAAACTTTAAGTGGTTGCAAACACTGCCGGAGGCCAGTTGAGCTGCATCCGTGTGCTGGGGTCTCTCGAAAGCCCCCTAAACTGTACTCTCCTAAGGACTCAGAGTCTGGAAACAGCGCCGTGGGCATTGGTTGGCATAAATACACTAATGTAGATGACAGCAGGTAAGAAAAATGATCTGACTTAGAAGGCTGGATGTACTCGGCTGTGCTCTGCTCCCAGACAAAGCAGGCTGAGATCTCCCACTTCACGGTGGTGCTCTGAAGTCCCTGAGAGCAGCCGGTGCCTGTTAGGCCTGTGTGTCATGTAAGGAACACATGTGTCGCTGCTGTTCTTAGTGACATGGAGAGCACTCAGTCACGAGCAGGCGATGTTACTTCAGGTTGGAAGTAAAACTGTTGCCCTGGGTGGTCTGTTAGGAAGTCATCTGGATCTTCATCGTCTCCAAACTGGCCTCTGACTTGAGCCAGGTCCACTTCCTCCGGGCTCAGTGCCTGGCTTCAGTCACGGAAGCACACTGCCCATGGTGCCAGTGCAGAAGTCAGCATTCTTGTGGGGAAAATCACATAAACGTTAGAATTTATGTACTGCTTTTCATCTTCATACTGACTTATAAATATCAGTTGATCTCTATGAGCCAGGACCCTGCCCTGTAGGCCACTCTGCTGCAGGAATAATGGGACAAAGCTGCAGGTATCCCAGCCAGCAGCCTCGGGCAGTGGCTGGCGTGCCAGGGCCCACTGGCCTCTGCACAGCCTCTCCAGTCACCGTGTTTGCTTCTCTGTCGCCCGCAATCTGAACTGAATGAGCACCTCTAAGGCATTGCAAAGAAGATTTTGATGTGCATGTCATCAAAAACCAAAATCATTTGTCATTTCTGGTGTTTTCTCAAAAACTGATATATCCCCAGAATTTTATTTTCATTTCATTTGCTTCAAGGATATGTTACTTCCCAAGCAAAACCTGCAGCTTAGGTTAGCTTACTTTTCAGTCCGGCCTAAAAAAGAGAGTAACTTACTTCCTCAGGAAAACAGGAAACTAAGGGAAAGCAAACTGTGCCCACAATTGGCTAAATAAGGCAGTCCAGAAAGCAGGTGTGTGTTGGAAGCCTCATTCTCTGTCCCCAGGACTTTGTAGAGTGTGCTAACACAGGGTTTTAAAAATATAGCGACTCTCTTGTTTCTTTTCTGATCATGGAAATCTTATACCTTTTAAAAGCACTGGGAAAAATGCTTTTATATTTTTTAGAAAGCTTGTATTTAATAAATATAAATTTCATAGGTACAGCTTTAGGAATATAGTGGTTCTTCTCCCCATACCTGCCCTCCTACCCCAACTGCTGTCCCACCTCCTACTCCCTCTCCCATCCCATTCTTCATTAAGATTCATTTTTAATTATCTTTATGTACGGAAGACCAACTCTATACTCAGTGAAGATTTCCACAGTTTGCACCCACACAGACACACACCGTAGAAAGCACTGTGCAAAGACAGGTTTGACCATTGATTCTCATAGTGCAGCTCAATAAGGACTGAGGTCCTACATGGGGAGTAAGTGACTCCTGCTGTTGATTTAACAATTGACACTCTTATTTATGAGGTCGGTGATCACTGGAGGCCCTTGTCATGAGCTGCCAAGGCTATGGAAGCCTTTTGAGTCCACAAATATTGTCAGTATCTAGAAAGGGCCATAAGCAAAGTGGAAGTTCTCTCCTCCCTTCAGAGAAAGGTACCTCCTTCTTTGATGGCCTGTTCCTTCCATCGGGTGCTCATTCACAGAAATCCTTAATATAGATCATTTTTTGCCACAGTGTCTTGGCTTTCCACGCCTAATTACTCTCATGGACTTCTTAGCCAGATCCAAATGCCTTAAGGGCTGATTCTGGGGTCAGAGTGCTGTTTAGGGCGTTTGTCATTCCGTGAGTCTGCTGTGTGGCCAGCTTCCCATGTTGGATTGTTCTCTCCTTTTTAAGTCTATCAATTGTTATTAGCAGACACTTGGTCTTATTTATGTGATCCCTTTGACACTTACTCCTATCTATATGATCAGCTACACTCTCAAAGTGATCACTTTAACTAGTAAGATGGCCTTGGTACCTGACAACTTAATGGGATTTGGAAAGCTATGGCAAGTTTTTAGCTTTACCCTTAGGGGTAAGTCCACGGGAACATGTGCCAAACTGTACATCTCCCCCCTCTCTTATTCCCACTCTTATTTGTAACAGGGATCAATTTGCAATTGGATTTAAACACTTAAGAATAATTCTTTGTTAAGTAAAGAGTTCAACCAATGGTAATAAGTAGAAAAAGAAAATACTAAAAAGAATTAAATAGTAAGTTATTTCTTGACAGTCAAGACAAGGGATGATCAAGTCACTGTTTCTCACAGTGTCAGTTTCACTTCTACAGGTTTCCTTTTAGGTGCTCAGTTAGTTATCACAGATCAGGGAGAACATATGCTATTTGTCCGTTTGGGATTGGCTTATTCCATTAAGTATGTTTTCAGGGTTCATCCATTTTGCTGAAAATGACCAGATTTCATTGTTTGTTTGTTTGTTTTTTACTGCTGTGTAGTATTCCATACATACCTATCCCATAATTTCTTTATCCAGTCTAAAGTTGATGGGTATTTAGGTTGATTCCATGTCTTAGCTATTATGAATTGAGCTGCAATAAACATGGAGGTGTAGATAGCTCTTTTATTTGCCAATTTAATTCCCCTTGGGTAAATTCCGGGGAATGGGATGAGTGGGTCGTATGGTAGGACTATATTCAGATTTCTGAGGTATCTCCAAACTGTCTTCCATAGTGGCTTTACCAGTTCGCATTCCCACCAACAGTGGATTAGGGTACCTTTTTCCCCACATCCTCGCCAGCATCTGTTGTTTGTTGATTTCTGTATGAAAGCCATTCTAACGGGTGAGGTGAAACCTCATTGTGGTTTTCATTTGCATTTCCCTGATTGCTAGTGATCCTGAACATTTTTTCATGTGTCTGTTGGCCATTTGGATTTCCTCTTTTGAAAAATGTCTGTTTAAGTCCTTGGCCCATCTCTTAAGTGGGTTGTTTGTTTTGTTGTAGAATTTCTTGATCACTTTGTAGATTCTGGTTATTAATGCTTTATCAATTGCATGATTTGAAAATAACTTCCCCCATTCTGTCATTTGCCTCTTCACTTTCCTGTTTCTTTTGTCATACAGAAACTTCTCAATTTGATGTAATCTCAATTGTTAATTTTGGCTTTGACTGCCTGTGCCTCTGAGGTCTTTTCCAAGAAGTCTTTGCCTGTGCCTTGCAGAGTTTCTTGATTTTGTCTGATAGTTTGATGGTGTTGGGTTGTAGATTTAGATCTTTAATCCATGTGAGTGGTTTTTTGTGTAAGGTGCAAGGTAGGGAAATCCAGTTTTCCCAGCACCATTTGTTGAATAGACTGTCATTGCTCCAGGGATTGATTTTAGCTCCTTGATCAAATATAAGTTGGTTGCAGCTATTTAGATTGATTTTCTGGTGTTTCTATTCTGTTCCATTCACCTATCCATCTGTTTCTGTACCAGTACCATGCTGTTTTGATTATAACTGCTCTGTAGTATGTCTTGAAATCTCGTATTGTGATGGCCTCTGGCTCTGTTTTTGTTGTGGAAGATTGTTTTAGATATTCGAGGTCTCCTGTGCCTGCATATGAATTTCAGCATCATTTTTTCTAGATCTAAGAAAAATGTCTTTGGCAATTTGATTGGTATCCCATTGAATCTGCAAGTTGCTTTTGGAAGAATGGCCATTTTGATGATATTGGTTTTTCTAACCCATGAACATGGAAGATTTTTCCATTTTTTTTTGTATCTTCTTCTGTTGCTTTCTTTAATGTTTTGTAATTCTCGTTGTAGAGATCTTTGACATCCTTGGTTACATTTCTTCCAAGGTGTTAGATTCTTTTTTGTAGCTTTTGTGAATGAGACTGATCTTTAAAGGTCTTTCCCAGCCATGGCATTGTCTGTGTATACAAAGGCTGTTGATTTTTTGTGTATTGTCTTTATATTCTGCCATTTTACCAAAGTCTTCTATGAGTTCCAGTAGTCAATTAGTGGAGTTATTTGGATCCCTTCTCTATAGAATCATGCCGTCTGTAACTAGGGATAGCTTGATTTCCTCCTTCCCCATTTGTATCCCTTTGATTTATTTTTCTTGCCTAATGGCTCTGGCTGAAACTTCCAGGACTATATAGAATAGCAGTGGTGAGAGTGGGCATCCCTCTCTGGTACTGGATCTCAGTGGGAATGCTTCCAACTTTTCCCCATTCAGTACAAAGCTAGCTTCGTGGGATTGTCATAAATTGCCTTGATTGTGTTGAGGAATGTTCCTTCTATACCCAATTTGCTTACAGTTTTCATCATGAAAGGGTGTTGTATTTTATCAAATGGTTTCTCTGCATCTATTGAGATAATCATATGGTTTTGTTAAGCAGTTTGTTAATATGATGTATCCCATTGATTGATTTGCAAATGTTGAAGCATCCCTGCATTCCTGGGCTACATCCCACATGGTCTGGGTGGTTGATCTTTATGATATTTTGTTGGAGTCAATTGGCTAGAATTTTATTGAGGATTTTAGTGTCTATGTTCATGAGAGAAATTGGTCTGTAATTTTCTTTCTCTGTTGCATCTTTTTCAGGTTTAGGAATTAAGGTGATGCTGGTTTCATAGAATTTGGGAGGATTCCCTCTGTTTCAATTGTTTTGAATAGCTTGAGAAGAATTAGAGTTAGTTCTTTAAATGTCTGGTAGAATTCAGCAGTGAATCCATCCAGTCCTGGGCTTTTCTTTGTTAGGAGGGCCTTTATTACTGATTCAATTTCTGTGTTGGTTATAGGTTTGTTTAGGTTTTCTGTGTGTTCATGGCTCTATTTAGGTAGGTTGTATGTGTCTAGGAATCTATCCGTTTCTTCCACGTTTCCCAGTTTGTTGGCATACAACTCTTTGTAATAATTTCTGATGACTCTCTATCTCTGTGGTGTCTGTTGTTACATTTCCTTTTTCATCTCTAATTTTATTGATTTGGGTCTTCTCTCTCCTTTTTGTTTGGTTAGTTGGGCCAATGGTGTGTCAGTTTTGCTTATTTTTTTTCGAAAAAGCAGCTCTTCATTTTGCTGATCTTTTGTGTGTTTTTTTAAGTCAATTTTGTTGATTTCTTCTCTAATTTTCACTATTCCTCTGCTCCTACTAGTTTTAGGCTTGGTTTGCTGTTATTTTTCTGTCTCGTTGAGGTGCACTAATAGCTCATTTATGTGGTGCTTTTCCAGTTTCTTGATGTAGGCACCTTTTACTATAAACTTTCCTCTTAACACAGTTTTTGCTGTATCCCATTAAGTTTTGATATGTTGTCAACTTCATTTGTTTCCAGAAAGTTTTTGCTTTCTCTTTTGATTTCTCTTGTGACCCACTGTTCATTCAGGAGCATGCCGTTCAGTCTCCACGTGTTTGCACATGCTCTAGGGATTCCTGAGTTGCTGATTCCAGCTTGATTCCATTGTGGTCTGAGAAGGTGCGTGGTATGATTTCGATGTTTTTTAATTTGCTGAGACTTGCTTTATGGCCTAGTATGTGGTCAATTGTAGAAAAAGTTCCATGCAATACTGAGTAGAATGTGTATTCTTCAAGTGTAGGATGAAAAGTTCTGTAGATATCTGTTAGATCCATTTGGTCTGTATTGTCAATTAAATCTACTCTTTCCTCATTGGGTTTCTGTCTGGTTGATCTGTCCATTGCTGAAAGTGGAGTATTGAAGTCCCCCAATACTATTGTAGTAGAGTCTAAGTGTCACTTTAAATCCTTTAACATTTCTTTTAAATAGCCAGGTGCCCTGTAATTAGGTGCATATACATTTATAATAGTTCTATCTTCCTCTTGAATAGATCCCTTAATCATTATATAGTGCCCTTCTTTGTCTCTTTTAACAGTTTCTGTGTTACAGTCTATTTTGTCTGATATTAGGATGGCTACAGTAACTCTATTTTGTTGGCGTGGAATGTCTTTTTCCATCCTTTCACTTTCAGTCTGTGTGCATCTTTGTTGGTGAGATGTGTTTCTTGTAAGCAGCAAATAGATGGGTTTTGTTTTTTAATCCATTCTTCCAGTCTGTGTCTTTGTACTGGGGAGCTGAGGTCTTTTACATTCAAGGTGACTATTGATAAGTAATGACTTTGCTTTGTCATTTTTCCAAAAATATTCCCATTTTTTACTTTTAATTTCCTTTGAACTTTTACTGAGAGATTTTCTTCCTTTTCTTCCTTCTTTCGTACTGATAACCATGTTTGTGTTTCTGTGTGCAATACCTCCTTAAGCATCTTTTGTAGGGCTAGTCAAATGGTGACAAATTCTTTCAATTACTGTTTGTTATGGAAGGTCTTTATTTCACCTTTATTCACAAATGAGAGCCTTGCAGGGTATAATATTCTGGGTTGACAGTTTTTTTCTCTTAAGACTTGGACTATGTCTCGCACTTCTCTCCCGCCCTGTAGGGTTTCTGATGAGAAATCACTGTGAATCTAATTGGAGATCCTCTGAAAGTAACCTGGTGTTTCTCTCATGCACATTTTAGAGTCTTCTCTATGTTTTACTGTGGTGAGTTTGATTACAGTGTGTTGTGGCAAAGACCTTTCTGGTCGTGTCTATTAGGAGTTCTGTGTGCTTCCTGTACTTGGATGTCCCTTTCTTTGTCCCAACCGGGAACGTTTTCTGCTATTATTTCACTAAAAAGGCTTTCTAATCCTTTCTCTTTCCATGCCTTCAGGAACGCGTAGAACCCATATGTTCGTCTTTTTATAGCATCTTGTAGATTGCCAACAGTGTTTTCCAGTTGTATTATAGCTTCCTCTTGTCTTTCGTTTAACTGTCAACTTTACTCTGCTTTGTCTTCTGATTTTCTTTCTGCTGCTTTGGCCGATTCTGTTGTTAAGGCTCTCAACTGTATTTTTTATTTGTTCTGTTGAATTCTTCATTTCATTTTGCTTTCTTTTTAAGATCTCAATTTCATGGGAGAAAAGTTTCTTTCATGTCCTGTATGGATTTCAGACGTTTGTGCATTTGCTTCTGATTACTTCTGTGCAATCTTACAAATTTTTAGAATTCCACTTCTTGCTTTTCTTCAATCTCATTATCTTCACAATCTAGTATTGAAGTGCCATGTTCTTCTAGGGCGTCACGTTGTTGTCTTTTTTATTCTTGTTTGTTGAATTGGTGTTTGTTGTTTGGCATTTGCAGACAGAGCTACTCCGTTTCTTTTTTTTTCCCCCCTGTGGCTGTTTTTATCATTGTGCTCTGACTCTGTAGATAAGTGGAATGTCTGCTTTCAGTGAATCTCTAGAGGCTTGTAGTGGGTGTGGCCAGAGAGCTCTGCTCAGTTCTTCAGGGTTAAGGCCGTGCCTCGGGTGACACACCCAGGTTTGGCGTGGTCAATCTTCTCTCTCTTTTTTTAATTAGAAGGGAAGTTTATTCTGCTCAGCTGAGCTCCTCTCCTCAGTGGAGACCACTGCTTGAGTGACAGCCCCGATGGGTATAATACTCATGTGCTCTGCCCCAGGACCACACTAAGGATCTGTGCAGTCCTCAGTGTAAGGTCAGTTCCCCAGCAACATCTCTCACTGAGTAGCCAGGAACCCCTTACTTGTGGTGTCCCCACTGAGACTGCCCAAAGTGCCAGCCACACCATGCGCCCTCCCACACCCCCTTGGATTTTCACAGTCCCAGTACAGAAACCTTACACAGGCTCCCAGCCCCCTGTTTGTTCTCCCTACCAGAGTCAGGAGTCTTGGCTGGTTGCTGGGCACAGACACGGGCTGGCGCAGGTGTTACGTATGTCCAAAATGGTGCCCACCACTGTGCAGTGATTGGAGAGTAACATGTCTGTCCTACCTTTCTCTGTTTTTCCTCCTCTAGTTCAGCTGGTACACGTCCCCCCCCATGGGGCTCCAAGCTGGGTTCCCTCTTGGCTCTTCTTGCAGCTTTCTTGGCAGTGGCTTGGGATACTGGGGTCTGGTCTCACCTCACTTTCCAACGCTGGTGTGTAGGCTCTTGGCTGTTGGACTCCCAAGTCGTGGGCACCCACGCCCTCCACGTAGGTCTGCTGTGCCCCTCTAATTTCACTAGTTTCCTCTGCCATTTTCTCCCTAATTCTATCTGAGACGACACTATCTCCACATTTTTAAGATATCTTCTCCTGGGCTAGACCAGTAAGATCCCTCCCTACTCTGCCATCTTGGTACCCACTTTTACATTTTTATAGAAACTATTTTTCCATGTAAAGATTTTGATATTGAGATGAACTACTGAATTTGCTTTAGATTTATTAGAACCAGAGAAACGCAGTGAATTAAAAAATCAGGGCTTTCATTCAGAGCGGCGGAGACAGCAGCTCTGTTTAGACAACGTCCAGTGCCCTGCTCTGTGTCCTGCAATCCCAGTGTTGGCGAAGTGGAGCTGTTCCGGGGCCTGCCCCTGGCTTGCCGGCGGTGGAGGTCTGAAACGAGCCGAGCACATCCTGCTGAACGTTTACGCCAGGTTACATCCTGAGAAGTGCAGAGTGAACTGAGGACATAGCAGGAATCTTGCAGCTAGTGAGTAGATGTAAGGATTCACAACTCACGGAGCAGAGCGCACTCTGCAGACACTAAGAGTTACGAGGAAGAACCACGGCAGCTGTCAGAGCCACGCACACATGCCTGTGCCCCTGACGCACCAGTCACGGGGAGGAAGACACACATCCTGTCTCTCACCACGTATGGACACTGCCTGGGTGAGTCTGGGACAGACAGCAGCTTTTAACACGAGTGTTTGCTCTTGTTGCTTCTTAGTTTGCAACACTGGGGAGAGGCAGGCGTGGAACTTGTGCTGTGTTTGCCGGGCCGTTCCGACGAGGAGCGTGTCCTGGGTGGTTCACAGAGTCGTGGGTACTTTAGAAGTAAAGAGGACAGAATCCAGTGTTGAGAACTGTGTGATCTGAGGGCTGTGGGTACGGTTCAGGTGTTTTCATCATAACTGAAATTTGCACCATGCTAAGAAGGCAACACTAGTGAGCCCACTTCTCACCCGATGCCCAGGACAGCAAAGCTGGCTGTGGGGCGGCACAGCAGGACCCACGCCCTGAGGCACTGTGTAGGAAGATGGTGGCCACAAAGTGGCCTTGTCTAGACCGTCTCCAGAGTGTGTGATCCTGAACACTCAAGGTTAACCCTGGACAGAACCAAGTCACAAAACCCTAAGCTCTCGTTCTTGTTGTCTGTTACTTTATAGCTGCACAAAGGTATTGAGACCAAAGCATAGCAAACCTGGTCCAGTAGTTCTGCTCCCAGACTTCTTTGGTTCATAGAGTGAGGCCACACACTCTGCTCTCAGTTCTTAATAATCGCCTGAGACACATCCATGCCTCTTGTAAGTCGGGAGTGCATGGGGTCAGTGGAAAGCTGAGCTCTGCAGTGAGAAGTGGCCGCCGTGCCCAAGCCTTGCGGGGAGTCTCCAGGAGGTGTCTGTTTCTCCTCACTCGCTCTGCACCTTCGGAAGCGGGTTCAGACGGACGCTGCACAGTGATGGGCTGCCGGCAGTTACCTTGCTGCAGCTCAGTTCAGAGGCAGAAGCTCATCGTGCGTTAGCAGGCTTACATTTTTAAATAATCTCAACTAAAAACAAAGAGTTATACTGTATTTGTGAGTAGGGTGCAGCACGGGGGGTGCACCCCCGGCAGTGGTGACTGGAGACTGAGTTTCCATCATCGCCATCATCAGGGGACACTGAGACCACCACCCCCAGGCTGGTTACCCAATGTCCCAGCTGCCACTGCTCCTCGGGCCATGTGGCACCTTTGGATGTATGCGATCAGAATCCAAACATGTTTAAAATCTGTTTATTAATGTGCCACAGATATTTACAAGATCTTCATAATATACACTTTCTTTCCAAACAAGTCCGTATTAAGAATGTGTCAGAGCTAACTGCTTTCAAAAATGCAGGTTTGTGGTTCATTCGTCAGAGAAGTGGCTGAACAGCAAGACAGCAGGAATCAGCACGGTTGACAGGAGACGGGCACTGGAGCCCAAGACCCGAATTCCTCTGGAACTCAAACCTGCAGAACAGGAAAATCAAACAAGATCATCTTGAGGGAAAGTCAAGTTGCTTGTTATATTCTCTCTAGGAACTTACCCTGTTGCACCTGTTTCATTGGTATTTTATTTAATTTTAGGAAGTGCCTTGACCCTCTGTCCTTTGATATCTGTTTCCAGTATAAAAATGCAAACGAACAACGCCGGCATCGGTACAGTTGGCCTGACGGGCAGTGCCCGTGACCAGCAGGCGCAGCGGTTACCTCTGTACGCCCGCTCTGACTGAGGGTGCTGGCACACTCAGGATTGGGGAGCTGGGGTGGGCTGAGTGACCGCCGTGAGCCAGGAGTGTCGAAGGGGCCTGTGCACCAGGGGCTGTAGGGGTCCCCCGATCCCTGCTCGGGGAGGCTCGCTGTGCCGGTGCTGACAGAAGTCACAATGCTCCAAGGACCCACAGTGGAGTCCCTTAGAGTTGCAGTGAAGACACAGAACACTGGCTGTGTACACGGTGCACACGTGACAGGTCAGTTAGGGGACCAGGTCACTGCCTCCTACACACACTGCGCCTAGAGACACGGACCTCTGACGTTGTCACCCCACATGTAAACACAGTCTGACAGCTCCCAGGGCAGCGGTGTGGATTAGGAACCTGCAGCGGCGGCGGGGGCTGCACTCACTGGACATTCTGGGGATCCTGATCTCCTGGCTGCTGCTCCCGTCCCCACCGTCGCTCACGGTTCTTATTTCTATCAAGTAATCCTCTTCGAAGGGAACCAGCAGCTCTGCCGAGGTGTTGTTGGTTTCCAGAATGTGCATCTTGCTCTGTCTGCTTTGCCTGTAGAGAATCTGAGATGGTGACGTTCTATTAGCATGAGCACGTGGCTGTTCCCGGGGCAGACGAGGCCTCGCGGACGGAGACCTGAGTGTTCCTGCTAGGGACAAGGTTGTCTGCTCAGCCAGTGGCTCCGGGATGAAAGCCGAGTTCTCTCTGTTAGGTGAATAGCTGAGGCCCTCATCTTTGGAGCTTGCTGCGGAAGTGATTACTTGGTTTGGACTCTGCTCAGATGTCCCCATGTGTGCACCTGACAAGAGGTGACATCCATCACCTCCAGTGGAAATGTCTGCTCTCCACTCGTCCTAGATTCCTGTCTTAGTGCTGCTAGAAACTCCATCTGTACTGAGAGGCGTAGCCTCGTCTCTGACCTCATCCTCATCTCCCACCTGCCATCACGTGCACTGCCATCTGTGGCAGGGGGGCCTAACTGGCATCTGCCCGATTTCACTTCATGACGCCAGAGGACACATTACTGGACTTAGCTCCAAAACCTCTCCTGTGGGCACTTTGGGATCAGCAGCGATTGGTATCTTTGACACCATTTGGTAAGGATTCTGATTTCCATGTGCATAAAACCTGTTTTCTGTTTGCTGTGACACTCTTGGTTCTCGAGTAATTTAACGGCTGTATTTAAAAAGAAGGAAATACTCACCTTGTAGCCTAACACTTCCGATTCATTTTCCATGGTTTTCACATGCTCCCAGTTCAAGCACAGTTTAGAGTTTGAGAGCTTCCAGGCGATGTTTGCTGGTGGTTGGCTTGGGGCTTGAAAAAGATAATCAGAGATCCAAATGAATATTAATCAGCTCATGGTCACTGTGTGATGCATCAACATGAAAAGGAGAAACAAGTCCTCAGTGGGTAGTGTAGAAGGAGCTGAAATGTTTTCAGTCATTTGAAATAACATATTAATTCTAATCAGAGGAAGCAAATTTATTCAAATGCTGGTCATTTGAGAATGCCTCATGACAGACATGAATTAGTAATGACTTGCTAAATGTCCAGTGTTAATCGCTGCTGGTGAGCTTGTGTACTGCGTGCACAGCAGTGGGTGGAGGGGCCATTCTGTGCTCCGCTGGATTTCAGTCCGTGTGCAGGAGACGCGCACTGCGGCCGACACTCCATCTAGGACAGGCTGCAGGTGTTCATGCCTCCACACTGCAGTAGTTGGGGTTCTTAGATACAGCTGACACCTCCAAGACATGTCACGAGAAACCTGAGTGAAGGATTCGGGAGCGTCTGCTAGAATCCGTGGCAGAGGCAACAGCGGCTCAGGAGAGGTGGAGACGGCGTCCTGCACCAAGAAGGGCCCTTCTTCCACGGTGCCTACGGCAGGCATCACATCTACCACCACACCTGCCGAGTGACAGCTCCTCTCCCCAGAGGCAGTGCACTCTGCAGTACCCAGGAGACAGCTGATGATTGACACAGTTTGGCCATATGTCTACCTTAGGCCAATCAAATGTGTGTGTATCATAGGAAAGATACAGACCATTTAATATACAGAGAGCTGCTGGGGAAAACGAACACAAACTATCAGTCATCCCAAAGATGCCCACTGCAAATCCAGACTGGCTGTTCGCTCTCTGACATGAATGGAGAGAGAATGGCGAGGAAGGGAGGAAGGACTTAGAATATGCCATTGCAAGCAGAGGACGCGCGCAGCTAGAGAATGGTCATATTTATGTAGAGGGAAGAGACTTGGTGTGTTTCTTATGTACACTTTTAAGTACATAATGCTTTTCCCCACACTTACTTGTTCCCTCCTCTTTGCTTCCTTATTTTATTTGAATTTTTGTGATGACATACTCTCAATGTATCTTGTACTCACAAGTTTCCACTAAATACAGAATTCAACAAGTAGAAAGAGCACGGTCCCTCAGGAATATGGACAAGCGCTGTAAACAGTCGTCAAACCTCAGGGTGTCACTTTCACTCACATACATTGTTGTACTCTATAGTTAGCACACATCAGAGAAAACATGTTTTCTGTCTTTTGGGGGACTGGCTTACTTCACTCAGCATAATGATCTCCAACTGCAACCATTTTGCTGCAGAAGATGGGATTTCATTGTTTTTATGGCTAAGTAGTATTCCCTCGTGTTTATACGCCACACTCTGTCCAGCCATCAGTTGATGGACTTCTGGGTTCATGCCATACGTCATCTGTTGTGAGTTGAGCTGCTGTAACATGGGGGCACAGCTAACTCTTTCATATGCTGATTTAGTTTCCTTTGGGACAGACTGTCTCCCATGGTGGCTGTGCTAGCTCACATTCCCTGCAGAGTATTAGGGCAGCTTCCTTCCACGTCCTTGCCAGCATCTGTTATTTTTAGATTTGTGTGTGACAGCAGTTCTAACCAGGGTGGTGGTTATTTGCATTTCCTTGAGGACTAGTGATCCTGAGCATCTTTGCAGCTTTCCGTGTATCTGTTGGCTATTTGCAGTGCATCATTTGAAAAATGCGTATTCCTATCTTTAGCACATGGCTTTTAAAAAATATGTATTTATTTGAAAGAGTAACAGAGAGAGAAGGAGAGAGCAAGAATCTTTATCTGCTGGTTTATTCCCCCGATGGCACCGGGCCAAGGTGAAGCCAGGCATGTCACATAGGTCTCCCACGTGGGTGGCAGGGGTCCAAGCACTTGGGTCATCTTCCACTGCTGTTCTCAGGCCATTAGTGGGGATCGGAAGCAGAAGTGGAGCAGCTGGGACACAAACATTGGGATACCAGTGTCACAGGGGACAGCGTTATCCACCAGGCCACAGCACCAGCACCCCTTAAGCCCATTCCTTAACTAGATTGTGTTGTTGGTGTTGTAGAGCTGCTTGAGATCTTATATATTCTGGATAGTAGTCCTTTATCAGATTTTGCAGGCGTGGCTTCCAGAGTGCAGCTCAGGACTCTGTGTCTGTGTGAGTGAGTGAGTGGCTGAGCTGGATCTGAGTCGTGCTGCACTGCCTTCCAGCCTGGTGTTTCTCTGGGACAGCAGGCTGCTCTCACAATGCCAGTCCACCAGACTGTTTTTGAAATTTTAAGAAACTGAAAAGATTAACAATAGTTCATCTGGAAAGCAGCAGCAAAGATAAAACTGCCCAGTAAGATATTCCGGGCACCTTTTTTTCAGTTTGTGAGACTGAATGAATGTCATAGTCCACTCATTACCAATGGAAATGGCGACATTTCTTTCCGAGATCTGACGCAGCTGCTGCAAATCTCCTGAGTCCGGTCGTCTCCTGTCTCAGGAGCAGTGATTGGTTATTTGGAGCGTTTGCTTCTTCTGCCAGCTACAAGGTGGAAAGAATAGAGCTTCGCTGTCAGGGAGATCCATTCAGTCTTTTCCAAGGACCCAGGTTTCCCATTTTTGAAGTGAGACTAAAACTATCAAACTGTCCTCACTCAGCAACTGTTCACTTCCTGAGAACAGAAGTTCTCCTCTGTGATGTTAGGACTTAATCAGCTTTCCAACTCTGTTCAAATGGTTTGTTCCTAGTAATCATATTCCGAAGTTTGCAAATGATTTCATTTACTAGTACAGTCAGGCTGGATTCAAGATTGCCCCTTCAGTATATTGCTTTTACTGGGATTCTGTGTGCCTTCTTCAGGGAGATGGAATTGGAGAGTTTCAGCTGAGAGCCCTCGTTGTCCACAGGCTTTAGCTGTATCCATGCTCATCTCTCCCATGCCAATGCCCTACGTGCCCTATTTAAAAAGTTTGACAGAATTCAAAAGGAGCGAATGATCCAACATGGGAAGCAGGATACACAGCAGACTCATAGAATGACAAATGCCCTAAACAGCACTCTGGCCTCAGAATCAGCCCTTAAGGCATTTGGATCTGGCTAAAAAGCCCATGAGAGTTTCTCAGGCATGAAAAGCCAAGACATTGTGGCAAAAAAAAAAAAAAAAAAAAAAAATTTAACCTAAATGAAAGATCTCTGTGAGATCCCAACAGAAAGAATGGGCCATCAAAGGCAGTACCTTTCTCTGAAGGGAGGAGAGAACTTCCACTTTGACTATGGCCTTGTCTAAATAAGATCAGAGTTTGTGAACTCAAGAGGCTTCCATAGCCTTGGCAACTCATGACAAGAGCCTCGGGGAATCTCTGATGTCATAAATAAGAGTGTCAATTGTTAAATCAACAACTGGAGTCACTGGGCACCTGCTCCCCATGTAGGACCTCTGTCCTTAATGTGTTGTATTATGATAATTAATGGTAAAACTAGTACTCAAACAGTATTCTATATGTGTCTGTGTGGGTGCAGTCTGTTGAAATCTTTACTTAGTCTATACTAAGTTGATCTTCTGTATACATGGTGAAGAATGAGATGGGAGAGGGAGTGGAAGATGGGAGGGAGGCTATGGGGGGAAAAGCCGCTATAATTCAAAAGTTATACTTTCAAAATTTATATTCATTAAATCAAAGTTTTTTTAAAAAGCCTCTGAAAGCTGTATTGTAAGGGCCCTCACTTAAATATTAGCTCTATTAGCAGTTTTGGCTTGATGGGATCACAAATGTCTGTTGTGGAATTCACATTTCCATTTCCTTGAACAACCAGAATGTCACCACATGGATAATACGACAGCCACGTCACGATGCCTGTACCAGATGTGTCAGGGGAAAACTCGAAAACAGTTTCGTAAATTTATGTCCTTCCAGTCAATTTCCAAAGACTCAGTTGTTTTCTGCTCAATGACAGAGCAACACACACTGGCCCTGGGCAGCTCTGATGGGTCCCTGTAATCAGGGCCTCTGTAGACGGCATTTATATTCAACCGCAGTGCCCACTGTGAACTCAATTCAGAACCAAGCTCCTGGTGAGACTACGGAGAAACAGCATGGGGCTGACATTTGGGCAGGCGAGAAAGAACATGAGTGTAAGGCAGAATCAAAGCCTAATGCTCCTTTTATGTCTAAATACAGATTGATTGCATATTTACAGCAAGCAAGAATCTAGTGCAGAGTGACAGTCAGTCAACACCAGGCGCCAAATTAAGGCAGGAGCTGCAAACAGCCGCAGTTATTATGTCTGATACTTTTTTTCTGTAGAAGCAGTGATGTGTTTTTCCTGTCTCTCTCAGAATTGATGGAAATATTGTTCTTCCTTGAGTGGAGCCTCTGTGGACTATGGTGTGTGCACAGAGACTCTCAGCTGTCTTTGGAAACATCACTTCCACCAGGCTGCGGTGCTTGTGGTGGAATCACCGTCTATGGGAGAACAACACTGCCACCAGCACCGTCAGCATCAACAGCAGACATCTAGGAAGGGCTGCACCTGCTCTGCTGCTGAGAGGCCCCTACTTTTCTTTCTTCGTCTCTCTTTCAAGAGTTCAGGTTGTTGCTGCGGCTCACTTGGCTAATCCTCCGCCTGCAGCGCCGGCACCCCAGGTTCTAGTCCTGGTCGGGGCGCCAGATTCTGTCCCGGTTGCTCTTCTTCCAGTCCAGCTCTCTGCTGTGGCCTAGGAAGGCAGTGGAGGATGGCCCAAGTGCTTGGGCCCTGCACCCACATAGGAGACCAGGAGGACGCTCCTGGCTTCAGATTGGCGCAGCACACCAGCCGTAGCCGTCATTTGTGGGGTGAACCAACGGAAGGAAGACCTTTCTCTCTCTCTCTCTCTCTCTCTGTCTATAACTCTACCTCTCAAATATCTTCTTTTGGGGCCACCTCTCCCTAATGGAAACAGCCTAAAACCAAGGGTCTCCCTGTGTCATCATCATCTCTCAGGGCCCAGGGGAGGATGACTGGGTGGCTCAGAGACCAGAGAATGTGCTCTGCACGACTGTTGGCACAGGTGACTCCTGTTCATCTCCCATCGATCACACAGAACACTGCAGGTGCTGCCATCCTGCATGGTGAAACCTGACCCAGTTTCTTTCTGTGCCTCAAAGCATGGGAGAGTTGTGCAAAACCAGACTCGGGTACCAAAGCAGCAACAGTCACCATTCACCTCTTACTCAGTAGGTGCCGAATAGGAGACTGACGGTCAGAGGAGAGGAGACGTGTACGGCTCACTGGTGGACCTCAGGCGCCCCCAGGTCAGCCATGGGGATACAGCCCCTAGGAGGGACGTCTGACAGAGCAAGGCCTGCTCCAGGAGAGACATGTGAACAAAACCCAGTGAAAACACACAAGCCTACTCAGTACTGAGCATGAGCTGGCCACTTGTTATCAGACCCCTTCCACAGTGGATGAAACCCTGTGAGGGCACAGCTGCTTCGGGGCCTTCAAGTTCCAGGCGAGGCTGCTGAGTGTCAGGAGGTTAGACCACCACCTGGCATCTCGGGGCTGAGCGCCCCTTGGCTAGGGCAGCAGGACCCGTGTTCTTGAACATGTCCCGCCACTGTCTCTCAGCTTGGTGCTCAGACTGGGAATTCTGGAAAGATCCAAGTGGGCTGACTGATGGTTACCAGAGGGTCAACAGTTATCCTTATGTAAGAGAGAAATCGTCTAATTGAGCCAAGCAGCTGGTACGTGGTGAGGCAAGGGAAGGAAAGGGACGGTGAGCACGAGAATGTGGCGGCCACACTGCGCCGCCCTCCCCAGAGCGTAGCCATACTTACGAGACTTCTTGGTGGTGACGTTGACCGGGGGGCTGGAGGGCCCTGTCCCACCCGTGTTGTAGGCTCTCACGGAAGCAAAGTAGATGGTGTTCGCCTTCAGCCCAGTGATGTTCTTGGTGGTGATGTTTCCACTAACTCTAGCTTTGCCAATCATGGGTTCTCTGGCGTCTTCTGTCCAGTACAAGACCTGGTCATCAAAAACAGACTGTGGGACAAGGCAGCAGCACAAAGGACAACATGCGTTTCTGAACAAAATGTTACACAAGAGTACATCAAAGTCTAATATTTATGAGCAGTAAAATGCAACACAGTGTGTGCACAGACATTCTCAGTGGACAGCAGAGGAAGCGACTCCATGGGCAGCTGAAGTCCCGCGCTCTAGCACGGGCACCGGGAGTCAGGCCCAAGCCGATTTCACAACTCAGCCAGGGATTCCGGCCGTGCCGCTGCCCTTTCTTCCAGAACAGTTTGAATCGTGGCTAATAATCAACTCACACGGACCCCTTCTCCTGCAGTAGCAGTGTTTGAGGTAGATCAGAAAAGGCGAAGAGAATTAACTTCCACAGACATGTCAAGTCCTTTACAGTCTATTGAAGAAGGTGGAACGTGGAGTTAAAGCTTATTTTTGTGCAAAACATTTTGAAATTCACGCATGTGAAGGATCTTGATAAAGTTCGTAGAAAATGTGTATGATGAAACGTTCAGATTTCAACGTTCTGCACAAAAATAAGCATCTTTTCTTTCAGTTTCTCACAAACCTCTCGAATCACCGTCCCACATGGGAAAAGCAAGCACAGGTATACTGCAGAGAACTGGCGGGGGAAGAGTGGTCCGGGAGTGTGAGGGAGGCCGCCTGGGACCGAGCGGGGGCGGGGGGGGGGGGGTTGCAGACGTGTTCTGAGAAGGGAGCCGTGTTCAGACAGGAGCAAGACCTCCCAAAGACGCCCACAGGTGAGCAGGACTTGCTGCCTGGACCAGGAGCTTCCTCTAGAAGAAGTACAGGAAGAAATCTAACAGGTAGAATTAGGCACATTTTTAAATATTTATTGTATTTATTTGAAGGGCAGAGTTAGAGAAGGAGAGGTACTCTTCTGTCTGCTGCTGCACTTCCCAAATGGCCGCCAGGGCTGGGTCAGGCTGCAGCCAGGAGCTTCATCCGGGTGTCCCACGTGAGTGCAGGGGCACAACGACCTGGGCTGTCCTCTACTGCTTCCTCAGGTGCATCAGAGGCAGAAGAGCCAGGACTCTAACCGGGCACCCCATACAGGATGCAGGTGTTGCAGCTGGTGGCTTACCTGGCTACAACACAAGGCACGCCCCAGAATTACTCTGATGCCAAAGGAAACCAAACCATCCACTTTGTGACTCGGGGGACTTGGAATTTCTAAAGCAGGGAGCCACTGATAGCCTTCCCAGGCCTACAAATGTGAGCTGCCTCGGAGTGGATTTAGGAGAACCTACTTTGTTTTTTGTTTTTTCAATAAGCTACTTGACTGCTTTTTGCAGGGTGGTCCAGGTCCCAGAGCAGGTTTGCCTGTGCAATTCTCCAGTGTGTGGTGGGGGGGGGGGGGGGGGGGAGAGTTAGACTTTACCCCTTCCAGAACAAAATGGCCACAATCTGAATAATTAAATAAGTATGCTGCTCCCTTCAAAATCGTATTGTGGTGAGAACACTTCAGGTGAGGTGATCTTAGCAAGCACCCACGTGCAGGGTACTGCAGGGCTGCCGACCACAGTGGGGACACTGTACCGTTCAGACACTGCCCATCTCAACAGGAAATGCATACTGAAGGGGCTGTCATTTGTGAATTTGCTTTCCCAAGATCCCCAGGAAGACCTCCTCCTCGTGCCCCTCTCCTACGGTGCACACAGACATGCACGGTCACAGGACAGCAAAGCTGGGGTGTTACCTCGTAGCCCAGCACTCTTCCCGTGTTTCTGTTCCAGGCAATGGCGTTCCATGAAACCTCCACTTCAGAAGCCGAAAAGCTTTGGACAGAAGTTCCCCGAGGGGCCAGCTGAGGTTCTACCTCCAGAGAAAGACATGGCCGTCTTCAGCACACACAAGTACAGAGACAGAAACCCAGCCCCGAGCCCCAGAAAACTCACCGTCCTCCCCGGAGTAGATGATGGACACGGGGCTCAGCGACCCTTCCCCCTGGTCATTGTACACGCCCACTTTGACCTCAAAGGGAGACAGGGGGGCGATGCTCTCATTCCTGTAGACAAACCTGGAGGATTCCACGGATGCCACACTGGCCTTGGTCCAGGCTGTCGAGCCCAATGGCCGGAACATGACCAGGTACCCAAATCCGTCTCCACTCTGTAGCTCTTCTGCAATGGGCTTGAGAGAGGGTGGTCAGTCAGCCACTCAGCTCTTGAAAAGTCTGTTATTGAGCTGTGATACTGTTTATGGACAAGTTGGCATCCCTCTGCACAAACATATCCTGTTTAATGATGTATTAAAATACTCTTACTTGGAATGTCAATTAGGAAAATGTTTAAAGGACTCAGAAAAATAGCTGAAGATTTCAGGTAGAAATAGAACATAGGCTTTGCATATTTATATCTTTTCCCTTGATCATTCATACAGTGTAATAAAATGGTTTAGAAGATTGCAAGGGTTTATGATAAAATCTGATACATAATTTTGGTATTGATTTTTTAAATCCGACAACATTAACTTACTAGCTGTGTATTTCAAGGCTAGCCCAGTAGCGCTCTGTGTGATGTGGCTGAAGCAGCTTTGCTGGAACAGCAGGTGCTCTGGTGCTCAGAGCTGTGCAGCCCAGCCAGAGGCTTTCTCCACTGCTGACCCCAGCAAGGGCAAGCTCTGTAATAGACATTCACATTTTAAAAATTATCAAAATTTAAAAAAATAGGATTACATAGTCCACCAGAGCTCTGAAGCAGTGAAAAAATATAAATAACCACATAAACGAAGCCAATGAAAATGAATTTGTGCTTTCATTTAGGCAAACATTCCACCTGATTACAAAAAACTTGTATTTAAAAATCAGTGGAATTTGCTTTTTTGAGATGTGCCGTTTGTTTTCCAGGGAGCCACTGGGTCGGTACTGTGGGCGCAGAATGTGTGCACTGTGCTGTTACAGCTCTGTGTGTCTCTGCGTAGCTCTGCAGCACCGGTGGAGCCGACAGCTTACGGGGGCCGTGTGTGGACGTGGAATGGTGCAGTGTTAGAGGGCAGGGGGCAGACATGAGCAGGGACAGAGAGAAAGCAGAACTCTCTACTGGGCAGGCAGCCAGGGAGGAGAGGTGCCAGCGAGGGCCTCCAGGACGAAGCCCGGCTGGCCGAGGCTGCCCCCACTCCAGGACAGACGGCTGGCTTCCGGCGCCTGCTCTCGGGGCTCAGCACCAGGACCGATCGTAGGCGCCTGCGGATTCCCACCAGCGGCCACGTCAGGTGAGTGTTTCCTTGTTCCTGGCCAGCTCAGTCCCCTTCCTTCACAGTAACTCGGTGGGACATGGACTCACCTCCCAGGTGACAACGAGCTCAGAGCGGCTCCCGCCACCGCCTTCGATGTTGACAGGAGCCACAGCAGGCACTGGAGGGAGGGGAGAAAGGGCGGGGTTCTGGAATCTGTCCTCAGAGCGGGGTGGGGGGCACCCCATCTCAGGCAGGCACCTGTGAGATCTGCCCCTGTTACCAGGCTTCCCAGGGGACACAGCTGTGTTGGATGCACAGTGGCCTGGCTCCGCGGCTGAGCGTGGGCGGCTGCCTGGCTCGGGGGCGCTCCCTCTGGCGGGGTGGTGCCGCTGCCACGTGAACCCCGACTGCAGCAGTGCGCAGCAGGTAGGAGGGAGAGCATTGGCTTGCTCGTTACCTTTGTCAGTGAGCAAACTGGTACTCTTCCTCTCTATTAGCCATCAGGATATCTTCCTATTTAAAGCTGAATCCTAGAAAATGTGTAGATAAATTCTCACCCTGCAGCCCCCTCAAGAGGAGCCCAGGGACCCTATGGAGTCCCCTGCAGCATGACTGCTCCCTGTCGCTCTGTGTCCTCGGGAACCTGCAATGCTGATGGCTCCGGAAGAGCGCAGGGCGAGCCGCGCGGCCGAGGGCGCCACGTGTGTGAGCACACACGCCCCACCGCACAGACCGTCGTCCCTGATGCGCTGAGGCAGGAGCCCAGGTCCTGAGGTGTGCTGAGACCTGGCGGCCACAGGTTAAGACACTAACATCTGATTGCTCACTTCAGCCTTGTTCCCGTCATAGGTAGGATCGGAATAAACCCATGTCATTTAATTTATTATTCCCATTTCATACAGATGCTTGGCCCTATACATTAACAGATTATTACGTCACTGTATTTTTTTCATAACAGCATTCATTAGATGTGTTTTCCATATTCAGATTTACCCTTACCTTTGCCTGCTTTGCTATTCCTAAGTGTGTTTCAAAGATCACCTGAATCTAACCCTTCCTTCCTAACTTGGGCAGGAGCAGCAGGAGGCAGGGTAGCTGCTGGGTCTCTCACGCCTGACAGTGGCCAAGGACCCTGTGCCAGGAGCTTTGAGTGGTTGGCTCTGTAAGGAAAATGACTCTGTGACATTTACAGTGTTCTCAGAAAGAGAATGTTTCTTTTCTAATTAACCATGCTGAAATCTAAAAACCGTATTGAGAAGCCAGTGTACCCAGCAGAGCAGCAAAGTCAGAGAGAACCCCTGGGGCAGTCAGGGTGCCTGGCTCCCATCTTCCCACGCTCAGAGGGGAGTGGGGACGGTCAGCAGCAAGGGCATAGAGCTTTACCAAAAACCACCAGGTCGGGACCACCCAGCTCAATGTATCCGAAATACAAATGAGCTGGAGACAGACAAGGAGAACCTGAAGATCGTCCTCCAGAGTCTGGGACAGTGGGCCCGGGCCTGGCCATCTGCACTGTCTCTGGCCAGGACAGACTGCACCCATGTTCAACTGTGAGATTGGGACCTGGAGGTGGGAGTCCAGGGGTCCAGGTTCAAATCCTGGCCCTGTCAGGGACAGTCAGCTGACACCTGGTCTTCATTGTCCACCCCTGTGACAGCACAGAGCTCCCAGCCTGACTGAACCGGACGCCACCGCTGTCACCTTTGGGGCTTTGCCTCAATCCAGGGCCACAAGTGTGACATTGCCTTGACTTTGAACCTATCTGAGCGTGGTGGGCACTCTGTGAGGGAGCCCTGTTTGTTCAACTAGGCCAGCACCAGCAAAGGGGTCCTGGTGCACGGGACAGAGAGAAACCGAACCTGCTGAGCTGCGGCCAGAGGCAGCCCCGGCTCTGGGGACCTCCCCAGGCTCCTCCCACGCAGCTGTGAGGCCGGGACCCACCTCATTTGCACAGGGAGAAGTTAAGTGACTGCTCAGCAGAGCTGTGCACAGCCCAGTGTGGAGAAACGGGTGCACATGTCTAGCTGACGCCTGACCCTCTGTGACCTCTCAGACCATTTTGATAAAAACAGCAGTAACTCCTTGTTATCCTCAAATCCACAGGTGTGAGCAAACAGCTCAGATGCAGACAGCTTCCCAGGAAGCCTTGCTGTGCTACGGCCATGAGTGGAGATGGCCCCTGGGGACCCCACGCCCCGGGGAGCAGCACCGGTGCTGGCTCACTGCTGCGCAGTCGGAAAGCCCCTGGGAATCCTGCTTGTGTTCCGGAGACAGTGAGTGTTTACCTGAGGCTCTTGTTCTCAACAGTTCTGAAGGTTTGCTCGGCTCGCCAATGCCAATGCTGTTCCCGGCAACAACTCGAAATTCGTACTCCACCCAAGGACTCAGCCCCACCACTGTGGCGTTGTACGTCTGCCCGCTGAGGATCTCTGGGTCTACAAAGAGTGGGACACTCACGCCATCTAAGTCAGCTCTAGTCAGAACCACAGACCAGTGTCAGAACGCCGCCCAGAGACGCCGCCGGCTCACCTGTCCCCACAGCCTGCCAGCCCACGGAGAACGGCGTCCGCGTCTGCACCGTGAATATCTGGATGGGGCTGTTGTTGTCGGGGCCTGGCCGCCAGCGAATGTGGGAGCTGGTGCTGGAGACGTGCTCCACGCTCACGCCCTCCGGCGGACCTGGGGGGCCTGGACAAACAGGGCTCCAGTAGCTGCTCAGATTCATGATTTGGGACAAGCTTGGGTTCGTGGCTCATTTTTACTTGTTATGCTTAGAAAACACAGCATTGAACAGAAAGAACTGGTAGCGTGTAATTAGAAATTCAGGTCGTATTAATCAGCTCACGTGGTAGAACACTGACTTAGAAATGTTTTCTTTGGAGGACAGAAAACGCCAGGCACCAGATGGCTGACAACCACCCAGGAGGGAGCCACGCTCACAGACGGGAAGACCTGCGCTCTTTCATTTCTCCTCAACTCTGTCCAGTAAACGCAGGGAGTGTGGCCTCTGCTCCGAGGGAGGGCTTTGTGTTGCACGGACCTGACTCCACAGGCCAAGCATTCACTGCCCACACAGGACCCACACGAGGCAGCGTGCACGCCCTCACTCCACACCCCTCAGTCTGTGGTGAGGCCACACTGGTGCCTGTGACTGGGCAGGAGCACCAAGGTCGCGGCTGCCCCTCCCACTCACCTCTGACAGTGACGTCAGCCGCAGCAGACAGACTTTCCAGGGGCGTCTGCACGGTGCACAGGTACCTCCCCGAGTGCCGAAGCTGGATATTCCGTATCATCAGATCCCCAGCAGATTCCTGCAGACAGAACGCCAGAAATGGATACAAGCATCACTACACACAGCAAGCCCCTTTCTCTACGCTGGATAAATAGGAAACGAAGACGGCTTTGAAATTAGGAGATGGACTCGTGCCAGGACAGCTTCTCCTATCTGATCGCTTGTATTGTCCCTTCTCTTATACTTGCACATAGGAACTAGTATTGCCGTGAAAGGCATAAAATAAACACCAGAAGCAGCTCCGTGAACACACAGCAATTATCCATGCACAGACGACGGGGGAGTGACTATGAATGATGGCGATTCATGGGCCATGCTCAATTCGTGTTACTGGGCGTTTTGAAATATTCCGCTACTCACTCCTCCAACCCTCTCAAAGTGAGTGGCTCCGTCCCTCAGGTCTATGAGGTCGCCGTTGAACAACCACAGGAATGCCACCATGATGGAGGGGTCGCGGGACACCTGGCAGGGCAGGATGATGCTCTCGCCGACGGTAACGTCCATGTCGGATGGCGGCACGGTAATGACGGTCCTCTCTGTGGGGAGAAAACATTCCTTACAAACACATCTAAAACGCCAGCACAGGGACGTAAAGTCACACCTGCAAGGTTTGCAATCCTCTGAAACTGTCCACACAGCAGGGCACTCTACCACGTTCAGCCGGAGAGGCGCCTCGCTGTACTTACCAGCCTGGCTTGTTACGTAGTGGAATTACACACACAGTCCCACTGACACCCTCGGAACACGGCATTCCCTACACGTGCAGTGCACGTGTTCTTGCTGTGTTTGCTTTCTAAATGCGAGGTGCAGCATGACCACCGACACTCAGGTGCATCTCCAGCGAGCCCACGTCGGCTTCACACACCCGCGCCAGAGACAGCACGTACCTTCCACCTCTGAGTATCAGTGCAGTGCAGTGACCCTCTTAATGCAGTTCTGATCAGACTTCCCATGTTAGCTCAAGATGCAACATGCATGGGAAAGACCAAAGTTGCCCATTTTCATTCAGATTCTGCCGTGTTAGAATTTGACTTTCATCATAAACTACTGCCTTCTAGAAACGCCACCTCAGTGTCAAACCCTGTTCCCCACGTGCTGGCCTTTTACTCACGGGCACTTCAAGGGACAATTCTAAGATGTTACAGTTGTACTTGAAGAGTTCTGCGTTGTTTTGATGACTTATTTATTATAAAGTACATGGCTTCATTTCCGGAGCAATGACCACGGAGCAGAAGAGCGAGCCCGTGTGCAGCGGGTGCAGAGCTGAGCCGTCTTACTAAGAATGAAGAAGGTCTTGAGGGATTTAAGGTGAGAATTTAGCTCTAAGGCAAATGATTGTGAAAGAAATACGGTACAGGAAGAAGTTTCAAAATAGGAGGATGACCCTGGAGAACTCCTGTGTCTGCAGAACACCGTGGGATAAAGCCAACACTGCCCGTCCCCCAGCGGCTTCCCACTCTGAACGCCAAACCAAACCAGCACCGACCGGGTTGAGTGCCTGCCTTCTGCCTTCAGAGTCTCCGGTTACCATTCACGTGAGAGACGTCAGCCGAGCCCATCAGAGATCGGGGAAGCAAAGCAGGAGGACTCCCCTTGCTCAGGGCACAGTGGGTAAAGAATGTTCCATTCTGAAGTTAACGGAGATAAAGCTAACTGTTCCTCTAAGCTCTGTCTTCCTGCTTTATTTCTGTTCGATGAACGCACTGTTTAATGTACTGTTTTCTAGGGAGACGTTTGAAGAATGGTTTTGTGGGCGCTGGCCATTTCAAATTCCCAGCTGATTATTCCTCTTAAAGTAAGGAATTACATTATTCCTAAATAAGGGAAATGACATCTGGGGTTTCAAGAGAACCATTTAGACTAGAAAGAATCTTTTCTTCTTACGGGTTCTCGGAAAAAACAGTAACAGTTCTTTCCGTTTATGGAAGGATGAGCAGGCTAATTGGATTGGGGTGTGTTGACAGACCAACGCTGCCCCGATGGACAGTTTCAGATCTGCACTCACAATACTGCTCCTCCACTCAGGACACCCCAGGCTGGCAACACGGAAGGGTTCCCTACACACGTGGCCCACGGGCAGCACAGCAACTATCTCTAAACCACCACGAATAAGGAAGCGTGTGTTCTAGTTTAGACTGCTCGTGCTTCACCGGCTACGTCATTTATAACTTAGGTGAGTTAGTGCCCACCTGAGTACCCAGTGCGTGTCCATCCCTGCCCTGAGTAGTACAGACGCCGTGGTGAGGGAGATGAGGAAAAACGGCACAAAAAAGAAAGAAGTGTTGGGGCTGGCACTGTGGCGTAGCACGAAAAGCTACCGCCTGCAGCGCCAGCATCCCATATAGGCGCCAGTTTGAGCCCCGGCTGCTCCACTTCCAATCCAGATCTGTACCATGGCCTGGGAAAGAAGCAGAAGATGGCCCAAGTTCTTGTGGGAGACGCGGAAGAAGCTCTGGCACCTGGCTTTGGATCAGCACAGCTCCAGCCGTTGTGGCCAATTAGGAAGTGAACCAGCGGATGGAAGACCTTTCTCTCCCTCTATGCCTCTCCTTCTCTCTCTGTGTAACTCTCTCAAATAAATAAATGATTCTTAAAAAAATAAAGAAGATGTGTCTGTTTCACAGTTTATGCCTAGAGAGTGGGGCCAGCATTGAGCAAGTGGGTGGCCTTGGGGCTGGCCTTGTGTTGCAGTGGGTTAGCCATCCGCTGGCAATGCTGGCATACCATACGAGCGCCACTTCAAGTCCCTGCCGCTCCACTTCTGATCCAGCTTCCTGCTAATGCACCTGGGAATCCACTCAGCACGTGGGAGACCTTCGTGGAGTTGCAGTCTCCGGGCTTGCCTGGCCAACCCCAGTCATCTGGGCAGTGACCCATCAAGGAAAGATCTGTCTGTCTCCTCTCTACCTCTGCCTTTCCTATACATAGAGAAATCGTAAACAAAGCGGCCAGCCCCGATCAAGTACATTTTGTAATTCAGAACCCTCTAAGAGACACATAAAAATGTACGGGTTTATGGGATATCTTGCAATGTTCTAATCCAGAAATACCTCCTGCAGTAGCCAATCAGGATAAATGTATCCATTTCTTCAAACATTTAACATTTCTTTAAGAAGAAAATATTCGAAGTCCCATCTTAATATTTTTCATAGAGAAATACACGTTAACATTACAGTCACCCTGCCTGTGCAACACACCCACCACGTCTTGCTCCAGTCTGACCTCAGCATAGGGTCTGGAAGTCAACCTTCCCGTGTCCCATCTCTTGACATGTGAACTTTAGGACATGTTCTCATGGAATTATTTTACCTCAAGAGGTTGAACTCTTCGTATAAATCTGTGTTGAGTACATCTTGTAACTTACAAGCGAAGGTGATGGGACTCTGCTGTGTGCTCTGACCCTGGCTGTGGGGCTGCACAGCGGGCACGGGGCGGCTGCCTGTCCGCACACCTTCAGCTGCACGGAAGAACTCAGAGTTGTTTGCTCTGAAGCTCCGTATACAACCAGTAATCTGTACGTCTAGTTTCTGCTTCCGAGCCAGTGGATATTAGCTTTGCCGTGTTGAAGGAATTCCTGACTCTGGACTCTGAAGGACTGAGTAAGTCTGTGGCTTGCTTTACTGCAATGTCCGTGTGAACACTATTATTTCCTCAGAACTGATTGAAAACTCCTGTCCTGCCACTTGAACTGGAGGAGCCAGCATGTCTGTGCACACTGCTGGCACAGCCCCCAGAGACAGAAGGGCCAGTGGCACCACCCCAGACTCTCACCCTGACCTCTCAGCCCCTCCCTCCCTGGAGCTTTGCTGACGTTCCCTGCTGCTGCCACCACCACTGCCTCCTCTGGGGGCCCAGGCCCTGATGTGGCCCTGCTGTCACCAACTGCTGTGAGATCAGCACCTGCACACCTGTGTACCGAAACCCCATGTGTGCACATGTGCACTCCTGGGCTAGCCACACACCTGCACACCTGTGCCAGCTGCACACCTGTGTACCGAAACCCCATGTCTGCACATGTGCACTCCTGGGCTAGCCACACACCTGCACACCTGTGCCAGCTGCACACCTGTGTACCGAAACCCCATGTCTGCACATGTGCACTCCTGGGCTAGCCACACACCTGCACACCTGTGCCAGCTGCACACCTGTGTACCGAAACCCATGTCTGCACATGTGCACTCCTGGGCTAGCCACACACCTGCACACCTGTGCCAGCTGCACACCTGTGTACCGAAACCCCATGTCTGCACATGTGCACTCCTGGGCTAGCCACACACCTGCACACTTACACACTGCACACCTGTGTACCAAAACCCCATGTCTGCACATATACACTCCTGGGTTAACCACACACCTGCACACTTACACACTGCACACCTGTGCACCGAAAACCCCATGTCTGCACATGTGCACTCCTGGGCTACCTGCACACACTGCACGTGTGTGTGCTGAGAACTCACGTCTGCTTGTGCACTCCTGTGCTATCTGCACTCACACTGCATACCTGCTCTTTGCAGCCCTTTGCATGTGCCCCGTCCTCACCAACACAAGTTCAGAGATGTGACCCTTAGGCCCACGAAGCCCAGCAAGACCCTCCTCAGCAGGGGCCATGCGTGAGTGAGTGGCACTCCAGGAGCCCACCTCATGGAAAGTTCTCACATAACATGAGTCATCGTGCACAGCAGAGCGAGGCAACGGGGCCAGGGCAGGCGCGTGGCTTCTGTTAGCCTGCAGAGGTCAGTTTAAGTGATCTGTCTGGGTGTCTGTTCCTGGGCGTGCACAGGGTGCTCAGACCAGAACATCTCCATCTGCTGCTTCCGTCCTCTGCAAGCAGACTGAAGCCACCCAAGGCGGCTGACGACCGTCCTGAGGGGCTCACTTGCACAACCGAGCCCGGCCCTGGCTCAGAATTCCAAGTGCATGCCCGGATAGACACGCCTCAGAGGCTGGCAGAGTGGTGCACAGGCAGCAGAAACCCACCCCGATGCTCACTTTGAGGGTGTTAACAAGAACTCTGTCCGATTCCATTAATTCACTCCATGCATAGACCATCAGTCCTGGGAGACTCAGGCCTCTGAGAGATGCCTTCACGCCCTCAGATGACCAACTGGGGTGTACACACACAGACCCGCTCCACGCCAGCAGCGTGGACACAGCGACCAGGGGCTCCTGCACATGGGAAAACTTGGTATTTATGGTACGGGAGACCATGAAGCTCTGGCTTACAACACAATATAATGGAGAGAAATCTACCATGCTAGACTTTATCATTTGTGAAACCTTTGAGATTTTTTTAGCCTCTTTCTCATGAAATAAAATAGATCTTTACTCCATTCCATTTCCTTCTTCCTGCTTATTCATGCTGTACTGTAGGAAGGCTGGTGTGATGCTTTCAAAATTTCGGCATGCACCAGAATTCCCTGGAGAATTTGTTCCAAATGTGAATTCTGGGGCTCTTGCCAGAAATGCTTAACTGGTCGATCCGTAGGGGACATGGGAACATGGGCCTGGCCAGGGGGCGGGGGCACTGTGGCACAGGTTCAACTGCATCTTGGGGTGTCCTCATCCCATACTCCTGGGACACCAGGGCTGAGTTCCTGGCTTTGACACCAGCCCTGGCCATGGTGGGTATCTGGAGAGTGACCCAGCAAACGGGAGCTCTCCGTCTCTGTCTCTGTCCCTCTGACTTGCAATTAAATACATTTCACTTTTTTTTAAGTTAATAATGACATTTTCAGAAAAAACAACATAGAAAAATCTGAAATGACTGAAGAAGGTATTCTAGGGCCAAGAAGCATGAGTGTCTGGAGTGGGCCCACCCAGCCCCCACCCAGCGTGAGGGCTGGCAGTGGATGCAGGCCAGCCACGCATGGTCACTGGGTGCAGGGGAGGCCACAGGCACCTCCCGCAGGAGCCTTCACAGCAGCAAAGCGCCCGAGGTTCTCTGAAGAAGAATGATTGCCAATCTGGAATCCTCCCAACCAAACCATCATTGAAATGGAAGCATCGGATAAAGACATCTTCAAACATGAAAGATCTCAAATAGGTGTACAGCTCTTGAATTCTTCCTCCAAAACTCATTGAGAGATTTGCTCTAACAAAATGAAGGGGGCTTTCAGAAAGAGAAGGAAACAGTGTTTGCGCAATGGAGTCCCGACGCACGCGCAGGGCTGAAATCAGAGGCGATGAGGGCAGCTGGGATGGAGCTCTGTGCACGCACAGACGCTGAGCAGCACGCGGAACACAGGAAAATCAGAGCAACCCAGGCGCGGCACAAACCAACCAACGAGGAGACGGAGGAGGATGCCTTTCTTTCCCTCCCCCCAGGATGCAGCAACGGCTGGGGTTTTAGGAAGGAGAAGTACTTTTCCTCTCCATCACACGATGTTTTGTCTCTTAGCCAAGTGTGGGATCACCTCACCTTAAGTACAGATGAAAATCTACACGTGCGCCTGTCACCGTAAACCACCACAGGCAACATATAATGAATTTCAGCGCACAGAACCTTTGCCGTTTACCTGCAGGTCCCATTGCCCATTTATCCTGCACCACAACGTGTAAGCACAGTAGAGAAGACTGCCAAGAACCGCAGAGTGAACGGAAAGCAGCCACGTCAAAGTCGAGATGCCTAGCAGAAATGGGAGTTCGTGCACGGTGGGGGGAGCCTCTGCTGGCTGTAGCACGGTGTGAGGCGGGCGAGCCCGGCTTGGTAAACGGCAGGGCTGAAGCCCCTGCAGGTTTCAAGCTGCTGCCCTGAGGACACTGTCCTTGGGCCTGGCTGTAGGATCCAACAGACTGGGAAGAAAAAACACTGCTCCTTACAGACACAGGGGCTGGGTGGGGCTGTGAGAACCTCTGCTCCCCTCCCCTGCAGTCAGCTTCCACCTCAAAGCACCACCCTGAGGCCTCCATCAGACACTGGCTAAGTGCCTGGCACGCGTATGCAGTCCAAAACGCTGACTGGGGCAGACACAAGGTCCTCGGTGACAGCAACAATCATAGGGACCACACAAGGAGACATGAGCCCTTCGCTAAGAAACAGCCCGAGTCCACGCCCAGGGACACACGGTCGGAGACACGAGCCCTTTGCTAACACACGCCCGAGTCCATGCCCCTGGACACATGGTCCTCGAAGACAGGAGCCCTTCACTAACAGCCTGAGTCCACGCCCAGAGACACACGGTCCTCGGAGACATGAGCCCTTCACTAACAGCCCGAGTCCACGCCCAGGGACACACAAGACACGAGCCCTTCACTAACACACAGCCCAAGTCCACGCCCGAGGACACATGGTCAGAGACACGAGGCGTCTGCTAACAGCCCGAGCCCACGCCCAGGGACGCATGGTCGGAGACACGAGCCCTGTGCTAACAAACAGCCCAAGTCCACACCTGTGGATGCATGGTCAGAGACACGAGCCCTTCACTAACAGCCCGAGTCCACGCCCAGGGACACGTGGTTGGAGACACAAGCCCTTCGCTAACAAACAGCCCGAGTCCATGCCCCTGGACACATGGTCCTCGGAGACCATAAGCGGGGTGGCACCCTCTGAATGGACCCAAGCTCTTCGGGCTCCATGCTCATCAGCAGGGCCAGGCCTTGCGACTCCTGGCTGAGAAGTGACTGGGACCCCCATGTCCCTGGCCCCTCTCTTGGCATATACTCCTGTGTTCATTAAAGCTAAACAATGAAATGCAACTCTTAACCCCTACGATAACGATTACAACAGAAAAGGCACGCATCCCCTCCACACTGGAGAACTCTGCTGTATGGTACACATTCGAAATGTAATCAGAGTGGTGAGAAGCACCGATTTGAGAGGATATGGGCTACACTGTATAAAGGCCAAGATAACGCTGATGCCAGCAGGTGTGCTTACACGGATGCACCTGTGTGCTTGTTCCTGAACGTGCCCTGGAACTCAAGTCTCCGGGGTCCACTGAGCATCACTGTCTGCGTGGAAAGAGCAGGAGCTGCCCGGCCCCAGTGTAGGAATTCCTAATTCATGTTCTCTACTTGAAAATAACTCTCCCCATCATGTTAAGTCAAGGCCCCCTTTCTGTTTAAACGTCCTCGTGAATTCTTTGTAGAACACGGGGCTGTGGCACAGAGAACTGGGGTGGGGGTGGTGGCAGTCCTCAGCGC
Source organism: Lepus europaeus (assembly GCF_033115175.1). Classification (NCBI taxonomy): domain Eukaryota; kingdom Metazoa; phylum Chordata; class Mammalia; order Lagomorpha; family Leporidae; genus Lepus; species Lepus europaeus. The sequence continues at coordinate 893,538 of NC_084835.1, read as the reverse complement.
TGTCCCCCACCGCAGGGTGACTGGTGCGCTCTAGCAGGTCCTCGCCTCTGTGTTACTCAGGCTGGGCTTCCTGACACAGCTGCCCCCATGCTCAAGTCCTTTAGTGGCCACCGGCACAGAGCCCAGGATTCTGCTCATCTCTGGGGCTGCTCCTGGCAGGGTGGCCACCCTGGTGAGGACCCTGGGCCACTGCACAGCGTGAAGAGGCCACTCTCTGTGCTGGTATAATAAAGTCTTCGAGCACAAAGAATAAACAACAAAACGAGCAGCAATAAACTTAATTTGCACATTAGATATGCTTTTCCAAGTTCCGACATTTCAGTAGCAAATAATGCTGAGGCAATGAGCCCTGTAATTGAACATGCAGAACTTCTCCGGTGGGGAGGCACAGACAAATGCTGCCTGCAAACGAGATCCCTTCTACAGCCTGCTGCTACTCTGCTTTTCAATAATGTGCTGAGTGCCAAAGCAAATAATTCCCCCTTTTAGGCGGTTTTCATCTCTCTCTCGCTGTATGCAGACATCGTGATTTCAATCCGTGTCCTCTGACGTGAAAACCCTGGAACGCTGCGTCTCTTCGCGCAGCACACGTCCGTGGGTGCCTCTGGGCGTCTTCCGAGGCTCAGGCAAGCCTGCTGCTAATTGCTCTCGGGAGTCTGCGTGGAAGACGGCCTCGCCCAGCTGCATTAGGGAAACAGACATTCCCGACACGCAGTGCAGAGAGCTTCAGAATCCTCTTAACACAGATAAGCCATATCAGCCAAAAACTAAGCTGCGAAATATCTGACTCTTGTAACTATTATCTTTTTACATGTTATCTAACAACAACATTTCTCGCATGACCGAGGCTGATAAGTAAATTCAAAGAGAGATGATTGCTTTATCAGCTTTACTGAAATTTCTCATTTGCTCCTTAGCACCCTATTGCTGTTAAGGTCATGATGTGATGATTCTGGTTTGAGACTCCAAATTACATTTGACTTTGTTATGAAAATCAGAACGTTACAGTCTGAGAGCATGCACACATACGGCCATCCTAGCACGGAACCAGAAGGCTACTCATGCAAGAGATGAGGAAGTGGTGGAAACATTCCTCCCCAGACGAAAGCTCAGATTTGCAGGTTGCAAATAGGAATTCTTGGATAAGAGGCGGACGTGGGACAGAGGTTGAGACACTGCTTGGGACGCCTGCGTCCTAGGCCGAGAACCTGGATCTGAGTCCCTTCCTGCTGCTGACCCTGTTCTGCTGATGCACACCCTGAGAGGCATCAGGGAACAGCTCGCATCCTGAGTCCCTGCCCACCTGGGAAACAGGGAATGGGGTTCCCGGGTCCCACTTCAGCCTGGCTCAGTCCTGGCTGTTACAGCAATGTGGGGAGTGAACCAGCAGGTGGTCTTCTCCCTCTGTCTCTTTCTCTCTGCCTTTCAGTTAACGAAAGAAAATGAGTGTCCCTGCGCAGGACTAAGCAGCAGCATTCCTGCGTGGGGCAGAAGCAGGTGGCCTCTGGCCAAGAGGAAGTGCGGACAACAGCCAGGCGTGTGCTGTGTCTGCGTGGCGGCCAGGAGGCTGAGAAAGCACAGTGCACTCACTCGTGCTGTGCCCACGTTCTGTGCCCAGATAGATGTTTCATTCATTTGGGTGTTCACATGATGGCCTGTGTACACATGTTCACACTGTGATGTGTCCATGTTTGCGATGTGTGATACGTGTACATGGTTGCTTTTGTGTGATATGCACATGCCTACTTTGTGTAATGATGTGTGTCCATGGTTACTTTGTGTGATGTGTGTATGTTTATGTGGTGTGATAATATATGTAATTTTATATGATGTTTGCATGTTTACAATGTATGATGTGTGTATGTTTATGTTGTAATGTGTGTACGTTTATATTGTCTGATGTATATATCGTGTGATGTGTGTATTGTAAGATACATGCACGTTTGCATTGTGTGATGCTGTGTGTATGTGTTTGCATTGTGTGATGTGTGTCCATGTTTGCACTGTGTGATGCTGTATGTCCATTTTTGCATTGTGTGATGAAGTGTGTAATGTTTATAATACGTGATGTTTGTGATGTGTGTCCATGTCTGCACTGTGTGATGTGTGTACATTTACATTGTGTGATGCTGGGTGTCCATGTTTACATTGTGTGACATGTGTACATGTTTACATTGTGATGTGTGTATGTTTACACTGTGTGCTGTATGTTTATATTGTGTGATCTGTGTATTGTATGATATCTGTGCATATATGCATTGTGTGATATGTGTCCATGTTTGCATTGTGTGATGTGTCCATGTTTGCAGTGTGTGATGTGTCCATGTTTGCAGTGTGTGATGCTGTGTGTAATGTTTAGCATACGTGATGATTGTGACATGTGTCCATGTTTGCGTTGTGTTATGTGTGTCCATGTTTGCAGTGTGTGATGCTGTAATGTTTACCATACGTGATGATTATGACATGTGTCCATGTTTGCGTTGTTATGTGTGTCCATGTTTGCATTGTGTGATGTGTGTCCACGTTTGCATTGTGTGATGTGTCCATGTTTGCATTGTGTGGTGTGTCCATGTTTGCATTGTGTGATGCTGTGTGTAATGTTTACCATACGTGATGCTTGTGGTACGTGTCCATGTTTGCGTTGTGTGGTGATATGCGTAATGCTTATCATATGTGATGGTTGCGATGTGTGATGTGTGCAGCATTATGCTGCGTGGTGTGAGTTCTTGTCAATGGCAAAGACGACAAGGGCTCCACATTCCCTGAGATGGGGAGTGGAGACTTCGTGAAGGTTAAAAAACAGCCAAATTTCCTCCCTGAATTAGAAACGAGTGACCCAGCACGTGGAAACTGTGCACACTGACGTCAGCTGTGTCCCTGAGTGGCGCCGCTGCACGGTGCTGCAGATGGCAGCTCTGCAGCCCCATGAAGCCGTAGGGTCTTTGTGCAGCTGCCCGCCCCTCCCACACCAGAGCACAACCGTGTGGGAAGGCAAAGCGACAGGTCTGCGCTGCTCTTTTGCCAGATGCACTAAGAGGCTTCTACCCTGAGAAACAGGATGGAGGCCACGTCCGTGAGCTCTGGGTGCTGTCCATCAGCAGGACCTGGGCACATGGTCCCCAGGGACATTCTAGACTTGCCACTTATCACCTGTCCCCTGCCCCCTGGGTGCCCTGTGCCTGGTGGGGCGGGAGGTGAACACTAAGGAGGTGGTCGTGAGAGGGTTCAGTGGTCTGCAAGGGCCGGCCCGTGAGCAGCAGGGTGGGCCGGTTCTTTCAACAGCCCCACAGAGAACACTCGTATCAGAACAGCAAGTCGGTTGGTGTTTTCCCTGAGCCATCTCATTTGCGACTGAGGACACAGGGGAGCGCAGAACCCCCCAGACCAGCTGGTCTCCACGGCGAGAGGACCTCACGGGATGCTCTACGCCGGGAATACATGGCGTGCGTCCAGAACCAGCACGGCCCAGCATGGCCCAGCCCAGCCGCTTCCAGGTTCTCGGTTCACGTGTACATGAGTCTCTGCCTTTTATTCACTTATTTTTCTTCACAATTACTGGTGGGCAGCAAACCTCATGTTGGCAGAATCTTTGCCAAGACTGGGAAGGGGGCCCTGCGCCCCGAGGCTGCGCAGTCACTGCTCTGCCCGGCCTCTGGGAAACGGGTGTGGTCACTGGGCTTTGCCGCCTCCTGTGCTCCTGGAGCGCACGCTCTACATGGCACGCTGGCGACCCCGGGGATTCTCCCGACCTGGTGCCTGTAATTGCAGTGCTTTCTGTCTTCTGCCAGTCCTCACCTGCTGCGTAATAAAACGCACGCACACTGCCTGCATCGTCATCACCTGGGGTGACATGGTCCTCTGCATCCGCTCACTGCACACAGTACCATTCAGTCTGCTCACTGCACACGGTACCATTCATTCCGCTCACTGCACACGGTACCATTAAGGTACCAAGGACGCACACCTTTCAGTACGGGAGGCCTTCCAGAAAACTCGGGAGAGATACCCTGTTGTTACATTTAGCCACAGTGGGGCTGTGGCGTAGCGGGTAAAGCCACAGCCTGCAGTGCCAGCATCCCATGTGGGCACCGGTTCAGGTCCCCGCTGCTCCACTTCCCATCCAGCTCTCTGCTGTGGCCTGGGAAGGCAGTAGAAGATGGCCCAAATGCTTGGGCCCTGCACCCACATGGGAGACCTGGAAGAAGCTCCTGGCTCCTGGCTTTGGATCAGTGTAGCTCCGCTGCTGCGGCCACCAGGAACTGAACCAACCAATGGAAGACATTGCTCTGCCTCTCCTCTCTCTCTGGAACCCTAACTCAAATAAATAAATAAATCTTTAAAAGAAAATTTAGCCACGGCACATATCTTGAACACGAAGCCCACCTCTGTGGTAGAAACCGAGGACAACGCAATCGGAGGCAGTGCAGCGTCCGGTGCACCAGGCCGGGGCAAGGTGTGTCAGGCACGCGTGGCTGCAGGTGGCAAGCAGGAGGAGCTCTGTGAGCTGAGCCTAAGTGAACGTGGGGAGCAGCCTCTCTAACCCCAGTCACGCCCCTCAGTGGGGCCTCTGGATGACCCAGGGCGGGCAGCTTCACCGCGGAACCGTGCGGCCTGTCTGCCTGCCTGAGTTCAGCTTTTCTCCCTGACAAGACCTGCTTTCTAACGTGGCAGCATGAGACCCCCGCGCCCCGACTCCAGCGCCTAGGCCTCCATAACTGAGTGAACTGATGACGCACCCGGCACCTTACCAACGCACACGCAAGCATTTCCGGTCACGGGATGGCTTCTGAGTGAGGACCGAGAAAACCATTACCCAGTGATTCTGTTCAACGAGCCCGGTCCACATCCAAGTGGTTTTGGTACTGGTTTTGTAACACTGATGGCACTTCAACTGCCAACGTTCACATCGACCGTGGTACCCACCAGCCCAGGTGCATCCTAGGAGAGGTCTTAGCAAACCCAGGCCTTTCCATGCACAGCATGATGCACTTCACAGGGTCACAGAGGGCACAGCACACATGTGTCTCTGACACGCATGCATCAAGAACAGATCAAGACAACGAAATACCTTTCACAATCAGCTGGCTGGTGTCCCTGGCTGTGCCGAACTGGTTTGTGGCTAGGCACGTGTACGGCCCAGCGTCCGACCTGGTGACGTTGTGTATCTTGAGGCCGCCGTCCTCCAAGAGAAACACCCTACAAAGAAAACAGGCAGTGACCCGGAGAAGGCGCTTCGCGTGGGTAAAGCCACGGCGTGTTCTCAGGTTAAGGCACCACCACACTCCTGGGTGCCTGCAATCCCACAGTCACACCCGTGTTCCTCCTTATCACCTCTGAATCCTTGACTAGGACACTGGGGAGGGAGTCAGCAGACGGGAGACTTTTCTGTCTCAGAATAAATAAATCGTACAAAAGCAAGTGGTTATCTCTTGAGTTCAGTGAGTCAGTGCATCTCAAGTGCCTGCTACTGTTTCAGGATTCAGACAAGTGAAAACCTGCTCTAGCTGAGGCTCTGTGCAGAGCCAGCTGCCCGACTCGCACAACCCTGGTTCTGCATGAGGACTGTGATGCCAGCATCTGTGCTGGGCCATCCCTGGGCATCTGCGCCTGGAAGGGTGGCCTGGTCTCGGGCCCTCCCAGTCATGCCGGCCCCTTCAGCAGAGGCAGCCCACCATGGAGTGGAGCAGTGCTGGGCTCCTCAGTGCGACCCATAAGAGCTCACTTCATTCCTGAGGTTCATCCTATTTCCATAAAATCAATCTGCACAATTTTTTAAACAATAAAAAAAGGTTTTAAATGTTTTATGAAAAACAAACTAGTAACCAATTTCATTTATAACATGTTAGAATGAATGGTTAAAAAAGTCTCTGCTGACCTAGCACATAGAAATCCAGAGATCAAACCATAACGAATTTTATGGCATGCTAAGTTGTATGAATATTGCAATTTATCACTTACTTTTCCTTTAGTTAATAGATGTAAAAAGACAGTAATAAAACTTAATATTACTAAAATGTAAATGGAACAAAACCATCCAATCATTTTCCTAGCTTAATACAAAATAATTAAGCAAAAATACAAAAGAAAAGTGAAAATTTCCTGTTGCTTCCTGCACGTGTCGACATGCGGTGCACAGCTACGATTTACAGAAGAGGAAGAAACACCCTCTAAGATCAAACTGCCCAGCAGCTGGTCTCTCCAGATAGGCAGGGCACACACAAAGAATCAACAGAATGCTGTAATTGATGCTTCTGATGACATTCGTAGAGAAAGATCAAGACTGATCTCCCCACACTTCTTCTGGTATGTTCAAAAGTTTACTACAACGTATCGATAAGCTGTATTGGAATATTCCATCTTCACTACACGTGAGCTTTGCTGGCATTGACAGACAGAGGCCTGCCATGGGCACAGGGGCGCCTGGCTACCTGTGACTGGGAAACACCGCTGACGAGTGGAGATCTGCATGGATTGTTACCAAAGCCAATGAGGTTGTTGGGAAGAAAGTAGAAGGCAATGAAGTGATTGCTTACATGTGTTTTAAGGATTAATGCTGAGGTTATACTACAAAGACAGAACACACATCATAATGTGCGGGTGCAAATACATGAGTGGGCACCTTGGAACTGTGCAGTGGGTTCCAAAAATTTTGTAGTAGTTTGGATATGTGATTGGAAATGTAGCAATGTTGAAATATTGTTTCCATCTTAATTTATTCAGGAAATATGTACTCAATGCCTACAGTGTTTGGTGCAATATGTGTTGCTACAAGGGTATGGAAAATCAAGTGTGACATACCCAGGGGGGCTTTCCCATGATCGGGAGGCGGCACCGAGTAATCACCTGGAGTGAACTCCGCTCAGACCCTCCGCAGAATGGAACGGCTGTCAGCCCGCGAAACCCTGAGAGCACGCACAGAGCAACCAGTGACCCCATTAGCAGTGGGCGGTGCGGGGCTGACTTCTCACCCATCCTTCTCCTCGGGCCAGGAAGCACTCAACTTTGCAAGTGTTTTCTAACTTCAGGCTTCCAAAGCATAGTTTCCTGAGTGTGCCATTAGCAGAGCAGCAAACACGTCACGTGTCTATCACGCACCTGTCATCCATCATCTCTCTCATCTGACAGCTACCTGTTTATCAGCTAGGATTTTATTGCAACGAACGACACTTAATGTTGGACATTCCTAATCTGACCTCCAGGGAGTCCCTCACTTGCCTGCAGTCTGCTGCAGCAGCTGTGTGTGTACAGGAGAGCTCTTCACAAAGGTCTTGGACAGTGGAATTAGAGGCTGTTTATTTCAATGCAAAATATTTCCAAGCACAGAAGGGGCCTCAAAGTTCATGGAAAATCCATGCAGTACAAAAACCTAAATGTAGATTTCTGGATTTTTTCCCATCCATACTCATCTTTTAAATCTAACCTTCCACAACATTTTTTATGTGCATTTTCTCAGGAGTCTTCGGTCTGTGAGGCCTAAGGGCGGACTTGGCGTGCCCATCATGGGGGAGTCTGAGCTACAGAGGTGACTCGCGCGACACTGCTAAAGGTGACGCCAGTACGGAGACTCCCTCCAGTCGTGCCCCACGCAACCTCAGTGCTAGCAGCACAGCAGGGAGGGAGCCTGCTCTGACGTCCAACCGCTCGCAGCTGAATAGGAGCGCTACTATTAAATATCACTGTGTAACACTAGGGCCAAGCTACTTAGCGTCCAGGCCCCGAGTTTACACCCCGTGGCGTGCGGACACACATCTCTGCGGCGTAGAGTCAGGAGGACTGAGTGGCAGCAGCGCTTTAGACGCTCACACTGGACCTGGGCCCCGTGCAGCAGCCAGTGGCCACAACGTCCACGTGGATTCCTCACTGTGCTTTGGCGCTACGCACTGGTCAGCTCCACGCACGGGTGCCTCGCCCTGCTGTGGACATGCGCGTTTCCAGTTCCACGAGGAGCAGCAGCACAGGGGAACACCCAGGCCCAGCACAGTTTGCGCAAAGGGGCAGAGGGTGTAGGCCAGGCCTCGGCCAGGAGCCGGGTACCAGGGAGACGTCCTCAGCACTGGGTTTTCCTGTTCAACCCCTCCCGGGACTCATACACTTGCTGCCAGTGTCCTTGGCGACTGTATCTTTCTGACCCACGTGAAATGAATTAATATGGCCACTCATGCGGTTCTTTCTGTCTGTTGTTAACAGTTAACCTTTGTTCCCCTTGACTCAGCTCCTGTTTCTCATCCTCTTCCGGTTGTAGCTCCTGCCTGAAACCTGGATGTACTGAGCGACAGGTCCCGTGGCTGTAGCCCAGCTGTGGTCATCGTCCCTGGACTGTGCTGGTTTTGGTGTCACTGACAGACACTCGACCCCTCCTTCACCCTGGTCCTTTCTCAGGGCAGTGGCCTTCTTCTCAGCCTGTACCCTCAGCCGCTCAGTGAGAACGTCCCAGCCATTCATGGGCTTGAGTAGAAAACCGTCCCCAGGGACCAAAGCCTCGAATTCTGGAGACGACGCAGCTACACCTGAGACACGGGCACTGAAGGTCTTCCCTGACAGCTAAATGGAAGGATGGTTACACGCGCACATGTTGGTGCCTGCTCACCTGAGGGAACATAAGTTAGCAGCTTAACAGACCACACAGCTCCCCCCATGGCGCTGTGGCTATAAAAACAAGGCATTCAGAATGCCGGTGAACCTGGGCAAGGCTTTGTGTCCGGTGGCTTTGGGAAACGGGCAGGGAGAAATGGGAGCCAGCAGCACACCGCGTGCGGGGGCACAGACAAGCTGGAGGCAGGCTCCACGGTGCCATGGAGCAGGCAGCATGGCAGCCGTCTCACCTTCAGGGAAGGGGTAGCACGAGGGACACAGACGTCGTGGGTACCCTTAGATGCCCGAGTCACGGCTTTTCCTCGCACCTGACGCAGTGAAGGCAGGGAATCCCACCGTGCCCACTTGCCCTACTCCAGGGTATCACACCGTGCCCACTTGCCCTACTCCAGGGTATCACACCGTGCCCACTTGCCCTACTCTAGGGTATCACACCGTGCCCACTTGCCCTACTCCAGGGTATCACACCGTGCTGACTTGCCCAATGCAAGGGTATCACACCGTGCCCACTTGCCCTACTCCAGGGTATCACACCGTGCCCACTTGCCCTACTCCAGGGTATCACACCATGCCGACTTGCCCAATGCAAGGGTATCACACCGTGCCCACTTGCCCTACTCCAGGGTATCACACCATGCCCACTTGCCTACTCCAGGGTATCACACCGTGCCCACTTGCCCCACTCCAGGGTTTCACACCGTGCCCACTTGCCTACTCCAGGGTATCACACCGTGCCCACTTGCCCAGCTCCAGGGTATCACACCGTGCCCACTTGCCCTACTCCAGGGTATCACACCGTGCCGACTTGCCCAATGCAAGGGTATCACACCGTGCCCACTTGCCCTACTCCAGGGTATCACACCATGCCCACTTGCCTACTCCAGGGTATCACACCGTGCCCACTTGCCCCACTCCAGGGTTTCACACCGTGCCCACTTGCCTACTCCAGGGTATCACACCGTGCCCACTTGCCCAGCTCCAGGGTATCACACCGTGCCCACTTGCCCTACTCCAGGGTATCACACCATGCCCAGCTGCGCAGCTCCAGGGTATGACACCATGCTGACTTGGCCAAGCCCTACCTAGAACAGGTGCTTCCAGCCTGGTGCCTTTACACTCTTGCTTTCCTGGGCTGCATGTGAGCTTACTCATCACGAATGAGACAAATATAATGGAGACCAACACTCACAGTATTCATACACAGCTAATTCCATGGAAAGATTAGGTAGGCCTTTCACTTACAGAAGAGTAATCTCTCTACGTCGATGCTAAAGTGTGCAATGCAAGTGAAAGGCTGTGACATGTGTGCCATCAGCCACCCTCCATGACAAAGTTTGAGGGCAAAGAAGTGAGCAACAGCTAAATTCCTTAAAATAAGAAAAATTAGGACACCGAGTGATTCTCACTTCTTACTGCTGAAACCAGAGAACTAGAACAGTACTGCTATTTTTATAGTTAGATTATTAACTGGAGTATTGCTTCCAGTTCTGTCTAAAGATAATACTGTGGACCATGAAATTTTAATTGAATCTCTAATTTCACTGGTATCTTGAAAATGTAAAATAGATTGGATTAAAATGAGTTAGATAAGAAGCAGAAAAGTGTGTATAAATTTTTACTCTTCACAATTCAGGTTTTAGGTAAATGTCCCACTGGAATCCATTGTAGATCAAATATTGATACTGTGTTTTAATGACTTTTGCACCTGATTATCATATTTAAGGTGCAATATCTGTGCTAGTCCCACTATCATTTATAAGCTTTCTTTCAAAAAGTCCTTACTTTCAGAAGCTACAAAACGCGCATGGGTAACATGTTGATCTACAAACAAGGAAATGCACTGGCTCGCTCAGTTCCCCAAGCGTACAGGCTGTCCTTGCCACACTCTTTAACTCAATCATTCACAACAGCATTAAAGGAGGTTCGAGCTTATCTGATGCCTCTGGCCAGGCCAAACTTAACGATTTACTCGACAAATCAATGACCAAACAATTCTTCCCTCCTTATAAGGTCATCAGCGTAGTAAACAGGAGAAAGCCGGGAAGAGGGACGCAGACCACGGGAGGGAAGCCCACGAAGCGTGGCTTCAGCCTCGCGAGACCCCAGGCAGCTCTCGTCAGGCAGGAGCGTGAGGAACAGACCCAATGTCAGGAACACTCGCGTAGCCACGCAGAGCGCGGGTATCCACTGCCTGCATCCTGTCTGACTTCTGGGAGGGCGCAGTCTTTACAGCAAAAGGGTCGTGCGACCTGAGCAGGACACCGCCGCTCGGGGTCCGCCCACCTGCCCCTGCCTCCTGCTGAGCCCGGGGACTCTCCACGCCATCCCCCAGGAGTAGGACATTCAGGACCAGCTGCCCAGAGCGCCTGGCAGTCCCCTCCGTCCCCCAACACAGACCGGGCGGGCGGCCCTGTGGCTCCACATGTCTCACCTGCGCCACTCTTGCTGCCTGCCCGCGAACACGCTCAGGAGCCCAGCTTTCCCGCCACTGCAGCCCTCCCTCCCCCTGACGCAGCAGGTGCTGTGAGCCCACGCAGGATTCAGGACGCCATCACAGCCCGAGCAGGGGGCCTTCCCACGCTTCCTGTTTTCACTGAGTCTGTTCGCTGGCTGCGCTAGAAAGCCACGTGGTTTCCTGTTTGTTTTCGAGGCAGGTGGTCAGGGAAAGGGGAGGCCACCTGAGTGCTGACCTCACACTATGCCGGGGCCACGTCCGGCCCCACGCCGTGGCCACCCACGTTAGGGAGCACCTGGCTGACTGGTGTGTGAACCTGACGGGGGCGGGGGGAGGGCACTGGTCCCATGCTCAGCTTGTTCGCGAAGAAACAAACACAGGGGCACTTGTCCTGCTGCGCTTCTCTGAACGACTGTCATGCGAAAACATCAGGAGAGACACTCCATCTGTACCGAGCGTCTTCTTGTTGTCGTTCCCAAACAACACAGTACCACTACGCACGCAGCACTGATGTTGCATCAGGCTTTGTAAGTACCCAAGAGATGACTTAACACACGTGGCTGCACTGCTGGGCCTCGTGCGAACAGGGGGCCATTTTGCACACACAGCTGGGCACCTATGGATTCTGCTCTCTGTGCTTTGGGGCATCCTGCAGAATCAGCCCTCTGCAGCTACAAGGACGCCTGCATTCAAATGTGTGTGTACATGTCACACATCACATGTTACATGTCATCCATACACCACTCAGAAAATATACCACCAACACGAGGCTGCCCGCATATATGTATGTATGTCACACATCACACGTTACATGTCATCCATACACCACTCAGAAAATATACCACCAACACGAGGCTGCCCGCATATATGTGTGTATATGTATGTCGCACATCACATGTTACATGTCATCTAACACCACTCAGAAAATATACCACCAACACGAGGTTGCCCTCATATACGTGTGTATATGTATGTCACACATCACACGTTACATGTCATCCATACACCACTCAGAAAATATACTACCAACACGAGGCTGCCCTCATATATGTGCGTATATGTATGTCACACATCACACGTTACATGTCATCCATACACCACTCACAAAATATACCACCAACACGAGGCTGCCCGCATATACGTGTGTATATGTATGTCACACATCACATGTTACATGTCATCTATACACCACTCAGAAAATATACCACCAACACGAGGCTGCCCGCATATATGTGCGTATATGTATGTCACACATCACACGTTACATGTCATCTATACACCACTCAGAAAATATACCACCAACACAAGGCCGCCCGCATATATGTGTGTATATGTATGTCACACATCACATGTTACATGTCATCTATACACCACACAGTAAATATACCACCAACACGAGGCTGCCCTCATATATGTGTGTATATGTATGTCACACATCACATGTTACATGTCATCTAACACCACACAGTAAATATACTTCCATCAACACGAGACTGCATTCATATATGTGTGTGTCATATCACACATTACATGTCATCTAACACCACACAGAAAATATACTATCACCAACATGAGACTGTAGTATGTCACATATCACACATACTCCATGTCATCTATATGCTACATAGTAAATATCATACTACCACCAACATGAGACTGCATTCATATATTGTGTGTATATGTATGTCACATACCACACACACTCCATGCTATCTACATGCCACATAATAAATGTCCTATTACCAACACGACACTGCATTCATATATGTGCATATATATCACATATCACATGTTACCTATCATCTATACACCACATAGTAAATATTGTATTACACCTACTCTGCATATATGTCATATATCACACACTCCATGCCATCTATATGCCACATAGTAAATATCATACTACCACCAACACAAGACTGTGTTCATGTCTGCCACATATCACTCATATCCACATCTATATGACACATAGTAAATACACCAACACAATATGAGACAACATTCATACACATGTGCATATGTGTCACATATCATACTCGTTACATGTCATCCATATGCCACAAAGTAAATATACTATGATTCACACAATGAGACTACATTCATGTACATGCACATATGTCACATACCACACCCATGTCATCTATATGCTGCATAGGAAACCTCATACTACACCAACCCAATATGAGACTGTATCATACATGTGCATGTCTGTCACATACCACATGTTACATGCCATCTATTCACCACACTGTAAACACCATACAACATGACTGCATTCATATATATGTGCATATGTCACATGTCATACATATTACATGGCACCCATATGCCACATAGTAAAAAATCATACTATCACCAACACAAGACTGCACTTATATGTATGTGTACTTAGGTCACATATCACACACTCTACATGTCATCTGAATGCCACCTATTATATACCATATTGCCACAAATAGTATCACAAACATCATGTATAGGTCACATGTCACATATCGTACCATCATACATACAGTGTGAAGCCGGGAGGTGGATGAGCGCCCCAGGTGGTAGCTGGTATTAGGTGGTATTTGCATTCTCTTAACACACAGATGTTTTCTGATTGTATTCTCTCAACTATTCAGCCTTTTCTTTGTAGACCCAATCACGTCTTGACTCGTGTTATCACCAGGTCCAGCATAGGACACGCTGAAGACAGGGGCTGGACACAGGAATACACAGCATGCGCCTGCTGGCGTCCTCTGACTGCCAACGCTCTCTGGACACTGATGTAGGAGCTGAAGCAGAGGAATGAATGAGGCAGCAGGAGAGCCCTGAACACAGCAGCTGAGTCCCTGTCACTCTCAGACAGTTCTGACAGTGACACTGAAGGTCCAGCTCCAGCCACAGCACACACTCTGGTGGTCACAATCAAGTGCATTCTGTATGTGTGCAGGGGTCCTAAATATGAAAGTGACCACAGACAGTGGGCAGTGCTGCCCCAGCACACGCCTGGCCTCTGCCCAGCCCCGGGAAGGTGGCAGTGCTGCTCTGGGGTGGTGCACTTAGCCGCACTGGCCACAGAGAGAATCAACCTGCTGGGGCGACGGCAGTGCACACCCACGAGACGTGGTGGTGCAAACAGGTGGCACATAAGCTCAGCTTCCCCGTGTTGTCAGAACACAGGGTTTTCTCAGGTGCCTGTGACAGAACCAGACAGGCCGGGGTGCCTGACTCCACCCCGACACACACCCCGCCCTCCACAGCCGAGAGGAAGATGTACGGTAAGCAGACTGCAGAGCTAAGGGTGCACGCCCCATGCCCGGGGAATCTGGAGATGGCTTAGGTCTTCCCGTGTGTGAGTGAGCAGGCCTCATCAGTGCAGGGTTGTTTGGACGTGCTGTGTGGAGGCCAGAGATGGGCTAAAACTCTTACTGCCGCCTGCGTCTCATGTCTCAGGATTCCTGGTTTCTGCGGTTGGATTTTGTGCCAAATGTGACTTAGCTGCTGTGAGCAGTGAGAAGATTCAAAGGCAAGGCTTGGGCTCAGCTGTGCCGAGTGCCAATGCGGAAGCCAGGCACCAAGTCCCCAGCTTCACAGCTCATCAGCGTGAGCCTGCCTGTTTAACCCACGTGAGTATTCCAGCCTCGGGGGCAGGACACGACCCCGGGGCCGAGGGCGGACACACACCGCCCCTAAATCACATGGGAGCTGGGCGTGGTGCCTGATGTCCAGCCGGGGAGGGACACGTGCAGCCTCGCAGGCCCGAGGTGGGGCAGGGACAGGTCAGGAAAAGCATCCTTGTTGGCTATGGGACCCTGAGATGCCCGACAGTCACAGAGGGGAACGGGCACGGACCCCAGTGCTGAACCGATACAGCTGACGAAGGGCAAGCAGAGAAATGTGAGAGAGAAAACGTACGCCCCTGAAATAACCATAGGAGAACGTACTGGCAAGGCACAGAGCAGGTGAAACCACAGAGCAGCGGGGCATGAGGAGGGCGCGGTGCTGGGAGTCGCGCCGTCTGGCCTCATCTTCCTCACCAGCAAGCCCAGAGCCCGTGAAATGTTAGGGATGCAAAGTGTGGCAGGTGCAGGCTTCAGGACAGAGGCGTGTCAGACACGGCTGGGGACATGGCGGGCTCCCTCGGTGAGCTGGGCTGGAGCGCTCCCGGAGCTCCACGCCATCAGCAAGTGCAGGGTCAGCCCCGCCCTGCTGTCCTGAGTCGGCGGCGGAGGCTGCTGGGAGCTCCAGGGCCAGATGCCACTCGGAGCCTGAGACACAGACGTGGGGAGCAGCTGAGACTAGGGGACGCGCGTGGACCCGGCGTCCCTGTCACAGTCACACAACCAGGTCAGCTCTTTGTTGAATCTGCACAGTCTGACATCAGACATCCATGATGTCTGAGGGTGCAGGAGGCTAACTCACTGAAAGGACTTGTTTACTTATTTCATTGATGTGAATCAGTCAGACTCTCACCAGTATCAGTGTCTGACACCACAGAGACCCAGTATGTCCCTCTTATTGGTACAAGCATAGAGCTTGAGTGGCCGGCGCTGTGGCGCAGCGGGCTAAGCCATGGTCTGTAGTGCTGGCATCCCATACAGGTAGCGGTTCGAGCCCTAGCTGCTCCACTCTCGACCCAGCTAGCTCCCTACTGATGGCCTGGGAAAGCAGCAGAGGATGGCCTGAGTCCCTGGGCACACGGCCCTCCGTGGGAGACCCAGAATGAGCTCCTGGCTCCTGTTTTTAGCCCAGCTCCAATCATTGTGCTTTCTCTCCCTCTCCCTCTCCATCTCCCTCTCCCTCTCCTCTACTCTGCCTTTCAAATAAATAAATAAATTTAAACAAATAGAACTTGACTGCTATGTGGGTATTTTAACAAGTTTGTGGGAAAATGTTTATAAGAATATATTATTTTTGTGTCAGTTTGAAAGCCATGCATAGTTTCTTGTTTTAACAATGCACCATTTTTCATTAACTTTTGCAAGACCCACTATACGGATGAATCTCAAAATACTGTGCACCAGGCTAGAGCTATTTTTAACTGCATTTCCCACAAACATTTTGAAGCACCCTAATACATCAGCACTTGCAGAAGACTTTCTAAACTAAGTCTGGGGAAAAAAAAAAAAAAGAAAGAAAGAAAAAGAAGAAATACTGTGCAGTGTGGAGGCCTGCCTGCAGTTCCACAGACGGCCTGCAGGGCGGCGGGGGAGAGCAGATGGGGCTGTTCCCAACGGCTGCTTTCCTGCTGCTCCCACAACGTTGTGACTGAGAGTGTGACACTCAGCTACCTAAGCGTGAAGGTTTAGTTTTATCCATCTGAAAAGACGAATGCAGCGTCTTAGATGTTACAAACCACATGGCATGGCATGTGTAACATCTACACACGCTGTCTGCTCACGACAGGTGCTGTGCCACCAGATACCATCATGGGCATCACTGTTCTCTGCCTGCAACTCCAGGCCAGGGATGGAGGATGCATGCCAGGTGTTTCCAGGCTTCCCCCATGGAGGCGGCACAAAGCCATGTCCACTGCTTACTGAGCAGGGTCCTGCGGACACGTGTGTTCTCTCGATGCGGGGACATCTCCCTCTGCACCTGCACGGTGTGGCGTTCCCCTCCAGGTGTGGAGTCGCCACACACACGCCTACCCCTCCCACTTCTCGTCATGGGAGGAACTCTGGACAGTGCTTCCAGCGCCAGCTCCGTCACCTCCCGCCAGCTGTGGCTTCTCGGGATCTGGGGACCCGTGAGTGAAACACGCCCCGTCACCCCCGTGGGCGGTATCACCCGGGCTACCACACTGCCTCTCCAGGAGCAGCGCTGGGTCAGGCTCACTGAGAAGCCCAGACCCATCATACAGCCTGGACCATGGGTCTGCCACTGGCTTCCACACGGATGGGCCGCCCAGCACATGTCACTCAAGAACCAGTTCTGTCACTTCAGCGGTCCCCACACCGTGTCCTGTGGAGACCTGGGGTTCTGGGGGCACATGGATGGCTCCAGGGAGGGAGGAAGTGGGAAGGGGCCCCAGACCAGTGCGGTACAAATGCATCTGTGCCTGAATTTAAAACCTGCCCCAGCAAGAACAAAGAATGAGACTGGAATCCCGTGGCCACAGCCAGCACTGTTCTCGCTCCACGAGAGAAAACGAAGCCTCTGTTCTCCCTGGAGAGACGGTGGCAGCGAGGCTCGCTCCAGCGGCCGTGGCCCAGCCGCTGTGCTTGGCGTTTGTTGGTCCGCGCACACGGCCGGGCAGCAGCCCCCGTCTCTGTAGCTGCGAGGCAGCCCACACTCCACTTCAGACACATTGAGGAGTCACTTCCTGTCTCCAACATTAAACCAAGAACAAAAGGTCATTTGTATAAATTACAGGAATAATTGACCTTTTCCGTCTATAAAATTATTGCTGTGGAATACGTATGTAAATGCGGAAGAGGTAAATGTCACTCACAGATTAGAAGCCGGCACTGAGGTAAGTGGACACATCCGAGGGTCACTTACACCCCTACCTTCGGAGGGCAGGTGGCTGGGGGAGGGTGAAGAACGAGCTTCCATCGGAGGGACGCTGGAACAGGAAGCAGAGTGCGGGGGCCGCAGTGGGGGTGAAGCGGCAGCCCTCAGGGGCAGGTGGAGTGCGTGGAGGTCACGTGACGGCCTTGCTGCTCCTGGCGGCAGAAGCGGTGAACTCACGGGGTGCAGCTTCCTCGCCCGGCCTCACAGCTACGGAGTCAGAGCCTGTGCCTCTCCTGGGGTTCTTGTGATGCGAGGCCGAGTCTGAGGTCTGCAGGGATGGACTGAATTCTCGGCTCCTCCCCTGCAGAGCTCGCCCGCCCTGTGTCCGGGGGGGCAGGCTGGGTGTCTGGAGGGTGCCGTGCAAGGCTGCTCTGGCAGAGCTCGGGATGCAGCTGCGCATGACCAACACGTTGGGAAGAGGGAAGCGGCGCCGTCCCCAGCCACCCCAGGCAGGACGGTCTCCAGGTGAGCTTCCTCTGCCGTGAGCCTGTAGGCAGGTGCCGCTGACACAGTGTCTGAAGGGGGAGCGCCCCAGGCCAGGCAGGCAGGTGGCAGAGAGAGGGCAGGGTCGGGCGGCAGCAGCGAGGACCGAGGGCGAGACAGACGGGCACGCCTGGGTCTGGCGGGCTGCCTCTCCGTGGGACGGCTCCTGACGCCTGGACAGGCTCTCCGTAACAAGGCTCTGAGGAGTGGTGGTGAAGAGCTGAAAATGGTATTACCGGGGAGCTGCACAGAGGGAGGCTGCATCACGCAGGCTGTCACTGCTCCTGCGACAGGGCCAGATGGCCCATCTGCCTGGGCTCGTGCTGCCTGACTGTGGAGCACCATGACACCAAGGCGGTGGGGACACAGAACAGAATTAGGTTTGTTCGCTCGTTCCATTAGGAACCTCCACAAGGAGGAGGCAGGGGCAGAGAGGCAGGCCTGTTCTCCCCGCCGCCTGGGGCTCCTGATTTCGGGAAGCTGATGCCCCACGGGGGAAGGTGGATGCACAGGGCTCCAGGGAGAAGGTGCAGCTGTCTGTGCAGGTGTTCGGCGTGCGTGGGAGGGAGACGGACTCCCAGAGTCACAGGGTGGAGCCCCGGCCCCTCTCACCCTTTCTCAGCTGCCGCTGCTGACCCTCCTGGACTAGTGCGTCCCAGAGGGAGGTCCCCCGTTGCTGTCAGGCAGACAGAAGTGACGTTATTCTATTTCATATCCAGGGCTTGAGGCAAGGATATGGAAGGAGCACCACTCACCGCATCACTGAAGATGGCCCCACGGCACCTTCCGGGCTCACCTGTTTACGGCACATGCGTGTGTGGTACCCCAGGGTCTGTGCGCAGATGCTCAGCACAGGGCGGCCGCAGGTGCAGGCGGTGGAACTGGTTCTGGAGCTCCCTCAGCCTGAGAGCAGCATTCCTGAGGGGGTGCGCTGCTTCCACGTGGATTCCAAGGGGACTTTGCAGAGTTTACCCCTTGGGGAGCACTGGGGCAAAAGTCCTACAGACACAGCACACACCACTGCCCCACATGTGCAGCACTGTGAGATGAGCAAACGAGGCCCACGCGCACTGCTGGTCCAGTCTCTGTCGCACGGTCAGCACACGGACGTGTGGTGCCAGGCGTCCCAGCCCACCTGCACCTGCAGTCCCGCAGGCCGTGTGAGGGTCCGCGTGAACAGGACTCTTCTGTGCCAGGGACTCGAGCATCCAGAGTTGGTGTCCACGGTGGGTCCACACCGCGCTCTGACATCTCTCATCTTTAGAAACGCAGGCATTGTGGCCCAGCGGGTTAACTCGCACTCAAGATATCTCCATCCTGTATCGGAGCCCCTGGGACGGAGTTCCTCCTCCAAATCCGATCCAGCTTCCTGTTAACCCTAACCCTGGAAGGCTCAGCAGATGACGGAAGTGCTTGGGGGCACTGACACCCACATGTGAGGCCTGGACTGAGCGCCAGCTCCTGACTTCAGCCTGGCTCAGCCCTGGCTGTCACAGTCATTTGGAGATTAAACCAGCAGATGGGAGATCACTCTCTGTCTCTCTTTACCTGCCAAATACATAAATAAAACTGAAAAACTAGCGCTGAATATGGAAAATGAGCTTCCCTGTTTGAGAGCCATTGCGTTCCCAGTGTACTGCCAGGCACACAGGAGGTGTTCGGCTGCTTATTTTAAATACTGACAATTGGCCTGACATGCGTGGATATGGTTTTATTCTTTAAGGACATAAGGGAGAAATGCTGTGCCTTCTTCATGGCTTTGGTTACTCTTCTTCCCATCACAGGATGAAATTCCCCGTCTGCATTCCTCCTGTTCGGAGTCCACCGTGGCCCAACTAGTTCAGGGGTTGTCTCGGACAATGCCTGCCAGGGCATGGCCTGGCGCTGTGTGTCCAGCGGGTTCACATGTCCTGTGACTCGGGAGCTGATCCCTGCCGAGGCAGCCAGCGGTCGCTGGCCCTAGAGGCAGATCAGGGTCTTCAATGCTGTCGGCTCACCTGCTAAGCAGATCCACAGGAGAAGAAGTGACTGATCACACTCAGCAGATGTGGACGGCCTCCGTCACTGCCTCAGAACGGTGCACATAGAGAAGCTCCATCTTCCTGGGCTGTGGTTCCCAAGTGAGGCTTGGGGTGCTGCTCCGACTGCCAGCGGCCAGCCTGCACAGCTGCGGTCTGCGTGCAGGTGTCCAGGGCAGTGGTCACGGGTGGGCCACCTCCCTTTCACTGCAATGTCACCTGAGTCCCATCAGGTCCCTTGGAAATACAAGCTCTGAGCTGCTTGCTCCGTGGTGACCAACTGAGATCCAATGTGGTTCAAGAACAGACTAGGAGTTATCCATGGAGCGAGAAGGAGAACTGGGGCTGGAGCCCAGAGCTGCCATTGCAGCAGGGCAGGGGAAAGTCTATCACCTCAGCACGGAGCAGCTGGGTCGAACGGGTGCTGAGCAGTTGTGTGCAGTGATAAACACCACAGCTGTATTAGTTACTGAGGCTGTGGGCCCAACTGTGCAGTCTCTACACTCCGTCACAGCAAGTGGGCTTCAACTCACTGATCTAACAGCACAGGGTGTCGGGCTTTGTGCAGGGTGCTGGGCCTCTGGGGAGTGTGCTGTGTCTTCAGTTCTCAGCCACTGTCACGTTTGGCACAGGCGCCTGGTCCACTGAGCGAATCGCCCAAGTGCACACACAGTTATAGCTAAGACAAGCTCGCAGCTCCACTGCACCACGTCATGCTTTCCACTGATTCTGTCTGTGCAGCATGGACGCATGGTTAATTTTCCCCAACGTTGTTTTCATAACATTAACCTTCACATACATCCAACAGTGACTTCCAAGCCATAGGCAGCCTGGCGATTTCGCCAGAGGCCATGCTGCACGTCCACAAGGAGACCCTAGCCCAGGCCCCCTGCACAGCGTGCTGGCTGTGCCCATGGGACCATTCCAAGCTGTTCTCAGTTTTCGTGGCACTGCTGAGCCCAGCGAGGGTGAGGCAGATGTCACGTGGCCACGTTCCCAACAGGAAACCAAGTAGCCTCGGACTGGGCCACACCTCTGCTTATCTTTAGTTCTAGGACAACTTCCTCCCCCCAAAGCTGCTATGCACACAGAGAGCTCCCAGGAAGGCACAGATATTGATGATGGCGCACGGCTAACCAGAAACACATCAATCACTTTGAGATCCACAGTCTGACCTCAATAACCAACTCCCCAGGACAGGGGAAGTGCGAAGGTGGGATGGCAGACCTGGCACCAAGCCAAGCTCTGTCCTCACTGGCTGTCACCTCACGGAAGCCCCAAACACATGCACTGCGCACTGGCTGTGAGCAGACACTCAGTCAGCACCATGGGTGGAGGTCCCCCCAGCCGCCCACACTGTGCCAGGAGAGCTGGTGACACTGCCAGTTCAAAGCAGACAGCACCGTGCTTATAACAGTCACTGCAAATACATGTTTTCCTGCATAGCTATCTCCAAGGCCAAGAGAAAGACCACTTCTACTTGGAAGCATTGTGAAGTCACCAGGTGGGTCCTCACCTCCCGGAACCTCCCCGGGACCAGCTTTCTCTAGAGCCCACAGCCCTTCCCATGGGGGTTTGCTGCTTCCTTGGTCCTGCCCTGGGGAGAGCCTCGGCGCAGGGGCTGCAGGGCACCTGGAGGCGGGCAGAGTGAGGCAGGAGGGCACCAGGGGACGCACGCTCCGTCCGATCAAGTGTGGGTCAGTCCACACCCCCAGGCACCCGCACGCACGCCACACAGCCAGGGCCTTAAGCGGTTTTAACCCGGCTTACTCTCTTCCTCGGCCACAAAGCACTTTTGAGTTTGTAAACAGAGCAGAGTCCCCACTTCCAGCCCCAGGTGTTCTGTTTCTGGCTCATGGGATTCACGACCCACATCCTGGTTTTCCCTGAGATGTCGGAAGCTTGCCTGCTGTGTCTGCCTGCGGCCAACCACAGCAGGTGGCGGGATTCCGAGCTGGTGCCGAACGCACTCTCCTGCCTGTCACAGCCCTCCTCCCAAGACTGACAGCTGCCGCTGCTCAGCACATGCTACTTGCTTTGGTTCCACCTGCCTGGCTAGCTGTGCACACGCTGCACTGAACGAAGGCCCCGTGTCACGTGTGTGGAACGGCGGCCCTCCCTGCTGGGACCGCAGCACACCTCTGGGTGCACAGCAGCGAGCAGAGCTGGGCTGAGCAGTCACGTCTGGACGCAGGTCCAGTGAGTGAAGCAGCGGAGTGTGTGCTGTGGAGCACAGCACCGGCTCTGTCTTGGCTCCCCAGCTGCAGCCACGCCGGGCCCCTGCCTGCACTCTCCCTGTGGAGAATGCGCTCTGCCACCAGGTGAAGGCCATGCGACTCTCTGGAATCGGCAACGCCAGGGAGTACACCCAGGTGAGCCTCCTCTGTGGAACATTCCCACCACTGATTTCTCAGCAGGCTGGGGGAGAAGCCTTCACAGTGAATACAGGAAAGGTTTGATGGGTTTCTGAAACACGTTACGGGCGCGTGCACTGAGGATGTGACAGCAAACGTGCCAGCAGGTCACAGCGTCCCAAGATCCCGCTGTTCTCTGCCCCGTGAAACGTCGGTGTCTCGTGAACAGCTGCCATGGAGAGAGCCTCGGCAGGCCCGGCAAACCCTGCGCCGTGGGAAGATGTCGCCTGGCGCCCACTCACCTCCTGCTCTGTCTCAGGCCCTCTGCCCCTCTTCTCCAGGAGACAGCTGCTCTGGGGAAAGCTCTCGGCCTGCACTCGATGGTGACGTCCCCACCGATGTGAACAACGGAGTGTCTCTTGATGGGATTTCTGGAGAAATCTGGAGCTGAGGCTAACGACAAAATTTACAAATGTCACGTTACTCATTAGTCTAACAGCCACAGACTGAAGCGGTAACTGGGACCCCGGGTGCACTCTCGTAAGAACAACCAGAGCCACCCCAAGCCAGGAGCGGGTCCCTGAGCTAGCCCACTGGGGGCTGCTTCCCTCTGCGACGTGAAGTGGACAGCAGCGATCAGCTCAGGCAGTTGGGGGGCACCGACGACACTCAGCTCACTCACACTCACTCACTCAGTCGTCAGAGCACAGAGGACATTCACCACGCGGGCTACCGGCAACCGCCCACTTGACGATGGAACCGCCGAGCTTCAGATCTGACAAAAAAGCCTATTACGTGGAGTGCGTGGCACGCGGCGTGCTCCCTGACCTAGCCCGCCGGGGGGTGCTGGTGGTCGTGAGGAGGGAGGAGGCTGTTAGGGAGAAGCTTGCTCCTGAAGTGTTTACTGCAGCAGGTGAGGGGACTGTCCCAGAGGATGTTAACCCTGGGCAGAAGGAATACCCGTCAACGTTACAGTCCTGATCGGGGTGAGATAACCTTTTTCTGACAAGGGCCAGGTGGACATTTACAACACCATCTGCAGTCCACTCAAAATTACCCACTTAAAAAGCAGCCCACGCAGACTGGTGGGACGCTGAGTCCCGCCAGCGTCTGCCTTGGCAAGGCCAGAGCACGTGCCCTGCAGGCTGTGTAGGCCCACGGGCCAGACGCCCCACTTGGACCAGATGTTCACACAGGGGAGAGGTAACCACGGAAGCCCCACGCGTTCCTCTAGGTCACCTTCGATCACCAAAATGCAGTCTGTCCTCCGCAGAGGCACAGTAAACAGGGCGGCTCAGCCCTGTCCCTACCCTGTAACTGCTGGACACAGTGCAGCTCAGGTGGGGGAGGGTGTGTACATCGCCGGGCGCATCGAGTCCTCCCACGGCTGTGCACGCGGGACACAGCATCCTGCCTCCATCCCTGACCCTGCCCTGCAGTTCCAGCAGCTGACCTGCAGACAGGCCACGCCCCCGGCACCAGCCTGCCCAGGCCTCGCTGTGCCCTTCAGCTGGCCTGCAGGGACATCTGCCGTGCCCTCGGAGCACAGAGGACGTTCACCACGCGGGCTGCCGACAACCACCCACTTGATGATGGAACCTCCATGCTTCAGATCTGACTCTTCTCACGCCAAGTCACGGGCCCTCTTGTGAAGAGAGAAAATACGTGGGTGCTCTGATGTCACTGTAGACTGTGACAGTCTACCCTTGCTGTAGCAGGTGCTGCTGGGAACATTCCTGATGGACTCCACACCATGGGCCTGGAGCTGTGCCAGAGCCTGGGCTCTCCCGCAAGCCCAAGCAGAGTAACAGCCACCCTGAGTTCAGACGTGGCCCGCAGTTTCCAGAGAAAGCAGCGTGTAAGCTCCAGGAAACAACTGGGTTTAGGTTCTGTCTGCCACAGCTTGCTGAGTGTCACCCTGCGCGCTCTGGTCACAGGGGAACGACTTACCTAAAACCCTCAGCTCCGCGTTTGTGGCGATGACCCCGTGCTGGTTTTCTGCGGCGCACTGGTACACGGCAGAGTCAGACACGTTGAGCATGGTTATGATGAGCGTCCCGTTTTCTATCTGAATCCTCTCCTGACAGAGGACAGGCATGAAGACCACGTGTTAGGCGACATGACACCACGAGATCTCACACTGGAGCACTCGTCCCAAGCAGCTTTTGTGAGGTATTTACTTTTTTAAAGTTTATTTAAGTGAAAGAATTAAACAGAGAGAGAGACAATCTTCCATCTGCTGATTCACTCCCCAAATGGTGCAACAGCTGGGACAGAGCAGGCCAAGCAAGGAGCCCAGCACTCCATCTGGGTCTCCCAAGCAGTTGGACCAACTTCTTCTGCCTTCCCAGGCACATGAGCGAAGCAAGAAGCTCCATCTGAAGTGGAGCAACCAGGACGCTAACCTGCACTCCCACGGGGGAAGCTGGTGTCACAAGTAGCTTAACCCACTGCACCATGACTCCAGCCCCATTTAAGTTCAAAACACAGAAGTACACTTGCCGTAACTTAGTGCTTAATATATTTTACATTATGCCATTTCTCTAAAAATGGTAGCTGTCTCCATAGAATGCACATTAACTCTGTCAGGTGTCGTAGAATAGCATAGCACACTCCACCCTCCCTTAGTGTCACCTTGGTGGCACTGGTGTTGGGTGTGGACACCACGCTGAGGTTGGGGCCTCGCATCCTAGCACTGGGACTCCCGAAGCCTGAAATGTGGTGGCCTCGGCTCGCCCCGAGTCCCCAGCTGGAGACCCAGGAGTCCCTGCACCCCACTATTCTCTCTGCCTGCAGTTGTCCTGACAAGACCACACCCAGCGATTCCACGGGCCTTCTAGGGCCTGTGGTCTGATGTCCCCGACCCCTGATGGGAAGGGATAATAACTGTGGCTCTCTTCTAAGTCGCTACAAGAATACAAGCAAATGCACGAGAGGAAGTTTAGGATAGGGCCTGGAAACCACACAAGTTCCATGAAGTCAGCCGGGATGAGGGTGAGGCTGACATTAATGAGGACGTCTGACCCGCTGAGTGGCCTCCTACGGGTCTCACGCGTCTTCTCTACACTTCCTCTCCTCACCGAAAGGTGAGAATGAGAGCAGGTGCTCTGTTTGCTTGAGGGTGAAGGAAATCTGCGCACCTCCCATGCTTCCGCGAACATGAGCTGCTCACCTCAGGGTGGAGGGGCTCCCCGTTCTTGAACCAGGTGTACCACGGGCTCGGCTTTCCACTTGCTCTGCACTCCCAGAACAAGCTGTCGTAGATGGAGAGGTGTGTATTGTGGATCTTTTGTTCCCATTCTGGAGGGGCTGAATAGAAAAAGGCAAGGGAATTATCAGCTCTAAACTACCTTCCAAAGGCTGTAGACCCTGGCAGGGTAAGGTTCATGGCCGGCGAGGCCACAACCACGCACTGAAGGTAGAACCCCAGGCGCTCCCAGGTGGGCGACAGGACTCCTGCCACACACCTCACTGGGCACTGGTTCACACTAAGTGCCATCTCTGCACCTTTGTAACAACGTGGCAGTGGTGGCAAAGATCAAAATGGAGAAGAGGGCAGAGAAGAATTCTACACTAAATTTAGTGCATGGTCCAGTAGGAAAAGTGACCCAAACCCAGATCCTCGGCAGCCACATGTGGCTCCACCGGACACCGTCACTCCCCACAGCACCACGCATGAACCACCGTGAGCCACGTCACGTTCTGATAGGGTGAGGATTCAGGGCCCTCCGAGATAATGCTTCACAGCAAACGGGAACTTCTGGGGTTGGATCAAGGTTCAGGAACAAACTTTAATTCAGGTCATACATTTTTCAAAATCATGTTTTTTTTCATCTGAGAAATTTCTGCATAGAATGGGGCAAAAGAACAGTGGCACAGCTGACGTGACCCACACACGCTGTTATCCTTAGGTCATCCAGGGGAGCAGGTGAGCGTCGCATGCATCTGAACCCGGGCATCGTCCCCATGGAGGTGAACGGAGACTGCGGGGTGTGCCGGCCATGCTCCCCCTTCCTCAGGCCCCGGGGACGTCCCAGCACCTGGTCTCCCCGTGGAGGCTCAGGCTGGGCCAAGCCAGAGGCTTCACTGGCACCTGAGTCTCCCACAGCCCTCTGCTATGGGGTTTTGTGGAGATACTAGGTGCCCTGCTCCAGGGGACGCGCTCAGAAACTAGAGGATCCCTAGGGTGAGGGACTGAGCTGGCCATCCCCGCGGGCCGTTTCACTCTGTCCCCTGTGAAGAATCAGGAGGGTTAGTAACTGTGCACCTGGGGACGGGGTGGGGGCATTCACTCCGTGCTCCCAACACTCAGCACCTCCAGGCTGGGGCTGCCGAGGGACTGAGCTGGCCATCCCCGCGGGCCGTTTCACTCTGTCCCCTGTGAAGAATCAGGAGGGTTAGTGACTGTGCACCTGGGGACGGGGTGGGGGCATTCACTCCGTGCTCCCAACACTCAGCACCTCCAGGCTGGGGCTGCCGAGGGACTGAGGGGCCAAAGGAGCTGAGAGGAGGCAGGAGGTGCTCGAGGTGGCACCCACAGAGGGCGCTGCTGAGCTGGCCCCCGCTTGGCGGTGGGACCAGAAGAGCACTCATTGCGAATGTGAAGTGGTGTCCGCAGGAGACCCACTTCTGCCTGTCTCCTGGGCATTTCACCCTGCAAACCCCGCCTCCCCTAAGGTAGCAGCCCCTTCCAGAGTCGGGGGAACTGTGCTGTCACCAGGTGTGGGGGGCGGGAAGGAGGTCTTAGGCCAGCTCTGTCCAGTCTCTGAACAGCCTTGAGGGACAAACGAGGAAAGACCCAGAGGAACTGGGTGTATCGGCGACACTGAACCACTCGCTGGATTTTATTAACAGCATTTTACTGGTAGTAGATAGTTTATCTATTTATTTCGAAATGTCCCTAATGTATGTTTGACCTAGGATAAGAAATACATGCTCAGATATAATTTAAATGGCTTACAAAGGTCTGAGATGTACCTGATTTTTTTGCTCAGTGCAGTATTTTAACTTTAAGACATTTTTTAAACACGCACATCCTTTGGTGTCTAGGATCCTGAAGAGCGAAGTTTCAGATCTTCAAATACATGGGACATTTGAGCACCAGCGAGAAAGAACTTAGGATCTGAGGTCTATTAGACAGGCTCGAAGTTTAGATTTCTGTTTCTAAAGTTCAGCTCTCTGAGCGTCCTCTGTATTCTGTCACGCTAAGAGCACCTCATAGGTTTCTTTTAGGGTCTATAAAATACACAATACAGACAGTTATATAAGATTACGTGATTCTGAGTTGTAACGTAAACCCAGTAATATAACAAAACAGAGGGACTCTCTCCTGAATTTTCCAGGTATTATTCCGCTCTGAGGTAATTAAGCCAAATCTCTTCTCTTTCGGGAGCACTTTGGCAAATCAGTGAGCATGTGACTGAGGGTGTAATGATTGTCCTTCTGATCAGTTATCCACCGCTCCCGCAAGGACCACTCGGGCTCACGGGCTGGCTAACGAGGTGGTGGGCCGTGCCGCGTGACTGTGCTGGGACAGCACGCCCGGAAGCAGGCCAGACAGAGGCGCCTCCGGGGCCCCTCTGGGGGCTCACAGCCATGGCGTAGCTCATGCAGGGTCCTCGTCCATTTATCTCCCACAGTTATTTGATAATGCCTCTTAGCATCATCAGAAAAATCCTACGAGTTATTATTTTCAGGTTTCTCTGTGAGCTAATGGTGGCAGGAAGGGTGCAGAGGAAATCCCTCTTCGTGGGTTTCCCGTTTGTATGCACCTGTGTGTCCCAGCGCATCTCTGGGTTCTATCTCTGTCGTTGAAAAGAAACACAGAAAATTACCCATTGCAAACAATCCAAAGCCTTTTAATATCTTGGTTCTCCTGGAAACTCTATGCTGCTTTCTTACTACTTTATTTGCAAACGATGCTGAATTCCAAGGACTTTGCTTAACAAGTAGATATTACTGAAAAGAATATTTTTCTCTCGGCTCATTGCTTAAACTGTAGGGGAATAATTGGTAGGAAATCACATATTGTATATAAAATAGTACTTTTCATTTCAGGCTAAAATTGGAAATTCTAAAGGAAATGGGAAGTAATAGAACCAAGGCGCACAGTGGTCTCCCCAGCAGACGCCCAGCCAGCACTGCGGGGAGGTCGGTATGGTGTCCGACACTTCACTTGTTTTCCAGAAAATGGCTATTTGCTTCAGCTACTTCATCACTGACTATAAATATGTCACACAGAGTAACTCTGACTGTGTGTAACACACGCTTCTAAAACATTCTGGATGCAGGTGCATTGGATTTACTATTTAAAAACACAAAATGTTTTCGTAACTTGGAGGAGTTATGTGGCTTATTTTATGTGAAACAGAACAAAATTTCAGGCAAGGATGTATTTGGTCTGGATGAAGGGAGACGTCAGAGGACTTGTAGACATTATACAGCCATCACCTCCCAAGTCCATGGCAGGCTCAAACACCTGAGACACACAGTGTCCTCCTTTGTCCATGACCTCTACATGGGTGGGCAGGGCCTGCCGAGCAGGAGCCCCTGCTGCACACCACCCTGGGACACCCCTCTTCCTGTCACTTCTCCTCCACTTGTAAATTCTGCTCACTCACAGCTAGGAGCGCCGCAGGCTGATCCACGGGACTTCACGGGATCAGCTTTATAGCCTTATCCCAGCAGCTGGGACAGCACCAGCCCCTGCGGAACACCTAGGCTGAACGCCGCCCCCACCCGCCATCTCGGCAAGGCATCCGAGGAGGAAGTGTGCCTCCCCGAGGCCAGGCTCAGCACTGTCAGAGTGTACTACAAAGGGCAGCACCAAACATTTCGCACACTTTTTGAAGTTCGCTCACCGTAGAAAACCAGTTGACCTTTCGCAAGGTTTCTTCCTCGCAGGTTGCCTGCCGTGCACTCATAGACGCCTTCGTCTTCTTGCTGGAAGTTCGGGATTTCCAGGAGAGCTTGGGACTTGCTGAAGCGGACTTTGCCTGGCAACGGGCTTCCGTCCAACCTCCTCCAGCTAATATCAGGGACCGGACTAAACAGTGAGACCTCATCAGAGCAGAAGGCAGCTTTGTTGTACAACAGCAGAATACAGTAGGACCATCCTCAAAGACGACTCCCAGGGAAACAATTCAACCCACTGCGCTGCCACTCACGCTGGGTCAGGCAGCCAGTCATTCACCATGCACGCAGCTGTGGTTTGCTTAAGCCTTGGTCGGGGCTGCCGTGGGCAGTCACCGTACTGTGGGCAGGGGACACACCCGGTGAGAACACACGGCATGTTCTCTGTCCTCCTGTTTGCTTACAGACCAGGAGAGAGACATTTCCTGGACAAACAATAGAAGCAGATAAATCTGCAAATTGAACTCAGTGATCAAAAGGAAACAGGGTGAAAAGACAGGAGACGAAGTTGGTTTAAATGTGGTGGCCAAGAACATCCTTTGTGGGGGCCAGACATGCCTCTGCAGGTACGTATAGACTCAAAGGACAAGGTGCAGACTCCTCTACAGCTGAATCTACAGGACACGCGCACCATTAGCCGGTCTGCACAAGCTGTGAACAATGTACCCACTGCTGTCCGTCTTGTTACTTTCTTGGAGGACGCCAGTCTCATATCCTCAGCCTAAAGTGGTATCTTCAAAAGTCACGAATGTAAACTTTGTAACATGCAACCAAGTGTCTAACAATAAGCAAGGGAAGCCCACGGTTCGCAAAGCCCCAAACACAGGCCATAGGCCAAGTCCCCACAGGTACACCCTAACAGGTGACGCTTTGTAGGGTGTGGCGGCTGTCTATTTACGCTCTCTTCCTATGGTCAAGCCTTCCCGCACTTCCCTCTAGACCTTCAGATGATGTGAACAGCTCCCCCCAGTGATGATCCTAATTACGCCTCAGATCAATAACAAAGACAGCAGTGAGTTTGCAAAGTCGGCGAGGAAGCCCTGCAGAGGACCAGGGTCTCCTCCATCGTCAGAGGCGGCAGGGGCGGCCACAGCACAGGAGAAGCAGCAGGACCGGCAAGAACCACAGTGGGCAGTGAACGACTACAGGAAGGGGCGGGACCAGACGGGCTCCAGCCGCACCTGAGCTGAGGAAGCCCAGGGACAGGGACTGACACACACAGGGGACCGTGCAGAAACTTCATCACACACATCTGTCAAATATCCGCGTGTGAGAATTAGCAGAGAGTGAAAGACAGAACAAAGCAAATGATCAAGCCAAGTTTAGATTTCGTCCCTTTAGAAAGCCTCGCGGCCCACCGCAAATCCAGGCTGACATTCAGTCAACCGGCATATTCCAGGCAACAGCTACCCTCAGGAACGGATTTTCTTATCCACTGGCTTTACCAAACCTCTAAAGGAAAACAGGCTCCCAAACAGAGGTGTTCACCAAGCCTGGTGAATTCTGCGGCGTGCACGGTGGTGCTCAGCTTTCAAACGCATGTGTGGGCTCTGGGTGTGAACCCAGAGCCGCTGTCAGCAATGGGTGTTGCAATTTCAATGCCTTTTAATTTCCTCTCCGTGCTTATTTCTGCTTCCTATTATGCTCCCACAATGCAAATGCATTACCTGTGTAGTAAAAATGTTCTAAGAGAATCAATTCACCCAGAGAAAAATAAACAGCGGCTCTGAGGCTCGTCTGAATTCATGGTTGTGGTATCTGTTGATGATAGTATTTCTGCCGTTTATGACAAACACAATGAGAATATTTAACTAAAAAGCTTTTAACCTACAACAGTCCAACAAAAATTTAAGTAAAAATTGAGTATTCTTTCCACAGTTGCCTATTTTTATTTTGTTTATTTATTTGAAGACAGAGAGATCCCATCTGTTGCTTATTTCCCAAGTCCCCACAACAAGCTGGGGCTAGGCTGGGACTACAGCCAGGAACCAGGAACTCAATCCAGGCCTGCATGGAGGGGGCAGGGACCCCACTATTGGAACCATCAGTGCTGCCCCCCACCAGGGTGTACACTAGCAGGAAGCTGCGGTCAGCAGCTGAAGCTGGGACTGAATCCAGGCACCTTAGCCAAAACCTACAGGCCCACTGCTCCCTATCTGTAGCCATCTACATTAGGATTGTGAAGACGGACGTCAACTACTTTGCACAAGCAGATACCTAAATAACGGACAGGTACTGTGCCTGTGCAGGCTGCACACCTGCTCTCTCCGTTGCTGCGCGACAGACCGGGACAGAGCTTAACTCAGAAGCTTGGCTGAGGTCAGTCACAGGCAACGCCCACCCCACACCGTGGGTGCATCCCCACAGACTGTGCCAAAGAGGATCTTCACCGTGAGCAACCCACGTGTGCAAGCAAAATGAACGACTTCCACCAGTTCCAACTATTCCCATCTCCCCAAAGAACAGAGCTCGGGGACAGCACTGGAGCCTCACGGACAGGGACCTCTCAGGAGGAGCAGGGGGTGCCCCAGAAAGGCCCACCCCCCACAGGGGAGTGGACAGCAAGGGTCCCAGTGAGCTTTCACCCTCCACAGCAGCACCTGCATGTTCGCCTGGCCACTGCCCACGGGCTGCCATGGTCAGCCTTACCCTCCCAGAGAGCTGAAGGCACCCGGGGTTCAGTGGCCCCAGCAGCCCCTCCTGACAGCCTGGTGGCCTCCTGGGGTCCCTGCTCCACGTCTCTGGCTGTGACCCCTGCCTCGTCCCAGTTCCCACTGTCCCGGGCAGACACAGAGAAGTCTGCAGGGCTGAACTGCAATGTCACACACGACAGCAAAGGGGTAGTACAGCCCTCGAAGGAGCCAGAGGAGCTCACGAGAGACAGTGAGGCTGGAAGCTGGCCTGCTTCGGGGAGAGCTGTGAGAGGGGACGTCTCCCGAAGCATCCGGGCAGCAGTGCCCCTCAGACGGGAGAGCAGCTTCCAAAGCCGGAACTGACACAGAAGAACCTTGGAGTGCGTTCTTCACACACACCTCGAGCAAGTCCTGCCTGATGACAAAGCAAATTAAATACATCTTTCTTTGAACATCTCCGTCAATACATTCCATTTTTGTCTTATGCCCAATTGATTCATTTTCCTGCCGCTCTCAGCTCAAAGAGACCTGGCAAATAGACTCAGAACGCCTCAGTCCAAACACTGGTGAGGCCAGGGTCCGTCGGACGAATGCACCGCCCGGTGTGGGGGCCCCTTCCCTCCTAGGGTTTATGCTCTGGGTACTCTAGGATCCTGCAGCCACTAAATCATCAAAAACAATGATTCAAGAAGCTGTGGAAGACGTAGCAAGTGTATTTAGTGGCTAAATTTCATGGCAAGAAAATATCTAATGGGAGAAAAATTGAGCAGTTTTGAAGATGTCATGGTTCCTAATTAAACATTCAGATGTTTTCTATTACTGCACAATATACATGCCACTTTCTCCTTGACCATCACTGGTAATGCAGAATAGAGAGTAAATGCAAAACACAAGATATTTAAGTGTTTATGCCTTCTAATAAATATCCCACATTTTATCCCCGAGACAACGATGAACTCTAAATTTTGACCCTGTGCTGAAAGACTGCCAAAGGGGAGTGAGGGAGGAATTGGAGCCCATGAACAACTTGTCTCGGTGGTGAGCTTTAACATTTTTAAGGCGGAATTATTTTAAATGCAGAGTGACAGCGAGGGACACACACAGATGCACGAAAGAGAAAGACAGAGAGACGGAGATCTTGCATTTAGCAAATCACTCCCCAGAAGCCCAAAACAACCGGCTCATTAGATCATTAATGCAAGTTAATTTTTCCAAGATTGGCCGTTCTACATAAACAATAATTGTAATAAAGTCCAAACAGTATAATACTAATTAGGTAAGCAGAAGGGATGTGGCTGTTACCCTTAGAGACATTTTGTTGCAGGTTGTACTGAATTTAAAAACCACAGAATGCAATTAACACCACTCAGTAACCCACAGGAGCACTGTGAGGACCGCTAGGTGACCCACAGGAGTACTGTGATGACTACTAGGTGACCCACAGGAGTACTGTGTCGACCACTAGGTAACCGCATGAGCACTGTGAGGACTCTAGGTAACGCACAGGAGTACTGTGAGGACTCTAGGTAACCCACAGGAGTACTGTAAGAACTCTAGGTAACCCCCAGGAGTACTGTGAGGACTCTAGGTAACCCACAGGAGTACTGTGAGGACCACTAGGTAACCCACAGGAGTACTGTGAGGACCACTAGGTGACCCACAGGAGTACTGTGAGGAACACTAGGTAACCCACAGGAGTACTGTGAGGACCACTAGGTAACCACAGGAGTACCGTGAGGACTACTAGGTAACCACAGGAGTACTGTGAGGACCACTAGGTGACCCACAGGAGTACCGTGAGGAACACTAGGTGACCCACAGTACTGTAAGGACTCTAGGTAACCCACAGGAGTACCGTGAGGACCACTAGGTAACCCACAGGAATACTGTGAGGACCACTAGGTAACCCACAGGAGTACTGTAAGAACTCTAGGTAACCCACAGGAGTACTGTGAGGACTCTAGGTAACCCACAGGAGTACTGTAAGAACTCTAGGTAACCCACAGGAGTACTGTGACGACCACTAGGTAACACACAGGAGTACTGTAAGAACTCTAGGTAACCCTCAGGAGTACTGTGAGGACTCTAGGTAACCACAGGAGTACTGTGAGGACTACTAGGTAACCCACAGGAGCACTGAGAGGACCACTAGGTGACCCACAGGAGCACTGAGAGGACTACTAGGTAACCCACAGGAGTACTGTGAGGACTCTAGGTAACCCACAGGAGTACTGTGAGGACCACTAGGTAACACACAGGAGTACTGTAAGAACTCTAGGTAACCCACAGGAGTACTGTGAGGACTTTAGGTAACCCTCAGGAGTACTGTGACGACCACTAGGTGACCCACAGGAGTATTGTGGGGACTCTAGGTGACCCACAGGAGTACTGAGAGGACTCTAGGTGACCCACAGGAGCACTGAGAGGACTCTAGGTAACCCACAGGAGTACTGTAAGAACTCTAGGTAACCCACAGGAGTACTGTGACGACCACTAGGTAACACACAGGAGTACTGTAAGAACTCTAGGTAACTCTCAGGAGTACTGTGAGGACTCTAGGTAACCCACAGGAGTACTGTGAGGACTTTAGGTAACCCTCAGGAGTACTGTGACGACCACTAGGTGACCCACAGGAGTATTGTGGGGACTCTAGGTGACCCACAGGAGTACTGTGACGACTACTAGGTGACCCACAGGAGTACTGTGAGGACTCTAGGTAACCCCCCAGGAGTACTGTGAGGACCACTAGGTAACCCACAGGAGTACTGTGAGGACTTTAGGTAACCCTCAGGAGTACTGTGACGACCACTAGGTGACCCACAGGAGTATTGTGAGGACTTTAGGTAACCCCCCAGGAGTACAGTGAGGACCACTAGGTAACCCCCCAGGAGTACTGTGAGGACTCTAGGTAACCCACAGGAGTACTGTGAGGACCACTAGGTAACCACAGGAGCACTGTGAGGACCACTAGTTAACCCAGAGGAGCACCGTGAGGACCACTAGGTAACCCACAGGAGTACTACTAGGTAACCCACAGGAGTACTGTGAGGACTCTAGGTAACCCCCCAGGAGTACTGTGAGGACCACTAGGTAACCCACAGGAGTACTGTGAGGACTTTAGGTAACCCTCAGGAGTACTGCGACGACCACTAGGTGACCCACAGGAGCACTGAGAGGACTCTAGGTGACCCCCCAGGAGTACTGTGAGGACCACTAGGTAACCCACAGGAGTACTGTGAGGACTTCAGGTAACCCTCAGGAGTACTGCGACGACCACTAGGTGACCCACAGGAGTATTGTGAGGACCACTAGGTGACCCACAGGAGTACTGTGACGACTACTAGGTGACCCACAGAAGTACTGTGACGACCACTAGGTGGCCCACAGGAGTACTGTGAGGACTCTAGGTAACCCGTCATGTACTTAACTCACTGTTCAGCACACGTGAAATCATGTCTGAGTGTTGACGGTTCCACTGATGAAACAGTCCAGGACCTCTACAATGTGACCGCCATCATCTGAAAGCATGGATTGGCTTACTGCATCTACTGTCATGCACTATATGTATTTATATGCGTTTGTTTGCTGCTCTGTTAAGAGCCTCACATGACAGGCATCATTCACAGACTGGAGCCACATCTCCACACCATGAACACAGGGCTACCCATGCTGCTCCCTGC
Organism: Lepus europaeus; assembly: GCF_033115175.1. Lineage (NCBI taxonomy): Eukaryota > Metazoa > Chordata > Mammalia > Lagomorpha > Leporidae > Lepus > Lepus europaeus. The sequence goes on along the minus strand of NC_084835.1, from coordinate 857,910 downwards.
CTGCTGCTGTCTGATGCCATGGCTGCTCTGACACAAGGCCAACACAATGGGCGTGTTCACTGTCCACGGCGAGGGATCCTGGGTGAGACATCTGTGCTGCTATGGAGCACATTACATCCCCCTGGCTGACGGGCTCAGGACTGTTGCCGTGGGCGAAGGGAATGAGACAGGCTCCCCCAAAGCAGAGCACAGCCTGTGCAAGGCGGTTGGGTGTCTTCACAGCAATGGTAACCATGCACTGGGCTGTACTCTGGCCCTGGCTTCATCCTCTTGTCTGAGATGAACACTCCCGGGCAGGTGCAGGCAAAGCTAACGCCCTCTGGGACGGGTTCTCACACTAGACACACAGTGTCTGCCAGTCACCGCCTGGGAGCCCCTCTGCTCAGGGGTGCAGGGCAAGCTACTCTGTGCACCACTCCTGTCCTGGGTGGCACTCCCAGACACTGCTGAGTGTGTCAGCATTCTTGGGAGGCTCAGCCTGGTTTCTCCATGTCCATCTCACCAGCAATACAATATTCACTTTATTTCAGAAAGTTAATGTATTAAGCACACTAAGAGTGCCATGGAGCAAGTGTGAGAGACTACTGACAAGGCTGTGGGAACTCTGCCTGATGGAGCCAAAACACAGGGCTGCTCCATCAGCCCAACTGCAGAGGGCAGCCTTCTCTGCCAACATCCCCCCTTCAGTTCCAACGCCCCCTGCCCCGCACCCCTCCCCGCATCCCCTTTTTTAAAAAAAAAAAAAAAGGAGCTAGGATGCAGATCTTGGTGTAGACGTTCAACCTGAAGCAAGTGTCTCACCCAGCAGTTTGCTCAGACCTTGGATGATGGACTGACGGATTCAGGAGCGTTGTGCTCTCAAAGGAACAATGCGAAGTCCTTCCTGCCTGGGCTCCTACTTTCTCTATCAAGTGTGCCTGAAATGTGAGTCCTCACAGTTGGGAAATCCTGATAGGTGATAAAAACAAGGTTTTCTCCAACTCTGGTGTTGGGCTTCTTAAACAAACAGTGCCATAACTAAGGGCTTCCACTCCTCTGACATCATAACTAAGGGCTTCCACTCCTCTGACATCGCTGCTTTTATAGACCAAGCGTCCTAGTAATGTTATCTGAACACAGGGAAGACATTTGTTAGCCACCTGGCCCAGTCCACCCTGACTTGGAAGTTTAATTCAAGCTCTCCACACTGTAGGAGGAACTGAGCTTCCATTCCATACTTTAAGACCATAAACAGAATTGTCATTGCTAGTGTCATTTGAGAAAGCTTGTTTCTCCCCTGGATTTCTTTCTTCTTTTTTTAAATATTTTTTTATTTTATTTATTTGACAGGTAGAACTACAGACAGTGAGAGGGAGAGACAGAGAGAAAGGTCTTCCTTCCATTGGTTCACCCCCTAAATGGCTGCTACGGCCAGCGCACTGTGCCGACCTGAAGCCAGGAGCTTCTTCCTGGTCTCCCAAGCGGGTGCAAGCACCCAAGTACTTGGGCCATCCTCCACTGCCTTCCCAGGCCACAGCAGAGAGCTGGACTGGAAGAGGAGCAACTGGGACTAGAACCCGGGGCCCATATGGGATTCTGGCACTGCAGGTAGAGGATTAACCAAGTGAGCCCCGGCGCCGGCCCCGGCTGGATTTCTTAAACCTCATTATCCACGGCTTAAATACAGGCCACATTGAGTTTTTAACTAGAGACTGGTACAGAGAACCACTTTACTTATTTATTCTTTTTGTTTGTTTTTATTTTTGACAGGCAGAGTGGACAGTGAGAGAGAGAGAGAGACAGACAGAAAGGTGTTCCTTTGCCGTTGGTTCACCCTCCAATGGCCGCTGCGGCCGGCGCATCTCGCTGATCCGAAGCCAGGAGCCAGGTGCTTCTCCTGGTCTCCCATGCGGGTGCAGGGCCCAAGCACTTGGGCCATCCTCCACTGCACTCCCGGGCCATAGCAGAGAGCTGGCCTGGAAGAGGGGTAACCGGGACAGAATCCAGCACCTCGACCGGGACTAGAACCGGTGTGCCGGCGCCGCTAGGCGGAGGATTAGCCTGTTGAGCCACAGCGCCAGCCTGGGGTTATTCTTAACTTGAATCTCATTTCAGGAAATCCTGTCCGTAGCTATTTTCAGTCTCAGAGAGTGAAACAGAATGACAAAAACCAGCGAAGAATGCCTCTGTTAAATTCTTGGATGTTTCAGCCCTAAGCCTTCATTTCCTCAACTTGAAATATTCACACCCGGAGCCTGGAGTGCAAGGCCGTCCTACGGGGAGACAACGTGGACTCACTCATGAGCTCCACATAGAGCAATCTCACGGCTAGAGACAGAGGACACCACTGAGCAGTCTAAAGGAACTTCTCATTCTGCACTGCTGTGGGTTAAACACTTGTGTGCCCCCACCATGGACAGAATCAGCACCCTTAGGAAGCAGGCCCTGGGTGGCTCGGCACTTCCACCAGGAGGGAATATCTAGAGTAGGCTCTGTCCATGAACGCGAGCAGGACCCTCCAGACTCCGAGCCGCGGATGCTCCGCTCCGGGACTTCTAGTCTCAGAACCATGACAAACACCTTGCTGTCTGGAGACGCCACACAGTGCAGACCCTGCTTCGTGCAGGAGGAAAGCTGACGAGGTGCACGCCTTAGCCTGCACTGGACACCCAGTTCCTATGGACAACTGAAAAGCCACAGATGGTCCACTCAGACCAACAGGGGCAGCAGGACAGCACCGTGGCTGGGAGTGACAGGACGCTGGCGAAGCAAGCGGCTGCTTTAGAGGCATCAACCTGCTCTGAGCCTGCGTTTTCCCTAGACAGCAACAGCCACAGAAGAAGATGCAAAGGAATGACACTGGGAGCACACTCGCAAGGCCACGCTCACCATCTGAAACCTGATCATCATCAACCCTGACAGAGGGAAGCAAAGGAGACACTGCACATGCACGTTCACATTTCCGTGCTCCACCCTTGCTGTATCTCACGTCTTCTGAGCATGTGTCACATGTGAGCACTGTGCCGGGGGCTCCACCAAGACCACACCGACCCCAGGAAACCGAACGGCTGCCCTCGTGTGCAGATGAATGGACTGGGACCAGCACAGAGGGTGATGTGCCCAGTGCCACGGAATAGATTCAGTACAAGAATCTGAGCCGAAGTCTGCCAGTAGATACTGGACCGTAAACCAAGGTTAGCGTGCTCCCACAGGCACTGATGGTTACAGACGGGAGTGAGCCTCACCAGTAAGCATGGAAACCACAGGTGCTTGGCAATCATTCCTCGCCGAATCCACCAGGGTGCTCTGTGACCAGCACAGAGAATTAATTGTGTCCGAGTAAGGATGTGAAGTCATAGAATTGTATTGTTGTTGTTTTTTAAACATCTTGAGACAACTCCAAATTCCAGTAAAGCTGAGAGATGGGCTGCAGGTGAGCTACAAAAGAAGAAACTAGTGGCTTGCTCTTTGCCACATCTTCCAGCCTGGACGTGCAGTCTTTCTCCCCTGCTACTACCAGCATCTTAGAAGGAAAAAGGAGAGAGGAGGAAGGGCTGCTTCTGAATCTGTGTAGACTCTCATTTGGTAAAGAATGTCTCCCATATGAGCACCAGTTGGAGTCCTGGCTGCTCCACTTCTGATCAGCTCCCTGCTAATGCACCTGGGAAATCAGCAGAGACGGCCCAAGTCCTTGGACCCCTGTACCCACATGGGAGACCCAAACGGAATTCCAGGCTCTGGATCCTGGCTTGAGCTGGGTCTAGCCCCAGCTGCTGTGGCGATTTGCAGAGTGAATTAGTGGATGGAAGATATTCTCTCTGTGTCTCTCCCTCTTTCTCTGTAACTCTGCCTTTCAAATGAATCTGAAACAATAATGTCTGACAAAGCAACGCAGAGAAACCTTGATGCGTGCTGGCAAGGAACTGGACTTCACCCAAAGTTACGGGGAAGGCAGGCAGGCCAGCTCTCTCACAGTCAACACCGTGTCGGGGACCTCCCGGTACAGTAGCACAGGAACAGGAAACAACACTACAGACATGGGAGAGGAAGAAACTGAGCTGCTTTTGCTCACAGATGCCAACATAAAGCTCTAGACAGCAACGGAAAATAATTTCAGAACTAATAAGCCATTTTCTCAAGGTCGCAAGATACAAGGTTAATATAACAAAGTCAATTACTTTCCTTTACTCTAGCAATGAACCACCGGAATTTGAATTAAACAGTTAAAGTGCAATTAAAAATACAATTTGTATTAACACTATAAAATAAAATACTTAGGTTTAATTATAACATAACACATATAGAATCTGTATGTAGGAAACCACAAAACGGCCATGAAAGCAATGAAAGAGATCTAATTAAATAGAGAATTACTCTGTGTTCATGAACTGGAAAACTCAATACTGTTAGCATGTTATGTCTTCCAAGCAGATCAATGAATTCAATGCAATTCTAAGCAAAACTCCAGCCACCTATTTTATGGATAAAGATAAAGTGATTCTAAACTCTGCACAAGAAAAAAAACAGCATGAAGAAAGAATGGGCCACACAGTACCACAGAACAATAAACCCGGAGCCCTGCCAGCATTCCGCTGCGAGAACTTCATGAAGCCACAGCAGTGCAGACAGGGTCAGGACAGCAGCGGCACAAGGAGCAGCCCAGGAACAGACGGACACAGACACAGACAACACACATTTGGAAAGCGAGCAAAGGAAGCCCAATGAAGAAAAAAGTTCTCAACTCACACTGGAACAATTAGACGTTCATATGCTGTGAAGTCAGCCTAAACACGGATTTCACATCTTTCACAAAAAAATGCAAAATGGGCCATAGCCCAAGAGGTAAAACACAAAATTATAAACGCCTAGAGGATGACAGAGAAGTCTAGGTGACACTAGACAGTGTGATGAGCTTTTACATTAAATATCAAAATTATGATCATTAAAGAAAAAATGCTATGTTAGACCCCAGTAAAATTTTCAAAAATATGTAGTGCAAAGGATGCTGTTAAGAGAAAGAAAACACAACTCACAGATCAGGAGAAATAGCTGATAAAACAAAGACTTGTATCCAAATATACAGAGAACTCTTAAAATTCGACAACAAGAAAATAAATGGGGCCAGCACTGTGGCACAGCAGGTAAAGCCACCACCTGAAGTGCCAACAACCTATATGGGCACTGGTTCGAGTCCCGGCTACTCCACTTCCTGTCCAGCTCCCTGCTCACACATCTGGAAAAGCAGAAGATGGCCCAAGTGCTTGGGCCCCTGCACCCACATGGGAGACCAGGAAGAAGCTCCTGGCTCCTGGCTTTGGTCTGGCCCAGCCCTGGCTGTTGCAGCCATTTGGGGAATGAATCAGCGGATAAAGATCTCTCTCTCTTTCTCTCTCCCACTTTCTCCATAATTCTTTCAATTAAGTTAATAAAAAAATTTTAAAGAAGTAAATGTCCCAATGAGAAAGTAGGTAAGAAATCTGAACAAACATTTTACCAAAGCAGATCCACAGATGGCAGAGAAGCATATTAAAATATGTTTGACATCCTTCAGCTTCCAAGAATTCCAAATTAAATTAACAGTGAGGAAGTACCCACCCATTGGAGTGAATCAAGTTTTAAAAACACAGTGTGAAAGGCTGGTGTGGTGTGCAGTAACAGGGCTCCAGTTCATTGGGTGTGCCGAGTGGGGTGCCGAGCAGCGCGGCCCTGGGAGTGGACATAGTGCATGTCCACTCTCAGGAGGGAGAAGGGCAGAGTGGCCCCGTGGAGGGAACAGGACTGGAGGCCCAGCAGCAGCGCTGATCTAGCCTACTGCAGCCCAGTCAGCCACGCAGAGACGCTGGCTGGTGTGCGCCGTGACAGGCAGTGCAGGCACACAGTACCCCGCTCTGCCATCTGGGGGGGCACGGAAATGGCCCTGCTTAGCGAAGATGCCAGAGCACCCAGAGACTGGTTCCCAACACCATTCTCCAATCTGTTCAACCAGAGGTCCGGAGAGGTCCATGAGAAATCATGGCTCCCTGTCTGGGGCAGGAAATAAACAAGGTACGCCCAGGCCGACTTGCGGGAAGATCATGAGGGCCCTGAGGGCACCCCCACGGGACCCAGGACAGCAGAAAGGGCTCCCAGCAGCAAACCTGAAATAACCTGAGAAGCAAACACTGGATAATACTGGATCACAAGCGAAGTATGAAATACGTGTTCGCAGGCGAGTCTCCGTGGTAGAGCACTGAGAATCAGCGGGTGGGGGAGACGGACAGCGGTGGGTGGGGAGTGCCAGCTCCCCTCACGAGGTGCGGGCTGCACACGTCACGTCTTCCCAAGCCATCTGACGGTGGAGACCCTGACAGAACTCCTCCCACCGGGGAGCAAGGCCAAGGGCAGTGCACAGGCATCTGCCTGACAGAGCTGCGCCCCTGCGGTGCCTTACCGTGCATCTTCTTCCTCCTCAAAACCTGCTGGAAAAATCCCAGCAGCAGGGCCCGCCTTCCTCCAAAGTGCCACGACCAGGAGAAGCCGATCAGCCAAAGGAGACTTCGGGGACAACTAAACCCTAGGCGGCGTGGGTGGGACCCTGGACCTTCCGCAGCAGCCACGCACACGTGAACAAGCTAGCACGAGTTCAGCTACACAGGCTCATCAGTTCTAATGAAGGCCACACCACGCGTGCTGCGGGAAAGAGGGGAACCTCTGCACTGCTGGCTCGCTCTTCTCCTCTGGAGCTGTTGTCAAAAAGTGTACTCACAGGAATTATTAGGCAAAGGGGAAAAAAGAAAGGAAAAAAATGCCCCTGTGTTAAGATACAAAGGAGCCCTGAAATAACAGCCTGATAGTCACTCTACCCAAGGAGCTGAGAGAGACCTTCACCAGCCTGCTCTGAACAACAGCAGCCTGGGAAAGGGACCCACGAAGCCCAGGGACAGACGCTGGCAGCGCCAGCCGTGAGGTCTGGAAGTGAAGAGCTGCACCCTTGAGAAACACGTGGTCACACGTCGTCAGCATCCGCGCTGCTTCCTTCTGCCGGCACGCCCCCAGGCCTGCACCGACTCTCCATTTCCCAGGGACGCCTGGCACCTCGCACGCCCCCAGGCCTGCACCGACTCTCAATTTCCCAGGGACACCTGGCACCTCGCACGCCCCCAGGCCTGCACCGACCCTCCATTTCCCAGGGACACCTGGCACCTCGCACGCCCCCAGGCCTGCACCGACCCTCCATTTCCCAGGGACACCTGGCACCTCGCACGCCCCCAGGCCTGCACCGACCCTCCATTTCCCAGGGACACCTGGCACCTCGCACGCCCCCAGGCCTGCACCGACCCTCCATTTCCCAGGGACACCTGGCACCTCGCACGCCCCCAGGCCTGCACCGACCCTCCATTTCCCAGGGACACCTGGCACCTCACACGCCCCCAGGCCTGCACCGACCCTCCATTTCCCAGGGACACCTGGCACCTCGCACGCCCCCAGGCCTGCACCGACCCTCCATTTCCCAGGGACACCTGGCACCTCGCACGCCCCCAGGCCTGCACCGACTCTCCATTTCCCAGGGACACCTGGCACCTCGCACGCCCCCAGGCCTGCACCGACTCTCCATTTCCCAGGGACGCCTGGCACCCCCTCGAGGAATCCCTCCATGCCAACTGACTAAGTGAAGAAACACTCAGGAGACACCTGATTCTTACCATAATATCTACCTGCTTAGAAAAAAAGGTCTAAGACCTGAAAAGTGCCCACACACCTAACTCCTCTGAAAACACGAGCATCGGTGAAATAGGAGACATTCCTGAGGCTTAATCTGCAAAACATCCACGCACGTAGGAAGGAAAGCAGGCGCAGTGTTGCAGCTCACCAGGTAAAGCCACCGCCTGCGATGCCAGCATCCCACATGGGCACAGGTTCAAGCCCTGGCTGCTCCACTTCCAATCCAGGTTCCTGTTAGTGTGCCTGGGAAAGCAATGGAAGATGACTGGGGAATGGATGGGAGGATGGAGGATCTGTTTCTCCCTCTCTCTAATGCTGCCTTTTAGATGCAGAAAAGAAGAGGGGGAGGAAGAAGAAGAGGAAGAGGAGGAGGAGGAAGAAAAGCAAACACTGTATGAGTTCCCTGACCTCAGAAAGTTCTGGAACACCTAAAATACCACGAGACTTCAAATGTACTGTTTGGCATTAATGGCCAAGCCGGGTACAACTGTCTTTATAAATAAGAAAAATGAGAAGGACGTAGACGCGCACACGAAGCAGTCCTTGGTGCGAGGTTCCCCAGCACACAGGGACACTCAGCGCAGCTGCGAATTCTACTTACATTCCAGAGCACTGGCAGCAAAGTTACCAAATGAAGATTCTTGAGACCGGAAGCTCCGTCCAGCTGTATACCACAGCAACCAGGGCTACGGGGACACTGATGTGGCTTCTTCATGAAATGCAAAGGCCCACTGTTCCCTCCACGGGTCCCGTCAGTGAGCCTGCCTTTGGGTGGCCCCCGTATGCAGGGTTTCATGGGAAATTTCACAACAACACTGGTTCGCAGGTCGCATAATTAAGAGGCTGTCATGTTAAACCAGTAGGACAAAACCAGGAGTCGTGAGTTCTGACCGTGTCAGCTCTGAAGTCCCAGTGTAGAAAGTGAGCTCCATATCCCTAGAGTTGTGCAAAGGAGGCTCACACAGCTGGAAGTGTGTCTGAGTGAGTTCATGTTCACATTAGGCCTGGAACACCTGAGGCAGGCTCCCGAGGGCTCCCCACTCTGCACTCCCCATCTGCACGTCACAGCCGCCTCCCCTGCCACACACGGTGTCTCCCAGCTGCCCTCAGCCGTATGACACAGTGTCCACTGCCACCCTCACATATAACCCAGTGGGCTGTGTGCCCCTCGGGAGCCCTGAGCAACCCTACCACACACTCAAGGCTTCTCATTAAAACACTGCTTTGAGGTTTATCTTTTGAATTTTTGTTATATTTAATATACAGAATTAAAATTCGCTTGTTGCTGAAATATTGAATATAACACAATTGGTCAACACTTCCATCACCCCATTTCCCAGATAAAAAATGTCTCAATTTTGTGGGAACTTTGAAGCTCTTTCTAGTATCCTGTTTCCACACTGAAGGCCCCAGTACCTCTGCATACGAAGGGCTAACCTACAGAGCAAAAGGCAAATTCAAGGTAAGTGGCACCAGATTATGAGCATGAATTTTGAAGTCAGAATCCAGGAGGTGTGAATTTGAATCCCAGATCTGCGACTTAGGTGTGTCAGTGCACTTTCCTGGTTGCTCTACTTGCCTTCACATTTTTCATTAAAAAAATCATTCCTGACTTTGAGCCCTGTGGGTGCACCTGAGACTGTGCCTGTCCTTGTGCTGCAAAGAGCAGAAAGCGGGCCAGTATGTGAGCCAAAGCCTCTCCAGAGGTGCCACCCCCGGCAGCACGAGGCCGTGGTGCCTGTGGCAGGGAGCAGATGAAGTCCTCGGTGGCCGTGGCTTGCCATCTGGAGGCATTTCGAGACCAGGGTAGTGCCGGATGGCTGCACGGAGTTGTGGAGCTGACCGCAGCTGGGAACTGCAGGACAGAATTGAGGACAGGCTGTGACACAAGGGAGCACATCCCAGAGGGCTGCCCGGGAGTCTCCCATGAAGCACAGAGCTCACGCAGGGCCAGAAGGTGCCAGAGCTCCACCACGCCTAGAAGAGATGTTTGCCAATGTCTGGGGGGGGGGGGGGGCTCAGTGAGCAGACAGCACAGTACATTGCCTGAGCGCTGTCTCTAATCCACTCGGAAAGCTCAGGACCGTCAGGTGGAGGCACAGTTTCCAGATTTTCAATCAGAGCAAAGTTCAACAATCTTATATAAATTAGCCATCATCCAGCACTTAATGACAGGACAATTTGCACATCTATATTGCAATAAAAATTACCAGATATCCAAATGAGCAGGTAAAATGAGACCCATGAGTAGCAGCAAACATAGCCCATGGACACAGACGTACAGCTGCTGGAAATGATGGAATTAGCAAGGCCTTTCTCCTCATCGAAACAGCTCCGTGCGATGGCAAGGAAGCGTAGCTCAGATAACTGCTGTCCTCAGCCTCACAACACAGCACACAAAATCGCCAGTTCCAGAAGAAATTCTAGTCCCTGACACCGCAGCTGCCAAAGACCTCTGCCTGGTGCACCACGTCAGTTTCATAGAAACCTTCTAGGCATGTTGAGGAAAGCTGTCTGAAGAGACAAGGTGGCCATCAAAATCAGACCTCAGACGGGTTTTCCAACGAAATCAGTCATTATCAGATACAAAGTTGCTATTATCAGACACGGCCACTAAAGCTGTTACATTTACCATGCTGTCCTATGGGACGGAGCAGAGAAGGAAACCCTGCGAAAGGACCCAAAGGAGAGCAGAAACAAAATTCACTGCAAGGCAAACCAGGAGAGCCCCTGAGGGATCCGATGGGGCTGGACAGGGGAAGGGGAGCCAAGGGGGAGGAGAGGAGACAGCACTGGAGCTCCCCCAACTCAACTGCAAAACGACAGTGAAGGAAACAAACAACCAGATTACATCTGCACTGGATGAACCACATACTGGGAAAACCAGAGGTGGGAGAAAAGGAGAAAGTAACTACTTGGAGCAATGGCTGAAATATTTCCAAAATTAAAGACAGAGAGATATAAAACCAGGGACCCAGGTAGTGCCAAGAACAGCAAGCAGAGTGAGTGAATGCCGGAACAGGAAAAAAAGGGGTATTTCCTATGACGCGAGCAGATCTGTGGGGAACATGCACTCCCCTGAACTTCAGACTGCTTTTTTTTTATTATTCAAACAAAGCTTTTAGAACACTGAGCTCTGGCACCAAGTCAGCTACCTTTGCCTCTCCCCTCCTGTCCAGGTGCTCACAGCCTGACTTCCTCCCCCTCCTCTCCCCTCCTGTCCAGGTGTTCACACCCTGACTTTCTTCCCCTCCTCTCTCCTCCTGTCCAGGTGTTCACAGCCTGACTCCCTCCCTCCCCCTCCTCTCCCCTCCTGTCCAGGTGTTCACAGCCTGACTTCCTCCCTCCCTCCCCCTCTTCTCCCCTCCTGTCTAGGTGTTCACACCCTGACTTCCTCCCTCCCTCCCCCTCCTCTCCCCTCCTGTCCAGTTGTTCACACCCTTTCTTCCCCTCCTCTCTCCTCCTGTCCAGGTGTTCACAGCCTGACTTCCTCCCTCCCCCTCCTCTCCCCTCCTGTCTGCATGTTCACAGCCTGACTTCCTCCCTCCCCCTCCTCTCCCCTCCTGTCCGCATGTTCACAGCCTTTCTCCCTGCCACTCCTGTCCAGGTGTTCACAGCCTGACTTCCTCCCTCCCCCTCCTCTCGCCTCCTGTCCAGGTGTTCACAGCCTGACTTCCTCCCTCCCTCCCCCTCCTCTCCCCTCCTGTCTAGGTGTTCACACCCTGACTTCCTCCCTCCCTCCCCCTCCTCTCCCCTCCTGTCCAGGTGTTCACAGCCTGACTTCCTCTCTCCCCCTCCTCTCCCCTCCTGTCCAGGTGTTCACAGCCTGACTTCCTCCCTCCCCCTCCTCTCGCCTCCTGTCCAGGTGTTCACAGCCTGACTTCCTCCCTCCCTCCCCCTCTTCTCCCCTCCTGTACAGGTGTTCACACACTGACTTCCTCCCTCCCTCTTCTCTCCTGTCTGGGTGTTTACACCCTGACTTCCTCCCTCCCTGCCCCTCCTCTCCCCTCTTGTCCAGGTGTTCATAGCCTGACTTCCTCCCTCCCCCTCCTCTCGCCTCCTGTCCAGGTGTTCACAGCCTGACTTCCTCCCTCCCTCCCCCTCTTCTCCCCTCCTGTCCAGGTGTTCACACCCTGACTTCCTCCCTCCCTCTTCTCTCCTGTCTGGGTGTTCACACCCTGACTTCCTCCCTCCCTCCTTTCTCCTCTGCCCTCCTGTCTGGGTGTTCACACCCTGACTTCCTCCCTCCCTGCCCCTCCTCTCCCCTCCTGTCCGGGTGTTCACAGCCTGACTTCCTCCTCCCTCCCCTCCTCTGCCCTCCTGTCTGGGTGTTCACACCCTGACTTCCTCCTCCCTCTCCTCTCCTTCCAGCCATCTAATAACATATGCAACCCTTGTTTAGTGACTGTTCCGAGACACCACTGATGCTGGTCGTGAGCTGGTTAGGAAATGTAACGAGAGAAAATACAGCTGATTTCCTCCCCACACAAAGCAATCAATGTCGCTGAGGTCTGAGTTGATGGAGCATCTCTCAGGGGTGAAGAACTTCACTCTGATGGAACAGGACAGAGATGCTCCACATTTGGGGAAAAATACAACCAACGCCAAATATCACACAGTGACATCTTCACAAAGAGATGTCAGAGATAGTGATTTATAACTACATGCAACTGAAACTGAGTCTCCAGAAACACTTGGCAGTAAGCCTGTAAGTGCAGATGTAGAACTGGAAAAGCAGGAAGTATGATTTTCCTATTTTGGGATTGCCAGTTATACCAATAACATAATTTTCTAGCAAATGTGTTGTTTTTAATATTTGTTCATTTTAGATTTGCAATTTTGAAAAAGTTGGTTTACTTGTATTTGGTATATGTCAAAATTTACCATGGGCTAAGAAACATTTTCAGTATTTTTCAATGTTTCAAACACAGTTGAGGTGTTTTGTGAAAATTCTGCACAAGCCAGACAAAACCCTTGGGTGACAGCTCACATTTGCAGGTTTGTCAGAAGACACACAGCATTTTCACACAGCTTGTCCATCTGCAGATGTGAGGACCGCATCTGTGCTCCTGTCCCACGAAGCCCAGGTCTCTTGTGCTGAGCATCTTAGTACAAGCACCTGGCCCAGGGGCTCCCAGGACCTCCACTCTCCATCAGTGATGGAGTCCCAGACGCTGCCAGCACGCATCAGATCTCCAGGTCTCAGGGGCAGCCTGTGCAGCACTGAGTCTCTGGATTGCCTGCTGATGTTCTGTGACGTGCAGGGAGTCTCCGCCAGCATCTTCCTCGACGGTTTAATGTTGCTCCCTATGCAAGGTTCTTTCAGGCTAGGCCCAACAACAAGCGCCTGCTCTATCAACCAGGGTTCCTTTGGACAGATTCATCAGATTTTACGTTCTAAGAGTTCTCTTAAGATAGTATTTTCCCAACTCAAATTTTCCTAGGTCATACATTGCTAGTTCAAATTTTATCAGTAAATTTAGGCACCACCAGAGGCTTTTTTTTTTTTTTTGACAGGCAGAGTGGACAGTGAGAGAGAGAGACAGAGAGAAAAGTCTTCCTTTTGCCATTGGTTCACCCTCCAATGGCCGCCATGGCCAGCGTGCTGCGGCTGGCACATCACGCTGACAAGAACAGGACAAGAACCCGGTGTGCCGGCGCAGCAGGTGGAGGACTAGCCTATTCAGCTGCGGCGCCGGCCACGCCAGAGGCTTTTAAGATTTTAAATTTAGCCGGCGCCGTGGCTCAACAGGCTAATCATCCGCCTAGCGGTGCCGGCACACTGGGTTCTAATCCCGGTCAGGGCACCAGATTCTGTCCCGGTTGCCCCTCTTCCAGGCCAGCTCTCTGCTGTGGCCAGGGAGTGCAGTGGAGGATGGCCCAAGTGCTTGGGCCCTGCACCCCATGGGAGACCAGGAGAAGCACCTGGCTCCTGCCATTGGATCAGCACGGTGCGCCGGCCGCAGCGTGCCGGCCACGGCAGCCATTGGAGGGTGAACCAATGGCAAAGGAAGACCTTTCTTTCTGTCTCTCTCTCTCACTGTCCACTCTCCTGTCAAAAAGGGAAAAAAAAAAAGATTTAAAATTTTACCTTTAGCGAATTAATTGTATGCCAGTTTTTAATGTGTTGACTGTTTCTACCTTCTTTTATTTAACATTTCATTGGAAAACCATATGTTTACCAAGAAATGCACACATAAATGAGCTCTTGGTCCTCTGACCATACTCATATCTACCATCCACCTTCAGATCAGCACTTTCCTTGTCCCCAGGAGTCCTCACCACTCCCCCCCTTCTCACTTCTTCCCAAGTCACTTCTGTTCCTCACATATCCCAGGGCTCCAATGGTCTTCCCTGGGAGGCCAACCCACTCCTCCACATCCTTCCAGAACATTCTTTGTGCTCAGTGTGGGTCAAAACGGGGAAGTCAAAGGGCACTTCTCAACGGCAGGGTCCGAGTGTGCTGGCTCTGTTTTCTTCCTCCGTTCTGTCCCCAATTATACAATTTCACAGCAAGTCAAGCACCACAGAGCATGTGGATGTTTAACAACATTCTGAGGGGAATAAATATATTCCCCAAAGTACTGGCTAAGTTATGACTTGTCACCCATCTGCGCGCGTGTGTGTGTGTGTGTGTGTAGACAGAGAGAGAATGGATATGAATACAGCAGAGTGTCGCAGCCAGCACTCACCTCTCCCATGGGTCTGCAGAATGTGCAAATACATGAGATTACAGGGACCAACGCCGAGCAGGGCCACAACTGCAGCCAGCTGCTCTCGCCTTCTGCTCACCTTTCACCCAGATTCACCTCTGCCCGCCCTGCAAGGTGGTCATCACTCAGGTAATGGAGGAGGGGTGGGCAGTGAGGAGAATTAGAGTTGCCCTAGTCTGATCACCCTGGAACTTGGAGGGAACTTCCCGTCTGGGTTCAGAATCAGTCAGTCCCCACTCACAGCCTGAACCCCAGCCCAGGGCTACAGGGCTCTGCATTCACAGCATGCGTGTAGGTGCCCTGCTGATGCCCGTGGGTTGTGAATATGGAAATTCATGTTTCCCAGCAACCACACAGCTCCTGAGAAAATCAGGAATTGAATCTGCCTCTGGTCATTTCAAAAGCAGTTATCTTACCATTTACTCCAAAGTTCCTAAATTCAGAATTTAAAATCAAGTGGGCCTACACTTGAATCCTTCTCCCTCCTCTTAATAGAAGCAGGAAGCTGAATAGGTTACACATCCATGCAGAGCCTCAGGTTCTCCCATCTAATGAAAGATAACACAGCGCACCCTGCAGGCATCTGAGCAGACACATGTGTTGTCAGGTTTAATCACACGCTTCATGAATGACGCTGTCTGCATTAGACGCTGGAGAGGGGGCCCCAATACTTTCCAAGTCACTGCCTATGTCAGAGCACCCCCAGTAATGTACGCTTCCCGACACCAACTATGATGGAATAAGCTGTGGAAATTCCCTTCAGACGCTGCTTTAAATGAATTTTCTTTTTAAAGGACTCATCTGATTCTCCAAGTATTTTGCTGGCAAACATCTGACATTCTGTCAACCTTAATTTCTAGGGAGGCTTATAAACAGTGAAAGTGCACCATGTCCTAGGAGGCAAGCAAATAAAAACTGACTTAAAAACCTTTAAGTTCCTTTCTTTAAAAAAGAAAAAAAAAGAATTAGTTGTTTGTAAGTCAGAATTACAGAGATCAGTAGAGGGGAGAAACCGATCTTGCACCCACTGGCTCACTTCCCAGATGGCCATAATGGCCAGGGCTGGGCCATGCTGAAGCCCAGAGCCAGGCGCTTCATCCAGGTCTCCCATGTAGGTGGCAGAGGTCCAAACACTTAGGCCATCATTTTTCCCCAGGCCACTTGCAGGGAGCTGGATTGCAAGTGGAGCAGCCAGGACACAGACCGGTGTTCATACAGGATGCCGGCATCGCATACAGTCGCTTTATCTGCTAGGCCACAATGCCAGCCCCCAACTGTCAGCTCCTTAAGAATCATTTAATCAATAAGTTATTACCTACTGGTCAAGTACCATGAGACCAGCACTGCATGAAAATAAAACCCTGTTTCCAAAATGAACAACCTGAGACATCTGATTCAAAGGCACACAAAATTCATCCACAGGAAAGAACTCAAAGACTGAGCACCCAGAGGTACTGGAAGGCCTGAGCCTATCTGGCTGATAAACACAGATCTCTAAGGCTGCTTCCCAGGGTTTGGAAAATAAGTCACTAAATCAGTGTTTCTGGCTGTGAGGGCCACACCTGGGGCTGAAAGACGGCCCTCAAGCCCAGGGGGAGTGGCTGCTCTTGCCACGCGGAGCGTGTCATGTGGACAGTCCCGTCCCTCAGCGTGGAATGCACTGCATTGACAAGCGGTGAGGCTGGCCTGGGAGTGCGCAAGAGATGGAGAAATTAAACCCAGCCGGGGCCCACAGAGCCAGCATCGGAACCAGCGACGTCCCAGTTACCCGCACACGCACACCAGCGCCACCATGGCCAGCTCCAGTCTGTCTGCTCTTCTCCCCTGCTGCCTACTGACCTCCACGGGCATGAACATGAAACCTGAACATCACCAACAGGCACAGAGACATCCTCCATACTCACACGAGACACAGAACCCAGCCCCGTGCCCGAGAGGCGTCTCCCAGAGCCACACACCACGCCCCACAGCCAGGCAGCTGGGCCCGGTTCTCCTGAGGCCCAGCGACCCTGGATTGTTACCAGGCTTATCTTGGAGCTGAGCACTGAGGGTCTGCTGAGAATTGAGAGACAGCCCAGGCCCCGAGTGTCAGGATGGGGTGAGTGCAGGGAAGGGTGTGTGGGAGGCCTCCTGGCTGGCCCACGGCTTACCCAGCCCCCGTGCTCCACCCTCTGCACTCCCTACATGGGTCTCAGCAGCTCAAACCACAGGAAAATCAGCACATGTAAGGGAAAATGCAGCTGATCATTTGCGAAGCATCAGATGCGCTTGTTGAGATTCCAATCAGAAGGCTGCACTGCTGCCCAGCATTTGAAATCTACTCTGATTTATCTTAGACCAATGTTTGAATAACGAAAAGGTTTAAAAAAATTAAAGGAACCAGAAACAAAAAACAAAACCAGAAACCACCTTACTTTCCAAGGGCAAAGCATTCCAGTTTTACAGACGAATCCTTTGCGGCTGGGACAGTGTCGGGAAAACGCACTTCAATCTTTGGCTCATACTCCCCCATCACACCTGTTAAATATCAAAAGAGCTAGCAGCATTTCTGGAGAAGAGAGGTTTTCTGAGACGTAAACGCTTCATCACCCCACATCTGGCCATTTGCTCGTAACAAGAACGTACTTTTCCAATTAAGGACAGAACACATGCTTCTGAGTTTTCAAAAACACTTTTGTCCTGGAGACCCTGGCCTTGATCCCATGACAGGAGCCCGGGGAGGGGCGTCCTGGGAGTGAGGGAGCTTCCCGGGCACCCACAGCAGGTCTGGGGCAGCCCCACTTCATCCACAAGTCAGTATTTCCACAGCAAAGCAGGCAAAGGGCACACAGCCGTCAGCCGTGCACGTGGGGGAGCACTGGGATTTTGCTGCCGATTTTGTTGGCTGTACACCAACAGAAATTTCTATTTCATGGAGGTCTGCCTGCAGCACACATCTCCTCCCAGGGAGGGGTGACGGCCTCCCAAATTCAGCCAACCACAGCCCGAGGTCTTAGCAGCATTTGATCACCACTGGTTTCCAGACCAATCGCCTGCAGGCTTACAGTGAACAGAGTGCTGGGGGCCAGCGCCCTGCAGACAGGACAGAGCGGGGCCCTGGAGTGTCCAGGAGGTCTGGGACTGCCGTGGAGGGAGCTACGTGCTTCAGGTATCGGCAGAGGCTCTGCGTTGGGTGGTGTTTCATTGCCCTGACATCTGACATCTCCTGCACGCTGACGTGCAGAAGAGGTTGGATTTGTTTACTTTCTGTGCAACACTGCCGGCCTGTGTTGACATAAATGTGCTGGAGGGAGCAGAGGGGATGGACGGAGGGATTAAGTAGGGCAGAAAGAGAGATTGGGCAGGGGCGATGAATGATGGAAGAATGGGCAGTCTCCGCGCAGCCTGGAACAGAGGTCAGCAAGGGAGACGGTCACTGAGGAACATGGCCCTGTGATGGGGGGTGGGGGGACAGTGGCCGTGACGGGCTGTCAGCAGACTCCCTCTGGTAGGGAGGGGGTCCACAGCTCCAGCCATCATCAGTGCTATGGCCCTGCTCTGCTTACACCCTCAGACAGCAGGAAATCCCATGTGGTATTGCAGTTCAAGTCCCAAGTCTGACCTCACAATGCACCTGGCGTGCCCACTGTGACTGTTTAATTAAATGATCCTCCTGGCCATCCCAGTCTCCTACCAGCCACCAGTGACTAAGCTACACAGCTCCGTCAGAGGCCAGGCTGGGTGTGTTCCTTCAAAGAAATACAATCAGCGTGAACCTTGCGCCGCTGGTTTGCTTTGCTTTCCTTCGACAGGAACTTTCCCCCACTGTGCCAGCCAGGTAAATCGTAAAAGGAGACCGTAAGAATCAGTGTGTGGAAGAAAGGAGACCATGGACAGGTTGCAGTGTATGCTCCGGAAGGTGAAGTAGACCGGGCGGCACCCACACGTCACACACACAGCCAGCCCCTCCCCAGGTCACTTTCACAGCATGTCCTTGAACAAAGAGGAGGCTCCGGGACACCCCAAGCACGTGGGTGGACCGCAGGCTGCTGCCCCTCCCCTCTGCCAGTGTGCGGCTGCCCTCTTGTCTCTGAGCGTCGCCTACACTCCCGGGTGCTGTGGCTCCCGCAGCAAGAGGGAGCGGACAGCTCTGCACCCCGGCTTTCACAGCCACACGCACAGGCGGGACAACGCGAGCTCTTACCATCGGCTCGCTGCACCAAGGGGCTGGGCGGGCCTCGCACGCTCCTCCTGGCCTCCCTGTTGGTGACGAAGCAGGTGTAGTTGCCGACGTCCGACGGCTGCACCTTGGCGATGTACAGGTTTCCCGTCTGCTGGGATATGAACCGCCTCCTGTCCTCGTGCACACTCAAGGGGCTGTCGTTGAACGCCCATGCATAAGACAAATCTGAAAAACAGAACACATCCTGTTGTCCTTGCTGCATTCGCCCGGATCTGTGATTTCTGTGTCCGGCTGCTCTGTAAGTGGACTAGAACCAGCACCCTCGCGGCCAGGTTATGAGGATCACCTGGCACAACCCCAGCATTCACTTGCATTGCTGTGCACCCCAGGTGGGTGGTAGAGCACCACTCCACCCTCGCTGGCTTCTCCGGGGATGAAGGGGCTGAGGATGGGACACTCAAGGGTGTGAGTGTGCGAGTTCGTTAGGTAGAGCCGTGAGACACAAAAGGGCGCTTCAGAAAGTTCATGGAACGTGCGGGTTTCGAAACATGATGCAAGCAGTTCAACACTTCTCACACAAAAACAAACATGTAACTGTGTTCCCTCTCTCAGGACTACTTTGAAAGCCCCGCACATGAGCCTCATGGACCGGGCCCCTCAAGGCAGCTTGTTCTGAAGCTGAGTTTCCTGCTGTGCGTTCAGAAGGATCCAACACACCGAGGGCACTTGCTCAAGTTCAAGGATCATACCACAGACCTTGGGTTCACTCACTGAACGTTCCGGAACTCCTGAGCGCCTCTTCCGGGGCAACCTGGGGACGTGGTGTGCAGAAACCCGAACCACACCAAGGCCCTGCCTGTCCCTGCCAGTGCTACTCGTGTGCATCACCACGACGTAGAATGAAACGTCCTGGGACAGAGGCAGGGAGCCCAGGGAAGGAGCCCAGAGGGAGCTGTGACCAAGAAAAGGAACCCCATGTTGAAAGCAGCTGGGTGCAGACAGCTGCCCACAAACAGAAGGGCACGGGCCAGAGCCGCCCCCAGGGCTGTGGGGCCGAGCTGAGCGGTGAGGAGCGGACTGAGGGCTCTGCCCTGTGTCCCTCCAGCCCCTCCCCTGCTCCTCAGACACCCTGCATCCAGGCAAGCACAGCCCGACGCCGTCATGACAGTCCTTCACAGCCACCGGTGCCAGGAAGACGGAGCCCGACGGCACGGACACTTCACGGCTTGTCTGAGATTTTCCCCAGCTGCCCTTCTGAGCCTCAGCACTGTTCCTTTTCACTGAGTCGCTTCCGTCCTGTGATGACGTCACCACGTCCTTGGACACATGCCCGGCGTCTGCCTGGATCTTCCACGCCAGGCGAAGCCCGAGTCTCGTCTGAGGCCGTGGGTGCGTTTTCTTCTCTCCTGGGGAAGTGGCCAGCAGTGAGCTGTGGGACCTACAGGAGCTGCCCCGGTGGCCGGGGGTTACAACTGTCCAGGTCCTACAGAAATCACACAGTGTCGTTTTTGAAAAGATTTTTGTCCAGAAATCTCCGCACCAGACAATGTTCTCATACATTACAGCTCTGTACGTGCGGTTCCGTCTGAGGTCAAGGAGATGAGGTTGACTGTGGAAACCAGAGGGCAGGGAGCCAGGTCTACAAAGGGCAAGAACACAGCTGGTTCAAAAGGGAACCCCAAGTAAGTGTGGGGTGGGACCCCGTTGAGGCATGGTCATCAGGTGGAAAGGTCTTTGCCTGGGCATCCACACACAGCTCACAGGAGAGCGGTGTGTGCAGCCAAGGCCTCAGCTCGTGTCTGTCCTCTGCACTTACGTTAAAACTGCACAGAAGTCAGACGCCAGGAGACGGAACACTCCCACCCGGCTTGTTCTTAGTCTCCCCCGCTGGGGGCACAGCAAAAACTAACAATTCTCAGAAGCGTGAGGCTGGGATGCAGCCCAGCAGCCGCTCTGAACCTCAATGAGACCCAACGGAACGCTCAGGGAGGCAGAAGGGGGGTGGCGCCATGTTTTCTCCCTTCTGCCAAGGCAGTGGGAGGGCAGGGATATACATAAAATCAAGAACACTGTGTATGATGTATAATCTGATGTGTAACACAGAGTGTGCACAATACACAGAGGGCGGCAGATTCTATAAAGAAGGAAAACAAGGGGAGGAAGGCGCGTGTCTCCCAAGATAAAGGCGGTTAACCCCTGGAGGAACAAAGGATCCAGCAACAGAAATGCAGTGCACAAACTCCACTGTCTCTCCCAAGAGTGAAGACGACACGAGGTGAGGACACGACAAGGAACAATCGCAGGAAAAGTGCCACTTGGGCCTGAAGTGTGCGAACGCCAAACGTGGCACTGGGCCTACGAGATGGGAACTCCTCATATCAGTACTCACGGCTTTAGTTTTGTAAATTCAAAAATAATCTGAAATAAATTCTGAAATAAAAAATCAGGCCAGGTACCAAAAAAACCAAGTTGTACTGTTCTGTGAAAAGCACTGTAGATCAGGCATTCGCTCTCCCCTTCCTGTTCCCGTCACCAGATCTGGGGATTTCTGTGACTCATCCAGACACCGGAGCAATAAGGAGGTCGAGGGCAGGCTGAAGGCCAGGCGAGGGAGAGGGTCGCCGGTCAGGACTCGGCTTCACCCAGGCCCCAGTTCCCACCCCCAGGTGAGGGAATCTCTAAGGGGATTTGCTCCTGTGCAGCCCGAGCCTCCACACCCTCCCTGGAGACTTCGAGAGGCAGACGACAAAGTGCAGCCGAGGCTACGTCGAGAGGGAATGTGGGAAAAGGCCATCGTGACCCAGAGACAAGGATTTCGGAGAAGGGTACAGCTGCTGTCACGCACAGCAGGGTGCCCAGTGCAGCGGGCGCTAGGGAACCTCTCTGTGCCCACACCCAGCGGGCAGGAGCAGGGCCTGGGGCAGCTGGGCTCCGAACAGCTTCGACCCTCACCACCCTGAGCCTCAGACGCCAGCTGATGCCGGCAGAGTGCGGGTGACCGCAGTGGGAGGCTGGACACAGACACAGAGACTTGGGTTTGCAGCGTGGGAGGTGGGTAGAGGGGTTGGCTGAGGCCCTGTGAACCTCTGACCTGGCTTCACCTCCCTGGACCCCAGGCCACAGGTGCACAGCTGCCTCTCACCCCTCATTCCTTCCACCCTTCCCTGCCCCTGCTCTCAGCTCCCTCCCTGGTGCCCTCTGCTGCGTCATGTCCCAGCCTGTCACTTTGTCCCCAACAGTTGCTCAGGAGGCTTCTGACTGAGGACAGTCTGGACACGGCGCTCCTCACCGTCAGGAGGGGAGACGGGAGTTCCGAGGGCCCTGTTGTCGCTGCCTCCCCGCAGTGTCGACTTCTGTGAAATACAGATGAAGAGTAAGCTCCCGGGCCACGTGTCTGCGCAGGGGGCCCCATTCCATCCCATCTGGCGAGAGTAATAAGGTTCTACTTTCTGAAATCGAACACAGCCCCTCCACGTAACGGAAATTACAGGTTGCCACTGGTGCCTGTGAAACCTTTGTATTCTTCAACCTGCAATCCAGGCCCTGAAGCTGTGATTTCCACCTCTCCCTTAGTGAATTCATCTTTATCTTAGCTGCTAACACTTTTCAGCCCTTCCCTACAGTGGTGTGTCTTTCTTCGGTAGGGGACTATTTAGAACTCACTGGAAGACTCTAGCCATACACTGGGACAATCCCATGAAAAACACTGCTTTGTGGGGTTAACTGGGTATTGCTGACGTGCGCAGTATGCACAGAGGGTCCTGGATCTGTGAGCTTCATTTCCCCAAACTCTGCCATTGGCTTGTTCTGGGTCTTTCCGATGTCAGACTGTTGCTCTCTCCGAGGCCTCTACATGCTCCTGTGCACCAACCCCTTGTCCTCTGTCAGCAACCCCCTTCCTGTCTGTGGTCCCCCTGCCTCCCCTGCTTGTCCCCAAGCCCCCTGGTGGTCCCAGCCCCTCACAGTCAAAGGCAAGGCTGCACAGCCTGTCCACATTGCCCACCCTCTGTCCATCTGCTAAGGCTCTCCTGGACACCCCCCCACCCACCCGCCCCTCTGCCAGCTGCATGGGGCTGTCCCTCTCTGTCCCCATCGCCAACGGCTGCTGCTGCTCCATTTCTGTACGTTTAATGGGAGGAAGAACACTAATGTCCCCCAAACCGGAAGTTTACGAGCCTCCCCACTTGGCTTTTCAGAACTGCTGTGTAAGTCACGAGCGGCTCAGGCTGAAACCCTTGATTTCTTTAGTGTTTTCTCCACCTGAGCCATGAATGCCTGTGACAGGGCTGCTGCAATGACCGAGCAGCCATGTGGACCCTCAGGGTGAGGGTCCCCCGGGTGGTCCTCTGTGGGTCACGCCGATAGCACTCACCTGCACCCTGACGCTTTTGCTGGGTCAGAGATAGCAAAGCTGCAGCGAGTGTGAGCACGCGGCCGACTGTCCATGAGCAGCCACATGGACCCTTGGGGTGAGGGTCCCCCGGGTGGTCCTCTGTGGGTCACACCGACAGCACTCACCTGCACCCTGATGCTTTTGCTGGGTCAGAGACAGCAAAGCTGCAGCGAGTGTGAGCACGCGGCCGACTGTCCCCGAGCAGATGTGGCCAGGACACTTACAGCCCTGACTGCTGCCCTGCGGCAGCTCCAGCACACACACACACGAGACACCCACGACTCTACCCACTACATGGGACGCGGCTTCCGGGAGGGGAATGTGGGGATGGGCGTGGACACCTGCTTTTGGTGCTACAGGATGGACCCGGCAGAGTGGGCAGCAAGTTTCTCCAGGTAGAAAATAAACGAGTAGAATGAAGAATTTGGAGTACAGTGCTGAGCGTTAGTGGACAGATCCCCCTTCGGAATATTCCAGAATGAGTACTTTACTGCAGACCTGGTGCAGTGCTTCAGGGCTAAACACCGGTGCTAAGTCCTGGTTATGCTACTGCAGCAGCAAACCTAACGAAAGCCCAAACACCACGTTCCGGCTGCACTCAGAGCAGGGTCACGACCCACCAGAGACCTGCAACCCACCCACTGTGACGATCCACCCTGTGTGAGTGCACATTCACTCCACAAGGGATCCAGGACCACCTGCATTTCACCCCCATGTACCACACAGCTTTTGAACTGTTCTTATATAGGATAAATTGCAAGTTCATCTCTTCAAACCAGACTCTCAGTAGACAAGTACAAGAAACAAAAGGGAAGCACTTTTCACAGTGCCACAGTTATAATTCAATCATTGATAGCTGCTATTACTAATGGTGTGTTTTCCTCTGACTAATCAATCTCTAGGTGGTTAATTGGATCCATGAATGTTGGTCAATACCCTCCTCAGTTCTGATCTAGGACAGCAATAAAGAACAAAAGAACATTGTTCCAACACTCCTGACCTCAGGAGATCACTCAGGTGACACTGGATGTCACACAGCAATGCACCAGGACCATGGGTAACGCACCTTGTGACAAGCGTATGCTCCATACAATGACAAGTACCCCCAGGACCATGGGTAATGCTCCAACACTGGGTGTCACCAACACTCACAAGTACCCCCAGGGCCATGGGTAACGCTCCTTGTGACATCGGGTGTTACCAACACTCACAAGTAGCCCCAGTACCATGGATAATGTTCTAATACTGGGTGTCACCAACACTGACAAATACCCTCAGGGCTATGGGTAATGCTCCTTCGAACACCAGGTGTCACCAGCACTAACAAGTATCCCTAGTACCATGGGTAATGCTCCTTCTAACACCAGGTGTCACCAACACTGACAAATACCCTCAGGGCTATGGGTAATGCTCCTTCTAACACCTGGTGTCTCCAACACTGACAAGTACCCCCAGGGCCATGGGTAACGCTCCTTGTGACATTGGGTGTTACCAACATTCACAAGTAGCCCCAGTACCATGGATAATGTTCTAATACTGGGTGTCACCAACACTGACAAATACCCTCAGGGCTATGGGTAATGCTCCTTCGAACACCAGGTATCACCAACACTGACAAGTATCCCTAGTACCATGGGTAATGCTCCTTCTACCACCAGGTGTCACCAACACTGACAAGTACCCCCAGTACCATGGGTAATGCTCCTTCTAACACCTGGTGTCTCCAACACTGACAAGTACCCCCAGGGCCATGGGTAACGCTCCTTGTGACATTGGGTGTTACCAACACTCACAAGTAGCCCCAGTACCATGGATAATGTTCTAATACTGGGTGTCACCAACACTGACAAATACCCTCAGGGCTATGGGTAATGCTCCTTCGAACACCAGGTATCACCAACACTGACAAGTATCCCTAGTACCATGGGTAATGCTCCTTCTACCACCAGGTGTCTCCAACACTGACAAGTACCCCCAGTACCGTGGGTAATGCTCCTTCTAACACCTGGTGTCTCCAACACTGACAAGTACCCCCAGGGCCATGGGTAACACTCCTTGTGACATCGGGTGTTACCAACATTCACAAGTAGCCCCAGTACCATGGATAATGTTCTAATACTGGGTGTCACCAACACTGACAAATACCCTCAGGGCTATGGGTAATGCTCCTTCGAACACCAGGTATCACCAACACTGACAAGTATCCCTAGTACCATGGGTAATGCTCCTTCTACCACCAGGTGTCACCAACACTGACAAGTACCCCCAGTACGTGAGTAATGCTCCTTCGAACACCAGGTGTCTCCAACGCTGACAGGTACGCCAGGGCCATGGGGATGCCTCCTAGGACATCACTTGAGGACACCACTCCTCCCACACAAGGGACCAGTGGTCCAGTTCCAAGGTCTTCATGGATGGAGGTATGGGCTGGTCTGGGACTTCGTTTCGTGGCATGCATCTGAGGACACATTCTTGCTGTGCACAGGTGAGGTGGCAGTGGGGGATGCTCTTTGATATGTGTACCTGACTCACGGTACCAATGTGTTATGTTTCTGTTATCCTCGATTAGAGTAAACAACGTTGAAAGCGAGCTCCGAATGCGTCAAGACTCCTTGAACAATGTCAGGGCACAAGTGTCACAGGTAGCACAGATAATTCTGCATAGCTTATCCTTGATGATGGTCCTGGATAAAATACGAGTACCAGCAGAAAGCCTGAGCAACTTGTGCATGTCCCGCAATACAGTTATCCTGAAGACGGCACTGACAGCATGGCTCCTCTCCCTCCCACTTCAGGGAGAGCCACCACGCATACCATGGGGCTAACTTCCAGTCTGCTTCCTTTTCCTTTTGAATTGATATTTTACAATGTTGTATAAAAGTGAAAACATAAGAAATATCTTGTGGGGGTTGGCACTTGGGACACCCGCATTCACATCGAATCCCAGCCTCCGGCTAATGTGCGCCCTGGGAGGCAGCAGGGGACTGCTTCAGCTGCTGGGGCCCTGTCACCCAGTGGAAGGCCTTGACGGAGCTCCTTGCTTCTGGCTTCAGCCTGGCCCAGCCTCAACAGCTGCAGACATTCGGGGAGTGAACCAGTGGGGAGGGTCACTCTCTCTCTCTCCCTGCCACTGCTTTTCAAATACACATACTCTCACACACATGTGTATGTGTATTCTCAGGTTTTTAAAGGCTTAAAAATGATAGTTGAGGGCTGACATTGTGGCGTAATGGTTCAAGCTATTGCCTACAATGCCAGAATCCCATACGGATGCTGGTTCAACTCCCAGCCGCTCCAATTCCAGTGCAGCTCCCTGCTAATGCTCCTGGGAAAGCAGCAGAAGATGGCCCAAGCCCTTGGGCCCCTGCCTCCATGTGAGAGATGCAGATGAGGTTCCTAGGTGCTGGCTTCAGCCTGCCCCAATCCTGGCTGTTTCTGCCATCTAGGAAGTAAACCAGCAGATTGAAGGTCTCTATGTATCTCTCCCTCCTTCTCTCTGTAACTCTGCCTCTCAAATAAATAAAATAGATCTTTTTTAAAAAATAAAATTTGGCTTAATATTACAAAAAAGTTGCCTGCATTTTATTTGAAAACACCTGGCCCGTCTGTTTTGAAAATTTTCCTCTTGCAGAGTGGACATCCACTAGGTCACGGGCAGTGGTGGCAAAGACCTAAGGGCTGGATTTGAAAGCTGGCTGCACTGCCCGGGGGTCCTCTCTGCACTGCATTGCTCTTGCAAACGACCGGCACAGAGTGGCCTCCGAGGCTGCTGTGAGGATTCAGAGTGTGATCCAGGCCCAGTGCTCTGATCTCTGCTGTGTGTGCCCACTCTGCTGTTATCATGGTGTGAACAACAGTGCAGTGCGATTCTGCGGGCACCAAAGGAGACCAGAGTGAATACCTCCTCCAGTTCACTGTCGGGAGTCATGACCCAATTTACCCAATCTCCTGCAATCTGAGAAATGTGGAGCCCCGAGGGGACGAGCACCCACGGAGTCCTGGATCCCTGGCAAGAAGCTGGTGCTTGGAGCAGTGCTGACTCCTCTGGGGCAGAGGCCGGCACAAGCCGCCTGCCAGCCAGCAGAACGCAGGTTCCTGTGCTATGCACGCCCAGCTCCCTCTCTACTCCTGAGGCCAGGTGGAGGCCAGAGTGCACATCTCTGGGGAGCCCAACAATGAGAGGGCCGGGCATTCTTAGTGTTCCTCATGTGATCCAGAAGGAGCACGGGCCTGGGCTCCGTGCCACCCCCGAGCAAGCCCACAGTGCTGCCCAACCCCGGCCTACCTCCGACGTGGGGCGGCTGGCCGCACAGGAGCACCACACCCTGGCCTTCTCGCACGGACACGGCGCTTCTGGCCTTGGCTTCAAAGTCTTCGATATCTTGGGAAACAGAGAGAAGCAGGTTTAGAGTGAGTTTCTCTGCAGAAGAAAGCTGCTGCGTGTACTGCAGCATCATGGGTCACAGATGCCCGTGCCTGGCTGACTACAAGGTTTCAGGGACAATTTGTTTGCACTGATCACTCTGCCTCAACCCATGTGTAGCATTGCACCCTTCCTTCAGCATGAAACGGACGACATGGTCAAGATGCTGTGAGGCCCTCACTAAAGCTCACCACCTGCTCTTCCACACGACCACTGCCCCGTGATCTAGGACAGGTTTGCAGGAAGCTGCTGCAACTCACGGCCGGCTGCTCCGTGGGCACGAGGAGGGGTCTGCGGCGAGAGGGAGGGCTGGAGACAGAACCAATGAGGCAGAACATCTGCTCTCTCCTGATGCGTCCCTTCACAAAGCCACCGTAAGACCTTATGTGGAATACTGTGATTGCCTGTATCAGAAGTCTAAAGTCAGAGTCGAGACAGCATACTGTCTCGTTGGAACACCCACGTTCCTGGAGAACGGTCGCCCAGCCTCCGGGATGGAGATGCTGCTTCATTTCTTAGTTTCTTTACCTGTAAAAAACCTCCCACTCATTCAGCCAATCATCCACTCAATGGGTTGGGTGTCTACCACAAGTCTGGAATGCTTCTGGGAACAAAAACAAGAAAGGCATGCACCTGCCCTTACAGGAGAACCCGACGAGGGGTTAGAACAAGCAGCAGGTCAGCTACACGCTGTGGTCAGCATCCCGAGACGGAGCCTACCACGTGCCCCGCCCACTCTTCCACACGTCCCTTGCATGGCCACAGACTCTGACCATCTCCCTTGCTGACCAGCAGACATCCCCCAGACTCTGGCAGCCAAACCTGGGGGACAGATGAGACGAGCGCAGCCCCCTCCCAGCCCTCCAGCACCACCCAGGAGGCAGTGATGAGGGAGACCTTGGCACCCATTGGCTGGTCTCCAAAGAGCCCGGATACTGGCAGGAGTGTGTGCAGCAGAGCCACAGCATATCCGGAACACAAATCTCGAAGTGAGAGAGACGTAAACCTCTGTCCCACTGCAGGCATTTATCTCAGGGTGACCTCGTCACAGGAGACATCTCAGGAGGAAAACAGAGAACACGGCTGATGGCTGGGGTAAACGGCGCCCAGTCAAAGGCAGGACCAGAGTGCCCCGTGTGGAGAAGTCGAAGCTGACACACCCCGGCCCAGGTTCACTGACAACCACGGAGAGCAGGCAGGGGGGGCTTTCAGAGCGTGGGTGCACTGTGTAAGGCACCGAGGGAAAGTGGGCCTGAGTGACGGCACGTCCAAGCCAACGGCCGAATGACAGAAGGGGACATGAACGAGCCGAGCGCCACCCAGGATCACTGGGGATGTGAACGAGCCAAGCACCACCCAGGATCACAGGGGATGCGCTAGGTCTAAATGAACTGACCTGCCAAGTTCCTAATGTTGTCCTGCTGAGAAAACATCAGTAAAAAGTCTACATTATTCCATTAGGGGGAAAACGGCCGAAATCTGAACAGCAGCTTCTTGTTAGGTTGGAGCAGAAAATTACAGAACGGAGTCTTAAAATATTTTCATCGATTTTCTTAGAGGAGTGGATGTGAGATGTGGAAGTGGAGATCAACAAACCTCTCCCTACACTCGTGCATCTTTCAAAATGTTATAGATTTTAGGTGGGGGGTAGGGTGTGTATATGTGTGTGTGTGTATGTGTGAGATATGTATGTGTGTGGGGTGTACGGGTAAGGGTATGTGTCTGTGGGGGGGGGATGTGAGGGGTGTGTATGTGGTGCGGTGTATGTATGAGGTATGTGTGTGTTTGTATGTGTTTGTGTGTATGTGTGGGATATGTGTATGTATGTATATGTGCGGGGGTATAGGTGAGGGTGTGTGGGGATGTATATGTGGTGGGGTGTATTAGGTATGTGTATATGCATGCGCATTTGCATGTGTGTGTGTATATGTGTGGGGGGTTATGTGTATGTATGTAGGGTGTGTGTGTGTGTGAGGGGTATGTAATGTGTATTTGTAGGGGTATGTATGTGTAGGGGGAGTGTATGTGTGTGTGTGAGGGGTATGTAATGTGTATGCGTAGGGGGAGTGTATGTGTGAGGTATGTTTGTGATGGGTGTGTAATGTGTGTATGTGTGAGGGTATGTGTATGTGAGGGGTGTGTACATGTGCGGAGAAAGTATATGTATGAGGTATTTGTGTATATGTAGGGGAATGCATGAGGGGTATGTGTGTGTATGTATGTGGGAGGTTTATATGTGACAGGTGTGTATGTGTGTGGAGAGTGTGTGTGTGTATGTATGTGGGTGTTTATGTATGTAGGTGGTGTGTTTGTGTGTGGGGGTGTATGGGGTTTATGTGTGTATCTGTGTGGGTGTGTATGTGGCTATATGGGTAAGGGTGTGTGTGTATGTAGGGGAGTGCATGGGTGAGTCGTGTGCGTGTATGTAGGGCAGTGTATGTGCGAGGTGTGTGTGTGTGTGTGTGTGTGGGTATGGGGGATGGTGTCGGGGGAGCGGTATGTGTGGGAAGTGATGTGATCTAACAGTCTTGTGGTCTAACCGGAGTAAATTATTAGCATGATTCAGGAGAACTCAGGAACCCTGTTGGGGACCTCTTGAACGTGTGTTATCCAGGAAGCAGCTCAGGGGCTGTGGGCTGAGTGGACGGCGTTCATCAGTCCACGGACAGAGACTGACGCTGAGGGGCTTGAGGAAGAAGTGGTGAGAGCCGAGGAGCAGGTGGGCAGGGCATGAGGCCGGCGGCCCCAGTGCCCAGGGAGAAGAGGTTCAGGGAGAACAGGTGTGGTTGTGAAGGGGAGGGCCCTCCACTGGCAGACAGGTCCGGGGGAGGAGTGAGACTAAGGTCCTGGTAGAGCCGCAGAGCATGCTGGGGCTGCAGGGCAGGCCTGGTGCAAGGAGGAAGAGGAGGAGGAAGAGGGCCGGGGCTGGGAAGCCATGCAGCGCCGCTGCTGCTGCTGCTGAGCTGAGCACGCAGCACCTGCAGCGCTGGGGACGGGCAGGTGCGACTCTGCGGAAACAGGCAGCACACACACGGCGGCAGTAGACGACCTACGGGGATGTGAAGTCTCTGGGCCGCGGCCTGGGACAGAGCGGTGAGGACCCTGACTGTGGCGCTCTGGGTGGTCAGGGCAAACTGTTTTATTTTTCTCTGACAGAACATTCAGACACACTGACCCACAAGACAAGTTGACTACAGCAGCGCAGGTCTCACAACATCTTTGCAGGGAGATGATTCCATCCGAAATAACCACAACCTGTGACTCCCCTAAGTACAGCATTTCCCAAATAATGTTCACTATCAGCGAGAAGGAGGTTAATGAAGTACATGCACTAGCTCTAAATTTAGCAACTCACATATTCTTTACTTTTTAAAAATATGTACTTATTCACTTGAAACGCAGAGTTACAGGGTGGGGAGGAGGAAGGGGGAGAGGGGGGAGGGGGAGAAGGACAGAGAGGAGAGGGGGAGGAAGAGACCACAGTCAGGGTTCTGATCAGCTCCCAGATGGATGCCCAAGCCACAGGGGTGGCTTAACCTCATGCGCCATAATGTGTGTCCCTCACCCTGCACCTGATTGGCAGTTGTGAGCTTTGACTGGCACCTGGCATACCTGGCCTGTGTCTCGGAGTGTTTCTAACAAATTCTCTTTCTTCTTTGGTTGTGGAAAAATGGAATCAGCCTACACGTGTTGGCTCCTTGCCAGTAGTTCCTCATGCCTTTGCATCCAGTTAAACGTGACCGCTAACAGACACCAGCCTGATCGTATCTGAAATCGGAAAGCCGACCTACGGAACTCTCTGTTTCTATTTCTAGTCATAAGAACAGGTGACGAGGTTAATGTTTTTTCCTTACCATCATTTTTGAAAGGTCTCATTAGATTGTCATTACTTGTTAATTGTAAAAAAAAAAAAACAAAAACAAAAAACAAAAAACAAAAAAAAAACCACTGTCATGTAGAAATAATAAGAAATTGAATGATTCCACGGGATTAACCAGCTCTGGACTGAATTCTCACAATGCCACATTCCCAGGAACAACAATCATGTCTCGGTGTTGATCATAGCACACCGTCGATGAGACCAGGGACCGGTAACCCACTCTGTGTGCAATTCCACCCGGCAGCAGGCCCGTGGGACACAATCGCTCTGGGCCGTGCAGGGCACAACGCTGTTTCCATGGGCTGATGTGAAAGGAAATCCACCTGCCTCATCAGGCACACGAGGCCTGCTCAGCCTCAAGTCCAGTCGTCCCAGAACGCCCCTAGTTGGTGGTGTCAGTGATCGACATAAGGTTGCACGTTGTTTAACCCTTTCCTCACATGAGAGAGAGGCCCGCTCCGATGAGTATGAAGATCCACTGGCTAGAAATGCGGCTAAGCCAGGGAGTTTTTGAGGTGAGGTTACATGAACCACATAGCCACATGAGCATCCAGTGTGGGTTTTCATTGCTTCGAAAATTCTAGATTTTTTCTTCTACAGGAAGAGGCCAGAGACACCCCTGGGTTGCTATTTTTGTCCTATTCATTTTTGCTTAAGAGGAAAACGGCTTTGTGTGAGCTCACTCCCTGTGATGGTCTCAAACCCTGTGATATTTGGAGATATTTCCACAGGCCACAGAGGTGACCTGCCCAGGCTGTGCCTGCACTGGAGCGCGGGTCCTGCCATGCTGCTGGCTGTTACAGGCTCTGGCTGTTGTGGTCGCTCTCATTAAGCCTTTCTGATGGACAGGGCTTACTGGGTCCTGTGGTTTATTGCTGGTTCTGGAGGAAGCATTCGGCAGAAGCGGAAGCAAAACTGCAGTCACACACAGGCTCTGCTCCAAGGGCCAGCAGGAGACGCCAGGGAATGGCTGGTAGAGCAGGTCTGGCAGGCTCACGGGGCCCTGAGCTCTCTCCTGGAGCAGCTAGGTGAGCAGCAGGGGCAGGGCCGCCAGGATGTCGGTGCAAGGCCCATGCCTGCCTGCAAAGCCTGCCTGGACCCTGCCCCGCTGTAACCACGGGGGCACAGGGAATGGACCGTGCTCAGCTCCTCATGTCCTTCTCTGAAGACTGACAGTGCCAGGGAACTCGGGGACTCCACATCCCATGCGACTGACACGGCTCCTGGAGCCCCAGCTGACTCTGCATGCCAGAAATGAGAATGTCGACTTTCTATTGGACACGAGTCATTTAATCTGTTCTAAATTCCCACGTGGGACCCCTGTCCTCAGAGCTGTGTCACCATGGGAGTCAATGGCGCGGTCCACTCCTCACAACTGCCCCCCAGCATGCCAGAGGACACATCCTCATCTCCCACCAGCTTTTGGTGATGCCAGAAGGCCCCACTCTTTCACTCGGCAGAGGACTGCTTGTCCCCTTGGGTACTGTGCTCAGGTTAATCACCCCTAAATCTGAATCTTTCGCTATGATGTTCATGAGTCCTGAGAAATCCCATCTTGCCTGACGCCCCCGCTGAGATCCTATACGGGCGTTAGGGCACAGAGAAGGCTGCACTTGCTGCTCCAGTCACAGCCCTTCCAAAAAAATGAGACAGAAACTCCTCATCAACACCAATATCCCTCGCAACCAGAGCCGGGTAGAGGCTCCAACTTCCGATGGGTGAATTTCACAATCATAGGTCTTCCTTCCCCATCAGTGCTCTCGGCCGTAGTGAGGCTCTCGTCTCCCTCACACACTACATCGATCACCACACGATGCTGCCCAGAGCCCTGGAGGCAGCACATCCTCTCAGTCCTGGCCCAAACACGCCTCCTTCTGCACAACCTTCTGTCCAGAGTCCCCGCTGGGACTCAACAGCTCACCTGCACAGCCCTTCCTCACAGACCCCGTTTGCTGCAACAGCCTTGCCAAGGGCCTTAGGAAGCTCCAGTCAAACCCGGGAGCCATTGTACAGTGCAAAGCTGACAGTCTGATCTATAGTCCCTCTAGGAGAACTAGAAGGAAAACAACTCAGGTTCCAAATTTTAGGGGTGCAGGGAACAAAATGGTTTGCCCGGATGAAAGCCCAGATCTGCAAACAGGGAGTAGGCTACCTGGGCTATGTCCTTAGCACAGAGAATCATGGATTCTCACTTAAATGAATGGAAGCAGTCAAGGACATACCTGATAATGGCAGATTTAGGCAGGATCCGGATTCCAAGATTTCAACTGATAGCAAACCCCCGACGGGAGGCCTCACAGGGCCCGAGTCTGACCCAGAGGCACAAGGCCTTTCGGATCAGCAAGGCTCTGCTGCCAAGGCCCCTGCAGCAGTTTGCTCACTGAGACAAGCCCTGCACCCGGCCAGTGTGCAGAAGGCAAGTGGCAGCCCTGGGTGAACTTACCCCGCACGCGGCCTGCTTGCCACACACACCACGTAGAGCTGGACAAAGTGTCTCCACATCAGCCGACAGGCGCCCTGACTCCTCGGAATCCTTGCTTCTCCAGGCATCCGCACCCTCATGTCAGTGCGAATGTGGGACTCAGCCTGATGCTCTGCCTGCACAGACATGCACCCACAACAGACCGGGGCACATGGAGCACCCCGAGGCATCACCACACACTGTGCCTGTGTCAGGCTTACTGACTTAGGGAAATGCTAGCCCAACATCCTAAAAGGCGGGTGTGTGTCATTCCTCGAAGCCCTCCGCCCCTCCTTTGAGTGCAGGGCTTCTCCTCCCCCATTTGCCTCTCCATCAGCCTCTGCTGCCCCGACCACCTGCCGCTGCCTGAGCCCCTCCCACTCACAGGCATGGAGCCTCCTCCCTGCACCCTGCCTAGGACCTGGGACACTGCTCGGTTTCTGTCTTCCCACATCTCAGAAGCAAAGCCAGCTGTTCATCACTTTGAGGGTATCAGATCTGATCTTCATCTCCAGGGCTGACGTTCTCTGCTTTCCACCCAGTGCCATTTTCCCTTTGAGTGCTTCTCCCTTGGAGAATCTGCCCCCAGCTTCTATGTTTGGGGAGCAGAAAAGGCATTTTTCTGGGCAAAAAAAATGTGAACACCCTGCCCAGCAAAAGACACCACAAAGCCCCTCTGCCTTGCTTCAGTCTCTCCATGATCCGAGTGTAAAGCCTGTAACTTCCTGAGCAGGGGCAGTGGCGAATCTCAGGCCCTGCAGGTGTGCTGTGGGGTCGCTGCCCCACCTGCTGCCCTCTGCTGGAGGGGTGTGTGCTGCTCCTTCCTGCTCCTGGAGTGCTTTGGATGGAGGGGATCTGCAGTTCTGAGTTCTGCATTGAAGGCCTCAGGCGTTCATTAAGTGGCATAGAAAAATGTCTCCACTGAGCCAGTTCATCTCGACCTGGGCAGTTCCTGGGCGCCGCACACTCCCTCAGTGCCCGTGTGTTCCTGCCTTTCCCAGTGTAACTCAGTAACTGAACATGGCATAACCTGACAGCCACAACGCTATCGCCATATCCACCAACAGAGGCAACGGCTAAATCCTGATGTTGGACATTAATTTGAAACGCTCATACCCAGGAAGGAAGTTAGAAGGTATCTTCCGATCTTCAGGTGCCAAATCCATTAAAGTAAAATCCATCCAAGTAAAATTTTCGCCTTTTCTGTAGTAAGAGGATTTTCACAAAACATCATAAATACATGGAGGCTGAGTTGTTCCTTCAGAACAACAAATTCACTGACAACCATTTCCCCATGATGTGGAAGACAAATATAACCATGAGAGGGTGATTCCTCCTTGGGTATCAGCGCAGCACCTGGGTTTCCAGAGAGACAAGCATTCCATATTTAGAAGTAGTGGCCCAGTGCCCAACAATGAAGGCCGCTACCCAGGTAAGCCTAGTGTGCTTTTCCCTGATGGATCCATTGGTCTGCTGAACAGTGGTGATGAGAGCGGGCACCTACAACAAACAGGAACAGAAACCTGACACAAAGTATCCTGCACACCCCATGATTACCCCTGTACCCCTCCAGGACAGCACTGTACCTGCTCCTCACCACACCCCCCCTCCAGGACAGCCCTGCACCACCCGCTCCTCATCAGACCTATACCACCTCAAGGACCGGCTAATCACAACTGCACCTCTCAAGGACAGCCCTACACCTGCTGATCACACCTGCACCCCTCCAGGTTGGTCCCGCACCTCTCACCACACCTGCAACCCTCCAGGGTGGTCCCGCACCTGCTCATCACACCTGCACCACCTACAGCATGGTCCCGCACCTCTCACCACACCTGCACCCCTCCAGGGTGGTCCCGCACCTCTCACCACACCTGCAACACTCCAGGGTGGTCCTGCACCTGCTCATCACACCTGCACCACCTACAGCATGGTCCCGCACCTCTCACCACACCTGCAACCCTCCAGGGTGGTCCTGCACCTGCTCATCACACCTGCACCACCTACAGCATGGTCCCGCACCTCTCACCACACCTGCAACCCTCCAGGGTGGTCCTGCACCTGCTCATCACACCTGCACCACCTACAGCATGGTCCCGCACCTCTCACCACACCTGCAACCCTCCAGGGTGGTCCTGCACCTGCTCATCACACCTGCACCACCTACAGGATGGTCCCGCACCTCTCACCACACCTGCAACCCTCCAGGGTGGTCCTGCACCTGCTCATCACACCTGCACCACCTACAGCATGGTCCCGCACCTCTCACCACACCTGCAACCCTCCAGGGTGGTCCTGCACCTGCTCATCACACCTGCACCACCTACAGGATGGTCCCGCACCTCTCACCACACCTGCAACCCTCCAGGGTGGCCCTGCACCTGCTCATCACACCTGCACCACCTACAGGATGGTCCCGCACCTCTCACCACACCTGCAACCCTCCAGGGTGGTCCTGCACCTGCTCATCACACCTGCACCACCTACAGCATGGTCCCGCACCTCTCACCACACCTGCAACCCTCCAGGGTGGTCCTGCACCTGCTCATCACACCTGCACCACCTACAGGATGGTCCTGCACCTCTCACCACACCTGCAACCCTCCAGGGTGGCCCTGCACCTGCACTTCACACCTTCACTTTTCCAGTTCAGCCTTGGTGACAGGCAGAGCACTGTGTAGCCGCATAGGTTTCCTAGCCCAGGACAGACCCAGATGCCAGATCACATGACTACAACATTAGTGTTCTTAAAATAAACAGATGTACTCTAGACGGGCATGCAGACATTACACAGATGGCCTGCTGAGGCTGTGAGAAGTCGAACGATCAAGGGCACAGGTGTAGGGCCAGATGACGTGAGTGCAAATGCTAGCCTGGCCCTGCTCTCGGTTCCATTTAGGGCAGGCTGGTGCGCTGCTTCTGCTCAGTGCTCCCCACTGCGGAGAGGAAGCTAACGAGGGCACCTGCTGCAGAATGCGCAGACGGACTCGGAGGCTCCCACATGGCAGCCAGGCCCTCACGGAGGACAGCAGTGACGGCCTTCTTCAGCACTGGGCCCCTCAGCTCTGCACTTCATTTACCTTAGGGGTAGAGTAAGTGCAGCCCGGCCAGCCGGTACCAACTCAACCCAAGTATTCACTCGGCAAGTCTAGAGCCTGCGTGGGGGTGGTGCTACTGCGGGTTAAGCTGGGACACCTGCACCCTACACTGGATGGCCTGGGTTCCAGCTGTACCTCTTCTGCTTAGGATCCAGCTTCCTGCGAATGTGCCTACGAGGCAACAGATGACAGTTCAAGTGCTTGGGCCTTGCCACCCACGTGGGAGACCCAGATGGAGTTGCTGGCTCCTGGCTTCAGCCTCGCCAAGCCTTGGCTGTTGGAGGTCCTTTGGGAGTGAACCCGAGATGGAAGAGCTATCGGTGCCTCACGCGTCTCCCCTTTTCCTCTCTCTCTCACTGTAGCTCTAGCTCTCTCCTACCACTCACTCTAGCTTTGAAATAAACAAACATGTGAAAAAGAAAAGGAAAGAGAAACTTAGGCTCAGGATACAGAAAAACCACGAGACCACGAGACAGCCGCTGAACCTGCATGGGGCACTTCACGTTTTCCCACAAGCAGCTCCGAGCCTTCCTCTCCAGCTGTGGGACAAAGGCGGGTTCCCTGCACCGTGACCATGGTCCTATCAGACCTGCCCACGGCAGTCAGTGCCCGCATCCACTGGGGGAGGCCTGGCTGCATGCAGCACCCGGGGTCCTGCCTGAGGTCCCTCAGGGCTGTGCCCTCTGAGACCACAGCAGGCCAGTGAGCACCTCCACCTGGGAAGTGGGGAGAGGGCGGCTCCTGGACGGCGGGGTCACCCAAGGTGCCCTCTTGGGTAGCCAGCTGCAGCGAGGACCCCCTACACCACTTGACCCCTCACCTGGGGGTCTGCCCCCAGCTGCTTGCACACTTCCTGAGGTGCAGCCCAGATGCATCGCGTAACCCACAGCTCTGCTAGATCTGCCTCTAAGGACAGCCGAGAGAAGGCGTGAGCCACAGACATGCACAGCGAGCCTCACCCGTGTGACCAGCAGCTCCATGGTCCCCCGCCCTGCTCCAGCAGCCGAACACGCAGCGACAGGCTAAACGACAACACTGACCCGTCTTCTGCAGCAATCAATGTCGGTCTAATACGTTTTCCCATGGCGCACACGGAGTCTCCTGAAACCCCACACTAAGTCTGAAAGTCAATTTCCTTAATCATTCTTCATAAAGCAGAGAATGTTCGCCACAGAAACACATCAATTTCTGTCTCTCTGTGAATTCTTACCTGAAGCACCAATGATCAAGGGAATGATGTCATTGTGGTTACCATCGTGAAAACGTCCAAGACAGGCAAAGAAACTCACCACGATTCCCTGAGCCCACCTCTGGGTCTCCACGGTGCTCAGCACGGATGCACTCCTCGGCCTGCAGTTGCCGGGCTGCACATCATATGCCGGGAGCCTCTGACATTCGGAGTCGAAGCCCTGTCTGAAAGCCACAGACACACAAGGCAATGGCTTCACCGAAGCCAAGCGTCTCTGATGTTCTGCCTCCGAAGCTCATCACGTCGCTAGAAACCTGGGAGCTGCTTCGAATCCAGGAGCTTCTCTTTCTAACCACAAATGGTCCCACTGTCACAAAACTGCGTCTGTGAAAGCAGCAGACAGGGCTGCACCTGCGTGGGCCTGAGGACATCTCCCCCAGAAGACGGAGGACTGGTCAGATGACCCAGCGAACCCCACGGGCCGCAGGATCTGAGACCTCCTCTAAACACCGGCTGCCAAGTCAAAGCCTTTCACTCAGCATCTTTGTGCAGGACCTCTGCCACTGAAGGAAAAGGTGACTCTGGTGCCACAGGAGCACACACTACAGGACCGAAAGGAGCAGCATGCACAACGCTGGACCCAGGGCCTGGGAGGGTGCGCAGGGGTCAGAGAGAGGAAGGACAGCGGGTGCGGCGGGAATAACCACAACCTGCAGCACAGCAGGGTGCCTGTGGCGGCCCACCGCTGGGACAGCTGGGGTCAGGGAGACTTTGAACATTCCCGATGACCTGACCAGGTCATTATACAGTGGTCACTATACATGCACTAAAGCATCCCACTGTACCCAAGAAATACGCACACTTGCCGTGTCCCAATTCAAGAAGATTACAGGAAATCAAAGGTGACCTTTCAGCACTTTGTGTCCTGTGTGTGGGGACAGGTAGATATTCACCTTTATCTAATTACACAGGCGTGTTCTGTGACCCAGCATGTATGATTATCACTCACTAACCCACCTGCACAAGCAACTAGCCATTTAGTAACTCAGCAGACACATAAAATACTTTTTAATGTAAATATATAGAGCCAGTGCTTCTCGAAGTTCACATGCAATATCATCAAGGCTCTGAGGCAACCTGGCCAAAGCCGAGCATCTCAGAGCCTGCAGCCAGGACAAGGGCCAGCTCACTGCGCCCCGCAGTCCTGTCTCCTCCCATGCGACTTTCCGTGTCTCGCACCAGGTTTTCTGTGCTTCCTACAAGAGCAGGCAGGATGAATCTTCTCTATGTGACCACTTCAACTAACCGCAGTTGGTTCACAGCAATCTAGCATCCTGTGACAATAACCCGGAACACGTGCGGCACTTCATGTGTCAAAACTAAAAAAATATTCATACATAGGAGCACCCTTCCACAACCAGTTTCCACGGAATTTAAATTGCTGCTGGCAGCTGGAGAACCGTGAGGCAGAGGTGACGGGCACAAAGGCCCACGAGCTCTCCCTCGCAGGGCGCGTGCTGTCGGCTCATTTACTAATCTGTAAAGTGGGCTCACGAGGGCGCACACCTTGCAGGTTTGCTGACCGACATGGCACAGGAGACGAAGCAGACCTCTGCAGAAGCCCGGGGGGTGCTGGCTGCCATCCTCGCCACAGTCTGCTCCCAGGCTCAGCAACCTGAACCCAGGAACCACCGCAGTCCCTGCCTTGGCACACTAACCCTGTCGGCATGGAACCACACCACGCGGCTACCTGTGCCCTTCACGCGGAGGCCCTGGGCAGCATCTCCCACACGCTCCTCCTAGCCCCTCGCACAGGAGCCTTGCCTGTCAGCACAGCCCCACAGCCCCATCAGGCTGCCTGCTGGCTGGGGCACGGCCCATGAGAGAAACCAAAGGGATGCTCCCGCACAGGCCCTGACGTGTGCTAGGAGCCCTGAGCCTGGGCAACAGGGCTGCTGGGCACGGGGCTTGGCAGGGGAAAGAGTGGGAGAAGCCGGTGCTTCTCAGGGGTGACTCCAGACACAAACGGAACGTCTTTCCTTTGAGGTTAGGCTGCTTGGCTCACTCTTTCTTCAAAGGCATCTGTCAGCACATGTCCCATTTACGTGCACATAAACCCCACCCCAGCAGAGCCACGGCACCCCCTGGGAAGTCAGATCTACCTGCGTTACGACAGCGAAAGGCACATAAACTGGTGACTTCATTCGTTTCTGTTCCATGGAATCCTCATTTTTATTGCAAAGCTTTGACATGTTTTCAAGAAACCCGACGATCCTTACTCAGCCAGTGACAAAGGGCAGCGCCCCGAGAACCCCGCAGACACAGGGATACAGCACTCAGTAGCTCAGGGGGCTTCAGTCCTCCTCCACAAAGGGCAAAACGGGCTTCAGCGCCACTACAAACCAGTCACCCGCAGTCATCACTGCTCCCTCCCTTCCCCCAGAAGATTAAACTTTGTCAGAATCCACGAGCCGTGCAGCCAAAGCTGGCTCCACTGTGCACAGCATCCCAACCGCACCCAGCGCTGTGCCCAAGTGCAGGGGATAGGTTAGTGACGAGGCTGACAGAGGAGACGCAGAGGGCACACTTGTGGCAAACACAGCACAGGAGCCTGCAGACGGGAGGACGGCTCGCCCGGCCCGACCCGCCAGGTCTGCAGTAGACCAGCTGCCTTTGCAAGCCCCGATCTGAACTCTTCACGGGAAAGCACCCAGACCAAGGCAGCGCTGCCCTAGTCAAAGTTTGGCCCTGAGTTTACAGAAAGTGGGTGGCTTCCTGCCTGCCAGGCCAGGGGAGTAAGTCCCTCACTCCACCCCACTGCCACCAAGGAGCCACGTGGTATCACGTGGGCAGGGGCTGTGTCCACACTAAATAGAGCTGAGAAAGTCTCCCCGTGTGGGAGGAGGCCTGGTGGACGCCGCAGACTCACCAGGTACGTGATGGTGGGAGAAGCAGTTGGTGCAGCAGCGGAAACATCGGGTGGACACCGGCATCCCACACCAGAGTGCCTGGCTTTGAGGTTCCATTTCCCAGCCCCTGCTAATGCGCACCCTGAGAGGCAGCAGGGGATGGGCCAAGTGTTCAGGTCCCTGCCACCCACAGGGGAGATCTGGATTGCGTTAGGGGATCCTGGCTTGAGTCTGACACATCCATGGCCACTGTGGGCATCTGGGGAATTAACCAGTGGGTGGCAGATCAGCCCTTCTGCCTTTGAAATGAATAAGTATGAATAAGTACATGTGTGTATACATACACACACATATATACACACACATATATATACACATACACACATATATATATACACATACATATATATATACACACACATACACACACATACACACATATATACACACACATATATACACACATACACACATATATACACACATACATATATGTATATACACACATACACATATATATACACATACACACACATATATATACATATACACACACATATATATACACATACACACACATATATATACACACACATACACACACATATATATACACACATACACACATATATATATACACATACATATATATATACACACACATACACACACATACACACATATATACACACACATATATACACACATACACACATATATACACACATACATATATGTATATACACACATACACATATATATACACATACACACACATATATATACATATACACACACATATATATACACATACACACACATATATATACACACACATACACACACATATATATACACACATACACACATATATATACACACACATATATACACACACATACACACACATACATATTTAAGTTTAGGTGAATCAGAAGCTTTGACATAATCCATGAAATTGCACAAGTACCTCACAAAAATACTTTCATTATCCTGGGACTGATAAAAGACATCTGTTGTGATAGAAAATACAAATAATAAAGGAAATTAGAGTTGAACTGAAATAAAAAAACCAATTTACATGCTGAAGATTTCTGTATGACAAAAATACCACTAGCAGATTTAGAA
This sequence comes from Lepus europaeus, assembly GCF_033115175.1. NCBI lineage: Eukaryota > Metazoa > Chordata > Mammalia > Lagomorpha > Leporidae > Lepus > Lepus europaeus. The sequence continues at coordinate 815,874 of NC_084835.1, read as the reverse complement.
TAAAAATAGAAACATTTTGCATAATTTATGGCAGAAAAGTATTAATATGTTTAAAGCGTAATTTCTGAAATGAGTATAAAATCTTAAACAGAAAACTAGGCAACCACTGTGTACAGGAGATCCGCGAGCGCATCTGGGACTTCCAGTGAGCACAGGAGAGAGGTGGGATTATATCAAGAACGCAAGGAATCCAAGCAAAAGCAGCAGTCATGCGCCTCTGCCTGTGCAGACCGAACCCAGTGAACAATGAGCCAGGTGGGAGGCCGCTGCTCAAGCGTAATGTGGCACGGCCATGTGGTAGCGCCACGGTGTCTCCACGCTTACATACATCACCCAGTCCTACCAGAGTCAACCTCCCAGCATCTACTCTGAGGTTGCAGTGGCCAGATGAGTAAAGGAACACACAACAGATAATGCTGTCACTGTCTGGAGGAATCCAGGGACAGCCAATTATTTAAAATAATTTTGGTAGAGTCAACGAGTGCAAACATTTAAAGGCACGAGCACAGCTATCTAGATGCTTTGACGTCTAAGCACCACGGTTCTTTTGGATTTATTTCCGGGCCTTCTTTTCTCTTTGAGTGAAAATTCTACTCCAGGTAACAAATGATTCCCCTGGCTGCAGGTAACACTGTCATGAAGATCATGGTCAGGTTCACCCGGCAGAGTGCGGTGACAGAGTGCAGTGAGTCGGATCTCTGCAGAGCAGCCCTTACACCCACCTCCACTGCCCCTGGAGTGAGTGGACGCACGTGAGCGGCCAGCGCTGTTCACACCAGGGAGGAGAGCCTGCGTCAGCGCCTGCACAGACTCAGCTTCTAGCGAACAGAGAGTGCAGGCGCTCCGCTCCGCACCTGGCTCGGGAGGAGAGGGTGTGAGGACCCAGCCTTGCTGCCGCCCTGCTGGGAGCCTGGAAAACAACCCGGGCACCTGGAGGGGCTCTGAGTGCCCGGAGAGTCGGACGAGGACTGGCCCTGTCAGCGGGGCCAGAGCACCCACTCTGGCCAGAGGAAGGAGACGCAGAACGCCAGCACAGGGCCCTCCCGGGGCTGCCCTGGCCATCCTCCCGCTCAGCAGGGATTCCTTGTTCAGGAAGCACCATGAGGGCCTCCCTCCCGCCTGGGCTGGGCCAGCACCAGGAGGACTGGGGTGGCCCCCCTGGGGTTTCCCATGCACCCCTCACCCACTGCTGGGCTCCCTCTGGGGAGTGGGCCATCCTACTCCTCAGTCTGGAGACCCAGACACTTAATCAGCAGACTTGGATTTTACGAGAACCCTAAGCCTTTACTCCCCATGCTATATTAACAATTTCCTTCCTTGTTAAAATGAGAAACTTGTTTTAAAATGTTTATTATGTTATTTTTGTAAAGTGAATGAGTTGTCAAAGATAACACAGATCTTTGTGTCTGTGCGTCTAATTTGCATGAGAAAGAACAGGGCAGAATCTACCAGTGTTAATAATGGTTGTCGCTGGTTTGGGTGAGATTAACAGCTTTTCTTTATTTTCTAATTGCTCCTCACCATCAAGAACCATGCTGGTTGCAGAAACAGACAACCGGGAAGTCTCAGAAGAGGAGCAGTCCTTGGGCATGACCTTGGCGGGTGGGGCAGTGAGCAGGAGTCCTCCCACAACTGCACCTAGGGAGGCAGGGGTCAGCGGCCCCTGAGTGGCAGTGGCGGTTCTAGGTCTATGCTGTGGGACCAGCATGGGCCCAGCACTTCTGGGGCTGGCTTTGTCTGGCACAGAGGCCCGAGGGGGGAACGGGAGGAAGCTGTCTCTGCAGCGCGGGGACAGTAGGGCCCTGGGGCCGCTGCCAGTGGCTGCCTAGGGGCCCAGGGACCCAGAGAGAACTTCACATGGCAGCTAAGGTAGGGAAATGGGTTCAGATCCAGGGCAGACAAGGCTCTGTGTAGACCTGGCCATGGGCCACGAGGACTGAGGTGACACGCTATGTGCCCAGGAGAGGGGCGGACGCCCAGGCGAGGGCGACACGGTCATGTGTGCTGGCAGTGTTTGGCGGCATCCTCCCCAGGCCCCCTCCTCACTCCTGCTGTCAGCCGCAGCCAGAGCATTGGCAAGTCCCCCACTCACCCCGCGGAAAGTGCGGAGAGGGGGGCTGAGCTGACGGAGCCTCGGGCACAGGGCAGGTGCTTCTCGGGGAGATGCTATGCCCTCAGCCCTTGCAGCCAGTCAGCCCCAGTTTGGGTCCCGGCTGTGCCAGTTGCCACGTGGCACCCAGGGAGGCCTGGAGCGCCATGCACCTGCACTCCCACCAACACTGGCATCCGACCCACCTGGGCCCTGTGGCCCTAGGGCAGGGAGACAGCTGCCGAGTCACATCCGGGGCTTCAAAGGTCCCCCAACTCTCGTCTTGTAAGACGAAAACGCTTGGGTTTCCTTCAAAACGGGCACTGGAAACAGGGCGGAGCCTTCCAGAAGCCTGAGGGCTGCAGAGGGGCAGCATTCCAGCACAGCTGTTCCGATCTGATGACTTTGCTGAAAAAATTCACATCCACCCTGGGAACTCGCGGGGCAGACCCCAGCGAGAATGACTCCGGGAGGTGTTTGGGTGGATTTCTGGAAGAATTGGAGGAGGGTTATCAATCCTCCATTCACAAGACAGTTCTGACGGACAGCTCCTTAAACAGGCGCCTGCAGGCAGCTCTCTCGGCTGTGCTCTAGTGTGGGAAATGCTCTGCGACTGACTCCTTACATCCCAAGCAGAGACTGCCTGGGAGCAACGTATTTCTCATTAGGGACTGAATGCTTTATCGATTGCTCCAGTCCACCTGTATCTTCTTTACTACAATGGCACTCATACGTTTGCTTGACTTTTGTTAAGTGCATCTGTAGTTATAGCTGGGTAGATGCATAAACACAGAAGTTAGAATTATTATTCCTGATGTGTAACTTGTGTTTGGGGCACTGTGGCACCGTGGGGTAAGTCCCTGTTTGCCCTGACGGCACCTACACAGGCAGCAGTTTCAGTCTTGGCTGCTCTGCTTCTGATCCAGGTCCCTGCCAATGCAGAAGACGGCATGAGTACCGTGGCCCCTGCCACCCACGCGGAAGACCCGGGTAGAGTTCCAGCCTCCTGGCTTCAGCCAGATCTGGACCCAGCCACCGTGCCGCTGGAGAGTGAACCAGTGGCTGGAAGATCAAGCCCTCTCCTCTCCCTCTCTCCTTTCTTTCACTCTGACCCTTTCAAGTAAATAAAGAAATCTAAAAACAATAAACAAACGTGACTGGCACAGAGAAGGACCTCAGGGCATGCGCATCACTTCACGTGCGGGCAGACTCCGTCTGCAGCGGCAGCCCGACGTCTGCTCTTCCCCTGGACTGCACGGAGCAGGGCCGTGCTGCCCCCCGCACCTCCTTGGTGTCACCCAGCAGAAACATAGCTATGCACTGCTGAGGGCACCAGCCCAAGGCCTATTTCTGAAGCTTTCTGCCGCTCACGGGCCGGCAATGAGGCCAGAACCATGAGCGTCACCGAGGAATGCCTCCTGCTAGCCCAGCCTCTGAGCTAACTGAACCAGAGTTTGACTGGACAGGACCTGTGGACGTGCGAGAAGCTCCACACGCAGAGTGAATCGGAAGCACTGGTCCAACAGCCACACAGCGGTTAGAACGGAGGGGGCAGCAAGCCCCAGCCTCAGCATTTCCTGCTGTCTTGCAGCAAATCCACTCAACGCTCTGAGCTTCGATCTCTTCATGTGTAAGACTGCGGTTAGAACCCGAGGTCTTACTTGGTGTTGTGGTCGGGAGCATGGAAGGAGATAATCCTGCTTAGTTATGACTACCGTGGGAGCTGCGGTTGAAGAAAATGAATCTGCACTGCCAATCACAGGGCACACACCCACAGCATCCATCACTGGGGACACACCCAGAGTGTCCATCACAGGACACACCCACAGCATCCATCACAGGACACACCCACAGCATCCTTCACAGGACACACCCACAGCGTCCATCACAGGACACACCCACAGCATCCTTCACAGGACACACCCACAGTGTCCATCACAGAGGACACACCCACAGCGTCCATCACAGGACACACCCACAGCATCCTTCACAGGGCACACCCACAGCATCCATCACAGGGCACACCCACAGTGTCCATCACAGGGCACACCCACAGCATCCATCACAGGGCACACCCACAGCATCCATCAAAGGGGACACACCCACAGCGTCCATCACAGGGCACACACCCACAGCGTCCATCACAGGACACACCCACAGTGTCCATCACAGGGCACACCCACAGCATCCATCACGGGGGACACACCCAGAGTGTCAATCACAGGACACACCCACAGCATCCATCACAGGACACACCCACAGCATCCATCACAGGGCACACACCCACAGCGTCCATCACAGGGCACACCCACAGCATCCATCACAGGGCACACACCCACAGCGTCCATCACAGGGCACACCCACAGCGTCCATCACAGGGCACACACCCACAGCGTCCATCACAGGACACACCCACAGTGTCCATCACAGGGCACACCCACAGCATCCATCAAAGGGGACACACCCACAGTGTCCATCACAGGACACACCCACAGTGTCCATCACAGGACACACCCAGAGTGTCCATCACGGGACACACCCAGAGTGTCCATCACAGGACACAACCATAGCGTCCTTCACAGGGCACACCCACAGTGTCCATCACAGGGCACACCCACAGCGTCCATCACAGGGCACACCCACAGCATCCATCAAAGGGGACACACCCATAGCGTCCATCACAGGACACACCCACAGCGTCCATCACAGGGCACACACCCACAGCGTCCATCACAGGACACACCCACAGCGTCCATCACAGGGCACACCCACAGCATCCATCAAAGGGGGCACACCCACAGCATCCATCAAAGGGGAAACACCCATAGCGTCCATCACAGGACACACCCACAGCATCCTTCACAGGGCACACCCACAGCATCCATCACAGGGCACACCCACAGTGTCCATCACATGGGAAACCCACAGCATCCATCACAGGGCACACCCACAATGTCCATCACAGGGCACACCCACAGCATCCTTCACAGGGCACACCCACAGCATCCATCACAGGATACACCCACAGTGTCCATCACGGGAGACACACCCACAGTGTCCATCACAGGACACACCCACAGTGTCCATCACAGGACACACCCACAGTGTCCATCACATGGCACACCCACAGTGTCCATCACAGGGCACACACCCACAGCATCCATCACATGGCAAACCCACAGCATCCATCACAGGGCACACCCACAGCATCCTTCACAGGGCACACCCACAGCGTCCATCACAGGACACACCCACAGTGTCCATCACATGGCACACCCACAGTGTCCATCACAGGGCACACACCCACAGCATCCATCACATGGCAAACCCACAGCGTCCATCACAGGGCACACCCACAGCATCCTTCACAGGGCACACCCACAGCGTCCATCACAGGACACACCCACAGTGTCCATCACGGGAGACACACCCACTGTGTCCATCACAGGACACACCCACAGTGTCCATCACAGGACACACCCACTGTGTCCATCACGGGAGACACACCCACAGCGTCCTTCACAGGACACACCCACAGCATCCATCACAGGGCACACCCACAGCGTCCATCACAGGGCACACCCACAGCGTCCATCACAGGGCACACACCCACAGCGTCCATCACAGGACACACCCACAGCATCCATCACAGAGGACACACCCACAGTGTCCATCACAGGACACACCCACAGCGTCCATCATAGGACACGGACACCCACAGCATCCATCACAGGGCACCTACAGTGCCCATCACAGGGCACCCACAGCATCTATCATGGTGGACACACACAGTGTCCATCACAGGACACACCCACAGTGTCCATCACAGGACATGGACACCCACAGTGTCCATCAAAGGGCACCCACAGCGTCCATCACAGGACACACACTGCGTCCATCACAGGACACACCCACAGTGTCCATCACAGGACATGGACACCCACAGTGTCCATCACAGGACACCCACAGCGTCCATCACAGGACACACACTGCGTCCATCAGGGTGGACACACACAGTGTCCATCACAGGAAACACAACGTCCATCATGGGGGACACAGCCACAGCATCAATCACAGGACACACCCACAGCGTCCATCACAGGACACCCACAGCGTCCATCACAGGACACCCACAGCGTCCATCACAGGACACACACAGCGTCCATCACAGGACACACCCACGCGTCCATCACAGGACATGGACACCCACAGCATCCATCACAGGACACCCACAGCGTTCATCCCGTGTGCTCAGCGTCACAGCACTGGAAACACTGCTTCACTGCTGCCAATCCCCCTCAACCCGCCCCCACACAGAACGTGGTGGCCGTCACAAACCCGCATCAGCCCTGGCTCAGGAAGCTGAGCACCTACCTCTCCACAGCACCTCCCCCAGGTGTGTGGACAGAGGCCTGTCTACAGCAGAGGGATGCCCATGGGCAATGCTCTAGCCCTGGTTTCCAAAACCTGCAGGCAGAAGCTTATGTCAGCCACTCGCGAGTGAGCCTTCCACCACGACAGGCCACATCACAAGTAAGTAAACCAAGCACCAGGCGCACTGGATGTCTGATGGACGGAGGACGCATCCCTCCCACCTGTCACGTGCAGGGTCTACTGATCCTTTGACAGGTGCATCTGGGAATTTGTGGGTTCCCAACAGGGCATGGCCCTGGCCACAGTGGTGGAAAACTAAGGCACAGTTTGGGATGTCACATAACAAATATCTTGGCTAAAGCTTAACAAGTACCTAACAAACAGTAGCTATTAATTTCCACATGTGACAGAAGTAGCCACCATGAGACCCAACACTGTGTGTCTTGCCATGTTAGCAAGGGGCCTCTGCCCCCTGAATCGCCCTCTTTGCTCTGGGTAAGGATCACAGGAGAAATTTTTCCCAGGTTTGGAGTCCTGGCGACCGGGCTCTCAGGGACAGCAGGCCTATCTCCCATGTGAGATAGGTACCCTCTTTGCCTTGGTCACTAGGAAGCTCAAATTTAGCAAATCATTATCACATAATGGTAGAGACTTCTGTTTTCCTTTTATTCTCTTGATTTCTTCCTCTATGGCTTATCTTACAATTGAATCTCTTTTTAAAAAGTAATATTTACTTGAAAGGTAGAGAGAAAGACAGATAGAGCTCCCATCCACTGGTTAACTGCCCAGATGTCCAAAAGGGCCCTGAGCGGAGCCACGGGAAGGACCTGGGATCCCAATCCTGCTCTCGTACAGGTGGCTGGGCCTCAACTACTTGACCAGCAGTGCTGCCACCGCGGTCTGCACTAGCAGGAAGCTGTAGTGAGGATCTGCTGCCACACTCAGATCCTCTGATACAGAATGTGGGATCGTAACCCGCAGGGTAAACCCTGCCCTTAAGCCTCCTTGTCTTTTCTCCAAGTCACGTGACCCAATAGTTCTAGTGCGCCTACGACTGCATCAAGTAGCTTGGCATAGAATCTGAGCCAGCACAGACACATTCAGCCAAGGAAGGGAGGGGGGAGGGACAAAGCCTGCTCCACAGCCACGCTTGCCTTCAGAGGTGGCACTGGGGGCCACACGGCTGAGACTCGCTTCTGGTGTGAGAACTGGCTCATTCAGGTCTCTGTGAAACCACCTCCAAGCACTCACCAGCCACAGATCAAAATACTTGCACAAGGGAAGCTGCACCTGTAGTGAACACAGGCAGACATGTTTCCTTGTCAGCATTCCCTAACAACACAGTACAACACCTATTTACACATTGTTCACACTGTCTCAGGCACTGCAGGCAATCCAGAGATGATATGGAGCGCAAAGGAGATGTGCGCAGGTTCTGTGCAAATCCTGTCCCAGTTCACAGCGGGGACTCGAGGAATGGCAATTTTGGTTTCCACGGGGATCCTGCAATGGATTCCTGAGAGACAAGACAAATACTGCATATTGAACTAGTCTCACGTTACACAAACGTGATGTCAGGTGCACCGCCATGTTAAATATCAAGGACAAAACACTACGACCTGCACTACAGAAGACACACACGTATCTTCATGCTCTCGGCGTGGGGAGCCACCTCTCAATGTTTATATCACAAATATCAACCTATATGGTAAAAGGTCACTAAACTGGGCTATCCTGGCTTTTAAACTTTCTGTTTACCAAAAGGTCTGATTGCCTTTTAAGAGTAAAAAGACAAAAGGCAAAGTGGGCTTGTGTGTGTGTGTGTGTGTTGGCTTAAAAGCAACAATGTGCTCGAATCTAGAATCAACATGCAGGGATTTTTCTACAGAAAAACAGAAAAGTAGTTAAGCTGTCTCTATAACAGGCACCAGGGCAGGGCACACACCAGCATGTTCACAGAATTGCACCTCACTGTCCCACAGGTAACCTGCACTGCTGATGGCAGCCGCAGTCACGTGTTCACACACGAGCATGCTTGGCAGCCACGGGAGCCAGGACCTGCCGAGAGGACGGAGACCCTGGCAAACACCGCTGGAAGCCATGAAGGAATACGTACTGTCGGGTTCGCAGTAAAACATTCCAAGAGCCACACATCTAGTCAAACGTTCACAGGTCCAGCAGACTCATCTTTGGGGCGGAAGAACACAGTAGCGGCTGGAAGGGGCGAAGGGCAGCACCCAGGGCTGCGGCCGGCTGTGCTACCCCTGCACCTGCCTTCGTGACGCTTTGCTGAGCTTCTCTTGTGCTCTTTGCACATATCTGTGAGCGTGTCAGCTCCAGGACAAAGTAGGCTATGAGTTAAAACCTTAAAACACAAGGGTGATTTCCAGGGCTTTACAGTAAAGCTCGAAGCTATTCTTAAGCATATTTTATACATCTGATGCTAACTAAGCTTTTAGATAGCATCTGATACGCATTCAAAATATATGCTGGGAACAGCACTGTGGTGTAGCGGGTAAGGCCCCCACCTGCAGTGCCAGCATCCCAGTTCAAATCCCAGCTGCTCTACTTCCGATCCAGTTCTCTGCTATGGCCTGGGAAAGCAGCGGAAGATGGCCCAAGTGCTTGGGCCCCTGCACTGTGTGGGAGACCCGGAAGAAGCTCCCAGCTCCTGGCTTCGGATCGGCCCAGCTCCGGCTGTTGTGGCCAGTTGGGGACTGAACCAGCGGATGGAAGACCTTTCTCTGCCTCTCCTTCTCTGTGTAACTCTTTCAAATAAATAAATACATCTTTATATATACATATATATATATATGTATATATACGTGCCACAGTGTTTTTATCTGATCCTCTTATGCAAATAAGTATTTTAAAATCATTATTAATTGCTGAGAGAGAGACAGACAGATCAGTCGACTGCCGTTCACAACCCACATGGCTGCAATGCCAGGACTCGGCCAGACCAAAGCCAGGAGCTGGGAACCCAGTGCTTGTCTCCACATGCGTGACAGATCTCAACTACCCGAGTTGGCACCTGCGACTTCCCAAGGTGCACACGATCAAAAAGCCAGACTGGGAGCAGAGCTGGGACTCAAACCAGGCATACCACCGGATACTTAACCTCCAGGCCAAACACACACCCCCACATAAGGACTGTGAACCACCTTTATAAATCTCAAAAACAAAACCTGTGTGGGTTCTGTTGACTTCCTTAAAGCTGTCTGTTTAGTAGCACACAAGTGATGAGCAAGCATTTCGGCTTCATGTTTGTTTGGGTTTTATATAAAAAACAAAAAACCTCTTAGAGTTTAGAAAATGAGTCCCTTACTTTCTCACATGTACCCTCCTGCTCCAGCTCAGCCTGGGCAGCCAGAAGGTACAGTTTTATTCAAATAGATCAAAAAGATCAGGTTCTGCTCGATGGAAGCACAGGGGGCACTGGGAGAAGGCCTGGTGTTGAGAAAGCATTGTTTCTGATAAGACACACAAACAGGTCTTCCCGCAGCGATGATGTGGAGTGACAAGGCCAGAGTAGCACACAATCTACTTCTGTGTTGATTTAAAAAATAAACATAATAGTGGTTTGCTGTAATTCTATCATGTGACCATGCACAATCTGTTTAAGATTTAAATTACATTTAAAGGCTCCAAGTTTTCTCCTTGATATGATACCAGTTGTCAGTTACGCTATTATTACATGAACACAGATCCAGAACATTAAGTCATTACAAAGTTGGTTACTGCTATTTCAAAATGAGAATGAAAATTCAATGCTAATTTCTCAACTGTCTTTTAAGAAATTAAAGAAAACACACTTCTTTGTGCATTTTGTTTTGCTAGTTCTTTTCTCATGTACAAAAAGGCTAAAAGGCACTTAGCATTTTCATTTATAATTACATATGCATTGCCCACTTAATACATACTTCACAATTATCAGACACTTGACAATTTCTAAATGCATTTTTAAGTGTTACTTTTAAAACTCCTTCTCCTGGGTCTTAATTTCTTTTCCAGAAGTGAATGCACTTTATCACTGTATCATCCAAATCAGCTATGACTATTTTTAAGCTTCCTATATAAGAAAGAATTTTAAAGGCATTTGGAAGTGATTAGAGCCCACGAAGTTTTTAAAATTCTTATCTAGATGCAAGAGCATCTCCCCCACCCAGAAAGACCTTGGCTGTGATAAATGGGGAAAGTGGGGGTGGGTGTGGCGGGGTGTTAAGACCCCTCTGTCCCACACAGCACTGTTTGATTTCATTCCTGGCTCCACTGCCAACTCCAGCTTCCTGCTACTGCAGGCCCGGGTGATGTGGCAATTAATGTACTAATTTCCCCCCGCCCAGGCTCTGGCGTTGTGTGCAAAGTTTTCCTGGCAGTTGGAGAATAAACACCCATTCGTGCCCGTGTGTGGGCCATCCTGCACACACACACAACTCAAATGAGCCAGCAAGCTGCCTGGAAACCAGGGAGGAAGGGGAAACCAAACGCAACCTATGCTTAGGAAGCTCTGCCATGAACAGGGGCGGGCAGTGGGACAGCTCCATCTAAGCACCAAAGACGGCACAGCAGCACCTCTGGGGGAGGTCCAAGGATAAAAGAGATTGCTCCCGCCTCCCGTCTCCTTCTACCTCACCTACACCCAGGGCTCCACACCACAGATGGATCACAGAACGGTGGAACTTGGACTGACAAATAGGAGGACATACTGTGGGGAGAGGCTTTGACTGTCAGCTCCAAAGACCCAAGGAGCTGCTTGCCAAGCCCTTATCATCCAGAGGCTGCAGGTGGTGGATGGCGCAAGTAGTGGGATTCCTGCCCTGCAGGTGGGAGACCGAGAACGCATTTCTGGCTCCCAGCTTTGGTCTGGCCCAGTCCTGGCTGTCGTGGGCATTTGGGGACTGAATCAGAGACGAAAGAACTGTGTGTGTGTGTGTGTGTGTGTTTTTGTCTATTTCTCTGCCTCCCAACTATATCTTTAAAAATTAAATACAAGTTAAAATCCTTATCACTTTCAAACACACAGGTACCCTGCAAGTCCTGCAACTCCTCCTTCTGTGTTGACTTCTCCCTTTTTGATATTCTGTGACCGGAGATTTCGATTCTTGGGAATTCTGTGTTACTTGTTCTATCTTCAAAATAAATATGCATTTTAAAATTTGTCTTGAGACAGAGATGGGAGAAGTTCTAGACTGCTGCGGGGTGGGTGGTCTTGGTCCCAGCATGCTTCTCCCGTATCCACACATGGTGGCGAGCATGGCACAGGTCCACAGCTCGGCATCACCTTCTGCGTCCCTAGGGAGCAGTTGGCCAGGACTGGTGATGCCTGCATGCGCACCGTCACTGCACATCACCTGCAGGCACGGGCGGTCACTGCTGTGGCGAGCGCCCAGGGCTCTCCCGCCTCATCATACACATTGCTGTAGCAACGCAAGAGGTCGGGACGCCCGGCACGCGTGTTCTGCAGAGTTAATAACATACGAATCTTGCCAATGTGTCAGATGACACTTAAAGGGGCAGTACGTGGCATCTCCAGATACATTTTATACACAACGTTGCCATCCCTGACTTGGTTCGCATGGCTCCACTGCTCACAGGACAAAGAGCGATGCACCCAAGGTCCCCAGTGAGGGACGCGAGGCCAGGCCCCTTGCCCACTCGCCCCCTTCTCTCTACACACAGTGTCACACTGAGGGATGAGCGTCCCTCCCCTCTTGAACCCCCAGGCCCCTGCTGACAAGTGTGGTGTCACGGGTCACTGCCCCGTTCTCTGGTACCTTATGTACCACTCAGTCATCCCATCACCACACACCATGCTTGACTTACAGAGCTTCCCATACTCACTCCAAATCAGCTGTTCAGTCTCCCTCAGCAAACCCAGTCATTTCCCGAAGGAAGCCTTCTGTGTTCCATTGCCACGCCTGGATGCTGCCCACCTCCTTACGTTCCTATAGTACGCGAGCCTAGTGCACGCACCTGCTTCTGCCGTCACTCTCCCCACCTCACTCCTCCAACCAGCCTGCCTGTCTGTAACACAAGCCCAGTGTCCCTGCAGGACTCCAGCCTGGAGAAACGTGGCCACTCCCAGCTCAGGCGCGGCTCCGTGTTGCAGTTCCCCAGCTCACCCATGCTTTCTGAAGCAGTGCAGGTGGCAGTAGAAGCACGGAGTCCTCTGAACTCGGGTTTGGAAACGGACTCTGGCACCAGCCCGCGAAGATGTTAGGCAGCTCAGTTCATTTTCCACGCCTGCACCTGCTCCTCTGAAATTGGGCTGCGACAATGCCAGGGGGCTGCTGAGGGACCCGTGGGGTAATGCCAGGGACCCGTGGGGTAACGCTGAGGGACCCATGGGGTAATGCTGAGGGACCCATGGGGTAAGTCCCCACAGGCACCCCGCAACTGCGCCTGCACATAATACGCACCGTGCAAGTGCTGGCCAGGCTGCGTCACTGCTTCTGTTTCGTTTGGGTCATGACTGCACCTGGGTCCTCACCTGTCTGCCCTGAGAGGACAGCGGACAGCAGCTTCTCTCTGGCATCCCATGTGCAGGACCCAGCATGAGGCCGGGCACACACAGACTAGGTGTCTGGTCACAAGCTAAACGAGCAAATTAACAGTGGGCGAGGCAGCTCTGGTCTAGCTGCTTTTCCTTCTGCGATAATGGAACAAACTTACTTGAAATGGGGTCTGTGATTAAAGATTAAATAGCGCAGGATGAACAAGCCCTACTCACGACTCACTGTTATCCTACATGTTTGTCTTTCCAGGGGTACAGTTCTGTTAAGAGCCTCCAGATAAAACACAGCTCAGCGGAGTCACAGGCTTCCTGAACAATCCTAGCGCATTTTCTCAAGGATGGCATTTTCTCACAGCAGTGACAAGTGCCGTGCCCCTCACAGGCGCCCAGAGTAATTCATTAGCATACATATGAAAGAAAGAAGTCTACATCCAACCTTCACCACCGAAGTCCTTGAGAAAAAAAGAAAGAAAGAAAATCAAAGCAGCTACAAGTGATTTAAGAAGTCAAATTGGTTTTATCACTCAAGCACGCCAGGGTGCTACCAGGAGCCTTGCAGAACGACACCTGCTGAACCTGCTCTGGGGTTGAGTGAAGGGAGCAGGGTTTAAGTGAAAATGCAAGCAAGTATCTGAAAGGAGGGAATCCTATGCTGAGGAGCTGGGGAGGTCTTTTTTGATCAAATCTTGCAACATATGTCTTTATGAGCAAAGGACTTGTATCAGTTCCTTAGCTGGGGGTTTCTGCACACGCGCCACATTCCACAATGCCCTCGCGCAGGGTGAGTCACAGAGGGAGTGGAGCAACCCCAAGCCTGCCTCTGCACTGCCAAACACCAGCGCAAAGAAAACAGCCACCAGCTACTGAGAGGTGCACCTGCAGTCTCCCATGCACGGCTTAGCTTCTGAAAAGCGGCTCCCAAGTCCGTTTGTGCAAAGTGACTCCATACAATGGGCTCACCACAGCCAGGAAGCAGAGGAGCTGGCGGTTTTTATTTGGATGCACAGCCTTTTCTGCATCTGTGGACGTCCATATGAGTGGGGTTTCTAATTCAATGTTTCTATCAATAAGCAGACCAACACCTCACCTTCAAAGTAATGTCTGTCTGTCGATGAATTCCTTGCAAGCAGAACCTGAGGCAGGGATTCCTGTGCGTGAGAAAGGCCAGGAGAGAGCAGAGAGGGCAGAGCGAGTGCAGAGGCAAAGTAAGGCTCTTTCAAGGTCATCCAGTTCCTGCCGGCACCACTGGGGAGCTGTGGGCATGGAACACGGAGAAGGGGCAGCCACAGCATGGACAGCTGGGTATTTGGACAGAGCACAGCCACACTTGCCACCTGGCTGACTGCAGACCGCCCCATCCTGCAGATGAGGTTTACCGCACGGACAACAGCTGTGCCCACAGCAATGAAACGCAGCCCAGAGGCCCACGTGACTTGGTGCCCAGTGTTTGGGCAGGACTCCACATGGTGACTCAGGGGGCAAGTTTGAGAGTCAGACCTCAAGCAGCGCAAGTCAGTAAAGCTGAGATCTCTGGGAAGAACAAGAACGTCAGAGCCAGTTCAAGGGAGAGGCCACTCACACAGGCCAGAGCACCACCCGTGCAGGCTCCAGAAACCAGCAAAGATGCGGGTCTAGAGGAGAGTTCAAGGAACACTAGACGTTTTCCACGAGAAACTTCAGCAGCTTGAAATGTGGAGATGCTGGGCGGGGTTGAGAGAGGCCAGACACCTAACAGGAGGAAGAGGTCGAGCTGTCAATCAACTCCTCGTGAGCCCGGTGTCGTGGGTGCAGCCACAGTTCTCACATCACGCATTGCTTAGCAATGCTCCGAGCCGTTAAGAGAACCCCATTCCAAAGTGCCAGGCACTTGACAGACATAGAGCAGGAACTGCGGTTGGTGTGTACTGGAAAACCTCAGCTTTCCCCACCAGGCTTTCCCCAAAGGCCCTTTCTACCCCATTACACCTCACTGGGATTTGTGAAGCTGGTGCTGAGGAACTAAGCTGAAGATGAAGATGAGGCTGTGCATGCCCACAACTCCCTGTGGTCTGAGGTGTGCCTTCTGGCCTGTCCATTTCTCAAGGCTGGCACCCCAGCAACTCCTTCAGACTCACGCGGGCCCCCTCTGACGTGTGCAGCGCTGCCACGGGCACTCAGCAGCAGAGGCGTGTGGGGCGGCCTAGGGTGCTCTCAATGCAGGCAGCATCCGAGGGCCTGCCCTTCGCAGGAGAGAGAGCAGCTAACAGACGTGAGCCCCACACTTCTGCATGAACTGTAAGAGGAATGGTGTTGAGGATCAACAGTCGCACACCCTGCGCCCAGAGAGGAAAAGCTCACCAGGAGACAGGAGAGTGAGCAAGCACGGAGGCGACCCCTTCACTGAGAGCCAGCGCGTTCTTGACTTCACCTCTCTCTCTATGGCCAAGACAAAACACATTTCAGCTAGGGGAATTTCTAGATGCACGCCTTTTTTAACATGGGAGAAAGGCTGTTATAGAAACGTTTCTTAAGTGGGAAGAAGAAATACGTGGGTGGCAAGAAGGAGAAATTGAGTTCTATCATGTTTTTACCCTCATCTCAAAACAGCCACCAGACTTTATCCGGATTCCATTCAGGCCATGAAACTCTTCATCCTGTTGTGGTTTCCACAGAAGCAAATGCACTCAGAGACACTCAGCAGAGTGTGCATGTACATACGTGTACGTGTGTGTATACATGTATGTGTGTGCATGTATTGGATGTACTGAGTGTCTATGTATCTGTATGTGTGTACAAAACCAGAAACAAGGTCAAGATAAGCCAGCCCCTGAGGACGTGGGTGAAGAGCGAGCTGTGGCACACGAGGTCGGCAGTGAGGAACATGCCCAATTCTTACTCCCTCTACCTGCCAGGGACTAGGGCAAGCCCTGCAGGCAGGTGCAGAGCAGACAGTAATTCGGGACACTTCCTCTTTCCAGTGGACGGCGTGGACGCCGAGCGAGCCCTGAAGGAAGTGCAGCCACCTCTCTCTGGCCGCCTGATCTCTGCCGTGGTGCACGGCAGTGGCGCTAAGGGAGACATGCGAGGCTCGCACTTCGTTCACATCAGCAGATGTAATTACTCTCCACAAGACTTTCAAGGCATCACATCAGAAACATCCCCGGCCCCGGAAACGCCACCCAGAAAGGGCACAAGAGGCAGTGTGTCCATTGTCCATCTGTGAATGCCACCTGGTCATTTCCTGCGTGACATTTATGACGCAGCTGAGCGATGTTGGCAGCCCCTTGACTCCCACCTGCACCACATGCTGGGTGCACGATCCCTTCTCCCAGAGAGCATCAGCCTTGCCCAAATGTCACCTGTGCCCTGCTTTTATTTCCGTGATCTACACACCACTACACATCACCAAAGAAAAGTTCAAGTATCGTACACGTTCATCTTCACAATTCCATCTGGAACTTTTAGAGATGCTTTTAAAAATAATTCACACTGCAGTAACAAATGCACACAGTGGCACACGCATACACGCATACATACGTGTGTACACACATGTGCACACATTTCTTTCTGAAATAGGTTTCCATTATCCCGAGGCATCTACATGCACAAAACACACGTTGTCAAACTTCTTACAGACATCGGATTAAAGTGTTTTGGAAAGCAGGTGACTCTCAGGCTGCGTTTTCCTGCCATGCGCACAGTAAGAACATCCTACGCTCAGCACAGGGGAGCACAAGGTTCCCACACTCACAGGCAAACTGAAGTCTCGCCTCCCGGCTCACAGTGGTCCCCAGGAGATTGGTGGCCAGGCACTGGTATACACCTGCATCTTGATCCGCGCGGGGGCTCCCGATGGCCAGGCTCCCTCCCTCCAGCCTGTAGCGATCACTCACGGCAAAATCAATGGCGGTGCCATTGTGCTTCCACCTTCAAAGGAAAAACATCACATTATACTGATAATGTTTAGAGCTGACAACCATTTGTCTTCAACAACTGCAGTTTTAACTCCTGCAGCCAGGAAAGAACCAAAGACGAAGGACACGTCACGGCAGGCAAGTGTCTCGAGCTCAGTGACATCAGTATCTAGCATCTCGAAAGATTTTCTGCTCTTTACAAGCCACAAACATTCACCCACATCTGTACAAAGGGGCAACAGGACTCTTGACATGAGAAATTAAAATAAGACATCCAGTCAAAAATACCGGCCAATCCTGTTCTTTTAGAGATGTTTCTAGTAACACAACAGCAGCTGAACACCCACAACTGATCCTGCAAAATTGAATGCCAAAACGATTTAGAGATCCTAGTCCAAGAAGCATGCATTGCAAGTGGCAAGAAGAATGGCAGCCAAGACTGAACAGTGCCAACCTGCGGCTGTCAGCACACCAGTGATCGCCTGACTACACGAAAACACAGCTGTGTCTGTTCCTAGGTCCCTCGGATAGTTAATCCCACTGCAAAGATTTCAGGGGTCCTGAGAAGTGCCGACCTGACATCTTATGTTAGCGAAAACATGCACTGTGAGAAGGGTTTCTATTAGGAGGACACCACCTGATCTTGGTTATTAGTCAACAATCCTGCAGCACACGAATTAACAGAAGAGCTTTAAAGTCAATTTATTTTCAAAGAACTGAAAATAGTTTTAAAAATTCCCTTTGGTCAATTCAAGACAAACAAGTAGCAGGTAACTGTTTCTAACCAGACTGCACGTCCCAAGTCCACCACACTCTCTTAAGACGGTGAGGTGTGCATGTAGTGTGTTTAAGGCGATGCATTCCAGGGCACGGGCTGTGTGGAGTCAAAGCATTTGGGGAGGACCCTAGGAAGCACGTGGGATGACAGCCAGTGGTCAGGGTGGAAAAGCAGCTCCCCTCACTCACTGCGCGCTCACGGCCGCAGCCTCGGTCACAAAGGGCAGATCAGCTGGAGACAAGCACCCAGTTCTGCTCGACAGAAACCTCCCGAGTGGGAGCCTTCAGAAACCAGGACCTAAAGGAGGACGGAAGCTGCGTTTGGTGAAGAGGTCGGCAGGGCAGTGGTGAGACAGGACAGAGCGGGGGACAGACGCTGATGAGCGGGGGGTACGGTGACGTCGGTGTCCGTGTCTTTGAGGGCAGAGACGCTCCTGTCCCCTCTGGAGGAGGTCTCCACGAACTCGGGGAACCTGGTGCAGGACCTGCTCTGACCTCGGGGAAACTCGCTCTCTATGAGCTTTCCATGGCCTTAGGGCAGGAGGGTGAGGGGAAGGCAGGACTGACCTCCCTGGTTCTGTGTTCTCAAATGACCGACTGCTGACCCTGGCATGTCCCGAACCACATCACAACCACTTAGAGGAACACGTTTAGGGCCTGTTCCTGGGGAACACACTCAGTTTCCACACCGTCTTGTAGGTCTACATTGGCTTTGCTGTGGCTCTCCCATCTGCACTGAAGCCATGTTGGATTACTGGGGTGGGGTGGCTGTCAGAAACGAATGGCATTTTTCACCTCCTCTGCAGTTGTCCCAGTGTTGTAAATGCTTCCCACAGCACAGCAGGGTCTGTATTCAGGGAACATATGACCCTGAGGACTGAACCCCAAATCAATCCCAGTTTGGGAACCACCTTTCTCACTTGTCAGTGGGTTAGCCGTTCCTGTGCACAACTTCCCCACACTGGCAGGAAGTGGGAAGGCAGCAGCTAGGAGTGGCTTCTGACCACGGTTTCCTACGGGAGTCTGTTCTGAGGCCAACGGGCTCCCTGCCAGCCCTGCCACAGGGTCTTTCTCAGTCTGCTTCCAGGGCACGGCCTTTGGAACCCCAAGTCCCCCCTTGCTTTCAAAGCAAAGGATACTTGGTGCGTAATTTGCCAGCTCTCTTTAACTCTGGAATCAATCATCGAAATAACTGCTGTCATTGTTACACGTTCCTAATTAAGCCCAGTAATTGTTTTCCAACACATATTCAAAGTTGTGGGCTTAGTCTCAGAGAATGAGTTTTCCACAGTGTCCCATAATCATTCTAATCACGGTGGTGCAATGATCATTAAACTCTGCACACACATCAGGGGTCGACTCCTGCCTGGTGTGCACTTTGTCCCAACTAACGTGTCAAAGTCAATGGAGGAGCAGCACAGACAAACTCAAGTAATCATCGCACGCATGGTTCCGGTCGCATTGCGTTCCTAGGATGCAAAGCAGGGAATAGATCTTGAAAGGTTATTTAAGCATTTGAATTAATATCACAAGAACTTCAGGAAACAGAACTGACTTGATGTGACGTCCTGACCTACTGCTGGGGGGCCTCCTGCACTGCTAAGTACTTCGGTCACATCATGACTGAGGCAGTGTTTGCTGTGCTCCACACGTGTGAGTGCAGGCTGCTGCTGTCAACACGGGCTCACGTCAGAACTGCCCGGAGTGCGTGGTAGCAGCGCCTGTTTCTGAGCCCCTCCCCTGACCTCTGAAGAAGAAAGGACCAGACCTCAGGTTTGCGTCTGCCTAGGGAGTTTCGATGCACACCACCTGCGAGCACTGCCCCTGTGGGCAGAGGCGGGGCCCTGCATATTTGCGACTCAAATTCCACAATTTTTTGCTAATGCTCGTTATCTCGGATACTTCTGCCTCTTGCCTTACTATCAGTGGAAGTGGGCCCGAGTCTGACGTTTAAGTATTACAAACGTCATTTTTTCCTCGCTATTTCCAAAGCCCCTTGAGTTTTTAAAATACACAATTAGACATGAGCTGACCCACCATGGGCTGGAAATAAACTAAACAGCTTGTTCTCAGTGTCTGGTTGTGTCTGGTTCACTCCTGTCTTAGCAACAACAGCACCTTAGCCTGTGGAATCTGCAGTCTCCCTCGTTGCTGGGGTCCTCCAGAGATAAACGGGTTATCCTGGGAATCACTTCCTGTCTACTCCTAGTTGGCACACACACAATGCACGGTTGACTGATTTATATTTAGCGCCCCTAAGAAGAGATGTGCTGGTCTTCTCCAGCAAATCTCTCAACCCTATGGTCAGCTCAACCAGCTCTCAAAAATACAGCCATAAAACCACAACTTTGTGTGTCAGTGATCTGAAAAATGTCTGAATCAGATTTTTATATATTTAATGATGTATTCAATTAAATAAGACAGCTCACTGGCTAAGGAAAACAAATCTTGGATTGAGTGAGCCAGCGTGTAAAGCAGGATCCTGTCTTTCGGGGTGAGGATGGGCCTGACTGGGCATCCCGAGGGCAACAGGGTACATGAGACAGAGACTCAGCTCTGAGCTCTTTCCCTGGGAGGAGACGGCACCACGCTCAGCTCCACACAGTACAAATGGGGAAGCTTTGTGCACTGAAGTCACCTAACAGATTCACCTAGAAATCTTAAGATCAAAGTAATTATGCTTGTAAATAATATATATTTTGCTGCAATTTAAAAATTAGGCAAAAGAGACTATTTTTCCAAAGCACGCTCTAAGTGTTCCTTTGTGCGTGCCCATTCAACTTCACATTTAAAGTATAAGACCTTGGGGCCAGCGCTGTGGCACAGCGGGGAAGCCGCTGCCTGGGACTCTGGCATCCCACTCACGTCACCGGTTAGAGTCTCAGTGCTCTGCTACGGGTCCAGCTCCACGCTGATGTGACACAGAAGGCAGTGGGCACCTGTCACCCACAAGGCAGACCTGAGTGGAGTTCTGGGCTCCTGGCTTAGGCCTGGCTCCACCCCAGCCACTGCAACTATTTGCAAAATGAACCAGCAGATAGGACACTCCTCTCTCAGTCTCTGTCACTTTGCATTTCAAATAAATAAAAAATAAATAAAATTTTTTAAAAATAGATAAATGTAAAAAGAACCTAAAAGATTATCTTAAAACCAAATGCATCATTTTGATGTTTGCAGTTTTCCTATATTCACACCACACACACAATTCTCCTTAGAAAAATATCCTCACTGTTGACACCGTAGTAACTGCTTCATGCGTGTATTTTTAAATGTGTGAATTCCACTCACAACATGGAGAACACCCTGCCTTTATTGCAACTGCATAAACAACAAACACATGGCTGACCCTTCCTCTCTTCTGCTCCACAGGTAATACGTGAGAAACAATTCTTTTTCCTATTTTCCCTGAATAAAAAGTCTCATTCTGCCTTAGAGCCACACGCTGTCTTTGGCACATTTTCCCAAAATGCTGTTTTAGTGATGGGACACTCTCCCCACCCCAGTGGAGTCACAGAATTGCATCACACAGAACTGCTACATTTCCACCTTGGAGATTCCCTAGTAGGGGACGTTCAGAGACAACCAAGCCTGGGGAGAAGGAGGCCAAGCAGGTGCACCTTAGGGCTTCCAGTGAGGAAGCAAGTCCCCCTTTCCTTTCCTCTTCCAGGCTCTGGTCCTTTCTCTCCCTCTCTCTACACAACGTGCACTACTGAGCATCCTTCCCATGAATCAATGGTGTCAACCTAGCCAGTAAGACAGAGGTACAGCCGGGGGCACCTGGAGGTCGGCTGTGGTGATGACTGCCTGGGGAGTGGCATGAAGAGGCGCTCCGAACTGAACTGTCCACGTCTGTGTCTGAGTGGCAGGCACACGACTGTACAGCTATGGAAGAGTTTGTGGATTGTACCTGTCAGCCTAGGACACTTTGATAGTGTGTTATTGTGCATCTGTGTGTGTGCACATGTGTGTGTGTGCATGTCCACGTGTGTCCGTGTGTGTTTGTGTGTGTGTCCGTGTGTGTGTCTATTGGCGTGTGGCCATGTGTGTGCATGTATGCATGTGTGTCCGTGCGTGCGTTACATCAACGGCAGAGGAAAACAGAGTGTAAGCCGGGGTCAGACATCACCTGTAATGAGGTGCAGGGTGACCGGCAGCAGCACAGCTCAGGATGACTTCAGATGCTGATGAACCCAAAGGGAAAATGACGTCCTGTGGCTCCTGGGTAAAGGTAGGGCAACTCACAGCACCATCACCTGTGAAAGCAAAGAGCCTCACGTGAGCACCTGGGCCCTGCTTTGAGCACAGGCTGTGCTACCCAGCAGGTCGGCACGCACTGGCTTCCATGTTGGAATACGCTCAGCCTCACAGAAAATGCTGCAAGAATTTTTCTTCCAGAACCGTTTAGAGTAACTTCAGACTGACCCCCTATTGAACCAAATGAGTATTTCTACTTCGACAAACAAAGGGACATTCTCCCACACAACCCAAGTGAAAGTAATATTAAGAGACTGATGGTGTCTCAGCGCTAGCACTGGCACCGTAGGCCCTATTTTACCACCTTCCTCGTAACGTCTTTCACAGCCAGAGGACGTGTCTGAGAACCACCAGTGTCCTTGAACTGCTCTGTCTCCGAGCCTCTCTCTGGACCAGCCCCGCCATCTCCCCCTGATTTCCTGACTCTGAGGCTGTGTGAGATTACAAGGCGGTTGGCTGCCATGGTCCCCTCTGCCTGGGTCTGGGCGTCAGGAACTAGGGACAGGGACAGCCTCAGGGGAGCTGCATGTGACAAGTTTGACAAGTTCCCCCGGCCACACTCCTTTTCTGCCTCGTGATTGGAATTTCGTGCTCATGGCCTCTGATGACACAGACAGTTCTTTCCTAATTCTCTTCTTCACATATTTCCTTCAGTGTGGTTTACTCAACCAGGATGACGCCAATTTCTTACTTGACTGGCAGAGTTATAATCCACTACTGTTTGTGTGGCGTGGCCAGGGGAGCCCGTCCACACTGGCCTCCCTGTGCCTGGACACACCTCTCACTCTCTGAGCAGCCCTTTCTTGAAGTTCTGGGGCTCTGCCCTCCTTTGTCCACCCGCACCTGACCCCAGCCCAGCATACATCTTTTGTCTCGTGCCCAGCTTGGCCACATGGCTGTCGACGCCTGGACACCTGGACAGGTGCCCACCTTACCTGCTTCCACTCCAAGGTGTTGGGCCTGAAATGTTGTAAAAGGCAGAAAAGGGGAGGGGGTGCTCAGCGCTCAGGTCTGAAATTCAGTGTTTGTGTGCAAATGCACCACAGGACGCACAAACCTGGCTACACCTGGACTTAACTTCAGGACACGCAGTTCCTGATTCCCACAGTCATACCTGAGGGGCGCCTGAGGCCCAGCCATTCCCTGTGACACCAACCACAGCAATGGGGAGGCTCAAGGGTTGACATCACTCAAGCCAGGCTTTGTGGTTTGCAAAGAAAACGGGACAGAGAAAAGAGCAGGTCTGGTGACTGGAGCACATCTCTTGTCCTCACTGGTGAGAAGATGTGACACTCACATCAGAGGATCTGTGTTATGCCACATGATGCCTAGCACGGACATCAAATTACACACACAGCATCGTCATCACCACCATCGTCGTCATCACATTACCACTACAGATTAGGAAATAAATTCACAGCCACGAAGTTGAGTTAGGATTTCCAAAGTCCCCCCCTGCTTTAAGACCAAGAAGTAACTTCGGTTCTGGAAGTTCCTTCCTTCTTGTTGTCCCCATGCACTCAGACCACTGCCTGCACGAGCGTCCTAACACAGGTGCACCTGTGAGATAAACCCTTCTGTTCGCTTGATCTTCACAGGTCACCGCAGTGCCCTCCACTCTTGGCCTGGAGTTGTGGACAAATACCGTTTCCCCCTCAGCCAGTCCAGGATTAGCTCCACCCGGCCGAGCAAGCCCCCTGGCCACTGAGCTCTGGTGCAGCCCAGGCCTGCTGATGGAGAAAGGGGACCCAGGCTCTTCTTACTCCAACGCCTGGTAAGACGTGCAGGGCCTCAGAAGCACACAAGAAACACTAATGCCTGAGCGAGCAAAGGGACAGTGCCCGTGACACTGACTGAGAGACTGTCAAAGCCGGCAGAGACACAAGAGGCAGAGCTGCAGTGTAGGACGTGGGCAGCTGGCCCAGGAGCGAGAGCCTGACTCCCTCAGCTCGTCTCCCCGTGAGAGGCAGAGGAAGAGCCACCTGGGAATTCTCCCCACAGCCTCCACACTTGGGCCTGAGCAGGTCGGATGCCCGTGGACTGTGTTTCTCATCTTTGTCCTCCTGTGGCAGGAAGGGGTGGAGAGAGAAGAGGAACAGGAGCGGTGGAGCAGACTCTGTTTAACAGACGCTCACTCAGCAAAGAATCCAGGGCCTGGGACACCCACTGTACCATTCCCATTATGCACGCCGGACCCCGTACAGGATCACTCTGATCCAATAAGGAATGTTTCAGAACACAGACCACCCAGGGTTTCTTAGAAACGGCTGAGTCTCCCTCAACACCACCGTGGCTCCAGGCTACAGAATGTGAGTCCCATGGGACATGTGTTCTCCAAGCTGTAGAAAAAAAACTGGCTGGAGATGTGATGAAAACAAAGGTAAAAGAAAAAAACCTTCCACTGGGCGCTAAGTGTGTCATTCTCTAAGCATGACAAAAAGAAAACTGGAACAGCAGCTGTGCGAATGCAAGGCAACAGCACGAGAGGGAAGCACATGGCTGAAGGCAGGTGTCTCACCCGCTCTAGAAGAGAGCAGAAGTCGAGCAACCCAGGGAGCTTCTCAAAGTGCCTCCATGCTACAGAGTACGAACACGAATTTCCAAAAATAACATTACAACAGCAGGTGAAAGGTATACACACACACTAGGATTAGATACGGTAGAGGCTGCAAACCTAAGGATCAAATCGCACCCCGAGCAGCGCCATTCAAGAACCAACCCATTAGACCCAGCAAGACACAACGCCAGCGTCTTCAAGTGTACTGACAAAGATGTGAGATAATGACCATGAACGTGCCTGAGAAAGCACGGACCATAAAGCGCAGAAGGAGTGATGGGTAAGAATGACAGATAACTGCCATCCCACATGAAGATCCCCGGCGTCAGAGAATCAGAAGCCGACGAGGAAACACACTCCGTGTCCCCGGAAATAGTCGGAGTGAGCAAGGGGCACAGGCAACGTGCTGGGCGACGGTCTCCACACCGGAGCAACACTGAACAAGAGACCAGGCTGAGGGGCGAGGCACACAGGACAGTGAAAGGCAAAGTCACCGTAAGCTGATTTTCAACAGCAGTGGTCCATGCCTGAAGAAAATGAAGGAAGTCTACCAGATGCTGAACGGAACAGTGACCGAGTGTTTTCTACAGATCCTCAGATGGATGGTGTGCAAGACATTTCTGAATATCAGTAATATGTAAGAAAAAAACAGCAAAATAATCTAACAAAATAACGTGAATAACTATTCTTAAAGAGGTCACTTAAAAATAAAATCCCTGCAATTCAAAATGAACTGTTCTACAGATCACAAAAATAATGGAGGGGGGGCCAGCGCCATGGCTCACTTGGTTAATCCTCCGCCTGCGGCGCCAGCATCCCATATGGGCTGCGGGTTCTAGTCCCGGTTGCTCCTTTTCCAGTCCAGCTCTCTGCTGTGGCCCAGGAGGGCAGTGGAGGATGGCCCAAGTGCTTGGGCCCAGTACCCACGTGGGAGACCAGGAAGAGGCACCTGGCTCCTGGCTTCAGATTGGCGCAGCACTAGCAGAAGCAGCCATTTGTGGAGTGAACCAACGCAAGGAAGACATTTCTCTCTGTCTGTCTCTCTGTCTATAACTATGCCTCTCAAATAAAAAAAATGGAGGAATGAGATGCATTTTGAATATAAAAACGTATATCCTAGCAAGACTGATCTCACAGTGGGCATTGTGGCACACTGGTGTTGTCCACTCTTGGAGCTCATGTTCCAGTCCCGGCAACTACCCCCAGGAAGCAGCAGGAGAAGGCTCAACAAAGACAAGAAGAGGGAAAGCAAGAGACAGACTCTGAGATTCTGATCCCCGGTTCACGCCCCAGGTACCCACAAGAGCGAGCGCTGGGCTCAGCCAAAGCCGGGATGCAGAATTCAATTCAGGTCTCCCGTCTGGTGGCTCTCGTCACTGGCTGCCTCTCGGGGTACACGCAAGCAGAACTTGGAATCAAGCCTGGGGCCAGTGGGACAAGCACCCAGGCACCTGACATGACACGCAGGCATCCCAAGTGCACCAAATGTCTGCCCCTCAGTGCCATGCTGACGGGTGCTGTGTGGACTATGGGAACTGCATCGGGTACTATGGGCAGTTTAACACTAATGATCTATGCATTTATTTGAGAGGTAGAGAAACCCAAGAACTCTGGCCACCACCACTCTAGCTCAGCGTGCATTCACACTGTCGGGAAGCTAGAATCAGAAAGCGGAGACAGGAGCAGGCCAGAGGCACTCAGATCTGGGGTGCCCTGAGGTGCCTGCATTTCATGGTGGGGATACACAACCTTTCAGTTCTGTTTTCTGTATTTAAGTAACTTGAATTTTTTTTAGGCTTCCCTTCCCTGCTTAAAAGGCAAACAACTGAAATCATGCATACTAAGGAACAAGCACCACGCCAGGCAGAGAACAGGCACACAGCCGACATTTCACTCCTGTTCCTTGACTTTCCTCAAAGTCCTGCTCACGCTGCCGGCAGTCCGAACTCCACATGCACCCTGGCTCAGCAGCAACCTGTCTGCAGCAGCCGTGTGTGATTCTCAAAGGACCGTTAGCGTGCCAGGGCCAAGTGAGGTCCCTGCGGCACTCCTGTGAGAGGCAGGCAGCCTCTCCCTGGGACAGGTGTAGACTCGGACTGCAGGAACCAGCATTCCTGATAAACTCTGGCTCACTCTGGGAGACACAGAACCCAGTCGTGGTGAGTCAGCACCAGTCATGCCACTGCATTTAACTTGGATTTTTACTTGTTTGTAAGAGGTTACATTCATGTCACACAGGAAGTAAACAGTCTAGCTATTCGCCTAGTTACTTGATTTCTTCTGGTACATTGCTAGTTTTTGTCATACCATAGTGAAAATATTAAATAAGAACTGGTGTTTATGGCTGTGTGTACACCTTGAGAAAGCAAGGACAATGTTGGTTTTTTGTAGAACAGCCAAAAACAAGGCAGTAGGATATCAAAACAAGCAATCAGCAGGTTTTCCAAGCACTTTTGCTTTAAGAACGTGTTGGATAGTAAACAGGGTGTTGGCGTTTTGAGCTTCTCCAACAACCAAGGGATCCGACACTTGAGGCAGAAGCACAGCTAGAATGTAGCGGTGTGAACACGACCTGTCCCCTAGACTCACACAGCAATTCTCACCCCGAAGTCCTGAGCCCACGGTGCTGAGAGGGTGGGAATGTCCCTGGGTTATGGGGCTCAGAGAGGGGCATTCAGAAGGGGTTGGGGTCTGGCTTTAGAGCGGAGCCCTCTCAATGGATGCCACTGTCCTTATGAAGAGAGGTGCCACACAGACAGGCGCCCTGGCTCTGAGCACGTGGTGCTCCACTGCCACCTTGCAAGTCCGCCAGGAGCCACCACCAGAGGCCCGCCAGGAGGTTGATGGTGAACCTCTGAAACTGTCAGCCATATAAACCCCTCTTCCTCGCAAAGTGAGATGGCCTTTGGTATCCGTTTTAACACAATCACCTAAGGTTACATTGGTACTCCATAAAAACATTTCACCTGGCAGTAAATCAGGAATTCAGCAAGGGGTGAACACTGAAAACCAAATGCTGGTAAGTGATAACTGAAAAGAAACTACACAAGGCTACTGAAAACCGGTGTTGGATTCTGCCCCTACCTTTGCTCTTCCAATACGCGGCATGGAATTAAAACTATAGCCCTGCACTGGAACAGACCTACGGGGCTCAAGTTCATCCTCATTCCTGAACTCTGGGGACTTTTCAATTGTACCCAATGCAGCCAACAGTCTCGCATCTTTGCACTGCCGAGGGTCACTTCCCGGGGAAGCGGCTCTCAACAGCGTTCCTGCAGCCAAGGCTGCCGGGAACACAGGCACTGCTTCCCCAGGGGCTGCTGCGCTGCTGAGAACTTGTCCGAAACACCCAGAGGTGCTGCTGCTGCTAATGGAACAGAGATGAGGCTGTTGGCAGACATAACACCTCCCTCCCACGCAACTCTCCAAGGGCAGAGGCTGATGTAGAGACACAGGGCACAGGCAGCAGACTGTCAGGGAGGAAGAGGAACTAGGGGAAGACAGGCATCGACCCTAGGGGTCTGCGTCCTTGGTCCTGGGTTCACCTGAGCCACCAACTGCAGTTTGCTTATCAGAACGAGGACAGCCCTGAGGGCACCCCCACAACCACACCGAGGGACTGGTGTCCGTTCCATTTCTTCTCTCCACAGTCACAAACCCCAGACTGCTAGGGCAGGCAAAACCCATGTTGAGAGGAGGTTGTTGGGCACGTTCAAGCTCTTCATCTAAAAACACAGAGCTGAGAGCCCCACCAGCAACAGTTCTACTTGAATGCTCCCGTTCGGGACTGGGTAACTTTCAAGTTTTACTGAAGATAGACTGGAGTTGTGAAGGTCACACGAAGACGTCAAGTGCACAGATGCACCCACAGGAGGCCTGCTGCTTCCATACAACACATGCACCCAGCATATCTTGTGTGTCTCCACACACCACATATACACAGCACACCCTGTGTGTCTCCATACACCACAGGCACCCAAAACACCCTGTGTGTACCCACACCACATGCACCCAGCACACCCTGTGTGTACCCACACCCCACATTCACCCAGCACACCCTGTGTGTCTCCACACACCACATACACACAGCACACCCTGTGTGTCTCCACACACCACATGCACCCAGCACACCCTGTGTGTACCCACACACCACAGGCACCCAGCACACCCTGTGTGTCTCCACACCCCACATGCACCCAGCACACCTTGTGTGTCTCCACACACCACATGCACCCAGCACACCCTGTGTGTCTCCACACACCACAGGCACCCAGCACACCCTGTGTGTACCCACACACACCCTGTGTGTACCCACACCACAGTGCCCCCACACACCCTGTGTCTCCATACACCACATGCACCCAGCACACCCTGTGTGTCTCCATACACCACAGGCACCCAGCACACCCTGTGTGTACCCACACACCACATACACACAGCACACCCTGTGTGTCTCCACACACCACATACACACAGCACACCCTGTGTGTCTCCACACACCACATACACACAGCACACCCTGTGTGTCTCCACACACCACAGGCACCCAGCACACCCTGTGTGTCTCCACACCCCACATGCACCCAGCACACCTTGTGTGTCTCCACACACCACATGCACCCAGCACACCCTGTGTGTCTCCACACACCACAGGCACCCAGCACACCCTGTGTGTACCCACACACACCATGTGTGTACCCACACCACAGTGCCCCCACACACCCTGTGTCTCCATACACCACATGCACCCAGCACACCCTGTGTGTCTCCGCACACCACATACACACAGCACACCCTGTGTGTCTCCACACACCACATACACACAGCACACCCTGTGTGTCTCCACACACCACATGCACCCAGCACACCCTGTGTGTACCCACACCCCACATGCACCCAGCACACCCTGTGTGTACCCACACACCACATGCACCCAGCACACCCTGTGTGTCTCCACACACCACAGGCACCCAGCACACCCTGTGTGTCTCCGCACACCACATGCACCCAGCACACCCTGTGTGTCTCCACACACCACATACACACAGCACACCCTGTGTGTCTCCACACACCACATACACACAGCACACCCTGTGTGTCTCCACACACCACATGCACCCAGCACACCCTGTGTGTCTCCACACACCACATGCACCCAGCATACCTTGTGTGTCTCCACACACCACATGCACCCAGCACACCCTGTGTGTACCCACACACCACATACACACAGCACACCCTGTGTGTCTCCACACACCACAGGCACCCAGCACACCCTGTGTGTCTCCACACACCACAGGCACCCAGCACACCCTGTGTGTCTCCATACACCACATGCACCCAGCATACCTTGTGTGTCTCCAAACACCACATGCACCCAGCATACCTTGTGTGTCTCCACACACCACATGCACCCAGCACACCCTGTGTGTACCCACACACCACATACACACAGCACACCCTGTGTGTCTCCACACACCACATGCACCCAGCACACCCTGTGTGTACCCACACCCCATATGCACCCAGCACACCCTGTGTGTCTCCACATACCACATGCACCCAACATACTCTGTGTGTTTGCACACACCACATGCACACAGCATACCCCGTGTGTACCCACACCGCACATGCACCCAGCACACCATGTGTGTCTCCACACCCCACCTGCACCCAGCACATCCTGTGTCTCCACACGTCACATGCACCCAGCACACCCTGTGTGTCTCTACACACCACATGCACCCAGCACACCCTGTGTGTCTCCATACACCACAGGCACCCAGCACACCCTGTGTGTCTCCATACACCACATGCACCCAGCACACCCTGTGTGTCTCCACACACCACATGCACCCAGCATACCTTGTGTGTCTCCATACACCACATGCACCCAGCACACCCTGTGTGTACCCACACACCACATACACACAGCACACCCTGTGTGTCTCCACACACCACATACACACAGCACACCCTGTGTGTCTCCACACACCACATGCACCCAGCACACCCTGTGTGTCTCCACACACCACATGCACCCAGCACACCCTGTGTGTACCCACACCCCAAATGCACCCAGCACACCCTGTGTGTCTCCACATACCACATGCACCCAACATACTCTGTGTGTTTGCACACACCACATGCACACAGCATACCCCGTGTGTACCCACACCGCACATGCACCCAGCACACCCTGTGTGTCTCCACACCCCACCTGCACCCAGCACATCCTGTGTCTCCACACGTCACATGTACCCAGCACACCCTGTGTGTCTCCACACACCACATACACACAGCACACACTGTGTGTCTCCACACCCCACATGCACCCAGCACACCCTGTGTGTCTCCACACACCACATGCACCCAGCACACCCTGTGTGTACCCACACCCCATATGCACCCAGCACACCCTGTGTCTCCACACACCACATGCACCCAACATATTCTGTGTGTTTGCACACACCACATGCACACAGCACACCCTGTGTGTCTCTCTACACCACAGTGTACCTAGCACACCCTGTGTGTCTGCAAACCACAGGCGCCCACACACCCTGTGTGTCCATAGGACTTGGTGTCTGTACCTTCCCTGGCTGTGTTTTCCTTCCATCACTAGACTTCCCCTTTGCTTTGCAAACCAAGTCTTCTAAGGTACGGAGCTTATCCCAGCTAAGATCAAGCACGTCTTTTGTGGAATTCACGTTCTCCACAAAGAACTCTTTCTTCCTTTTTTTCTCTCCCTCTCCCTCTCACCTACCCAGTTGCGCTTGTATTACGAGGAGACCTACATTTCAGAAAAAGAAAGAAATGCCTGTGAAATCCCCACTCACAGGGAAGGTCCAGTGTACTACTGAAGGCCTGGAGGGAGAGCTGCGTCCTGACTGGAGGCCGTGCTCGGGCCTGGGATCCCACCATCTGTCGTGTGTAGCTCTGACAGATCTCACGCAGGGAAGACATGCCAGGCTTACTTTGTAGGGGCAACAAGCAACAAATAAGAAAAACTATTCTTCAGCTATATTTGACAATAAAGGCAATAAAATCAGAATTTAAAAATAGTTGTGAGGTTACCCTAACAACCCAAGTGGAGATATAGGTCTCAACCTGCAGTTGTGGGAGTAAGAATTTAAAACAAAACTCGAGATTTACAACTGAATAAATTAGAGGACAATTAAAGGAAAAGAGACATTAAGGGTTCCTTGGAGATTCACTGTTTTTCAAAACCGAGCAAAAAGCAAGGAGGAAGGTTTGTAACTAGCAGAACGAGGCTGATCGGGTAACCTGGGGACGTGGGTTCCAGGGTGCATGGTTATGGCTGTCTCAGCGTGAGCTGCGTCTCCTGCTGGGCTTCAGTGGTGAGGGCCGGACTGCAGTCACCACCCTGCACTCCACGAAAACGAGAGGCTGTTCTAGTGCTGGTCTGATGACCCCACATTCCACCAGCACAAGTGAGGTTATTTCACGAGCATGCATGCAGAATAGCCGGAACTACAGTCAAGCCGAAGTCGGGAATTGGCACTTGTCCTGCAGGACGCACAGCCGGGGGTGTGAGTGGCTGCAGGGAACACGTCACAGCACCTGGTGGTGGCCGGGACCACAGGACTCTCAGGCGATCGACGTCTGTGAAGACAGTCTTAGAAAAGCTTCATTTAAGAGAATTAAACACCATTCTGATTAAACCAGGGGCACTGGTGGAGTGAACTGAGTATCACTCATGGCGTAGAGTTAGAAGTCTGTGTGCATCAGACTTCAGGACGTCAGGGCTCAGCGTTAGGCCTGACATGCTGGTGGTGGCACGCAGGGCACAAAACAGACTGCAACAAGATGTGCACAGACTTCCTGCTGTGGACCTTGTCAAGGGAAGGCCACCACAGAACGGGATTCTACAACGTAGCCGCCTGTGTGGATGCTGCCAGCGCCCTGGTCACTCCAACCTCAGTCAGCTCACTGGACTCGCATCAGGTCCGACTGTGGCGATGCCAAAACACGTGTGTGCATTGCCCTGAAGACGCTGCCACAAGACGAGCGACTCCGGCACAGCCCATGCCAGAGGTACGGGGGATCTGTGCATGATGTACACTGCTTGTCTGTCAGAGAACTCTGGCAGAAGGCCCTGACACTCCCAGGTGTGGTGGCGTCCCCAACCCCGGAGCCGTTCTCTAAATCACTGCGATGCTCGCTCCAGAAAGGGAGACCCACGGCACACAGTGGACGCGCTGAAATATCATGGGTAAGAATCAGCCACAGCCGAAATCTGATTTTCACGGAGTCCAGAGGAGGAAGCATTGAATTCTACATCAAGCTTGTGGAAGAAAGCCGAAAGGGCGATACCTGAGCTCTATGTAAAAGAAGGAAAGTAAGACTCCCACTGAAAGGCACAGCGTGGAAGTTCCAAGAAGAAAATTCCAAATAAAGCCATGAGAACGTGTGCGGTTCCGGAACTCTAACCAGTCTGGGGGCAGGAGGGTGACTGACGTCCAGGTGGGTGGGAGTTGGAGGCAGGAGGGTATGGGACCTATGGAGTGGGTGGGAAATGCAGGCAGGAGGGTGACGGATGTGCGGGTGGGTGGGGAACCGCAGGCAGGAGGATGATGGGACCTACAGGATGGGTGGGGACTGTATCAGCTGTGCCACGTGCACTCAGTCTGCATGCAGGAAGCGCAGACCGCGTGCTCTCAGTTTAAGGCGGGGTGAGGCCACACTTAGATCCACGGATCCCCGGAGGGTAATGGGGACGAGGAAGCACACACTGGAAGGCTGCTGATGAAACCGAAAACGTGGAGGAAACTGGGCGCTGTCAGAGGCATGAGGGGAGGAGAGCAAAGAGAGAGCTATTTTGAAGTGCACAGAAACAACGCCCGCAAAATGCGACAGCAGACTGGTGTTGGGGGCAGGGCAGTCAGCAGTAGAGATACTCTGGGGAACCTGATGGATGAACGAGAGCACCTGCACCCACCTGCTCAGGGTAAACGCTGGAGGAGGAAGACGACAAAGGGGAGGCAGTGAGGAGCGAGAGGAGGAAGAACATGTAAGCTGAACTTGTGTTTAATTTATTTGAAAGGCAGACTGAGAGAGAGAGAGAGAGAGAGGGAGAGAGGGAGGGAGGGAGGGGGGAGGGAGGAAGGGAGGGAGGAAGGGAGGGAGAGAGAATCTTCCTCTACTGGTCATTTCCAAAATGTCTTCAATAACCAGGAGCCAGAACTCCATCTGGTCTCCCACACCGATGGCAGGGACCCGGGCATCTGAACCACCATCTGCTCTTCCAGGTGCATTAGCAGGGAGCTGGATCAGAAGTGTAACCAGAGCTGGAACTGGAATTCCAGGTGGCAGCATAATCACTGCACTACAATGCCCCCCCCAATTAATTTACTGAACAGTTATTGAACAGCCTATAAAATTCAAGAAATATCTTAGGGTCTGAAACTATGGCAGCAGAAACCACTCTTCCTGCTGTTGTGACAGGCATGTGTTCCCACTGGGACAGGCACCAGAGAAATCAGCCACAAGGCAGCTGATGCAGGGGGTTGTTGTAGATGACAGGGCAGGGAGCGAGGGTTGTGGGGTGCGGGGAGTTCAGGCTTCTAAAAGCAGGGAGCACAGCAATCGCTGCTCTGCTGGGTCTTCACGGAGAGGCAGCAGGTGCCAAGGACCTGTGGCTGCAGGTACGAGCTTGGCTAAAGTGGACGTGATGGCGCTGTGTCCACCATTATCTGCAGGAACTAGAACCTGGCTACCTGTGTGTGTCCATCATTATCTAGAGGAACTGGATCCTGGCTACGTGCGTGTGTCCATCTCTATCTGCAGGAACTGGATCCTGGCTACATGTGTGTGCTCATCATTATCTAGAGGAACTGGATCCTGGCTACTTGTGTGAGTCCATCGTTATCTAGAGGAACTGGATCCTGGCTACCTGTGTGTGTCCATCATTATCTAGAGGAACTGGATCCTGGCTACCTGTGTGAGTCCATCGTTATCTAGAGGAACTGGATCCTGGCTACCTGTGTGTGTCCATCATTATCTAGAGGAACTGGATCATGGCTACCTGTGTGTGTCCATCATTATCTAGAGGAACTGGATCCTGGCTACCTGTGTGAGTCCATCATTATCTGGAGGAACTGGATCCTGGCTACCTGTGTGTGTCCATCATTATCTAGAGGAACTGGATCCTGGCTACATGTGTGTGTCCATCTCTATCTGCAGGAACTGGATCCTGGCTACGTGTGTGTGTCCATCTCTATCTGCAGGAACTGGAACCCGGCTACCTGTATGCGTCCATCATTATCTGCAGGAATTGGAACCCGGCTACGTGTGTGCCTGCACGTATACTAGACTGACGCAATGACACCCGTGATGTGTTGGATGTTGTGGGTAAGGGTAAAGTATTCAGGATCAGGCAGGAAAATGCAAGCACAGGTTCCATTTTCTGGGGAGAAGAGGCCCTGCACTAGGCTGTCCCTGGGGAGCTGAGATAATGTCAAACGTGAGGTTTCTGTTCCACATTCTGATGATAATCTAAGGTGCCATTTGATATACAAGTCTGGAGTTCTGGAAAGGATTCTGCACTGAAAACATATGCACTGAAGGGTCTTCGGGAATAATGTAAGAAAAAAGATCAGGGAAAGATGCGAGAGTGTCTCATAGCGTAATTCTGTTGGATGAACTCTCCCTTTCAAGGACTTTAATTACCTTACAACAAAGTGAGGAGAAAACTATAATGAATGCAAATGCTTCTTGGCCATTGAAATGCAAATTAACTGTGTGCATGGAAAGCCAGTGATTTCTCCCCCCTTTCTCCCTTATGGATAAACTGGGCTTTTTGTTTGTTTTGTAGCAGCTTTCTTGAACTATAATTCACATATAATGCAAGTCACCCATGATAAACTTGTTTTGCATCTATTTACACATTCATTTTAGCAACCCTTATTGCCTATGCATAAGTGGTTCTCTCAATTCTCCTTTGAATAATTTGCAATATTTTGCTGGTTTCCTTATTAATCAGTTAAACCAAACCTTTCATATGTGTCAATACATGCATGTTTGAGATTCATGCTATTTTAAAAATATACCATTACAGCAGGTACAACCCCTGCAGGTGTAGACACAGTAGGAAGCCACAAAGAGGATTGTGTCTGGGAGGGAGGCAGAGTCGGTGGCTCTGCACGTAGAAGGTGAGAGAAGTGTGGCACTGAATAAAGACAAAGCTGCAGTTGGAGACGGGAGACCAGCAGCACAATGGACTTGACAAACAGGAGACAAGGGCCGGGCTTGTAAAAGAGACATAGAGAGCGCTTCCTAAGGATGCCACCTCAAGTCTCCCATTGGCGCTGCAACAAGCCGCCTCCCTCTGTGGTGTAGAGCAACACGTGCCTATCTTGTGACCCTGTGGTCAGAATTCCCAGTGGGTTTCACAGAGCAGAAATCTAGGGTCGGCCCAGCTGTGTTCTCTGGAGCCTCCGGGATGCCTTATCCACCTCTACAGTCAGCCCCACCACGTCCCTCCGTGCTGACGTGTCCCTCCTGCACTGTGTCCACTTCCTGACTCCACCTATGGGCCCAGCCACTGACCTGGGCCCCCCAGCTGGCCCAGGACAACCCTGTTATTTATCTTTAGATCACAGCTGATGCGTGACCTCAATCCCACTGTCTGGCACCTAACACAATGACAGGTTCCATGGACCAGGGCGTGGGCAATTGGGGAGCTGTTGTGGTGCCTACGCTTTCCAACATATGGGAGTTCATAAATGAGAGATTTTAACACAGACGGCACAGTGAAGAGTCACGCTTGCTCTATAAGATTAAGACTTGTATATGAGGCCGGCGCCGCGGCTCAATAGGCTAATCCTCCGCCTGCGGCGCCGGCACACTGGGTTCTAGTCCTGGTCGGGGCGCCGGATTCTGTCCCGGTTGCCCCTCTTCCAGGCCAGCTCTCTGCTGTGGCCTGGGAGTGCAGTGGAGGATGGCCCAAGTCCTTGGGCCCTGCACCCACATGGGAGACCAGGAGAAGCACCTGGCTCCTGGCTTCGGATCAGCGCGGTGCACCGGCCGCAGCGCACCAACTGTGGCGGCCATTGGAGAGTGAACCAAGGGCAAAAGGAAGATCTTTCTCTCTGTCTCTCTCTCTCTCACTATCCATTCTGCCTGTCCAAAAAAAAAAAAAAAAAAAAAAAAAAAAAGACTTGTAGATGGTAGAAAGCACAAAAATGGAAAACAAACACAACACAAAACCAACCACCAGTGTTGGTAATTAGGGAGCCTCGTGCCTGTTCTGTGTGAGAAATTCCATTATCAGAATCGAGACAGATTGATACACACAGGCAACCTCAAGGGGAACTCAGGGCTGGTGGCTGCGCCACGGTTTACAGATCTCTATGAAGGAGCCAGTTGGCCAGCAGGAGGACAGCAGGGTCTGGAGAATCTGTAGTACATATATGTGTCATGTATGTGCACCCGTGCATGTATCACATGTGTGTGGATACAGTGCGTGCCATGTGTGCACAGGTGTGTGTGTGTACACACATGTGCTGTGTGTGCATAGGTGTGTATGTGTATGCAGATGTGTTGTGTGGGTATGCACATGCATGTGTCGTGTGTGTGTGTGCCGGTGTAGATGCAGGCTTGTGTGTTCCATGTTGATGTAGGTGAGCCTACATGCAGGCTGATGCTAAGAGGCAAACTGGGCAGGAAACAGCTTCTTCTGAAGCCATGTGTACTTGACCCCATTACTTTCCCAATTTTGAACATTTCAGCATGAACCTTTGAAAACCAGCAGCACACCGTCAAGTACACAAAGCACCGGAAAGCACTTTCCTGAAACGTTCTGGAGTGAAGACGCTGGGAAGCCCGTAAAACCTGTCGTCATCACTGAGATTCTACGGTGGCCAGTGGGCCATTCAGATAGGAGTAAGCCTCCCTGGAGAGACACGGCCTCCAAGTCCGCACCAAGAACCAACCAGACGGAGAACACATGGAAAGAACGTAACTGAGGGGCGCGCCCTACGAAACCTGCAGGTAGCAGAACTGGGTTCGCCTCAAGCATGTGCTGTCTGGGGACAGCAGGGTGATTCTCGTGACATGGTGGATGGCTGAGCACCCAACCCCAGTCCTGCTTCCCACTCCGCCCTCGCCAAGGACCTGAACAAAACTGTTGGGGGATAGTAAATGTCATCCAGTGCCACCTCTGGAAACCTGGATGTACCTCACCACAGCGCTGTGCTCTCTCTAGTTCCAGCTGTCCCTCCTCTGCCCTCTGAACCATCCAGGGAGCCCAGCACACCTGGGAGAGAAGACGCGCTGCGCTCTCTGAGAAACCTGCCGCCTCCTTCCGGATTGCTGACCACCCAGGGCATTCCTGTCCTGTCCTGTCCCTACCCCAGCTGGGGATAAGGTTCTCCTGTTGTTTTTCCCCTTGTCAAACTCCCTGCAAGTGTGAAACAGTTCCACTAGTCTTGTCGTCAGGGGTGTTTAAATGTATTTGTTTAGACACACACATCACACGTCGATTTTTGCAGCAAATACCGTGAGAGTTTCTTATAAGCAACAATGACTGGCTGATGAAACGTGCCACACATGAGCGCTTCTTGGTCTCCTTGAGCAGTTCCTCCGACAGCAGTGGGAAGGCAGGCACTGACCCCGTGTCTCTCTTGCTCATCCCGTAAACTCCGTCAGCGCTGTGATGCTGCTGCACTGGTGCAAACACGAGGATAGACTGTGAGGCTGCACCCCATCCGTCCACGGTGCTGTCTTCCTCCCAGTGTGGACGGGAAGGTGTGAGGACAGCTCATGGACCTGGCGCACCTGAGGGCGTGCACACTCAGACTCACAACCAGCAAAGGTTTTGCGTTGTTTTGTTCTGTTTTTCTTTTCCTTTTTTATGCGCAGGAAAACCAGCCTTGTGGGGCAAATGCCTTGACATTTTCATTCTACTCCTTGAAGGTACAGCCAGTTCTGAATTTTGGTTCCTGCTTCTCTTGCTTCTGGGCTTGAACAACAAGTCTCCAGGAGACCTTCCCCACCACGGCCAACATCTCACAAGGACGAGTGTGCCTCACATCTCCCTGCCTGTCCTGCCTCCCTGTTCTGTCTCAGTGCCCAGCCTGGTCTCCCCA
This sequence comes from Lepus europaeus, assembly GCF_033115175.1. NCBI lineage: Eukaryota > Metazoa > Chordata > Mammalia > Lagomorpha > Leporidae > Lepus > Lepus europaeus. Next base: position 777,302 of record NC_084835.1, on the reverse strand, counting down.
GGTCAAGTCAGACCACAGGATCCTCTGCCCCTGCTGGCTGTCAGGTGCTGTCACACCGTACAGAATGCTACATTCACTCAACCAGCACGTCCTGAAGTTCGAGTTATTATTTCAAGCTGTCATAAAATAATTGACTGGGGTTATGGGCTTTGTGGCACGGCAGGCTATGCTGCTGCCTGCAATGTCAGCATCCCACAGGAGCACCATCTGAGTCCTGGCTGCTCCACTTCTGATCCAGCTCCCTGCTAATGTGTCTGGGAAGGCAGAAGATGAAGAAGAGGCCCCAAGTTCTTGGACCCCTGCCACCGACATGAGATACCGTGAAGCAGTTCCAGGCTCCTGGCTTCAGCCTGACTTAGTCCCAGTCATTGCAATCATTTGGGAAGTGAAGCAGTGAATGGAACATTGATCTCTCTCTCTCTCTCCCTGCCTCCTCTGGCAACCGCCTTTCAAATCTAAAAATTGTTAATACATAATTGATGAGTCCAGCTTTGTAGCACACTGTGCTACCAGCATCCCCAATCAGAGCACTGGTTACAGACCCAGCTCCCTGCTAACGCACGGGGAGCAGCAGCAAACGGCCCAAGTCTGCCATCCACATGGGAGACCAGAACGAAGCTCCTGCTCCGGGTTTTGGCCTGGCCCAGCCCTGCTTCTGCGCCCACTTGAGGGAATGGAAGATGCTCTCTCTCTGCCGCCGCCTCTGCCTTGCTCTGTCACTCTGCCTCCCAGTTTCTAAACAGTAACTGCTGCTCCTGATCGACTACGCACAAGCTCAGAAAACTGAACAGCGCTGCCCGAGGGTGACTCCGCAGGTAACCACCAGGACGATGGCGTCTCTGAACTCCAGGATTTCCATTCGATGCTATCAGTGCTTAGTCATTGTGGTTACTCAGTTAACCACGCAGCAGAAGTGTCTTCTCTTCTGTTCACTGGCCTTTGGAAAACTTTATTTTTAGTAGATTAGTAAATTTCAAAAACTTTACAATCTACCTGGTGATCAATACATCAAAATGAAGCGCTCATGCTGCCCCATGTTTTTGTTTCTGTTTATGAACAGTGCAGTGGTAAATACCTTTCCATAATTTAGAATTATTTCCACTTTTCTACAAGTGGAACTCCTGGAACAAGGAAATTCAGTTTGGGGTGTTCTGGTAGTTACTGCTCATCTTCGCCTTACGAATCCCGTGAGAGCAGGAAGTTCTTCCCAGGGCAATGATCTGCAAGCTGGGTGTGGCAGCTGCGGGTGGGGATGGCAATTCCGACACCTTGCTGAGTTCACCCACTAACTCCTCCTATCTGCATGAGAAAATGCCAATTTCCCATTTTACAGAGAGTAGAATTCAAAACCACTCAGTCGACCACTGGAAGCCATGGTCTAGACAACCCAAGAGTAGCAGAGCTGGGTCCAGGAAGCCTTGGGAGCCCAGCCGCAGGTGTCTGGGATTGACAGAAACCAAGCACGGCTGCAGAACCCAGTGACCCTTGTCATTCAGCAAGATGATGAGAGGTGGGCCGGAGCCCCAGGGTGCCACGGAGCCCCTGCCGTGGGCCACTGTGAAGAACAGGGCTGACCCTGAGGGCTGTGGGTGCTGTGGTGTGTCTTCCACTGTGTTCACCTTAGAATCTGAAAGACATGTTTGGGAAGTAACAGGCTCCAGGCCGGCCTTTAAGGAGGTCAAACATTCTGGATACCAGGTGACTCCAGACAAGGAGGAAAGCAGCTGGGGAAAATCCATCGCCCCTGGGGTCCAGATGCCACAGTCTCGTGGGTGCTGGCAGGGGCTGTGCTGCTGCCCCGGCGGCTCCCAGCGCCCCCCGCCCCCACCATGGTCAGGTGCCTGTGAGCCTGCCTCTCCCACGGCACTTCCTGCATGAACATCTTCAAGGAGCACAGTCACAAAGGAGCTGGCTTTTACGTTCTCGGTCAAGAAACAAATGCAGGCCTGGTGTGGGCCTGGCTCACATCACTCAGGGCAGCTCTGCGCCGGTGCACACACAGGCCTCCACCCTGGCTTCTGCACCAACTCCACAGCTCAGCAGAGAGAACAGCGCCTGTTGGCACCTTGCTGCTGCAAGCTGGCTTTCCTGATGTCACGATTCCTCATTTGTCTCTTCTCAGATAGCGTGGTGACCGCCTCCAACTCTCTCACCAACACGAGTGCTTCACACAGGGTCAGTTTTTTAGTGAGAAGTGTTTGAGTGCTACCAGGAAAATAATGGAGCATCTGGACCTGGGAGGGAGCCCTCCTGGGACTGTGCAGCCCTTAGTCTTCTCTTCCCCCTACACCTCTCTTCCCACCCCCAGCTCCAATCTCCAGAAACCAAAGAAACCGGCAAACACAGAGAAACCCACTGGGATTATGGGACAGAGCCTTCCACAGTTGGAGTGCGTGCTCAGAACTCAGTCCCTGGGTCTGCCCTGCGTGGCTAACACACGCACCGGGCAGCTCCAACCATCACGTGTGCTGTTTTACCATCCATGTGGCGAGAGGCCGGCAGCTGAGCTGTGTGCAGGGCTGATCCCCTGATAGGACTCCCTCTGAGCTCCCAGAAGCTTCAGCTCCCTTGGTGTCCCTATGCTGTCATCACACGGCCACCTTCTTAGTGCTGCCTCCTCTCTTCTCCACACCAGTCTTTTGGACCAGACTCTCCTGGCCTTCAGGGAGACAGGACTTCCATGCAGGCTTCTCTTCCCCAGCACACTGCAATACCGTGTGCGGTCACAGACAGCACACGGGCTGTCAGGCACAGCACACGGGCTGTCACACACAGCACACGGGCTATCAGGCACAGCACATGGGCTGTCACGCACAGCACACGGGCTGTCACACACAGCACACGGGCTGTCATGCACAGCACACGAGCTGTCACACACAGCACATGGGCTATCAGGCACAGCACACAGGCTATCAGGCACAGCACATGGGCTGTCACACGCACACGGGCTGTCACATGCAGCACACGGGCTGTCACACACACAGCACACGGGCTGTCACATGCAGCACATGGGCTGTCACACACAGCATATGGGCTGTCACACACAGCACACGAGCTGTCACACACAGCACATGGGCTGTCACATGCAGCACATGGGCTATCACACACAGCACACGGGCTGTCCCACCCAGCACACGGACTGTCAGGCAGAAGTGATGCTCACAGATTGAAAGCTGCTCCTTTTTCCTCTTATTCCAGCATTTCCCAATTTCTCAGGCTCCTCAAACAGCAAAGTAAAATTAGGATTCTTTCCTGGGAAGTCTGATATTCAGTGTGTTTCACACTTATGTGAATATAGACCTTTTTGGTAGCATCTCGGGAACACCTGTTTTCGTGGAAGGTTCTTTGTAGGAGGCAGGGGAAAAGCGGGAGGGCAGGCCCCAGGCTTGCAGACAGCTTTTGTGTCTCCCAGGATTCTGGACCTGGCTGCAGCCCGGGGTGACCTCATCTGCTCCTGCCTTTCACTCTAACTCCCTGAAGTCCTCGTCCAAGGGCTCTCAGTGCGATCACAGCATGATTACTATTCACAATAATTCCAATGTGAACTATCACAAGACATTCACTGTTTCTTTGTGTGGGTTGGGCCTAGAGTAGTCCTGACTACTGTGTGAGCAACACAGGCCATGGAGCAGCTGCAAACACCCTATCCCACACTGTACTCTGTAAAACTCGATCTTGCACAGCTCAGTCCAGCATTGATACAGCTCCCCTTCCCAGTCATGGGGGCCCTCGGGCAGGGCCCACGTGGCTGCCTCCCCAGCCTTGTGGCCTGGAGTGGGCCTGGCTCACATCACTCAGGGCAGCACATGCTGGGCTGCTCGTTCACTTCTGCTTCCTAACATTCTGAATTTCCTGGGCTTCATTACACATGTGCACCTGACATGGAGATAAAGATGACCCTCACTCACAGCCTCTCCCAGCAACTGGCTTTACCAGCTCCAACAGGGGCACCCCCGGTGGATCACAAATGCTAATGAACAAGGTCTCGGGGCTCTGCACGCAGCCACTTCTGCCTCCAGACAATGGTCACGGTTAGAGACAGAAGCGCATGACGATCCAGGAGCTGCTCTGACAGCCCCAGGACCAGCCACAGATTAATCAGCAATCAGGGCCTTGCTTCCCAGGAGGCTGGGACACACCGTGGGCCGCCTGTCAGGAACAGCAGCTCTGGCACGACCAACAGCCAGTTCTGTCCAGAGCCCAAAACAGTCCTCTGGCAGACGTGGTAACGGAGGACAGGCTCGGGAATGCTTCTGTATTTCCTGCACTTTCGAGAAGCCAACAGATCCACAGAGGGCAGCAGCAGCAGAGGTCCTGACCTGCGGGCCCTGCCGTTCCTCCCACGCAACATCTCCCTCCGCACTGGGTTGGGGCACACATCTGGGCCCTCGGCTCCACCCTGGGAATTCCATCCTCCACTTGGGATTTCTGTTTGCTTCTCACTCTCTAACACCTGCGACAGTGCATGTAATAAGGGCTCGACATACATCTGGTGAATCAACCAACAACCCAAAGCATAGTTTTAGTATTATAATTGGTATATTCCCTGCAAACCCACCACCAAACCCTCTATTGAGTAAAAGGTGTGATTGCTGGTGGGTGTGCCTCTCAGCTTGCCCACATCCCCTATCAGACTGCCCAGGGGTCAAGTCCAGCCTGGGATCCTCTTGCTAATCGCACGTGGTGGGGCAGCAGACAACCAATCAGATACTTGGGACCCTGCCACCCAGGTGGACTCCCAGGCCTCTGCCTTGAGCCTGGCCCCACCTTGACTGCTGTGGCCACTTCAGGAGTGAACTATCAGAAGGAATATCTCTTTCTCTGTTTTCCTTTCTCACTGTCACTCTGCCCTTCACATAAACAAATTGGATTTCATCTCAGCCCAGTGTTCTGCACAACTATTTCCCGAGGGCTCAGGGTGAACCAAGCCCTGTTCCAGGGGCCTACACGCAGGATGTCAGTTAATCCTCGGCAGGATGCTCACTCATTGCACAACACGCACATCCTGTACCGCTCCACCAACCACTCTCACAAGAAGAGCCTACAGCCGAGCACAGAGCAAGAAAGAAATGCCCTTTCGTCTCACAGAACTGGAGATGAAAGCGACATCAGCACTGTCCCACTTTTAGCAGAGTTTGTAAGCAGCTTGATGAGCCTCAGGTAGCCTGGATTCAGGGTAAACCGAGGCCTCACTGCTGAGCCCTTTCCACTTAGAAAGCGCACCTGCTCCCCACCAGGCCACTGGGCTCAAGGTTCCGGCACTGCCCTCCCTGTGTCATTTCTGCCCACACTGGAGATGGAAACGCAGCTCAGAGTCTGCATGAACTCGGCCTGAGAAATGATAAATGCTGTTAGCAATGCCCATCTCTACGGCAAATTCCTCTGATGAGTCACCAAGGTTACAGGAGACATTTCCATAAGCACAAGCAGATTAGTTTGGAGTTTCACAACAACAATAACGAGATGGGATGATGAGAGCCTAACCTTTCATTCTGTCTATTGCTTTGTGGCAAAGAGGGCACCTATTCAGAACGGGGAAAAGCTAAGTTTTATGCAAAACTCTGTGTTGTCTGATGAAAATGTCTTCTCTTCGGCTGCTGAGATACTTGGCATAGGTCTCAGGTGGACTACGGAAGGCTGCAATGATGTGTCATTCCCCAACAATGTGGAGATAAGATGGCCTACAGGTGAGAACGTCGGATCCAATGCATAATGAATGAGACCAATCCTGGACCACACGGCCCCAGGGGTCTACGATAAATCTGTGCCTGGGAAGGTCTGCGGATGTCAGGCTTTCTCAAGGGGTACACTGAGAAGACAGCACAGCGTGCATCTAACCAAAGGCTCCTCGTAGTCAGCTGTGCATTTCCGTGAACGCCTGCAAAGCCTGTGAAGGGGGGGAGGCGCTGGCGCTGAGGCAGAGAAGAGCAGCACGAGCAAGGGCCAGGCAGACTCTGGCTATGCTCCTCGGCAAGCAAGCTGCTTGCATGATGGCCACACAAGCCCTCAGACCAGTGCCTGTGCTGCCCCTGTTGATCTGGGCTATTCTAGGTGCTCGCCCAGTGGAAGGTTACCCTAGGACAGCTGCTGTTTGACGTCCTCTCCCAGTCCTTGGATTCTCCTGCCTGACAGACCATGTGCCATGGCACACACTGTGCCAACTGTGTGATGCACAGTGGGGTCCTGGGTTAGACTGCATGGTCCACTCCATCAGTACTACAGTGGGTCCTGGGTTAGACTGCATGGTCCTCTCCATCAGTACTACCGTGGGTCCTGGGTTAGACTGCATGGTCCACTCCATCAGTACTACAGTGGGTCCTGGGTTAGACTGCATGGTCCTCTCCATCAGTACTACCGTGGGTCCTGGGTTAGACTGCATGGTCCACTCCATCAGTACTCAAAGTGGGTCCTGGTTTAGACTGCATGGTCCACTCCATCGGTACTACAGTGTGGTCCTGGGTTAGACTGCATGGTCCACTGCATCAGTACTACAGTGGGTCCTGGGTTAGACTGCATGGTCCACTCCATCGGTACTACAGTGTGGTCCTGGGTTAGACTGCATGGTCCACTCCATCGGTACTACAGTGTGGTCCTGGTTTAGACTGCATGGTCCACTCCATCGGTACTACAGTGTGGTCCTGGTTTAGACTGCATGGTCCACTCCATCGGTACTACAGTGGGGTCCTGGGTTAGACTGCATGGTCCACTCCATTGGTACTCACAGTGGGTCCTGGGTTAGACTACATGGTCCTCTCCATCAGTACTACCGTGGGTCCTGGGTTAGACTGTATGGTCCACTCCATCAGTACTCAAAGTGGGTCCTGGTTTAGACTGCATGGTCCACTCCATCGGTACTACAGTGTGGTCCTGGGTTAGACTGCATGGTCTACTCCATCAGTACTCACAGTGGGTCCTGGGTTAGACTGCATGATCCACTCCATCGGTACTACAGGGGATCCTAGGTTAGACTACATGGTCCTCTCCATCAGTACTACAGTGGGTCCTGGGTTAGACTGCATGGTCCACTCCATCGGTACTACAGTGGGTCCTGGGTTAGACTGCATGGTCCACTCCATCGGTACTACAGTGGGTCCTGGGTTAGACTGCATGGTCCACTCCATCGGTACTACAGTGGGTCCTGGGTTAGACTGCATGGTCCACTCCATCGGTACTATAGTGGGGTCCTGGGTTAGACTGCATGGTCCACTCCATCGGTACTACAGTGTGGTCCTGGGTTAGACTGCATGGTCCACTCCATCGGTACTACAGTGGGTCCTGGGTTAGACTGCATGGTCCACTCCATCAGTACTCACAGTGGGTCCTGGGTTAGACCGCATGGTCCACTCCATCAGAGTGACTCACACTGGCCATTTTGGTCTACACAGGATGGTCTCTGCAAATGGCATGATTTATGGTGGTAGTTCTGGTCTACTGGGTAGTTTATGCCAGTGGTATGGTCTACGTTGTCGGTGTGCTCTCTGGAGCACCTGGAGATGAGGTTCAGCCAGGAGGGCAGCCAACATGTCGATGTGAACATCAAGGCTCAGGTGGGCTTCGCTGTGCTGTCAGTCTCTGCAGGCAAGGGTAAGCCCTGTCTGCACGGCTGCACCAGCAGGGACCGTGGGGGGCTGCACACCTGGCTATGCGCACTTCTTCTTCTTTGAGTCGATGCCATTCCTTCCATGGTCGTAAACTCTATCTGTGAGCACAGTGGTTCTGCTTAGTTGAGTAAATCTGTCCAGCAAACGTAAGCGTGGTCCTGAGGGCATCTCCTGAACTTGCTGTTCGTGTCCCTAACATAGTTGACACGTGTTGTTTGGTGCTCACAGAAAACCCATGCAATGGGCCCAGTTCCGATCGCCCTTCACAGATGAGGACCTGAGGCAGTGACTTGCTGTGCAGCTGCAGGGTGGCGCTGACGCTGTGGACCACTGTGCACCTCTGTCCACCAGCGGGGTGCATGAGCCAGCATTCTGGCACTCTAAGGAAACCCCTGAGACAACCTAACCACACAAAGTGCACTTCAGTTCCTGGTTCAGGAGGTCCAGGGCCTAGAGGCCCATCAGGTGACCAACACAGTGAACCACATGGATGATGGGGACACACACATCCACGCCCCTGTGGTGCCTCCCCTCTCCATACAAGCCCACCAGGATTCATCACTGACCTGAACCAATGGAATCACTTTCCAAAGACTCTACCTACACACACCATAGTCAGACTTTTCAATCCTTTTGTACCCCTACTGTAAAACTTTAGGTATTAAACTGGATGAATTCAGAGCCATAAGCCATACTGAACTCACAGTACAGAGGAACTGAGAATCCTGTGACCTTGGCAACACCAGCATTAGTTCTGCCCCTGGGGAAGGAGGGGGTTTCCCAGGCACATAAGGACCTGGGGTATTATTGTTCCACATATGAGGACCTGGGGCAGGATTCCACATGTGGAAGGATTGTGGGTGCTACGATTCCTCATCCAAGGACCTGGGTATTATTATTCCACATGTGGAAGGATTGTGGGTGCTACGACTCCTCATCTAAGGACCTGGGTATTATTATTCCACATATGAGGACCTGGGCACTGTTAGTCAATATACAAGGATGTGGGGTATGATTCTACATACAAGGATGTGGGTATGACTCCTTATTAAGGACTAGGGAGGTATAATTTTACTCACATCTTCTGGGTAAGTTGATCCATCATCCACTCAGGAGATTTTTAACATGATGTTATGAGGCCATCAACAGTATTCACTTTTAACATGACCCTGTTTGTCCTTTTCTCATTTTTCGTTGTTGGGCTTGTTGAAATATAAAGTATTTTACACACCTCAAGTGACAGATTTGCTTTCTATACAAGAATCCCGTTCTCTGAAACCACAGAAAGGCACATGTGCACTAAGATGGCCAATTCTGTAGATCAGTATTTTTTTTTCTAATGCAGTTAACTTTTAAACTTTAAAGCTGTTATTGTACGATCAACTACAAACTCCAAATAGCTGCAATCCTTACTCATTACCCCAGCAGAACAGCATAAGTGGTCACCACTTCTGGTACAGACACCCCCTTTTTGGGGAGAGGTTACAGGAAGTCTTTTAGCCCACTCTGGGGTGGGGGGTGTGGCTTAGAAGAAGAAATGTAAACCTCCCCTCGTTGGTGTTCTGAGTTCAGAGAGCCCACGGAGCAGGGGCAGCCACAGCTTCCTCTCTCTGCCTGAGGCGGGCATGTGCCTCTTTTTCAGATACTGCTGAGCACGGCTTGGCTGTCCACTCTGGGTCGTCGTCCTGGATTCTGTGTGTGTGCTGTGGATAAGCAAGCCTTGGACAGCAAGGCGCGGAGCATCTGGCAGAGCGGAGAGTGGTCCAGCATGGAGCATGGGAGGTGGCGTGCGGTGGCGGGGTGGGGCAGCGTCTTGGACATCTAAGCTGCTCAGCCTCTCTGCTTGGAAGGAACAGAGATTTATGAACAAGGGACTTGCGTTTGCTGGGCAGACAGCTGTGGGTGTGGGCAGCACAGGGCCCCTGCGTGACACTTCAGAGCACTCCAGTGGCCTGCTGTCCCTGCAGGAGAAGTGAGGCCAGACGTGCTGGGCTGCAGGGAGCAAGCTGCTGCCTATGTCCTGGGAGCTCATGGAGGGGGCTCTGGATCTGGGGAAATGGAGCCTCTGGAGCCTGAGCCGTGGGCCTGCAGCTGCACGAACACTGCCCCTCCACACCGGAGCAGCAGAGCAGTGCCTCTGCAGACTCCAACATAACACGTGCAGACCTTAACACGGTCAAAGGGGGGCTATGCAGGGGGAGAAGCAGCAGAAAAGCAGAACACAAGATGACCAGGCAGCACCAGCCGGGGCCACGGAGGACATCGCGCCTGTCACATCACGCCCACCCGGCGTTCAGACCGGCCCGGGCACCAGCTCTGGGGTCTATCATGGGGAGCCTGTGCACACCCAACAGCAGCGAGGCTTCCTGGGGGCCAGGCGAGGTGCTCACACAGGCCTTCCTGAGGACACGCCCGGTCTCCTTACCACCTCGACCCTCACCTCCGTTTCCTGGTGGGCAATAAGACCCCCACCTCTGAGGCTGGCTTGGCCTCTCGCATCTGGATCTGAGCAGGCGAGGAGGAACCACACTCTCCAGGGCAATTTATCTCACTTCTTTCTTTAATCCCTCTATTAGCAAGAAATTAGAACAGAACTGACTTCAGAAAGGCAAGAGAACGGCCGACCGCCAGCCCGGGTGAGCGGGTTGTACCCATGATCGCCCGCAGCCCGCAGCCCGAGGGACCAGGAGCTGCTCTACCTGCTCCAGAAACTCCTGAGGAGCTAGGAGGTGCCAGCACTCCTTCTCAGACACAAACAGAAGACGCAAGAGTCCTAAGCCACAGGCAACACTCAGAAAGCAACACACACCCCGGGGGGACAGAGCGGTGGAAGGATTGGCCTAGGAACTGCACTGCGCCAGCCAGTCCCAAGGCCTGGCATTCTAAATTACAGATGCTGGTGTGTCAAAGTTTCTCAGAGTAGCCAGCATGAAACAAGCCATTTTCTGCCCCATTTCTGGAGAGTGGCTGGAGCGTGCAGTGGGCGGCAGTAACGGGTCTGAAGGGGCGGTGCTCACCCCTGTCCATCCGAGGCCCCCAGCCCTGTCCAGAGCACTTAGGAACACTTCCCGTGGAGTCCATCATCTCCGTGCCTCGGTTCTGAACACCTCCCTGGTACCGCTCAAAATGACTTCTTATGTGTATACAGAGAATCAACCTGTTCCCTCTCTGAGAAATTAGCCTCATGCATTGTCTCTCAGTCTCCTCCAAGGGTCAGTAACACCCGCACAAGTGTTTTCTATGCTAATAATAAATACTTCCAACACAAAGCCACAGCTCACTCCTTTGCATATCCCTTTGACTATTTGTCACAATGCCTTGAACTTTGTAGATAAATCAATTAATATTTGTTCAGCCAATCAAAGTAACAAAGGCCTACAGTTTATTTGTAAGATTATATCTCTAGGAACTACAGTAATTTTAAAAATTACATAGTTGTAGCGTGTGCAGGAGCTGTTTAGTTTATATAATCCCCACTATAACAACTTGAGTTGTTAAATTACCAAGGGAGGGCAAAGCAGGATGCAAACCAGGGTGCTCCCTGTCTAGGCTCTGAGGTCTCCCGCTGTAACACTGACCATGTGTCCTGCAAGCACCCTGTCACCTGCTCAGTCTCAATCCTGTTTATGGACGTGTGCTACACAGCTGGGCATGCAATACACACTCATGGGTCTGGACCCTCACAAGCCCAGCTTGAACCTTTTATGTCTCCAAGGTTTTTCTCCAAAGTGGCAACTGTCAAACCCAAGTGGGAACCCCTGAGGTTCCTAGCACCCCTTAGCCCGTCTGGGACTCAAATCTCTCTTTGTTGCCAAACTGTTTTGTGCTTTTTCCTCTTTATCTCTTCACATGTTTTCTAAACATCAATTTAAACAAATGATTCTCACTATGGAAGAACTAAGGAAGCCCAAAGTCTAAAAAGTACAGCAAATGAACCCAAAACTAAAACATAAATCGCAGAGCGCCTTCTAAAGCCCAGTAACCTAAGGAGAAGGGACTGGAGTGTCTGCTAGGCTTACTTTGCTGAGTTCTGAAACGGCTCATTAGGCTGACTGCACAAGCGACAACGATTCCACAGACTTAAGTGATTCAATGCCGGCATGCCCCCGACAGAGAGGCGACACGAAGCCTGCATGGCACCACGCCCTGATTTGGAAACACGCACTCCTCTCACACACACCAGATGTAAATGAATGTCATTCATATCCCCCTGGGACCTTCGGACTTGAACTCAGTCTGAATCGAATGGTGACAGTGGCACTAAGAAACACACTGCTTCACAAGGTCCGTTCAGCCCCGGCAGCTTCACTCAGTGTGACGTTAACTACTGGCATCATTTTTATGGGCCACTAACATAACTTGTACTTATTCTTAAACATATATCATTATTGTATTCCAGTGTAATCAAAACATATGTTAAGGTACCAGAACTAGTTCCACACTAGGGTTTTGATTTAATATTTTAACACTATTTAGTTTTTTATAACTAATTTAAAATTTATAAAACATAAACTGTGAAGTAGTAATACAATGTGTATTCCATGTATATAAACTGACTTTATTCCTCCCACCCCTTCCAGACTCCTATGTTCAACATTCTGTGTTTAGAAGGAGGCTTTTACTTATTTACTTTGTTTTAAATTTTAGCTCTCACATAGCAGGGAGAACATGTGGTATTTATCTCCCTGTTTCTGGCATATTTCACTCAACATGATGTCCTCTGGTTCCATCCATTTTTCCGCAAATATCAGAATTTCATTCTTTTAAATAACTGAATAGTGTGATTTTATGTATATGTACCACCATTTTTTTATCCGTTCATTTGATGATGGACACCTTGGTTAACTCCTTATTTTGCCTACTGTATTGGGAACAGCGATGCTATCAACACAGTGCCTCAGGTATCTCTGACAGACTAAGCGCACGTCTTTGGATAGACACCCACTAGGCGGCTTACCGTATCACACGGCAGTTCCATTTCTAGTCTCTCATTTTAAAGCAATCTCCCTGTTTTCCACAGCGGCAGCACTGGCTCACATTCCCATCGATGCTTCGTACGAGTTCTCATCTCTCCACACCCTCCTCAGCATTGGACACCCTCAGTCTTTCTGATAAAGGGGTGAGGGGGTAACTGTCATTTGGATTTGCATCTCCTGATACCTAGTGATCCTGAGAATTTTTCGTCTTTTTGTTGGTCATTTACATTCCTCCTGTTGAGAGCTGTCTACTCGGGGCTGCCCATTGCTCAGCTGTATTGATGGCTGCTTTGCTGCTGCTGTTGAGGCTTTTGTGCGACTGATCTATTTCGAATATTAATCCCTGGTCACACAAGCGTCTTCTCCTACGCCTTACTCTGCTGGCAGAAGCTTCTGAGTGTGTGCAGTGTTGCTCTGTGGCCTTTGAAGTCACCACAGACACCCATGTCTTGAAGGACGTCCCCCACGCTTCCTCCTGCGATTTCATCGTCTCAGGTTGTATATTGAGGTCCCTGGTCCACTCTGAGTTCATCTCTGAGCGTGGCGAGAGGCAGGGGTCTAACTTCACTCTTCTCAATGCCATGCAGCCAGCCTGGCCAGCACTCCTCACTGAAGACTGCCTTTTCTCCAGTGGGTGTGGCTGACACCTTTCTCAAACACCAGCATCGGGGTTATTTTCTGAATTGCTGTTTCATGGACCCATGCGCCGTCTGGTTTTAGTATAAACACGTGCACAGTACCTCGCTGTTGTAATGACCTCCGTAGTACACCTGGAGATCAGACACTGCAATGCCTCTGGCTTCGTTACTTTTCTCCCTCAGGATTACTTTGGGTATTCTGTGTCTCTTCTGATTCCATATGTAGTTTGGGATTTTTTTCTAAAGATTTATCTACTTATTTGGAAAGCAGAATTACAGAGAGACAGTGAGACATAGAATGAGGAATCTTCAATCCATTAGTTCACTCCCTAAATGGCTGTACTGGCCAGGGCTGTGCCAGGCCGAAGCCAGAAATTAGAACTCCATCTGGATCTCCCACGTGGGTGGAAGTGGCCCAGCCCTGGTGGCATCTTCCACTGCCTTTCCCTGCAGGTTAATGGGTAACTGGATTCAAGGGGAGCAGCCAGGACTGGAAGAGGCACTCCCACAGGTGATGCCTGCATAGCAGATGGTGGCCTAACCTGCTGCATGACAAGCTGGCCCCTAGGGTTGTTTTTTAAATTCTACAAAGAATGTCATTTGCATTTTCATGGGGACTGCATTGAATCTAGAGAGGGCTTTAGGTAGCATAGACTGTAAAAGACATGAATTTTTCCAATCCATGAGCAAAAAATATCTTTGCATGCTTTGCTTGTGTCTTTCATTATAATTTTCATTCTAGTGATCTTTCAGGTCCTTGGTTAAATTTCTTCCTAAAAATTTTTGTGGCTATTGTGGGTGAGATTTCTTTTTCAATGAGATCATTATTGATGTATAAAAAGGTTAGCAACTGGGGCTGGCACTGTGGCATAGCAGGCTAAGCCTCTGCGGCAGCGCTGCAATCCCATATGGGCACTGGGTCACGTCGCAGCTGCTCTCTGCTGATGGCCTGAGAAAGCAGGAGATGGCCCAAGTGCTTGGGCCCCTGCACCCACATGAGTGAGCCAGAAGCAGCTCTGGGCTCCTGGCTTTGGATTCGCTCAGCTCCAGCGTTTGCAGCTGGAGAGTGAACCAGCAGAGTGAAGAGCTCTCTCCCTTTCTCTCCTCTCTCTGTGTATGTAACTCTACTCCTCAAGTAAGTGTAACCTTTTTTAACAAGTGCTAGCTATTTTGTATATTGATTTTATATCCCATGGCTTTCCTCAACTGTTTTATCAGTTTCTTGGAGAAGTGTCTTTTCATACAGAAAGTACTGGCATCTGCAAGTACAGGGATTCATAGCTCCCCTTCCAGTTCCCATGCCCCTTCCTTCTTCCTCCTCCCTAACTGCTCTTGCGAACATTTACAACACTGCACTGAGCCGGAGTGGCAGAAGAACCGAGGAGAAATGCTTCCACCTCCCTGTCCAGGAGGACACTGGCTGCTGCACCTTCACGTATAACCTTTATAATTGAGGTTTGTTCCTCCTATACCTAATTTCTTGAGTTTGTTTGTTTATAACCAAGAAGGGAGTCTTATCAAGTGGTATCTCTGCATCTCTGAGATGACCACAGGCTTTTGTTCTTCATTCTGTGCATGTGACTAATGCCCTGTATTGATCTGCACATTGTGAACCACCCTTGTATCTCTGGGATAAATTCCACTGGATCTGCTATCAATACATAATGACTAAAATCTGTCTTATCTGATATGGGTGTAGATACGCCTGCCTGTTTTCAGTTTCCATGTGCATGGCCTATTTTCCCAGGGTTTCACGATCAATCAGTGTGTGCCTTTACTTCAGAACTGTGTTTCTTATAGGCAGCAAAAAAATGGGTGATTTTTAACCCATTCATGGCCAGCCTTGAGCATTTGACTGGAGAATTTTATCTATTTGCAGTCACAGACAATGACAGAGGAAAAGCAACTCCTTTCAGTAGCTACTGATGATGTCTGCTCTGCTGGTGAGCTGGGCGCCCTCATGTTTTCAGGGTGCTTACCTCTAATGCAGGACTTTCTTCAACAGTTTATGTGAGGCTGGTCTCGTGGCTACGAATTCACTGTTCTTGTTTGTCCAGGAAATATTTTAATTCTTCTAAGGTCAGTTTCAACAGATTGGACTCTTAGCTGGATTTTTTTTTTTTTTTTCCTTTCAAGACCTTTCTACTCTTTCGGCCTGACGGGCTTCTGCTGAGACGTCTGCTGTTCGTCCAACAGCTTTTAGAAGTAGGAAGGTGATGGTTTGCTTCTTACTGTCTTCAGATTGCTTCCTTGTCCCTAACTGACCATTTCACAACAACAACCTGGGAAGCTCTTTCTTGGTTGAGTCATCTTGGGGTCTTTAGAGCTTCCGGTATCTGCATGTCCCTATCGCTTCCAAAACATGGGAAGCTGTAACTGTTACTTCATTCATAGATTCTCAATGCCCTTTCCCCCTTCTATTCTCCTTCAGGCATCCCTATAACACAAATACTTGCTCACTTAAGAGTATCCCCGATTTCATGTAGGCTTTCTTCATTCTTTTTAATTCTGAGCTCTTTATTTCCGATTGACTGAGTTACGTCCAAAGTTTTGCTCTCCATATCACAGTCTTTTTCTTCTACCTGGTCTATTCCGCTGCTGAACCTCTCAACTATATTTTTTATCTCCTTGTTTGAAGTTTTCTGTCCAAAAATTCCTATCTGGCTCTTTTTAATATTTTCTGTCTCTTTAATGAACTTTTGATTTTTGCCATCCAATGGTTTCCCTGTCTCTTTAAACTGTCTGTCTATAATCTCCTTGAGTTTCCTTAGGGCCGTTATTTTGAACTCTTTTCCAGCATCTCACACAATACCAGCAGGTCAGGACCTGCTTCTGGAGAACTACTGTGTTCTTTTGGAAGTGCCTTCATGTTTCCTGTACTGACATCTGCACATCCGGCATAATTCCTTTTTTCATGCCATAGTTTTCATTGAAAAAGACTTTTATTTAGATGGGATGTAGAGCACCACTTGGGTTGTTTCTCTCTGTGATTCTTTGTGAGCCCAGAGATGCAGACTCTGAATGACTTACTCAGCAGTCGTCAGTGTTACCAGTGCCTGCAAGTGCCACAGCTGTCCAGTGCACCAGTTTTTGGATGCGGTGATATCACTTTGAAGTGGACATGAGCTTTCACAGGTGTGCGCCTTTAGTTCTCAGGGAATTAAGCATCAATCACACTGCAGTTCATGATGTCTGTAGTCGTATTTCTGATGCTGTGGGACCCAGAGGAGGCTGTCTCATATGGTGACAGGCATGCCTGTATGATGCTAGGGATAAGGACCCTGGAGCTATATGGGAACAAAACCTTCCCAATCAGCCACTTAAAGCAGAGGAATATAGGTAGGGCCTGCAAGATCCCACAGATGGGTACAAGTTACCCCAGGACAGCAGCTGCACAAACATCCCCAGAGTTGCAGGGAACAGAGGGACTGCCTCCAATTACTGGAGGGCATGCATGGGTGATGCCTGGGCTTGTGCCATGAGCCCTCAGAGCCACAGAGGGGCTTCCACTGTCTGGGATTATACATGGGCTGCTGCTGGCAACTAGCCCCAGGAGCCAGTGAGACTTCCCTGCATTGCACAGAGGAAGCAGAGGAGCCCCAGGGCTTGTGCCCAGAGCTCCCACCCAGGCAGAGGCCTGCCCTCTGCCCTTGTTGTCTCCTCAGGGGCTTCTGGTACTGAACGGGTGCTTACTCCCCTGGTAGTTGCAATTGAACAGCATCCTGACAGTAGCTCATGTGTGGTGCTTCAGGGGTGCAGGGAGGCTCCTTCTTTGGAGGGAAACATTCGCTCAGACCCAGTCAGCTCTGTAAACGGACTTTCTACCAGTGAGGGCTGTGGCACTCTCCTGAAGTTAGGGTTCACTGTGGTGGCGTTTCCTGCTTACATCTTCCCTGCCTGGGAGCTTGGAAAGGAATGGTGGAGAAAACAGCAGGCCACGTGCTCTTCTCTCTCTAATGGCCACTGGCATCTCTGTGCTGCTGGCAGACACAGTCACTTCTTACTGCAGTTTCACCCTCAGTCCTAACCTTTTATACACAGAACCCTTTCCTGGTGATGGCGTCCTCTGGCCAGGGAACCAGGTCGGCAGTGGCTCCAACAACAAACCCGTCCTTGATTAAGGCATTGGCTCCTCCCCGCCCTCTCAACACCAGTGCGCTCAGGACTAAACTTGCAACACACGGACTTTGGGGTGCACGCTTGGACCACAGCAGGCCATCACCTGCACAATCTGTTTGGGGAAACTGCACCTTCCTGATGGTGGCCTCTCACCCTGAACCTCACACTACAATGAAACAGGTACAGTGCAGCAGGCACGGCCAGAAGCAGCAGCTAGGAGCCAGATGTCTCCGCCTGACAACCCTCAGGGGACTGAGCTCCGCCAAGGACCACGTTGGTTTTAAAGAAGAGCCCTCCCCAGTGCAGTCTTCAGATGAAAAGCCAGCCAGACATGGAAGCACGGGACCCAGTGCAGTGTGCTCAGCCCACGGAGCCCAGAAATGGTGAGGTGCTAGACACATGCTTTACGTCTGTCTGTCTGTGGTGATGTCAGCAGGCAGCAACACAAAATCCACACGCTGGCTCAGACAACAGTTCTCTTGAATCCAAGAAGCCCTCTCCTTGCACAAGTAAGGAAAATGCAGCTGGGAAGGCAGTGGAAGATGGCCCCAGCACCAGGGCCCCTGCCCCCCCACCAGGGGGGAGACCAAGATGGAATTTCTGGCTCCTGGCTTCAGCCGGCCCAAATCTGGCTGGAGATTTGTAGAGTGAACCGGTGATGGAAGATCAATTTCTCTCCCCCCTCTCCTTCTGTGTGTGTGTGTGTGTGTGTCCCTCTCTGTCATTCTGCCATTAAAGAATCTTTTTTAAAAAGCTGACAATTAATCAATAATAGATATTAAAGTTCAGTGTTTATCTGAATGAATGCATTGTCTTCCAATGGAAGAATGTGTCAGATGATATTTTCACGCTCACAGGTAGCTTTGATTTGACTCCGATATTTATTTTACCACATTCATGTTCTGAAGACAATCTTGATATTACCGTGAATTCCGTCTCTCTGAAAGCAGTAAATTCCACTGTGAAGTTAACAATGTATGTTGCTTTCAAAGTTCTATGGCTCCTGTACAGAAGACTTCATCTTGGCCTTTTAAAAAACCACATAGGGGCCAGCGTTGTGATGCAGCGGGAAAAGCCGCCACCTGCGGTGCCAGCATCCCACATGAATGCCAGTTCGGGTCCCAGCTGCTCCACTTCTGATCCAACTCTATGCTATCGTCTGGGAAAAAAGAAGAAGATAGCCCAACTCCTTGGCCCCTGCATGCCTGTGGGAGACCCGGAGGAGGCTCCCGGCTCCTGGCTTCAGATTGGTGCAGCTCCGACCATCATGGCCATTTGGGGAATGAGGCAGAGGATGGGAGATCGACCTCCCTCCCTCCCTCCCTCTCTCTCCCTCTCTGGATCTGCCTCTCTGTAACTCTGTCTTGTCAAATAAATGAATAAATCTTTAAAAAAATAAAACACCACATCATTAGCTCACGCAGGACAGACTCAAAGAGGCCATGCACATGAACACTGCAATTGTCCCTCAGTATATTTAGGTGACAACACAAGTCAAACAAAAATAACTGTTTGAGACCATAGATTCTATGCATTCAGCTTAGATTCACATCACGTTGGTTTGCAGTTGTACCTCTTGAGAAGATACAGAGCGATTCCAAGATTACTATTAAAATAAATTAAATTGTCCATGCAATACTATTATGAATGCAGGAAAAATATATGCACATGTGATAAACATGCAAAATGGATCACACTTTTATAGCTGGACCTGAAACACGACTTTATGCCACAAGCACGCAGACATATTTTCTGTTCTTTTACCCACAGAAGATGTATGAGACATGAAATAAACACATGCACACTTCCCAGATGAGTCACACTTCTGAAATTAAAACAGGAAAACTAGGGAAAATGGCAAGAACATAGGAGCGAATGCCTGCCTGTGTTCAGTCCAGAATGCTAATTAACACTGTGTTGATACTCGCAGGTGCTGTCCTAGCGCCAGATGATCACACTGCTGAGTCAGTTACATTCAACCAGACAGGCTCTCAGTGAGCGAGAACACCCCCACACACACACACACACACAGGTCCCCAGACAGCACCCCTGACCTCTGCGGCTCACTCCTCTAGCACTCGGGAAACCCATGTGTGGGAGTCAGGGCACCACAGTAGCTCTGTGCAAACTGGGGAAGGAAGCTGCTCACCATTGACTCAACCTGGTAGGAAATATAAAGATTCAGCCCACGCCAGACTCGCCACTGGAGCCATTTCACCCTCGGGGACGTGGAGGCAGAACCACCGGTGGGCTGTTCCCCGTACGGAAGAGTTCTGGGAGCAGGTGAGGAGACACCAGTGGAGAGGAACACGGCATCTCTGAGGGGCAGGTTTTGGCACAGCAGTCAAGACGCGGCATGGGACACCCACATGCCACGCCAGAGTGCCCGGATTAGAGTCCTGGCTCTGTTCTTTCCAGTGTCCTATGAAGCATGCCCCGGCAGGCAGTATGTGACAGTTTAGGTGCTTGAGTTCCTGATACCCACGTGAGAGACGGCTTGAACTCCCGGCTCTTGGCTTTGACTTGGCCCAGGGCCAGCTGTCATGGGCATTTGGGAGTGGGAACGACTGATGGAAAAATCTCTGTTTTTCAAATAAATAAAAATAAATACTCTAAAAAGCAATGCCTTCAACTTGTTCAGTATATACTGAGTGTCTAGAAAGTATAAAGTTTTGAAAGTAGATTTCAGAAGACAAAAGCACAGTCCCTGGACGATAGGAAGGGAGATGCTGGGGTTGACTGCAGAGCAGACAGGGCAGTGAGACGCTGGGGTGGGGGAGAAGGTGTCACGGGGGGGGGGGTATATGGAAAGGTATGGGAGTGCAGAACAGAGACTCATCAAATATCCTGTTAAGTAGCGTTTTGTAAATGCCATTATTGTTTGGCCTCCTAATAAAAAAATAAGCCTGAGCAGAATAAAATGAGCTCAAATATCCATGTTCCACACCATGAATCACCTAGCTGCTCAAGCCATGAGTCATTACATGACACAAACAAGTCACAAAGACAGGGCTCTCACGCACCATGCACAAAGCAGCTAGAACTGAGTAACCTTGCAAATTCCAACCTGCACACAGGGACCCCTGGACACGCACGTGCACACAAGCGTGTGGAAGTATGCATGTATGTATGAAGTACGTATGGACCACTTTGTACTCCTAACACAGAGGTGCCTGCACAATCAGACCCCAAAACACAAAAGCAGACACTATACTTTTTATTGCAAAAACTTTTGCTATTCAATTTTCTGTAAAAAATATGAAATGTCAAAAAGCTAGGATTTGGATTACCGAATGAAGCAGCTTGCATAATCGGACAACGTGCATATCCTCACAGCCCCTGAGCAGTCAGATCGCGTGAGATGACCTCCATGCAAGAGAAGCCGGAGACTCCCTCCTCTGGATGCTGCTGCGTGAGGGGTGGGGGAGCCTGCTTCACTCATTCTCCCTCTCTGGAGAACAACAGGTCACCTTCAGCCATCTTATCAGTAATGGAAGGGAATTGAAATGCATGCAAAGCCCTGAGACGCCCAGATCAGAGGGAACAGGGTCAGATCAGGCAGAGCCTGTTGCCTTCTCCTGGAATGCGCGCCTTTGATCAATGTGAAGTTGTAAAGAGCTGTAACACTGTAAGCAGCTGGAATAAAACAGAGAAACAAAGGCCAGCAACACTGCAGTGACACAGGAAGACGTCAACAACAATTCTAACAAGCAACATGCGTGAGGGTAATCTGCTATGATTGTCAAGTACTTCAGCATCTTCCAGGGACCGTCATGCTCAGGGACGCCCTCGGACATGGAGACGGTGGCCGAGTCGGCACGAGCTCGCCAGGGCAAAGCGGAAACAGAGCTGCAGGAGCTGCTGCGTCTCCAGCCTCTCCACAAACACCTGGGCAAGGCGAAGCCTCTGTCAGCGTCTGTAAACAAGCCTGCAGGTGCCCGTTTCCTTCTAATTCCAATCCGGTGAGTGAGACACTGATGGGAGGTGATCGGCAGCACATTTAGTAAACTTGGGTTTTTAAAACAGAAGGAGCAGCAGTAATGTCTTATAGCGACAATGTCAAACTGGAAAGGAAAAAAGTGACTCACTCACTTTGGTTGGAATAAACCAATATTGCCCCTCAACAGACTACACAGCAGTGATGTTTAAGGCACTAGGGGGCGCCGTGTTTTGACAGAGAAACAAAGTGTCATGAACACACACATTCTTGCCATCTTTATCTTTTACTGTCTCCCTCTCTAGTTCTATTTATTTCTTTCTTTTTTTGTTTGTTTGTTTGTTTGTCTAATGAACTATTTAAAAGTGAGGTGCAGAGAACTCCAGTTTTTACCTGGATGCACAAACACAGATAAATGCCTTAATCAAACTTCAGAATAAAGGAGGTGGACAAACTGCAAATACACTACTTTTCCTACCAAGGAATAGTGAACTGAAGAGAGGAGGTGTATGTGGGGGGGACGGAAGCCTGCAGGGACTCCCCTGGTGGCGCACTGGGAAAGGAGGAGTTTGGTTCACTGGGCTGCAAGCACAAACCCAGCAGGGGCTCACCCAGAGAGTCTCCCCACACGGACCCTGGGGACTAGAGACACAAAGGAAACTTTCTCCCAGTTACAAGCTCTTCCCTCGGATCTCACCCAAATTCCACAAAAAAGTGGCTGTGAGGAGATCTTCACTGTAGGAGACAAGGAGAGCAGAGTGGTAGCCATGCCAGAAAAGGCCGGAAACCTGCTGCCAAGCCCCCTCCCTACTCCACTTCTCCCTGGAAGATGCTTGAATCTCTAGGCAGGCGAAGCTCTGGGGGGCACGATGAGCGGCCCTGCTGCTGGAGAAAGCCGGTCCAGACCCCATCCCCACCTAGAATCAGGGAGGGTACACAGGGACACCAGGCAGCCACATCCCGAACTGAGGACCCAGCATTTGCCAGACTCCAAAGCTCGCTCAGAACACAATGCTGCTCCCAGCACTGGATCTCCAGGCTGAAAAGTCTGCAGTGACATCGAGTATTGGAAAACAGCTTTGGGGGTTGCAAAAGCGAGTGGGTAGAGACCCTGTGTAGGGTGAAGTGGGAAGAGAAGACCTCCTCACCGTCAACACAAGGATCACCAAGGGAAGTTGAGGCCGGGGTAGGCACGATGAACAGCAAATCCCAGACCCTGCACACATCTTGACCAAACTGATTCCAACACTCTAAGCATGCAACTACTGTGGCATCCAAGGCATCCAACATCTGCCCAAAGTTACAGAGCACAGGAAAGAAGCAAGGGGAAACACCACTAAGACACACAGCAAGCCACAGAACCAGGGTCAGAAAGGACCCAGGTACAGACACTGTCACACAGACAATGTCAAATAACCACAGTAACACAGTAAAGCTCTCCTAGGAAACACAGCAGCAGGAGCAAGCAGAATTCAGTAGACAGAAAACACAGGTGTGTCAGAGGAGAGAAGTGCAGTCCCAGTGCTGGAGACGGCCTTCCAGGCTCTCACCAGCACACGTGGCGTGCCCAGGAAAGGACAGGAGCCGATACAGCTCCCTGAACACCCACCGAGGGAGAAGCAGCTGAACAAAGCAGGGCAGAAAATCCAGGAGCTGTGAGAGGCTACGCTGTTACCCCGGTAAATGCACTCCCGGAAGACACTCCGAAGGAAGAAGCAACAGAAAGAACCAACTTTCTTTTTTTTAAAATTAATGAAAGCCACAAAATCAAAGATCCAGAAAACTTAGAGAACATCAACCAGAGTTTAAAACACTCAGGTAAGTTATATTCAGACTGAAAACCAACACAAGCAAGAATCTTAACAATAAACAAAGAAAAATGACCCAGGCATCAAAAATTAAAAAAAAAAAAAAAAAAAAAAAAAAAACATTACGCGGCTATGGCTCTGAAGAGCGGCCTGAGAAATGCCCGTCCAGCCCCAAGTCTAAGCCTGCTGAAAACAGCTTTCAAATAGAGAGAAATAGACTTTTCTCAGACAAACACAATCTCCACTGTCAGCAGACTGGTACTAAACTAAGTATTTTAAAAGTTCCTTAGGCAGAAAAAAGTGAGAGTTCCAAGAATGGAGTATGGAGAGTAAACACGCATGGTGAGGCCTCTGAAGGTAGGCTGTGGGTATCACCGCGCACCCCCCAAGGAAGAGAACAGTAAGACACCTCGTGTTATCGCCAGATTGGTCCAAGTGAGAGCCCACAATCTTGTATCTCTGATTTGGTTTTTTAATATGGAAATCTGATTGTACTTCCACTGTGACATCTGGTTTGTCTCAACCTAGGACAGTTCTCTCATGTGTGACCTTTGCCACCACAGCATCCAGAAGAGCAGAGGCCAGGGGCCGCTCCCCACGCCAAGCTCCATGGTTCTTCCTCAAATCAGGCTCAGGAGAAACATGGCAGCAAACAACATGACAGAGGTCATGTGACACCGCTCCCCTGTACCTCAGCGAGGGGACCCTGTGAGTGCGTTCTATCTGTGGTGATGCAGAGTTTGACTGCTTGGTTACAGTGGGATGCACGGATCTTTTCATTATGTGGGTCCCTTTCTGTGTTTGTCATTAGGAAATAACCTGTGGTGACCATTTGAAGTTGTGTGTAGTACACTTCAATACTGATACATCATACGCATTTTAATTCCCACCCACACTCACTGCCCCTGTGTCTGCATTTCTGGTCATTAAGTTTGGTTTTACTTATCCTTGGAGATAAGACACAGTTAAGGTCACACAGGACAGCATCACAACTATAGACTTTTTCATTTTTTTATTTGAAAAGCACACAGACATGAAGAGACAGAGGTCTACTGCCTACTTATTCACTCCTCCAAATGCCTCCAACAGCTAGAGTCAGGCCAGTGCGCAGCTCGGAGCCAGGAACTCTGCAGGTTTGCCATGTAGGAGCCAGAGAGAGCAAGTACTTCAGCCATCACTTCCCGCCTCCCAGGGCTCACATTAACAGGAAGTTGGAGTTGGGAGAGGGACAAGAATTAGGCTTACGACAAGGCTTCTTAAACTCTCCACCAAATGCCACTCAGCTGGAAGGTTTCAGGTTCTCCCTCTACCCGGCTGACCCATCGCCATAGACCCCTCCCATGTGCGGGCTGCTGTCTGTGCTTCCCCTCCTCCTCCACCCTGCATGCTACTCTCCCCACCAGCATGCGTCAGAGTGCCCCAGGTCCCAGCACAGCGCCCTCTGCTTTGCTTCAGTCACACCCAGGACAAGGCGGCTCCCACGTTCTCCGTGACCACACACACGGACTCTTCCTGTGCCACAGGGCATTTACACAAATGCAAAGCCACCTCAGATGCACCTGTGGAAGAAGGAACTCACGCGCTAACTCAGTTCTGGTTCTCCTTTTCTATTTCAGAAATGCCGCCGCTGATGAAATTGCCGAAGCCCAACTTTCAGTTCTTCAATTAGATCCCAAAGGCACTCAAGTAGCATGAGTGCTGCATCCAGTCAGACCCCTACGTCATACTACTGATTTTCTGCCTTGATTGCCATGGCTGCCTTGAAACTCTTACCTCGTGCATTCAGACCACGCAGCCACGAAGAGCTGAAGGTCTCTTTCCAACGCAGATCTGATTTGCCTTTGTGCCTCTGCTCATGCTGCCTTCCTCTTCCAGTTAGAAATTCTTGAGTGAAATGCACGGCCTTGGACAGAATGAGGTGTCTTCAACAGCTGGCGGAAGCCCTCTGAGACGACTCCTGGGTGCCGCAGCTGCTCTGCCATGGCACCCCGATGACCGTCAGTAATCTGTGTCCGCCTCTGCACAGCTGCGCTTCCTGGCTCACGTCCTGTGCATCTCACATTCCTCCACACCACATCTGCCCAAGGATGAGGTTCTGTTCAGAACACCGATACAAAGCCCATTCCTCAGGACACGCTCTTAGAGGTGCCCATCTCTGGAGTAACAGTCTGACGTCAGCCGTGTGTGTGTGTGTGTGTGAATACACAACCACTGGACCAGCAGCTCCCGAAGACGTGGCTCGGTGCTGGTTTGGCTCAGTACTTTACCTACAGCACAGGACTGGGCCCTCTGCATAATTCAGGGTGAGTCCCTGGGTGCTTTCTATGAGCCCCTCACTGGCTTAGGCGAATGACAGCAAGGCATGTGGCTAATTGTGACTGCTGGGCAGATGACCGGAGTTTCACAAGGTCAGTGTCACTGAAGTCTGTGCCAATGGTTTCTGACTGTATTTCCTACCACAGTCTGTCCTGAGGGACAGGGAGAGACTCAGAGGCTGTCATTCCCATTGCCCACGACAGGAGACCTGATGGGGAACAGCCAACCTGGGCAGCTCCACGAGGTTGCTGAGCCACTGCTGTCTGGAGGGCAGTCCGTGCCACCACGTGTGAGAAGGTTCAGCCAGGAGACACCTCCCTCACGCCTCTGTCATTAAGGAAACCATTCTTCCCTGTGTCGCAGAGGGCACTCCACAGGCTCCCATGGCAATCAGCGAATCAGGGCACTCAAGAGATGTGCAGATTTGCGAGCTCTACCTCTGGCTGTCGCTAAATGAACAGGAAGAAAATAACTTCTGTAAAAGTGAACGTATGGTGTGGGTATCGAGAAATGCCTCCAGCTGAGATCTGCAGAGACCCATTTCATAAAGGACTGAGTTAAATTAAGTAAGCACTCGAGTCTCTAGGGAGATGCAGAACAGAGATACTGGAAGGAGCACGATGCTAAGCGGCAGTGGATTTGGAAATCTTGAATCCTGGTGTTTTCTCCAGCAAATTTTCTGTGCCTTTTGTGAGGCAGAAATACCTTCTGCATTAGGAAACCATAGAATGTCAGAGTCAGAAAGGAATGAAGAATCCATAATAAGGGGCTAGCGCTGTGGTGTAGTGGGCTAAGACTTCTCCTGCAGCATCGGCATCCCATATGGGCGCCTGCTCATGTCCCGGCTGCGCCACTTCCAATCTAGCTCTTTGCTATAGCCTGGGAAAGCAGTGGAAGATGGCCCAAGTCCTTGGACCCCTGCACTACGTGGGAGACCTGGAAGAAGCTCCTGGCTTCAGACTGCCCCAGCTCCGGCTGCTGTGGCCATTTGGGGAGTACTGAACCAGTGGATGGAAGACCTCTCTCTGTCTCTCCCTCTGTCTATAGCTCCACCCTCAAATAAACAAAAATCTTTTAAAAATTCATAATTCTAACCCCACCCATTTACAAATAAAGAAACTGAAATCTAGCGAGCTATGTGTCCTTTCTGGGGTCAGAGAACAAGCAGTGGCCTAGCTGAGATCAGATCTCTCATCTCGTTGGCTAATTCCTGGTTCCTCCCTCAGCAAATGGACAATTTCAGAGACCCCTTTACTCATAAAAGCATCCTAGAAGTGCACTGATTCTGCCCACCACCAAAGAAAACGAAGACGTCCAGGCAAGACAAGAAAATCCCAACAGACACTAGTGGGGAGCTGTGATAAAGTGAAACAACCTCGGGCCCTGGGACTGGACAGCTCTGAGTTTAAGCTCAGCTCTGCCACATACACTGACCATGTTAACATTGGCTGGCTGCCCCACACGGGCCACGTGACAACGGGCAGCGGTAATAGTGCCCCATAAATAGCTCTCTTTATCTGCGGTCTGTACTATCTGCCAAGAGAGTTGAGGGCACTTAGCATCAAGGCTGGGTTTCCAATGAAGAAGCCAGAGAGGAGGCTGAAACAGACCAATGCCATCCCACTGCCCAGAAGGAATAGGGTGGGATGCACACCACTGGGAATGCCGGGAGAAGCCAGATGGATTGAGGACGGGGCGGAGAAGGTGATCCTTGCCAGTGTTCCCTCCTGGGGTTGCCTGTGAGCTCAGAGCTGGCAGGGAAGCTGGAAGAGAGGGAGCATCGCTGGCGGACAGGCAGTTAGGCGGGCAGTGGCACTGCGTCAGTACGGCCGTGATAAAACAGGGCCGAGTTCCGTCTGTATTTTGAGAGCAGAGAGCATGGCCTGGACCTGGCCCCTCCTGGACAGAGATCTTTCAGGAGGCAGAGGCATACTTTAGGTGAGATATTGATGAATGGCCAAGCGAGCCTGGCACTCAGTCAGGAGAGGCCAGCGGCCAGAGAGAGCTCACCTCAGGACAGGCCTGCGCACAGACAGGCCTTCATGCCCCTGTGCACAGAGGCTGCTTCCTGAGGATCCGACCGTCCTGTGACTCGCAGGGATAGTGCTCACTCAGGATTCCAGCGTGAAAATGATCCTTCAGATTCAGCTGTGAGAGGCACACACATGTACAGATCTGTTAATACAACAACTCCTGTGCGCTGTTAGGAAAATGGATCCCAAGGTGGGCTGCAGGTAGACAATCGAGGAATTGCGACTCCCCAGTCTCAGCTGGGCGATTTCTGCTGGCACACAGCAGGGACCCAGGCCCGGGTGGCTCCTGGCTGCCTTCTTCGTGTACTGCTTTAATGTTAAAGGTCTGTTTCAATTTTACTTCTTCCTAAGCAGCAGCATCTGCAGATGGCAACATGACCCTGCTGTTTTCAGACTTCGAGAGAGTTGGAGAAGAGTGAGCAGAGGCTCACAGAGAGCACCTCTGAGAAAGCAGGTCCGCAGCGGGCAGGTGGGAGGACGGAGTGTGCGTGGACACGCTGCCCACAGCGCTGGGTGCAGGGCTGATGGGGAAGTTCCCGGGGTGCCCAGGCTACAGAACCCCAGGGCCACAGTTGGTCCGCACAGGGAGCAGTGGATGCTGTGGGCCCAGTGGAAGCAGAGTGGACCTGGCCGGTGGTCAGAACTAGAGTTCTTCCATCAGGGGTGCCCAGCAGCTGCTCTCCACAGGGGCGCGAGGGCTGTCCATACAGTCATTTCTTATTTGTCATGACCTGGGCACAGCCCCACCCAGCAAAGAACAGGGCCGCTAATAGGATCATCAGTGCTAAGGTGGCAATCCCTGGCTTACAGATAGGGTATTAGTCAAAATTACGAAGTTAAACTTTGGGTTAATGTATCTGTGTTTCTCCCATCTTTTTCTGGCTTCTGCAACTATTCCTTTATTTACATTTAGGGTTTGTCCTAAGGTCCAGAAAATTCTTATTCACTGAACATGACAACTGCCCATTTTAACGTTGAATATTTGGCTCAATGGCAGTAAGAAGCACCACCCACCATCCAGCGTTCAAAGACAGAATGTTTCCAGCAAGGTCAATCTCACAGCCAGGCCTTTAGAGTCACAAACAGAATCCAGGGTGACAGGCACTCTTAGCCTTTGCACAAATGTGTACACGAACACCACTACAACCCTTCTGGCTATCCTATGTGGAATGCTATGCTGAGTGTTCTACAGTGTGTACCTGTGGATGCCAACAAGAAAACTCACCTGGAAAGTGAGCACACTGAAGCTGGAGAAGCCCAGCCAACAAGAGGCAGAGACAGGTCTGAGCCCAGGAGGGCTCTCTTGCAGCTGCACTGTCACCAGAGAAAACAGGACATGGGCAGGGGGCAGGGGCAGGAGTGGGAGCGAGGGCACAGGAAGCGCTCAGAATCCAGGGTGCTGAGCTTTGCTTCTGGTTTTGGACACTGTCTGGCACTTGGTGTTCCTTCGCTGACCGGCTCAGACAAGCTCCACCACAGAGAGGGTGTGCCTGTGCCCGTGTCTCACGGTATACACTCAGTGTCCTTATTTTTGCTGGCTTCTCAATCTATCTTTCTGAGATATCAAATCCATGAAGTCAAGAGCTCCTGAAAATGATAATTATCTGATTTGATTCCATTGTGCTGTACATCTGGGTTGAAATACTGCACTGTGCCCTGTGCAAATGCCCAAATATTAGAGGTTAATTAGAAGACAGAAAAAAAATAGTTTCCAGAGAGCAAGCATTTCCCCCCAAAGAGGCAGGCGATTTAAACAGACACCTGGGATCCAGACCCAGTTTGAGCACTGACTGCAGGTCTTACGTTTTTAATGATTATTAGCAATCATGAAATTAAGGAACTTTGAGCGGTGTAAGTGGAAAAGAATATTAAACGAGCTCCTTTCTGGATAAAACTTAACACGGGCATGATTTGGGCAACACACGTCATTGGATCATTGAAAGAAAACGCACGGAGAACTTGGTGTGTGATGATTTACCGCAGCAGATCCCCGGGTTCCTGCTATGGGCCAGTTCAGAATGACCCGCGTCTACGGCACAGAGGCAGCATGGGACAGCTACCAGATCACTCTTACGGGATAAGGCAGAGTGTGGTTCAGGCGTCGCACCAGTTCTATGGAATAAGAAGGAGTGTGGATGAGCTGAGGAGCCTCTTCTATGGAATAAGGATGAGTGGGCGTCAGTAAGCATTTCAGTACGTTGAAGAGACACCGCCACTGCTCAGGCCAACTTTTAAAATTGTTTGCTTTAAAAATAATTTTAAAATCTACTTAGAAAATCTACAAGCATAAGAACAACAGGAGAAAGAGAACAGCGTTCTGCCACAGCTGGAAAAGCCACTGCCTGCGATGCCGCCCCCCAACATGGGCATCGGCTGGTGTCCTTGCTGTCCCACTTCCGATTCTGCTCCTTGCTAACGGCCTGGGAAAGCGGCAGCAGATGCCCCAGGTGTGACCCAGACGAAGCTCCTGCCTCTGGCCTGGTCCAGCCCTGGCCTTGCAGCCATCTGGGAAGTGAACCAGTGGATAGAAGATCTCTTTCTCCCTCTCTGTAACTCTGACTTTCAAATAAAGAAATCTTAAAAATAAATAAAAAGCGGGACAGAAAGCATGCTGAATTCCCTGTTCTTATTACTGTTCCAATTTAGCTCTGACACCTGACCACCCAGCCTATTTACACAATTTCTAGTCTCGTGTTCAACACAGTTATGGTAAAGAAAGTGAGTCATTGTCATACTATGTGTAGCATCCCTCAAGAGCTGAAATCCTGCTCAGCTCATAAGCTCTGCAGCCTGGAGTTGGATGTGGACAGAACCAGGAGCTGCGTCTGTCCAGCACAGACCACTGCCCTTGGTCAGCTGGTACCTCCCATTCACAGTATTGTCTCCTGGATTAAAGATTCAGAAATCTCTAAATTCCATCTGGATGCCTGTTGGGCTAAACATAAGAAACCATTCCACACACTCCTGGCACTGAGAATTACATCCCAACTTGGTCCCAAGGCTGCAGAGCCCAGCATGTTCTGACCCCAACGTCCTCTCAGGCCACACTTCTCAGTCACTCCCCGTCCTGGCCACAGCAGCCCTTCGGGGTTCACAAATGGGAATTCCGTTTCCGCTCATCAGGCATTCTCTCCAAATGCCCTGCGACACCTCCACCCAGTTAACTTGCTGCGATTCCTTTAAAACAGATTTAGAAACCTGTACCTCTGTTTGTTTCTAATTGTTAAAGACTGTTTATGTGAAAGGCAGACACACACACGGCTTTGCTAGACACTGGTTCACTCCCAAATGTCGGCTACAATCAGGCTGGACCAGGATCAAGTCCGAGCTGGGAGCCCAGACCAGGTCTCCCACGTTGGTGGCAGGGCCGCAGGTAACTGAGCCATCACCTGCTGCCTACCAGGGTGTGCGTGAGCAGGAAGCTGACGGGACAGAGGGCAGGCACCTGAACAGCAGGTACTCCGCCGTCAGAGAGGGGCATTCTATCCACTAGGATAAACGCTCCCCCCCGCCGGAAGTGAGTGATCCCAGAGGTGCAGTGACGGGAAGCACCCTCATTCTTAATTTTTATGAGTTAACACATCCCTGAGCTAACGTTTGACACTGGGCAGCTTTTGTACCATGGTGACAGAACCTTAGCAAGACTGGACACACTCCTGATCTAATGTATGCACTGGGCAAGTTTTGTGTGTGAGTTAGCAGACCTCTTATTAATACACAGCAGTGATGAGGGGTTTTTTTTTTTTTTTTTGAAGATTTCATATATTTGAAAGGTACAGTTAGAGAGAAAGATTTCCCATCCACTGATTCACTCCCCATATGGCCCCAACCAGGTGGAAGCCAGGAGCCCAGGGCTTCTTCTGGGTCTCCCACATGGGTCAGGGGCCCAAGAATTTAGGCCGTCTTCCTCTGCTTTCCAGGCACACGTGCATGGAGCTGGACAGGAAGCAGAGCAGCCGGGACTCGAACCAGCATCCGTGAGATGCTGGTGCCACAGGCAACGGCTTTACCTGCTCCACCACCACGACAGCACAAACTGAGCAGGCTTTGTGCATGAGGCTGACTTAGCTGACGTGTGGCCCTGCGCAGATTTGCACGTGTAATTACACGCCCCATAGCTAACACATGGCAATGGGCGATTTGTGTCCATGACTTAAAATGCTTCCTCAGCTAGTGGCATTGAGCACTTACAGCCAAGCCTGGCTTGGAGGTGGTGAATGGCACAAAGGAAGTTGGGCCATAAGCTTAGGAAGTGCTGCCAGGCAATGCATGGACCCAGGAGTGAGCTTCTCAGCAGAGAGGAAGAGACGGTACTACATGTGCTGGGCGCCCAGCGAACCTGCCGGAGGTGTCTTCAGCCCACCACCGCACACTGCAGGGAAACCACAGCTTTCATGGCACCCCTCCTCCAAACCTGCCATGCATCATCCAATTCAGCCGGACAGAAAAGCCATAGAGGGGGACCTGGGGAGGGGGAAGGGCTTCACACAGAGAGGACATGAAAGGTCCCCGCGATAGGACCAACGAGCCCTCCTTGTCCCTGGAGCACATGGACAGGTCCCACCTCGGCCTCTGGAACACATGCAATCCCAGCTGGCAGAATGAGCTGTGCTGGACACGTGTGGCCTGTGGCCAGTGATGCTGGGTGGGCCTGGGTTCACTGATAGCCAGTGGTGCCAGGTACATGGGCATCTCCCTCCCAGATACGTCAGCATGCAGAACGCAGTGCGGCTCAGCCCCGTGACTCACTCACAATGCCCTTTGGGTGAGCTCCTGTAGGGCAAACGGAGTTAGAGCTTAGCCAAGGCTGCAGCCCCAATAGCTCTTTGTGTTTCCTGATGCAGCTTTCTCCTGATTTTAATCAGTTTTCCACTAAACACAAGTAACAGTGCAAACCAAAAACAGTGATTACAGATGACTGTTTACATCTCTTCATGTCAGCTGGGAGACATGCGCTTCCTGCATTAAGAGCTTCTTGCTGAGGTGCGTCTGTACACCTCACGGCTTCTACTGATCGACCACCTTACAGTCAGGCAACCTGATCAATAGGCTTTGAAGCCTGGGATGTGGCACAGTCTCGCCCCAGGACACTGGCATTCGATGACAGCACAGGATTCAGTGAGCAGCTCCTATCTGCTCACAGCCACAACTTCAGAGCAACACTCACAAGTGTCTGGTGAAAGCAACATGAGAATCCACTCATTATCACCCACAGGAACCGCAGAAGAAGGACAAATAACACTGCGGATGGGTCCCACGGGGAGCTCTAACTCAACAAAACTGTCTTTTATCAGAACTCCTCAAAAAAAGGTCAAACTGTGACTGTTCTTCCTCTTCATGGCACGGAAGGTCAGAACTGGAGGGGACCACAAGGGGGACAAACCCCACTTCTCCAAGGGACAACAGGGAGTGGCACGCAGGAGCCGTTCCATACACGGATTATTTTCCATTAGCTCCTCCGGTCTACTCCACTCCTTGGTTTTCAGTCAGAGTGATTTAGACTGTACAGACTGCAACAATACAAGCGAAAGCACAGAATGTGCAACCGACGGGACGGACCTGCAGAGCTGGACCACCTATGCTGCCATACTCCCAGGTCCTGGCCTCTGGAAATGCGTCCTGCAAGGCAAGGCATGGTCCAGCTCCCAGGAACCCATCACAGTGGCATCACTCAACAGACTGTCCACTACAGCTAAGGAGGCACAGGGTGGCCATTACGTAGGTGCAGCAGACAGCAGCTATGACTGGGATTCAGCTCAGCCACGTGCTCATGGGAGCAGGACAGGACAATGGGCCGTGACTAAGAGATGCTGTACCTGCACAAGCCGACCTCCATGATTTGTGCATGGGCAGCACATTCCCCCAACTGTCCCATCTGAACCTGACGCCTGCAAAGGGGCTGAACCCTGCCTCCCCTATGGAACAGCCCTGGCGGTGTCAGTTCCCAGGGGCAGGGCAGCTCTCTGTGTGCCCTGATGCCCCACGCATGCAAATAACGGTGAGCACACAAGGGAAAACAAGACCCCAATCCATCCCTGTTCCCGGCTCAGTGCTGAGAACCCATCAGGATACCTGAGGAGGGCTCTGTTCTTTGCCCAAAGGCTGTTTTTATGACTGCATGCACCAGATCTTTTCCTTGTGGCTTCTGCCAAAGTTAGGATGCACCTGTTGAGCTGCTACCTTAGAAAAGCCAAGTTTAATTTTTAATTATGTGGGAATAGAGAAATTCTTTAGGTATCTTTCTGGTAACCTATTATGCAGATCTTCAGACTGAGATAAAAAATAACAATCAAAACCTATCA
Source organism: Lepus europaeus (assembly GCF_033115175.1). Taxonomy (NCBI): domain Eukaryota; kingdom Metazoa; phylum Chordata; class Mammalia; order Lagomorpha; family Leporidae; genus Lepus; species Lepus europaeus. The sequence continues at coordinate 743,572 of NC_084835.1, read as the reverse complement.
TCTTTGTTTCTGAATTTAGACGCATTTTGTTAGGTAAACCAAATCTCAAAATGTAAGTTAATCTGGGTCCTCAGTTCTTTATCTTATCTTCTGCATGCAATATGTAAAAATCTCATACTAACTCCAATAAAAATGACTACAAAGTAAAAAGTTGCTGGAGTGGCATTAAATTACTTAACCACCAGTTCTCTGAAAAACAGCTGTGCACCCATGTATACATGTGTGTGCATACACATATTATCACTCCTAATGCAACGGATATGTAGCACACTATTAAGAATGTTAAACAACTCCTGGTTGAAGTCAACTGGTTCTCAGTGAGGTACTTGTCTAGCTTCACTGAGCACAGGTATCCCTAGCCAATCTACAGCTCCCCGCAACCTGAAGGCTGCACTTACATCCCAGGTCACTGGCCATGTCCAGTAAACCCACTGCTACTGCACCTGGTATGTGGTCAAGTCCTTAACTATTCTCACCCTCAGAAAACTGGCTCTCTCACTTGTACACCTGCCAGTGTGCACGGCTGCCTCCCAGCTGACCCCGTGACAGAACAGGGTGGGGGCTCGCAAGGTGCGCAGGAGTCCCCAGAATTCAGTACTACCTCCATGCAGACACAAACAGATGTAAACAACCCCTAAACCTAACAGTGAGATGTACTAAAATAACTTGGAAGTAACGAGTTTTAAACACACTGACTTTTCAATATCACTGTAAGTTTACATGATTTAATGTTTAATAACGACTGTGATTAACACCTTGCATACAAAATTCCTGAAAGTAACGCTCAGCTCTCCCATGCTGCTACAAGGCAGCTTCCACATACCCCAGCTGATTATTTCGGAGATACTGACAATGGGTAAAAACGGTAAGGGTGGAAGGTCTAGGATAGTACCGCAGGTTCCACAGAGTGCGAACCAAATCTCAACTCAGCTTGGGTTGTCTGTCTCTTCACTTCCACATCTCTGGTGGTGTAGAGCCAACAAAACAATCGCACACGAAAGATCACACAGCCACACAATCACACATATGTCCTGCAACACCAACTGGTGTGCCTGGAACTGGAGGCGGGGACTGAAAGGGCCCCTCCCGGGGCTGTGTGGCCATGCTCCGAATCTCGTTTGGGCAGGGGTCACCCTTCTGCATCAGCTCTGATGGCAAAGAATGGGGACCTGGCCACGGTCTCAATCCTGAACCTGGCGTCGCGGGGGTGGCTTCGGCTTGTGAACATTCACTGAGCAGACACCTGTGACGTATGCATGTTTTAATTGTTGAGGTATCCTGGATTTCTTTAAGAATCTGAATGAACAGGTGAACCAAGTAAATCTAAAACACTGGTTGTGAAGCTCTGGCACCAGAATTTAAAGTGTCTCGGGCAAACTCATGTGTGAGCAGCGGAAATTTTCCATGGAAATTAACTGGTCACCAAAGGGAAAGAAAGTTTTAAAGTGAGAATATAATTTTCCTCATGGGCATTGTCTACCTTAGAAAAACTACTACAGAACATGCCTGTGACTATAGACTTGTAGTTCAGGCCACTGAAGATTAGAGATGGGACTTGGGCACTCCCTTGACTTGCATCCTCTGGTCTGCTTTAACACAAACCAGGAGGAAAAGAAAGCTAGGCATCAGAAGCAATGGGTGGCAGGCCTATTAATGGCTGATCTGTACAGTGAGCTGCCCTCAAGGAGACCCAACAGGCCAGTCCACTGCAGTGGCTTTCAATGTGGTAAGCCTGGGCTTCAGCAGAAGTCAGCTTGTGAAGAGCCCTGGCAGCTCTGCCAAGAGTTGGATCACCGGAAATGGACCTGCCCTGGAGTCAAAGGATGCCCAGGTCAGAGCCACAGATCTCATTGGCTCTAAGCTGAAAAGCCCTTCACTCAGCCCAGCTTCCAAAGTGACCACTGCAGCTGAGGGGGTGGTCAAGTAGGGTCAGCAACATTGCAGGCAGAACTGTAAATTTCTTGTTAGAGATGCCACCTGCCTTTACCTGGCCAGCTCTCCTCCCAGGCCAGCCAAGTAATGAAAGTCAACAGAGTGCCTTCCCCTAGGAGGTTCACACCTCCCTTAGGATATACCCCATGTGAAGAGATAGATAGGTCTGGGTCTCTTAACTTACAAGGCCTAAAGCCCACCAGATTATTATCAAGCCCCTTCTACCAGGTTCTATTTGCCTCTCAATCAGAAAACTTAACTGTAGCTTAGACAGCACCTTTCTTAGCTCCTCTAATAATGACTCTGTCCTTTGTTCTAGACCCTGTCTAGCGCACTTGGGCCTCATTCCTTTGTAATCATAACCTCTACTCTACCACCAATGGCTCTACTCCCAACCTGTGTGTACTGATGGTCCTCTTCCCCACTTAATGCTGTATAATTGTTCAAACCTGGTAAATGCCACTCTTAGGATCATTGGTTACTATCCTCACTCTGTCTTTTATGACCTTGTCTAAATATGAGCAGAGTCTGCAAACTTGGAAGGCTTCCATAGCCTTGGCAACTCATGACGAGAGCCTAGGGTGGTTACTGGCGCCATAAACTAGAGTGTCAATTTGTTGGGTTAACAACAGGAGCCACTGTGCAGTTGCTCCTCATGCGGGATCTCTGTCCTTAATGTGCTGTACATTTTGATTTAATGCTATAACTAGTACTCAGACAGTATGTTTCACTTTGTGTTTCTTTGTGGGTGCAAACTGTTGAAATCTTTACACTAAATTGATCTTCTGTATATAAAGAGAATTGAAAATGAATCTTGATGCAAATGGAAGGGGAGAGGGAGCGGGAGAGGGGAGGGTTGCGGGTGGGAGGGAAGTTATGGGAGGGGGAAGCCATTGTAATCCATAAGCTGTACACTGGAAATTTATATTCATTAAATAAAAGTTTAAAAAAAAAGAAATTAACTGGTCACTATTTCAGTTCACAATAGTTATAATTATACTTTATTTTTCAAAAGAAAAAGAACACAATTTCTGCCAAAATTCCCTACAATTAGGAAACACTGCAGGAAAGCCAGCTCAGCTGACATAGGAGGCCTACAGAGATATCACTCTCACCTCCCACTCTGCCTCCCTGTTCCCTGATTCCATTCAGAGAAGCTTCTAGAAAAAGTAGGGAAGAATCTATTAAAATCCAACGAGGTGCTGTTGGAAAGTGTTGATGTGCGGAGGTGGGCAGTTACACACTACTCATGACCAACACGGACATGTGCAGTTTTAAATGACGTCTTTAGAATTGCGAACGTGTTCTCAAGGTTCGCATAATGTGTCACTGAAATGAGCACATTGAATCCAGTTTGCCCAAGTTTTACCTGTTTCACTTCACTTGTGATTTTACGGTCCGTTACCCTTCTGGTGCCACGGAACCCCCAAGAATGCGTGGTGTCACGACTCCCTGCCCACCCCCACGGCAGGTACTCTCATTGTTTCCAGCAGTCTCCCAATGGATTATACTTCGCAGGTGTGGGGCATACAAAAGGGTCCACTGATACTGAAGACAGAAACTGCTAGGCATTTTATATGCTTATTTCAATACCTTTAAATCTATTTTGAATGTTTTGTAAGGAACATAATGTAGAACTCGGTATACTGAGTTTATGTATCCTTAAATACTTTTCCTTTATTTGCTAATCGACTACTGCTTAAGCCAAATTTTACTCTATAAAGAAGCTGCTCCCTAAGAACATTCACCCTAACTCTGAAGAAATAATTACATGGGCATTCACTACGAACACCAGGCAGTTACTGGATGCTGGTTTGGTGGACATCTCACTAAGCATAGGCACGCTCTCCTTCACGTCTCGGGGCCACACGACTGGAGAGATGGCTCTTGTTCTCAATCCCACCTGGAGTGTTCACACAACACAACAGCTGCTTTGCAGTATGCTCACTACACCCACCCTCCGATGTGGAGCTCCCTAAGCCTGTTTCCCAAGTCACAATTCTTAAGGCCCCAAATAAAGCCTCGCATTCTTTCTCAAATAAACAAATAAACTAAATAAAACGCTAACTGCCACGTCAACCCATTCTGTCAGGAAGCCGTGTCTTCAACTCCACAGAACGCTCATTCCGGTCTCGATTTCCACCCCGAATGCTGCCACGTGCAGCCCTGTGGGCACTGCTCTGTGCCCCTTTCAGTTTCCTCAAGCACAGAGGCAGGCGATACCCACACCGCTGCCCGCTGTCAAGCCCAGGGAAACACGGCATAAACCGCTCAGCAGCACCAGGCACCAGGCGGCAGTGACGGAACAGCAAAGCTCAGGCTCCGCCCCCTTCACACGGAGCACAGGGCAGCTGTGAACTGGGTTTCACCGAGAGCAGGTGCTATGCTCCGCTACTGCGCAGAACGAGCACCTGCTCGAGAGGAACAGGGCCTGGTTCTCAGCAAAGAAGGTGAAGGCACCACATTCTTCTCCGTGGATCACTTTGAGGAGGAGGGGACACTGATGGGTGCTGGGAATGTTGCTGGGGTGGGCAGAGCATTTGCAGCGGTCTGTGATGGTGGGGACCGGGGGACCGAGGCCGGTGAGGGATCTTTGTGGCCGCAGGGTTGAGACTGAAAGACGGGTGCGGGACAGTGAGGAAGGCAAGGCTCATGGCTTGAGCTACCGTGAATTCATCAGAGAACGTTCAGTACTTGCTGAAGGAAACTGGTTTTGAACGCTTGATAATGCACTCGGGATTGCGCACAAATGGGGTCTGCAAAGGTCTGGACACGCAGAACAACACAACCAGCCAGGCTATCGCTTCTCGGCCTTTAGGCCAAGATCAAGTGTAGAATCAGCCGGGCTTTATGAAGGTTTGCATGCCTAGGGCTGGCTGTGAAGAGCTGCGTCCTGGACAGGCGGAGCTCTTAGGAGGCAGGACAGACACTCTGGGGAGAAAAGAAGGGGTTAACTCGGTTGCTCACACTGGACCAGGCAGGAAGGAAAACATACGGCCTGGGATAAACATGGCCGGATGGCTTTCCATGGACAGACCACCGGCAATACCGTGCCGGGGCATGTGCTGCTGGCGACACTGAAATAGCACTGGTCGTCTGTTAAATGCACAGCTCCCTGAACCTACCACACTAAAAGTTGTGCTGGTACAGCTCAAGCATGTCTGAGCAAACTGGACTCTTATCTTAAAAATTAGGACTCGCTTTGTGCTGTCAATATACATGATATTTTACGTAAAAAAAAAAAAAAAAAAAAAAAAAAAAACAAAAAACCTCTAGACCCAATGCTAAATTTTGATTAAAACATTTGTACCTAAAAGACTATTTCTCTAGGTGGATACATTTTGTTGCAAAAGATAGAATTTCATTCTTTGTGATGGCTTAGTAGTGTTTCATAGTGTATTTACACCAAATTTTCTTTATCCAGTCATCAGTTGATAGATGCCTTGGTTGACTCTGTATGTCAGCTATTGTGAATTGAGCTGCTACATACACAGTGGTACAGGTAACTCTTTGATAGGCTGATTTCATTTCCTCTGGGTATATTCCCAGGAGTGCGACGGCTGGATCACACAGATCTATTTTCAGATTTTTTTGTAGCAACCTCTACAATGATTTTCACAATGGTTGTACTAGTTTACATTCTCACCAATAGTGTCTTAAAGTACCCTTTTTTCCATATCCTCACCACCATTTGCTGGTTTTTTTTTTTTTAATTTTTAGATGATAGCCATTCTAACTGTGGGTTTTACTTGCATTTCTCTGATGACTAATGATCTAGAGCATTTTTTTTCATCTGTTTGCCATTTGTATTTCATATCCTTTGCCTGTTGCTTAACTGGATTGTCTATTTTGTTGTTTTTTAGTTTCTTGAGCTCTTTATATATTTTAGATATTAATCCCTTATCAGATGCACAGTTTGCAAATAAGCCAGACCCAAAAAGGCAAATATCACGTTTTCTTTGATTTGTGATAGCTAATATATGGAGTACAAAAAACAATGTATATGAGTGAAACTGACATACTGGGACCTGACTATTGTTTAGATCTCTTGTTTATACTGCAATGGAACAGCTTTTGTCTTGTTGAACTCTCAGTTAGTGGGAAATTAGCCTGTGATTATAAAGTAAATTTAAAATGTTTCTGCAAGAGCTAAAAAACAGGAACAAAAGGAAAGAAGAGAAAGGGAAGAAGGGGAGTGTCATATTTTTATGATTTTATCTATGAACTCCATGAAATCTTTTCTCTCTATATTAATAAAGAAAAAATACAGGTGCATTTTAATAATACCCATTTAAATTGCTAAAAATGCTTGGAAATTAGTCACAAATAGTCCTATGACCTAGTTTGAACAGCAGTTTATTCACTGATTTTTAAGACTTATTGACTGATTTTCAGCTACTTTAAAGGCAGAGCAAAAGGAGAGATAGACAGAGAAACAGACATAGAGAGAGATTTGGCTCACTGTCCAAATGGTAGCAACAGCAAGTGCTATGCAAGGCTGGAGCCAGAATCCTGGAACTCCATCAGCATCTCCCATGTGGGTGGCAGGAGCCAAACACTTGATCCATTATCTGTTGCCTTCCAGGCTCATTAGCAGGAAGTTGGATCAGAATCAGAGCAACTCAGACTCAAACCAGTGCTCTAATATGGGATGTGGGCAGCCCCAGCGTGGCCTAACCCCCTGCACCACAACACCTGTGCGTGCTCACGGGTCCTAAACATTTACTGAACACTCAGAATGAGAGACAGGGTGTTAGACGCAGGGGGTAGGGACTCGTGTATGAGAGCAAAATTTTCACCTGCAGTCTTTACGTTCCACAGACAGGAAATGAACTTTAGGCAAATACATAAATAAGCTAACTGCAGACAGTGACAGGAGAACCAATGCAGAAACAGGCTGATGAGAGTGGCTGGCACCAATGGAGGGGCCACACGCTGGCTGCCCAGACTGCGCTCTCAGCAAAGATTCTGCTCGAAGGTGGCTGATCTGAGACGGAGTTGTAAAGAATATTCCACACCACAGGACAGCAAGAGAAAACTGAGCAGGGAACCATCATGATACTGCCACGAGCATAAGAAAGAAGTGTGGCTGCAGTGCAATGGACAAGGGCTCTGTGCACATGGAGTCGGAGAGGCAGATCAAGGCAAGACTGTCTTGCTGCTTGCTAGTCATATGCAAGGGTCTGCATTTAAACCTCAGCGAAGTTGTAAGCAGCTCCAGCACCTCTTACGTTAGTCCAAGTGTTAGCACAGCTGTATATGAGAAATCTGACACTCAAAGCGTCCCCTGGTTCTGTCACCTCCACAGAAGCTGGCCCTGTCTACGGCTTCACAGTGAAGTCACTGCTTCTCACACAGCTTCTGCTGAGAGGCCACAGCTCCCACACCAGTCTAGGCTGCAGACCACTCCCCTCCTGCCACTGCTGGCACAGCAGAACGTATTTCTCTACACTGATATCAGTCCTAGAAACATTTTCACTTAGAGTTTAAGAATCAATTACCTGGGAGAAGGTTTGATGATCATAAAACCACCTTATCAGTGGGCTTTGCATAAAATGGCATTTTCAGTATTTCTAAACTGGGCCATCTCTATTAAGAACTGCAAAGATGTCACCTGGTTAAAAATACAGCCCAGCTTTGCATCCCTAAAGGCGCTGTTATGCTAAGCATATATTTGAACAAGAGCACAGGCAAAGTGGGCTTACTGCGCTCTGACCCAAAGGAATATCAGCTCTGTGCATGGGGTTTCTCCACCTGCCAGTTCTCATGGACTTCTCATGGGATGCAGCGCTTTCTGTTAGGAAATCTCGGTCAGAGTGAGCACTTCCATTCTCGCAGCTTCTCCCTCAGTGGTCCATTTGCTCTGGCTCTCAGTCCAATGCAGTAAAAGGCTAAGACTGAAGCAGAATGAAACCTAGGCAGTGGTAACTACCTCCCAGGAAGCCCTTATCTCAGGCACTGACTGTATTTAGGAGGTACACTGTGTCCCCTGTTTGTTTTCAGGGCATCCCGTTATAAAATGCTAAGCTATGTCAACATGCTAGCAAAATACTTTTTTCTTTACTGGTATTGACCCTAAAAACAACTTCATTCAAGTTTTAAGAAACCTTTCCTTTGGGAGAAGTTTTGAGAGTGAGATAACCACCTCTGTCATTAGATACGGCATCACAATGGCATCAGGAAAGAGTTCCTGTGATTTCTGAACTCGGTCTGTTGGTTAGGAGTCATTAACACATAGGGAAACCAGGCCCTCAGCCCTGCCCCGTGGCTCCATGTTAGAACACCTGCTCAGGCCCTCACTTCCATTCCGCTTCCTGCTCATTCCCTGGATTACCGAGTTTCTTCCTTAAAACTCCAAGCCTCATGGTGAATCACCAGACCAAAGAGATGCTCAGTTCCTGATTTTATGAGCTATAAACAAAGCTGGTCAACCCATAGCAAAACAAGTACAAATGGCACAGAAATAAAGGACTCACACAAACCAACTATACTCAGAAAAGAATCCTGCCAAAGAACAAAGTCGGGACACAAGAGGCAGAAATTATTAAGATAAGGACACCAAATGTCAAGGACGTCACCATCATTCTAACTACCGAGGTGTGCTGTTAGCTCTCATGCCTGAGTCTGTAACACCAGCCGTAGGTTTTCTTCATGGAACTACTTGGCCATTTAGACTTACAATAGAACATTTTTCTACACTTACTAATTTGCTTCTGCAAATTATACCATTAACATATGTATTTTTCTACCCTAAGACACATACACAATCCAGTAACTTGGAGCTCAAAGCACACTTTCTAAGTCTCAGTGACACCTCTTGATGCCTGTTCTGTACAGAAAGTTGTGCCTTTGTCCTTTCTTAATTTGCTGATTTTCACTCCCTTTATTTATCCCAGAGGAATTCCATTTCCAACCTAACGCCAGAGCATTTAGTCCTTTACATGAAAACAACTTCCCAGCCGGTGTTAGGACACTTTCTGGGGGGACAGAACCTCAAGTGGATTAGGCTGAACGAGGAGGAGCACACCTCACCAGCGTGCACAGCCCAGCCGGGGTCCACGCACAGGCATTGCTGCCTCCTGCCCCGCATCGCCCTGCTTCTGTGTCAGTCTTGCTTCCATTCCAGGCAGGCCCTTCCCTGGTGGCATCGCAGCAGCACCAGCAGGGCACGTCTCTGCAGCTTTATTTTTAGCCAAAGTCAGGGATATACTCAGAGACAATGGTCCCGGGGCAGTCAGTACAGCAGGGGCTGATGGGAAATGCTGGCTGGCTGGCTCACACAGTTGCGCCCACCTCACTCAAACCACAGAGGCTCGTAGCCTGGAGTGGCTGCCCCAGGAACAGCACATGTTGGGATCAGAGAGCAGAAAGAGCCCGTCCCACATCCTGCCGCTTGGCTCTGCATGGTGCTATCGCAGGGCAGCTGGGACTTTCTCCCATTATTGCCAGTGGCAGAGGGCAGGACCAAGGCCCTTCACCGTGGGAGCCCAGCACTCCGTCCAGCGCCTGGCCCAGCAGAGGAAGCACTGTGCCTCCACACCGGCTTTCACTGAGCTGGCAAGCACACAGTCGCCAGCGGGATGCAGAAACCATCCCTGTAACTCAAGGACAGCACCACAGGCCTGGAGCTTGGAACCTCATGTTCAATCTCTGGCTGCCCCGGAAGCTCGAAGTCCCCGGGGAAAGCAGGCGGGACAGGCAGTGCCCACACACAGAGCACAGGGCTGTCTTCTCGCCGCTCCAACTCCCAGGGCCGTCTTCCTCAGTCTGCCGCAGCCTCGAGACCAGCGAGGGCACACTGGGTCCACGTTCCATTGCCTTCTCCTGTGTCAGACCCAACCCAGCTCCTCTCTCCAGCACACACGGGACTGGCACTGGTCTCGCCACCCCAACCCTTACCTGGGGCACATCGCAGAACCCAGCTTCAGATTCCCTGACACACAGGGCCTAGCTATTTTGGGAGTGATCATATGGCCTACCATAGATAGCAATGAAGTAATTTAATAATGGATAACGAGTAACTGTGTTTCTTAATTATATGAACCTTGGTTTTCCCTTAATAATTTAAAAAAAAATACCAAAGTAGAACAAACTTTTAAATAATCAAAACTTCAAAAATGTCCCAGAAGCAGGGCTGTACGCCTGGACGGGTCAAGAGTCACTGCACAGGCGCCAGAGCTGGTGAAGGTAGTGTGGAAGTCAAACAACGCACAGCAGAGGCGGGGGCGGGGGGCGGGGGGTGGGGAGAGAATGTGAAGTTTAGTTGAGAACCTCAGGAGACCTTAAACTGTCAGCAAATTCCAACGATTATAACAGTCAGAGTAGGAAGGAAAAACATGTCACTGCGAAGCATTTGCTGGCCTTGCAGTGCAAACAAGAAGTAAGTTTTGGGAACGCACGCTATCATGCCCATGCAAAGACACAGAATACTCCCATCAGGTGATCTAATGTTCCAAACTCACATAGTTATCTGCAGGTCGCAGACACATCACTGGCAGACGCAAAGCAGCGCTCCCCGGGGCACACCTGGGCAGCATTCTCACCCCGGGGCAGTGCTCAGCTTCGATTATCTTACTCAGATAGTTAGGACATAGAAAAGCAGGCTCAATCTGTTCTTTCACAACAGGATTTTGTGACAAGAATATCTGATTATTCCTCCCTTTGGAATAAAGCAAAATGTCATGAGAATCACATCAACAATTTGGAAAAATAAAAGTTAATAGAAGTTTTGGGGTATTTGCCAGACATGGTATGTGTTCCGAGAACAAGAATTTATTTTAACACAGAAGGTCTTTTAAGATACACACACACATTTAAAGGGTGAAGTGTTACTGTTACAAATCAAAGGGTAGGAATAGAGTTCTAATGCACACATGTATAATGTGGGGGCACCTTGGTGACTCTACTCTGGTTTTTCTCAATTTATTACAAAAAAGAAAACTATTATTAATTTTTGTCCCAGGGTAAGAAGTGACACAAGTCAAAACAATGAAGTCATTTTGGACAAATGAAACTATAGCATTTCCAGCTGCTGGATCCAGTAGCAGGCAACGTATCTTCCTCTGCAGCGTTTCCTAATATTTCTGATTTCTGCACAACTTATCACTCTAATTGCTGTTAACCTAGGCTACGGTTGTTTTTGGGATTGTCACTCAATGCATGTCTGTTACAGTTCCTATTTCAGACTGTAAATTATGACATCTAACCCGTGTTTCTCCCGATGTATTGCTGCTTAGATGTGAACGTGTGCATTGCCAAGGGAAGCGAGGGCCTCGCTGACAATCAGACTGTCCAGCCAGGCACACTCTGTGACAAGGCCCACAGGCGAGCTGGCGGGGAGCTCCAGGGTCTCTACCAATGAGGCTATTTATCTGCAAACAGTCACTGCTGTCCCCTTGACTGTCTCCATGTCCCTGGCAGCCTGTCTGACATGCGAGGAGTGTGCGTCCCCATCCCCAGAAGCTGACCGGTCACAAGCGCACACAGAAACAATGCTGAGGCAGCATCCAGAGACACAGCGCACTCTGAGCAGCTACCACGTCACAGAGCCCATGAGCACAGAACAGGGGAGGCCATTTTAGGCCAGAGCCACGGCAGCCCAGCTCTGTGCACCGGTCCATCCCAGCCCATCCCCTGCAGACCGTCAGTGGCCTTGCTTGCCACGCAGGCGACTCACTCAGCCTGGGTGGCTCCATCACAAGGCAACACATCCAAGCTCTGGCCTTTTTTTTTTTAAGAACTTAAATGTAAAGAAAAAAGTCCTAAGATAGTGCCGAGGTCAACTTTTACCTCATGTTTTCTTCTTCTTCATCACAGCGTTTGTTTCGCAATACCACCTGATGAAGTTTAAAGATCAACTCCCCCTGCAGTAACCAGAAATCTTTACAACTTCACCACTCAGTCTCTCAAGTAGCAGCTGTATTGTACATTCTGAAAACTGCCTCACCTCCAGATAGAGATACAATGCCGATATATTTATCAATCAAAACTCATAATAATAGAACACTTTACCTGCACAAGAGCTTATGAGTGGCAGCAGAATTACCAGTTTCCATAGCAACCTCATCTCCACTTGCTAAGGTCAAAAATTTCTCCCATACAATCAGCAGGAAAAATGTCTGCCTTCCAGTCTGTGTCTTGAGAATCTGAAAGAAAACAAAATTGCCATGAAATGACAAACATACTGTTATGCCCGCGATCCGTGGTCCCCCGAAAATCATACCACCAGAGACCAAAGTTGAAGCCAATTCGCAGGGTCGTTTTTATTACAAGTTCAAACCCGGGCCTCTCAGTGCCTCCAGGAGAGGAAGCCCCCCGAGAAGCCCCAAGCCCAATTCTTACAGAGCTTTTATTATCATGTACAAGCAGGCTTTAGGGGAATGCTTAGGTCAAGTTGACACTTCTGAGAAGTCCCAACATCGCTGCAGACTCCAGGGTAGGGGCTGGTTGTCATCTCAAGCTTTAAACCTCCCTTTTACATTCCTGGACCTGGGTCAGGGTAGGGTCGCATCTGGCCAGGTGGAGGGAAGGGGGAGTGTACGATAGCGAGGGCCAGGAACGGGCAGTGGTGCGGGTCATACAATAATCAACTTAATGTAGTTACTGGGTTACTTAGCTCAACATCTAACATAATACATATATAAAGTCAAAGACACTTAGCATTGCTTATTCTTACTACTAGTAGCCTAATAAGCTAATGTGATTACACTTTAGGTTACATTAAAATAATGATAATATTTTCTAGCACTATTACAATGGATAATAAGAGCATAGTAAAAGCTGGTTGTGCAGGTGTCTTCTCAATACAAACAGGAATACTTTAATATGTATATTGGTTGTTAGGTATTGATCCAATTTAGTATTAAAATGTTATCCAAAAAATTTAAATGTCTGAGTTTCACATATACACATCTGGCAGGTTTTCGGTGATTTCAGTTCCTGTTTCCATGATTTCAGTTCATACATGAAGCCCAGTAAGCACTGCGCAACGATGTCTTAGCGTATAGGACGACTCCTTCAACAACCATGGAGAGGACCACCCACTGCCTGAGTGACATGGGCACCAGGGGCCGAGTGCACAAACACGCCCCCACACTGTGAGTCCTGGAACAGCACAGTCAGGTGTACCGGATTGCACTTGACAATGAAAATCAACACCTAGGCATTTACCAGGCCACAGCTTCCACTGTTAGTGTGCCGCTTCCTGTAAGTTACAAATCGCCTATTGTACAACAGACTGCCACCTGTGCCAGCAGCAGACTCGTCCATCTCCTGCCCACCCGGCCTCTTAGTTACAGCACTTCCTCCTGCGCTTGACTCTGTTCATCAAAACCGTAGAAGCAGAGAGCTACACCCTACTCCAAAAAGTTCACAGAAAAGTTCAAATTAAATAAACTTATCCTTGAGTTCCATTTTCCATGAACTTTTTGAAGCATCCCCTTATAGTTTAGAATGAGAATATATTAACATTATTAACAATATTTCATGTATTATTAACAATATTTCATGTAATATTAACAATGCTTCATGGATTGTCTAAGTTTTTTTAACATTATTGGGAATACATGTCAGAAAAAATATTTTCCCATGTTACTACAGCTAAAATTATCATTGTGCTACAAAATTCCTGCAAGAAATCAACCCCTGGCAGTGTAAGCTTTTAGGTCTGAGATTTTCCTAAGGGTTTATATCATAATCCTCTCTAATTTATTTTGACATTTAGGCCATCTGGTGATAAATGAAATCAAGACAAACTCAGTTTGGCCTTTACTCCAGAAGAGCAATCTAATGAGAGGCACATAAAATGGCTAACTGCATATAAAAGTAGAGTAAGCTCATTCATGCTATGTCTAATGAAACTGTTACATATCAAAGGATAAGATTCCTTGGAAATTTTTAACACAGTGGAAATATATTTTCCTGAAACCTGAAATACTTTTTGGAAGCTTGTGGATTTAAAGAAAAAAGATAGTAAATAATGAATTTCTCATCATTTTCTGATTTATTTTTAAATTTTTAAAACTCTAATTTCTTTGTCACTAGTTTGTTCAGCTTACACCCAAAACATTGATTGTATTCAACTTTTTTATAAACCTCGAGTAGACTGCTTTGAAAATGTAACTAAAGATCAAAGCTACACACAAAACCCATCATATTCAAGTCAGCACAGTCAACTGAGCCAATTGGGTCCTTTCACAAATTATCTTGTACGATGCATCAGCGTCCCACTGCCTTATACGTTTAAATCAAATCATTTTGTATATCCATGCACTTTTGTCATTTTTCAACAAATATTTATTAATTCAATTATTTGCTCCTTTTCATCCTAAGACATCAGGGACTAGAGCGCCCCATGAGTCCAGAGCCTTTCACTCTCTTCCCAGAGGTCTTGTTATGTTGTGAGAGAGAGGTCTAACAAAACAGCAGGGAACCAACCCAAAGCAGAAACCCTACACACACACACACACGTGCACACATTCACACTAAACCAACCCAAAGCAGAAACCCTACACACACACTCACACTAAACCAACCCAAAGCAGAAACCCTACACACACACACACACACACTAAACCAACCCAAAGCAGAAACCCTACACACACACACACTCACACTAGAACAACCCAAAGCAAAAACCCTACACACACACACACACATTCACACTAAACCAACCCAAAGCAGAAACCCTACACACACACACACACACACTCACACTAAACCAACCCAAAGCAGAAACCCTACACACACACGCACACGAAACCAACCCAAAGCAGAAACCCTACACACACACACACACTCACACTCACACTCAACCAACCCAAAGCAGAAACCCTACACACACACGCGCATGCACACACATTCACACTAAACCAACCCAAAGCAGAAACCCTACACACACACGCGCGCGCACACTCACACTAAACCAACCCAAAGCAGAAACCCTACACACACACACACACACTCACACTCACACTAGACCAACCCAAAGCAGAAACCCTACACACACACACACACACACACAGTTCTCTGGGGTGAATTCAGTGGCACTTCAGGAAGACATTCTTCAAGAAGAAACAGGCAATCTTTGGGTCCTGTAGAGCAAGGGAGGAGTGCAGACAGGGAATGCGCTGGGCCCCAGGCAGGGATGGGTTTGCAGGTCCAAGACCTGAGAGAAGCCCAGCTGAGCAATCACCGGAACAGAGGAACAATCAGAAAGTAAAGAATGGCTGTCAGGACAGAGCATCAGCGAAGATTCGAAGCGCAGGGAATCAAGATTTCACTGGGGCTCTGGCTGCTGCGAGGATGGAAGACAAGGGTGCAGAGGGGAATCACACACGTGAAGCAGAGCCACTCCTGGAAGCCAGGAAAAGGTAACGGCAGCTTTGGCCAGAGTAGCAGCTTGGAAGTTAAAGAAAATCAGGCTCTGAAGAGACTCCCTCCTCGGATCTCCTATCCTTTCGACCCCTTGGCATGGCATCAACAAAACCATCTTCCTGTAGTGAAGAACTGGTCAATGTTGCCAATATTCTAAGACCTCCATTGCGCCCTGTGGCACAAACATCCCAAAGTCCTTGGAATGGTGTTCAAGGTCATACACACTAAGTTTCTGACCCTCTGTTTCAAATTCTGTTTCTTAGTAAACACTTCTGATCTGAAGCAAACTCCCAGTCCCTATCCACTTACCACCTGCATCAGATATTATCTACACAGATGCTAATTTGTTGAGATGTGATGGAATCCCCACCAGCCCCTCCCCAGGAGCAGGCATCTCCCTTCAAAACCACAATAATGGCACAAAAATACATCCCGGCTTTCCCCGACAGTTAACAAAACATGCCGTTATCCCCCACACACCCCATAAAAGCCCCAATTTACAAGATGAATTACACAGTCCACTTACTCGAGGATATTCACACTTTTGATCCCACCCTAAAATTCACCCTCTCCTTAAGATAAAGCTCTGAGAATTCTGAGCAACCCCCTCCCTGCAAGCCTGGAGCTGTGATGACGCTGCCTCCAGCTCCCCGCTCTGGGCTCTGCCCTCAGGGATTGGTTCCCACAGCCACTGTGCTTTGTGAGAGTGAATATACACACCTACCTGAATCCAGAGAGTCCAAGCCAGGACCTTTGTCAATATTAGGGCCAGAGCGCAGTTTTCCTGCTGAATCACTATGGTACGCGCCCGTTTGATCTGGTGTAGTTTTCTACCCACGAGTTACTGACCCAGTATGAAGCAATGGTTAGAAACTCCCCACTACCTTTGCAGAAACTGTGCTAAACACACCCTCCCACCCTCCTATGAGATGAGCAATTTGAGTTGTAACACCCAGTCAGCCACCACAGGTAGCCACACACCCGGCACCCAGTGGATGATGGAACTGGGGGTCAACTTGACTGTTCAAGGACACCTCCAGAACTGACCAATCACTGCTTCTGGGTGTGTCTGTGAGAGATTTCCACACGAGATTGGCACGGGGGTCACAGAACTGAAGCAGACAGGCAGCATCCAGTCCACAGGGAACCAGGAAGGGCAGGTATGACTTCCCTGTGCTCCCTCGCTCGCTCTCGCTAGCTCTCTCTGGTCTTTCCTCCAAAGGCAGCATTTTCTGCTGCTGCCACCCTTAGAATCAGACTGCGGGTTCTTGGACCTCTGGACGCTGGGGCTTGTCCCAGCTGCCCTCTGGGGCTTGCAGGTTTCTGGCCTGGGGCCAGAAGTTGCACCGAGGTCTCTGTGTGGGAGCTCCTGGCTCCTGAACGGCCAGTTTGCAGCGGGGCCTTCTCGAGACGTCTCAGCCTGGGCCTGCATGAGTCCATCTAGCAACTCTGTGCGCAGGCCTGTTCTATCTGCAGAACACTGGCTGACGCACCCTTCCTCCTGTGCTGGCCACGCCAAGCTGACCCTGGCTGTCCCAGATGCTGCTGTCCTGTTTCTGGGTGCAGCCCCCTGTGCAGCCTTTCTCTCGTTCTGTGTTTATGCGTCCATGTGTCATCACTGTGGTGGATTCCATGTCCACAGAGACAATCATCACATGTGCAATCAAGAAAAGTGCAGCCTGCCCATGTCCTTGGAATGCTGAAATGCGTGAGCCAATAGAACCAATTTTCCATAATCCTGCTCATCGGCTTTCTCGCTACTAGAAATGAAATAACCTGACTGGTACCTTCGCTCTTCACCCTGAGTTTGCATGAAGTTTTTCTCAAAGCCTCTAGAGCAAACAGGTCCTTATCAACAGATCCGCTACATTACACTTTCCACACTACCTGGAAGTGAACAGCATGTGTGACCCCTGCTTGCTCACCTGGTGTGGTGTCCCACGCACGGGTCACTCACTGCGTGTGTACCTGATTTGCACTTGGCAGTGGGACAGCCTGGTAGTGGGGCGGAACGGGTTCGAGCAGGCCTGGACACTCTGCTTCTACAATTCTTAAGCAGATGAAAGACATTGGGGGACTCATTTATAATCACACTGGTTTGGTTTCCCCTTTTGAAAATTGAAAGGTCTGACCTACAAATTACTTTTAAATTTCTTCCAGCTCTCGTGTTCAGTCCCATGGATAAGTTCACAGCAGTAGTGCCACATTATCATCTAATTACTTATCTGTGAGCTGCACCTCACTGGCCTTGCTCTGCGCACAGCCCTTTGTACCTGTGTGAGCACCCAAGGAAAGGGCCTGCGGTCTTCATGAGAACAGCCCAGAAGAGAGTCTGCCTCTTAAAACACAGCAGAATGAAACAGAAACATTAAGCAGGAACAGTTTATGCTGGCCACTGACAAGCAGAATAGTCCTAGGAATTACTTTCAGGTCCTGGAATCTTGCAGATCCCTGGAGGCAAGTGGACAAACAAAGGAAGCTCAGGACACACCTCCAACCTATGGGACCTTGCAGGAACTCTCAGGAACTTTCCAAAGTGCAGCCCAGCATTTGCTTTCAGATGATGTCACAGGGCACATAATCTTCCGAAAGACGCTTCGGCCCAGGGAGAGGCGGCACCGGTTCCTGACCTGACCGCGAGGGTTACCTGGACTACTCTGCCCCAGCTGCACCAAGGCTGACATCCCCCCAGGATTTTCACTGCAAAAGTGACAATTTCCAAAGCTTCAGGAGAACAACACCAACAGGCCCACAACCCCCTCCCTGCTGTTCAGGAGCCATCTCTCGAAGCTGCAGGACACAGGGATGTTTGATGGCAAAACTCACTTGGTGGCAAGACCTGTTCCAAAAGAATGTGTGGCTGAGGAGACTGCTTAGCCCAGCTCAGTGCAAGCATTGATGTTTTTCTGCTAAACCAGAAGTGCTAGTTGAAGACAGGGGTCTTGCGCACTGGGCATATACACTCATACATGTGAACACTTACGTGTGCATGCACATGTGTACACACAAAGGCACACACATGTACATGTGCACACTCATACAAGGGATCTGCAGAACATTTGTGAAAATGTGTAGTATGAAAAAACCACACGGAGAAGCCAACACCGTGCTGCAGTAAGACAGACTCATCGTGACCTGCTGTGACATGTGTGAACAGGTTCCTGTCTGAGGCACTAAGAAGAAGCCATCCATTTGAAAAGCCTTCCCATCGGAACCATGATCCTGGTCAAACTGACCCAGGGTGAGACCGTGTGCGAGGGTGCGGTCACTGATGGGGACGATGGCACGGAACATCAGTGCAATGGGACACTCCTCTCCAAGGAGACAGGAGACTGACGACGGAACCCACAGCAGCGCTCATCAACCTGGGAGGAAACTTCATCTTGCTTGTGCCCTCGCTGAAAGGAGCAGATGGAAAAACGGAGTGGAGCAAGCTCTCTGCCCGACAGACACCACTGTCGCCCCAGATGAGCGGCAGTGGGAGCGTTCCCAGCAGGAGAAGGAGAGCCTGCAGCGTCTCCTCATGGCTGAGAGGACACGAGCGTGGCTTCCCCGAACACCTGAGCAAGGGCACGGCCGGGCAGCGCCCTCCGCCCCACAGGCCTTCTGCGGCTCCCCCCACACTTTTTTTTCCTAATTAAAAGTACTCATTTTCCTTCAGTTAATAATATAAAAAAGACTGTGCTGACCTGGCTAAATGCTCAGAACCCCCAGTTTTTTAAGGAAGGGATAAAGGCTGGTATGATCACTAACAGGAGCACCTCGACCTTGAATGGGCTTATGTTGATAAACAAAGCTTATAGTCTGCTACCTTTTATTCCATTTTCCATCAACTGTTTGAAATCCCCTCATGCATATACACATAAATACACTTTGTAAAGACACAAATTTGAAATACACAAATCTGTAGTACACTGTTTTTGTAAAGGGCTCAGCTGACAAACCCAGCCTACTTCAGTGAGCAAAGCTTGGCTGGAATGCAGAAAAAAGTGGGGTCCTGCGTTCAGAACGGGCTTCAGAGTGAACCCTGTTATGAAATGACTCCTTTTTACCATGCCATTTACAGGAGGGCCGTGACAAGGGATTAGGAAACCAAGTCTGGGACAGCAAGGTCACACCCTATGCTAACTGCCCTTAACCCAGACAACACTAACCACTTCTGTGGTTTGGAATAATCATTGTTTAGAAATGGAAAATGGTCACTCACCCCACCTCTGGCCTTAAAGCCACGCTTCAGTCTGTGAATGTGCACCAACTCCAGCAACCCAGGCAGCAATGGCAACAATTCTAGGGGGCTGTTTGCGTGTTACACTTTGGCATCCCCGGCGAGCATGGGAGACGGTGGGACAGAGACAGCCCCTCTGTGCTTCAGCATTTACCCAGCAGTTTCCCCGTTTTCTTTTCCCTGAGAACTAGGCACAATTTGCTCGAATACAAAGGCAGTGACCGTGAACGCACTGGCTGCAGTAAGTGTGGGAAGGGCTCATGAAGGAGCCGGCGGGCGCTCACCCCCCATGCTCACAAACACCAACAATACCTGGGGTGACTGCAGAGATCACAGAGTGACGGGGAAAACAGGGAATCATTCCCGACCACTCCTGCACAACCTGCGCTCCTACGCAAAATCATCCTGGTGACACCAGCCGCGGTGAGGGAGAATTGGGGGCACTGATGCACACTGTTTAGTGGAAATCCTCAGGTCAATTCCAAGTTAAACTCATCTCTCGCCCCTCGGCATGACTCCAAATGGCATTTGGAGAGAAGGAAGCAGTACTATGGGTTAGCTACTGCTCTCGGGGCCGGGGCGGGGGATGACTTCGAGACACTGGCTATCAGGGCCCCTGGCTGCAGGTGCATGACTCCCTGGGGACTCCTTCCTCCCCAAGGATCAGCCAACTCGCTTGCACACTGAAAACCGGTGTGGCAGAGACCAGGACCAGCCCCAGGCACCACGGCCAACTCGAGAACAGGGGGCATTCCCAGAGGACGCAGCTCTCTCCAGAGCACAGGGCGTGCTATTCACTATCCTTTCGCTAGCAATCGAAAAGTTAATCAACTATCAGACAATCCGAAAGCTCTGCATTCATTTTCTCCAGGTAGTGCCACTGCTTTACTTCCGTATGGTAAGAATCCACGGGCAGAAGGAAGGAAAGATTCTTAATAAGTTTTATAACAGATTTCCACCCTCAGCATTCATGGAGTTATTTACTGCCTCACTATATCAATAATAAACTAAAAGGTGAAATATTTATGTTCTGAACACATCTCGTTTCGGCTAGGAAGTCCCAGCTGCCATGAAGCCAGCTGAAGCAGCGAGATAGATGGTGCTGCCTGCTCTTTGTTTTCAGAACACGCTGCCATCGCTGTGATAATTGTTACGCTGAGCTCTCGGAGCAGGTGGCCATAATGGACGGCAGGACAGACAGCACAGCACATGTGATCATGGAGGAAGCGGGGCTTCCTGCCTTAGGAGGCAGGATGACACGTCAAGTCGTTAACAACAGGAGATAATGCAAATACGCTTGCTGTGGAGGTGGTCAGAATCATTTACACTTTTTTTTTTTTAAAATCAGAGAAACCAAGCTATAGCACCCAACTCAGTCATCCCATGTGTTTCTCACTTGCCTTTAGTTGGGGGACACAGGGCCTTCTAGAAAGAGACCAGGGTAAAGAATCTGACTTGAGGCAGCTAAAAACCAATAGTAGTCAAGACTTCTGGAATGGAAACAATCGCAAGTGTATGAATAATGGAGGTCAGCCCTACACTTCCACAGCTGAGGAAACCAGGCGTGGAGGAGGCAGATCTCAGAACAATTCAGTTCTTAACCCCCAATGCAGTCCACTCACTGAGGGTCCTCCCCACTAGTCCCTCCTGATCTGTGACCACGGACACCTCGCTGCAGCACAGCACCAGCCGCCTGCGTGTGAGCACTGATGCGCATGCTCACTGCAGACCACTGCCCCTCACGGAAATAATCCGTGTTTATACTGACCCTAACCAGAAGGTGTGTGTGAGTGACACGCATACAATTTGAAACTCTCTACTCCCAAAAAGGTGAGAAGAAATACCTGTAGGTCAGCAATCTCAGTCTACTTGAGGTAGTATGATCAGGGAGAGCTCAGCTTGGCCTAATTCCAGCATTTTCCCAGAAGACGAAGATGTGGGTGATATTTGTACAGTTTTATGACCTGCACTGAGTCTGTTCTTGCAAAATCAGAGACTGTAGGACTGAGCAGGACCACGGCACAGTGGATTCACGTCAGCAGACACAGTGGGGTAAGGCTCTCCATGCCCATCTTGAAAAGTGAACTTTATCCTCTGGGGCAAGTCCAAGATACTTCCAAAGTTTCATGGAAGAGCAGGTGTTCATCCTATATTCGGTACACCCATTAAGATGCTACTGGAGACACCCAGATGGGACCACACTGCAGTGCCTGGGTTTGTTCCCAGCTCCATGCCTAACCCCACCCTCCTGCCGACGGACTACCCAGGAGGTGGGAAGAGACTGCTGGAGCAGCTGGGTCCCTGCCACCACGTGGGAGACTCTCATGGAGTCTCCAGCTCCCAGCTTCCGCCTGGCCCTGACCTGGCCTTGGTGGGTGTGTAGGAAGTGCACCAGTGGGTGGGAGCTCTCTGTTTCTGTGTGTCTTGCTTGCTTTCAACCACAGAAAATAAACTTCGTGGAACAACAGTGAAAAATGGAAGTAGGAGGCGAGTTTCAGCCTCAGGATGACCTCGACAGAATGCGTGGGCGCCTCACAGCCCCAAGGCAGAGCTGGGGACTGCGGGACAGCCGAGGAGCAGAGCGCACACCTCACGAGGCGGCGCCCTGCTGGCTGCATCCCCGCGGCTCGGACGCTGCTGCAGACACGATGCCGAGCGGCAGTGGCTCTGTCTCAATACAACTCCAGGGGTCACACCCTGGCGAGGGCGCATCGATCCACGGCCACAGTCAGCCGAGTCAACACTGGCCAGGAGAGGAGCTTCTGACGATGTCTGAGGCCCAGCCAGCAGCACGCGCCTGACCTCTGGGGTGACACAGCAGAGAGCACACCAGTGCACACGTGTGGAAGACAAGCACGTCATGTATGCCATCCATGTAACACACAGCATGTGTATTTAACTAAGGGAGCAAGCAACAGATTTATTTTTTATTTTTTGTTTCTTCCTATGTTACAATTAAGTAAAACTCTAAACAATCTGCAGGCCAGCGCCGCGGCTCAATAGGCTAATCCTCCGCCTTGCGGCGCCGGCATACCGGGTTCTAGTCCCGGTCAGGGTGCCGGATTCTGTCCTGGTTGCCCCTCTTTCAAGCCAGCTCTCTGCTATGGCCCGGGAGTGCAGTGGAAGATGGCCCAAGTGCTTGGGCCCTGCACCCCATGGGAGACCAGGAGAAGCACCTGGCTCCTGGCTTCGGATCAGCATGGTGCACCGGCCGCGGTGGCCATTGGAGGGTGAACCAACGGCAAAGGAAGACCTTTCTCTCTGTCTCTCTCTCTCACTGTCCACTCTGCCTGTCCAAAAAAAAAAAAAATCCGCAGAGAAAGCTCTCATTAAAACAAGTAAATGTGGAAAACATTTTTCTATTTTGAGAGAAATACACGTGGAAGTCACTGAGTAGCACCAGAGCAGGAGAGAAGAAAGAACTTCTAGGGTTAAGCCGCGGCTTGTGATGCCAACGTCCCACAGTGCAGCGCAGTCCAAAGCCTGGGCTCTGCTTCTGATCCAGCTCCCTGCTGGTGTGCCTGGAAGGGAAACAGAATCTGCCCTGATTGCCTGGGCCCCTGCCACTCATGTGGAGATCCTGAGGGAGTTCTGGGCTCCTGGCCTCTGCCTGGCCCAGCCCAGGCCATGGCAGCCAATGGGGAGTGGACCATGGGATAGGACCTCTCCCTCTCTCGTCACTCTGCCTTTCAGGTCAATGAATAAATCTTTAAAAAAAAAAAGAATGATAAATAAAAAGTGATACAAGTAAGTCAAGGACAATATTCAATAGCTGTTTATATTTTAAAATAGTTGCCAGAGCCCATGTCGCCCAGGCTGCATGAATCAAAGCAGGGTGACCCAGCCAAGGGCAGTGTTCCAGCCTGACCGTGGCCGGCAGGCACAGAGGTCTAGAATGAACCCGACAAATAGAAACCCTCTCCTGGGGAACGGGCAGGCATGATGGAGTGGCTGGGAGGCTGGCTCAGGAGGGCTGGGGAGAAGCAATGAGTGTGTTCAGCCTGCAGAAGGCAGAGAGAGCCATCCTCACAGAGCTGAAAGGATGCCTCGCGGAAGATAGATTACCCTTATTATTGTGTCTCAGGAGAGCAGAGCTGGGACCAAGTGCGGACACGTCAGGGCAGCAAATTCCAGCCTGCTACCAGCCCTGAGCCCTTGAACAAGCGGCACCGGTCACCAGGGGTTAAAGGCACTGGCAGTGCACTGAGATAGCCGAGCATTCTATCCTTCAGACCTACAGACACCCAGCTTTGGGACACACAGAAAGCCAGCAGCTTTCTGATCCTTGCAGTGTGAGCAGCAGACGCTGCCTCACAGGGCTCACCAGGGGATGTGCTGAGATGGTACACAGCACCAGGAAAAGCTCAAGGCTGCTCTGAGACACACCAGCCTCCCTGACAAGGAGCACAGGAGGAGTAGCCATTGGCACCTTTCCTGGGACACCACACGGAACATTTCTGAACACACAAAAGCTACACTGTGTGACCCCCTCCGTGCCTCAAAGCCTGGAGCTTCCTATTTCTAAGTAAGAACAGGAAGCCAGGACTCCTCGAGCCTCAGGGCCCTGACGTGCTGGTCCAATCCTTAGCTTCATCTGGACGAGTGTTTAAAACTTGGGGAATCCATACAGAAAAGAGCATTCTAGCTTCTCCCAAGCTGAAGAGCTGACATCAGAGTCCACGTTTGCCAGCAGTAAAACCACCACTATCAGGAGTTCAGAGCAACAAGCATCAGGAACCAGTTGCCTCAGCAGCACCACCAGCCAAAGTCTGGGGACACTCGTGCCCCACAGCCGTCCCACGAGGCTCCCGTCAGCAGCAGCCCTGTCTGGAGGCTTCGTGCCAGCACCCTCGGGAGTCCCGAGGACTGCACTACAGGGCAGCAACAGGAGCAGGAAGAGACACAACCAGGCACCAGGAGGCGGGCAGGGGCCGCTAACACAGACAACAACAGGAGTGTGACGATTCACGGCACACTGAACAGCCAGACTGTGCCGAGTGTGGTACACGCATCACGTAGTACACAGATGGAAGTGGGTGGCGTAGGCCAAGCTGACCAAGTGCACACAGCTGGCTAACAGGTGCCAGGACAACCTTGCATGGGACCACTGCTGTCCACAGCCCAGACCTGGGCTTTCACCACAGTGGCCGACCTAACACTGTACGACCATGTCAAGAGCTTATTCTGGGAGACTTTGCCCAAAGCTCACAGTAGAAAAGCAGCTCCTGTGCCTAGGAGAGCTGCAAGCAGAAGCCTCCTTCACTGGACACGGCCTGAACCACTGACTGTTGGATGGCACTGCTCACGAGCCCCCGTTATGTGCTTCTGGGACAGAGTAGCTTAAAATCCCACAGTAAGCACAATGCACGCTGCAGAGGGCAAAGGCCTCCCAGCATCTCATGTTCTTGGGATTCCGTTTTGTTGAGTGTCTTTCCAAGGGTGACAGTCCCACAGAACACACTTAGGGAAAACTGGATGCAGGAAAAGCCCTCCACAGGAACCCCAGAGGTCTCAGTGTCCCAGTCATGCGCCGGCTGGATGTCACCTGAGTCAGTCTTGGGCTGCTCACTGTGCACACTGAGGAACAAGACCTGTCCGCGCACTGGGCCTAATTTTTAAAGGAGTCAACTAACAAACACTGTGATTGAGTCCAAGGTGTTCACACGAGGTTACATGACTAAATTCTCTCCTTCCTGAAAACCGGGTCAAGAAACTGGGTGGATTCTAACCCCTCTCATGTGAATCAGGATGCTCTGACCCCGGGTGCTGGTGTCTCCCCTGCACAGGTGGAAACGTGAGCTGAGCAACCGCTGTCCTCAGTACTGCCATGGAGACGCTGCAGCCATGCAGTGTGGGGTCTGTGCTGAGACAGACAGGCTTTCCTGCCAGACGGCCAGCACAGCCCTGGCCTGCAGTCGCCCCATCGCCTCCTCTCCCTCAGATGTTCTCTGGGGTGGTCACGTCCATTGCAGTGCTGACCGCCCACAAACAGAGTCTCCTGGGGCGGGGGGTGGGGGTGGGGATGTGGATTCCTGTCAACGGTGATGTGCAGAACTCGGACAAGTTCCCTGTGGCTGCGATGTGGAAGTCTCAGAGACAACAGGAGTACCAAAGAGAAAGTGGGGGCAGCAGCTCGCTGGGGAGCAGGCAGGGCCACGGCAGCTGCAGATCCCCATGCCTGCCGTTTTGTGCAGAAGCTGCAGAGATGTAGCCTGGTTGCACTTGCCATTCACTGGGGCAGAGATGTTTTCCCACTACCTGCATGGTCGCGGTCAGAGATGCAGTGACATCACGGGGCACAGGGCTGCCTCTCCCCAGTCCTTGGCCAACTGTTGCCAACGGACATACAATCTCTGGGCAGAATAATCCTCCTGCTAACCCGATTAGACACCTCCCAAGGGTGGAGGATTAAGACATCGTTTTGGGTTTTCCTCCACTCTGTTTGCTTCCTGCATTCTCACTGCCCTCCGATATCCAGAATCTGTGTTTACACAAGACCCCATTTTGTAGACTGATGTGGGTTGTAAAAGGTACCTTCAAGTATGACGTGTCATTATGATTTTTAGAATTTCCCAGAGAGAAGCAAACTGCTCATCTGAGTCAGAGATTAGCTCACTTGCGTGGACAGAGCACTCCCCACGGACAAAGTGCTCACCCTCTGGATGCAGGTGACTTAAGACAAACCAGGATCCTTATTCGTGCCCAGATGTAGCAAGAGTATTATGGGCTGTCACCAGTGTGAAGGGGAAAGGGCGGGTGTTAAACCACACTTTGCATGAAGCAGAGAGCCATCAATAGAGCTTGTCCAGGGTGAAGGCCCCAGAGGACATATTGAGGGAAGACTCAGTAGGGCCCTGGGCCAGGTACCTGGGGCTCAGTGACCCATAGTGATGGTCCCTGTCACTTACAGTCAGCAACGTAATTTGAATCAACTGTGCCACATCTAGCAGGAGGCTCACCACAGACGAGAGTGACAACCAGATGCTGGGGGCCACAGGAGGCGGCAGCTGGCCCAAGGTGCCTGTGCTCCCAAGAGCAGACGGAAAGCACAGAGACCTTCCAGCATCGAGCTGGCCCACAGAGCTGTCCTTTGCTATCACTTACACAGTGTGAAAGTGTGGTCAGGTCCCCAAGCACGCTTCCTTGGCATCACTGTAGACAGCACGACTAACTGACTCACAGCACGGGAGGCTGAATGTGCAGCGCTGTGCTGAGATCAAGGAAGGGCCTGCTCTAGAAGCTGCAGTAGAGGGAGACAAGGACAGCACCCACGTTTCTGAAAGAGCAGCCCCTGCCCACAGCTCAGTTATCCACATTGGCACTGACTGTCACGAGGAGATCCTGTTCTGAGCCGACACGTCCACACCGGCAGAACAGAACAGGGCGTCTGAGCCGACATGTCCACACTGGCAGAACAGAACAGGGCATCTGAGCTGACATGTCTACACTGGCAGACTGTGCCATAGGTACACCCAGTTCTGAGCTCACATGTCCATGCTGGCACTGATGTCATGGTTGGATCATGCCCAGAGCATACATGTCCATGCAGGTGGGGATTTTTTAGCCCATCTGTGTCTGAGTAATGGAAACAAAGGGACACGCTGAGCAACTCTGGGAGCACTCAGGAGGAGGTGGTGATGGCCGAGCCCAGACGTGGAAGCCAGGCTGCCTTCATCAGAGACCAGCCACCGCCTCCTCGAGTGGCAGCACTTAGTGTGAGCTGAGGGCCAACTGCCATGGAAGCTGCCTGGAGCAGCATCTGCCATGCCCTCGGTGCCCTGTCAGCTGTAGGCGCCGCAGCTGTTGCCCTCAGCGCCCCACCAGCTGTAGGTGCCACACCTGCTGCCCTCGGCACCCCGTCAGCTGTAGGTGCCACACCTGCTGCCCTCAGCGCCCCACCAGCTGTAGGTGCTGCACCTGTTGCCATCAGCATTCCATTGGCTACAGGTGCTACAGCTGGTGCCACAATAGGGATTACTGCACAGACAGCAGCATTTCACCGATGCCAGGTCCTGCTTCTCTCGGTCTTCCTGGAATTTTCCACTGGCAGCCTTCTACCAAGACTCAGCAGCCTAACCTCATGAAGTTTTCCATTATGCCTCTGTTTCTAAGGTTTTTACTTCCCTTTCAATTTCTGATCCCTTCACCTCTGCTGAAGGGTGAACAGGTATTTGCGGTGTGTCCCCAACAGACTGTGCAGGTCTATTTGTCAGGGTCTTGTGTGTGAATTCAGTAGGTGCCTGAGAAGTTTCTCCCTACTTAGGAGTATGCTAAATACATTTCAGGTGTAGTTACACAGAATCCTTCAGCGGCAGTACACTGTGAGTGAGTGTTCTTTTTGCTACCGTGGTAGAATTCTGCAGTCTCCGGGAAAGGTGACACACCAGACCTTGCCAACGAGGGCACACTGAAGTAAGCAGACTTCACGGGCACTGCCACAAAGTGACTGCTATTCCAATTCCCGGACAGGAAAGTGAGGGAAAGGACTGGGAGCACGAAACTGACCCTGGGCAAATACGCTGCCCGCCTTCACCCTCACATGTACAGAGTACACAGCCACGTCCTGCACGTGCGTTCTCAGCCAAGGGCTGGCCCCACCCGAGTGTCATAGAGATGGCCAATTCTTACCACCCAACGACCTCAGAGCCATCACTGCCTCGTGGCGGAGCAGGTGATGCTGGGCGAATGCAGCCGCAGCACTGCTAGTCACAGCGAGCAGAGCACAGGCACACACAGCACGTCACCTCGGATCGGTGTACACATTTACCTTATGCATGTTTCTGTCGCTACTTCAAAGTGTACTCCTATTTACAAATGAAGTGGGCTAGCGTACCCCACCGAAAGCAGCCCCATGTACCTCAGGTTCCCCATGTCTCCTGATGGCACCAGGGGCCAGGTTAAGTGACAGACCTATGCTATCTGGGCTTCTGTCAGTGCACTCTGTGACGGTCACACAGCAACCAAGTCACCCGAGGCAGCGTTTCTCAGAGCATGCCCCTGCTTTACGTGACACATGACTGCACATGTCGCAGCCTCCGTGCCTGGTGTGTCACCAAGGGGAGGGCCCATCTGTAGAAGAGGGCGACGACGCTGGAGTCTGTCAGGGAATCTCTCGGGAAATCAACCAAGCTCCCAAGTGCACAGCAATGCCTGGGCAGAGCCTACTTTTGGGTTTTGGTTGTAAACGGTCATTAAAAAGACATGAGTCTGAAAACGCACTGAGCGTTCTGCAGCCCGCTATTCAGACGTTTAGAGTGAGGGAATATAAGCACAACCACAGGCCACAGAACTTTCCGGCCTAATCCAGCTGCGAGCCTTCAGCACAGGCCGGTTTCTCGGCAGACGTGTGCTCACGAATGCAGGCAGCGTGTGCAGGCAGCACACACAAATGCCCTTGCTTCCCTCCACCCCCGCCCCGCCCCGCACGCAGAGGTATTTTTGGCACAACACTGTTCCTGATCCCTGTACTGCCTCCTGGGGACCTGCCTTTCAAACATCTAATGTGAGTTTCTCATGAATGCCAATGATATGCAGCTACATTTTTCCTTCTAACTCTTCATCCCCCAGGCACTCCAAGTGCTCCGTGACTGCTGTTAAGATATCCGTAACTGGATGAATGGCAATTCCTGCTAACAGGCTAGACAAGGCTAAGGGCACTTCCTGGTTCCAGGGGGATTTCACTGCATGGGCACAATGCTTGCTGGAAACCCCATCACCCCAGAGGCTGGGTGAGTGACCTTCTCCTCTCAGCTCTGCCCTGGGGAGCCCCAGGTGCTAAGTGCCCCAAAAGCCCCCTTGCCACACAGAGATGTGTTCTCCATCCCCCAATGTTCACTTCAGTTGAACTTACTCAGCACT
Organism: Lepus europaeus; assembly: GCF_033115175.1. Lineage (NCBI taxonomy): Eukaryota > Metazoa > Chordata > Mammalia > Lagomorpha > Leporidae > Lepus > Lepus europaeus. Next base: position 714,183 of record NC_084835.1, on the reverse strand, counting down.
GAACACTTTATTCTCGTTCAATTCCAGTAAAAACAAGGGTTTCATTTGCTTGTCCGCTTTCTAGGGTCACCAGCCTTCCTCGAACACTCACACCCCATGAACTCAAGGAGAACAACCTGCAAGAACCTATGATGTGGGCTGTGAGGGAGACTAGGTTCTGCTGGAAGCCTGCACACTGCCTCCGCTGGCATCGAGAACCTCCCCAGGGTGTCCCACACACCGGGGCATCGAGAACCTCCCCAGGGTGTCGCACACACCGGGGTATCGAGAACCTCCCCAGGATGTCCGACACGCCAGGGCATCGAGAACCTCCCCAAGGTATCCCACAGGCCGGGGCATCCAGAACCTCCCCAAGGTATCCCACAGGCCGGGGCATCCAGAACCTCCCCGGGGTGTCCCACAAGCCGGGGCATCCAGAACCTCCCCAGGGTGTCCCACACACCGGGGCATCCAGAACCTCCCCAGGGTGTCCCACACGCCGGGGCATCCAGAACCTCCCCGGGGTGTCCCACATGCCGGGGCATCCAGAACCTCCCCAGGGTGTCCCACACGCCGGGGCATTGAGAACCTCCCCAGGGTGTCCCACATGGCAGGGCATTGAGAACCTCCCCAGGGTGTCCCACACGCCGGGGTATCGAGAACCTCCCCAGGATGTCCGACACGCCGGGGCATTGAGAACATCCCCAAGGTGTCCCACAGGCCTGGGCATCCAGAACCTCCCCAGGGTGTCCCACACACCGGGGCATCCAGAACCTCCCCAAGGTATCCCACAGGCCGGGGCATCGAGAATCTCCCCAGGGTGTCCCACACGCCGGGGCATCGAGAACCTCCCCAAGGTGTCCCACACACTGGGGCATCCAGAACCTCCCCAGGGTGTCCCACACACCGGGGCATCCAGAACCTCCCCAAGGTATCCCACAGGCCGGGGCATCGAGAATCTCCCCAGGGTGTCCCACACGCCGGGGCATCGAGAACCTCCCCAAGGTGTCCCACACACTGGGGCATCCAGAACCTCCCCAGGATGTCCAACACGCCAAGGCAGAGCTGGGCCCGACTCCCGGGAATGACCCTGAAACCAACAGCTGCCCGCTGCTTGGCTCAGTGCTGCCAAATGCACAGCACGGGGCCCCGTGTGCCCTGCGGAGCTGCCCTGCAGCCCAGCTCCCCCTACTCAGTGCAGGGGGGCCTGTCACATGGGGGCTTTCAGCCAGCCCTTAGTGACGAGAACCTCCCGGGACAGCTCCGGAACCTGCCCCCCAGGCCCACAGTCAGTCTCCTACTTGGGATGAGGTCTCTCTTTCTCCGCTGTTCTTCAGGTCTCTTGATTTTTGCTATATTATTTATATTCAAAGAAACTTGGAGACAAACAGAGATTCCATTTTAACTAAAATCTTTTCCCTCCGCCGACTCTTAGCTGGGTCCTAATGTCTTGCAGACATTGGAGACAAGCTCAGAGTGAAACCAGTGACCTCCCTGCTCACAAGAGCCAGGGCTGAGTCATGTGTGTCCTGTCTTTTCATGCATGTGGACTGACTGATTTAACAAATCAAAAAGACTCTGAATCAAGGATAGGAATCCAAGAAGTTTAGCTGGGAAGTGATCCCAAAACACTGGGGATGAGGCCAGCAGGTGTGTGGCTGAGCTGGTCACCAGGGCTGCCAGCTGGCTCCAAGCCCCCGGGGTCATGGGAGGCAGCACAAGGGCCCTGAAGAAGGAGCTAAAGACACCCATGCACTCTGGGCTGAGGGCTGCTGTGGGGAGAGCTCGCACTTGCAGGCATTGGGACTGTGCTGTGTGGAGGGAAGCGTGAGCTTCTCAGGCTTCCAGCACCAGCCCTCAGGGCGCACGGCTGACTCCTGGGGTCGCAGTTATCCCGCCCCTCCACATAAGAGAAGCCAGACTCAGGAAAACCCCTTGAAACGAAGGGAGTGCCTTTTCCAAGGACTGGACGTGGCAGGGATGTTTATCACCAACAGATCAAACTCACTACCAGACATCAGTCTTCTTGTGTTATAACTGGCTTCTTCATTAAGTTAAAGCATAGATAGCAATGACTGAGTTGTTAATATAAAAGCCCCACAAAAACTAAAGATCTGCCTTTCAAACTAATTTCTAACTCTGCATTGAGGAAAGAAATGCATCTCTATCCATGCAGTCATGTACACAAGGTCCCATTTTATACAAGTCTCAATGAAAAGTTTTCAAAAAACAAACGTCAGTTCATGCAAACAAATATGTCGCAGTTCTCCTGCCGTATTCTTCCTAGGTGTGAAAAACACAGAAAACCCAGGGCTAAACCAACCCATATGTGTTTACCTTTCACACCACAGCCAAGACACCAAGCCGGCCTCAGGCACAAAGTTCTGCTTGGACCCAGCCGGGACTGGAGATGCCCTGGATGGCAAAGACTTTATACTGGTACAGCATTTCACATGTTAGAGCGTGTTTCACATGCATAGTTAATTTAATCCTCAAACTACACATAGGGAAAGTATTAGTGACCATGCAGGAACTCAGCTGACTGCTGTAGGCCAGGAAACTAGGAAGGGCTAGAACCAAAAACCGTCCTCCTGAGTGAGGACAACACAACTCCAGCTACAACAGGACCAAGGCAGTGAGCCACCCGAGGACAGCTTCCCGATGTGATACTTTGAGTGTGGTATGGGAGGCTCTCCCACTTGCAATATGTACACACACTCAGGGGCACACGCTGACACCTCTCGTGGTCATCCCTCCATAGGTGTTCCCCCCAAGCACACTCTGCAATAGCCCCCTAGGGCTCTCTTAGGATTGATAGCATCCTGCAACCATTTTTCTAAATGAATCCGTTTCTCTTCCTTAAGCAGTTCTCAGGAATAACATTATCTACATTCTATGCTACCACCTTTCCTGGAATATATTTTATTCATTTTTACTTGTATCTATTTACATAAATACTTTTTAAAAACCCACAAACAAAAAAAAAACATAAACCTAGTTGTTCAATATTGAAATGAAGATGTGACAAGAAATGAAACAATTACCTGACCAAAGTACCTTAATGGGACTTAATGCTCACAAAGCTCACATTATCTAAAGGCCAGTATCTTTCAATCTATGCTTTGAATACATTTGGATAGCTCAAGGGGAAACCAGCAGTCCCAGGGCTGGCACTTCTGTCAGCACGAATGTGAGAAACAAGCAGCGGACACACACGCTGCTCTGTCGTGAACACCAGCACCTGCAGGGAAACAAGACGGTGGGCAGTGACCTGGTCTCCCTGAAACCCGCATGGCCAAGCTGCTGGCCGCCCAGCTCTGTGCTCCATCACTCTCACCACCCACAGCTGTTCCGGGATAATCACCCTCCCACACAATAGGTTCCGGACCTAATTTTCTGTTGATGCAGGGAGGCACTTTGCCGTCTCATTGTCAGTTCTTTAACTCACAAGCCATGGAGTGGGGAGGCCACTGGAGCAACCGAAGCACAAGTAGCCTCCCCGAATGAGGAAGAACCACAGCTGCCCCCAATATGTCCTGGTCACTCAGGGTACCACCAGACGTGGAAACCGAGCAGTGGAGTCTACCTTATGGAGTAAGGGCTCAACCACTCTCATGGTGTGACCTCAAAATTATATTCTGAGTTGGAGGAATGAAAGACGGACGTTCCAAGACGAGGAAGCAGAAGTCCAGCTGTGCACCGATGGCTTCACCAGAGACTGCAGGAAACCATTCAAGCAAAGAGATGGCAGTAGCTGAAAGGCATCAGCCTAAGTAAGCCTGGCTGCTCAAACTTACTCTGGAGTAATTCTCCTTGAAGCCATTCCTGCTACAGAAGACCTCAGGGCTCTACCGTGTTGCTCAATTCCTCATAGTTTTTACTTCCTTGAAGAAAATTTGTATTTCATGAATCTACACACTCAACAAAATTGACTGCCTGAATTAGATATTGGAGAATATCACTTCAGCTATTGCTTTACCCCAGAAGACTACAAAAATTTTGGAAAAAAATAGAAAAGGCCTTATAGCTGTACGTTAGACTGTCTTTTTCTAGTGGGCAAGAATTAAGTCAAAATATACATAAATGCTAAGAATGCTTGATGGCAAAGTAACAGATTCAATAGTAAAAACCTGATTCATCTGTTATTTTCGTGTACAAGACGTGGAGTCAGTTTATTGACTGCAGATTTCCTCTGGTTGTGCGAGCTGAATCAAATTATTGGTTCCTATTAGGTATCAGTCATGGCAGTAATTCAATCTCAGGATTAGAGGGGAATACAATATCATCACAGAGAGGGATCTATGTGCTTACACATATTTCTGACAGCAGATATCAGCACAAATAAATTTAATTTATAAACTTTATAGCTGGAAGAATTTATGTAATTGAAAATGGCTGTGACCTAACACCTACAACATCAATCTCAGGGGCTTCTCCTGTCTATTCCATGATGACATTCTGGTGTACAGTAACATTTATGTAAAGTTGTAGAATCTAAGTCAATTATTTTTCCTCATTTGTGGAAGTTGTTTAGCAATTACGAAGCTATGCTACAATATGTCTTTTAAGTATTTCCACATGCTTTAGTAGGAAAAACAAGCATTTACAACTTCACTATTTCGATTGCAAAAAAAATAAACAAAGGCATAAATGATGTATAGTACATACAAAACACAGAGTGTGTATACGTCCGTGTGCATGCGTGTGAGTGAACATGGAATGTGATTTACATCCGTGTGTGTGCATGTGAGTGAACATGGAATGTGTATACGTTCATGTGTGTGCGTGCGTGTGTGAACATGGAATGTGATTTACATCCGTGTGCATGCGTGTGTGTGACTGGGATGTCTGAGGCTGTGCTGATCTGGGGACCACCTGCTTTGGGGCGGCAACAAGGGGCGCAGGCAGGGACGGGAGCCCGCAGCCCGGCACACTTCCTTTTCTCCTGTCTCCAGTCACAGTCACAGTCTAGGCGCTGCCAGCAGGAAAAGGCAGGTTGAGGAGATGTAGGAAGAGCTAAGGGTAAGGATGACACATCTTTTGTGAAGTCTCTCATCTTCCTGTCTCTCCTCGTTTCTTTCCCTTCTCTTCAGACTTGGCCCAAGATCATGGCTCTACGTCAGAACAACGTGGTATCTGCAGCCAAAAAGAATCTCCTCTAACGAAGGCCGGCTGAGGCCCAACTCTCCACTGTGCCGTGTCAGACACGGACCGGCCCGGGCATGCGTGAGCACTCATGTCCTGCGGTGGTGGTGCCGACAGTCGTGAGAAGACGGGTGCAACTGCCATCAGCAAGTGTGGCAAGAGGGGAGAAGGCTTACACGGGACGACAAGCCAGTGAGACGACACTTCTGTGAGACGACACTGGGAGTCCCCGCTGCTGCTCCAGACACATGACCGGGGAAGGTCAAACACATGCAAACGCCCAGGCAAGCGGATTCTTGTCCCCTCACATGCAAGTCCCAGTGCGGTCTCAGTCACAACAAGAAGCTTCCGCCAGCAGGACCAGGTTCATTTTAATGAACAGCTATCAGGCGCACAGACTTCAGTACAGGAAAATACATTTTGAAAAGTCAAGTACTGACTTAACATTCTCTGTAACTCTCCATTTTTCAGATAATAAAACAGAGGCTTAGCAAGACTTCAAGCAAAATAACCCAGTGAAACCAGCAGCTTTGCCAAATGAAGGATCCCTTAAATATTTAGACAAACATACAAGAAAGGAAAAAAATCTTTGTGGGACATAATACTGATTTCAAAGATTCCTAGGCCTAGAAATCCTTGTGATCAGAGGGGTTCTCAAATGTAGTTAGTGATTGGAAAGGGGTCTATCAAACATACAAGCAAACAGAACCACAGTGCCCAGAAGGCACCGCGTAGTGCATGCACCCAGCACAGGAGCTGGCTGCCGTCTCAAATCCTCCTCCCAGGATGAGCCCATCTCAGCGTGTTGTCAAATCACCATTAGGGTATTTCATCAGCACTCTGATTAGATTCAGAGGAGACGCAGGCTTTGATTTACAGAAACTTACATCACAGCCAACGCTTACTTGAATGCATCTAGTCCATAAAGAACACTACAACTTTGTGCATGAGGTAACTGACACTATGACTTATTTTTTAATATCTAAGAGGGCGGTAAGTAAGCACTATTTCCTCTACCATTTCACAAGCTGGGTGGCTGGTTAGTAGTCATTTTTATTCTGACCTAGCTTGAACCTGCACAGAACTCACATTGCCTCTGGCATCTGACCGTGTGCACATTACATTTTGTTTCTGCAGAAATTGGACACTGCCTGGGAAAATCAGCGATTTCTGAGAAAGCGTGCTCCAAGACTATTGATTTAAATGGCTGAAATGAACTGGCTTCCTTTGCTCCGAATTCCGCTTCCAAACCTTGGTTATGTATCTGATAATTTATTAAGGGCTAAATCATAAAAAATGCTAGCTATAAAATTCTGTTCTGTGTCTCAATCTTTGCATAGACATTGGGTCAATCATTGGAGAATTTTTAAAACATCAGATAAAGTTACAGCCAATTATGGCTAAGCAGAGAAGATGTAGATAAATAAAATAAAAATACTTTAATTGCTTATGTCTGTTTCTCAAGCATATCTAAGGTTCGCACACAGAAACTCAAAATTCTACTTAACTGCCACTTTTCTGGAATGTTCCAGATAAAAGAAAAGTCAGTGTAAGCTGATTCACCATTTTTTCTTGCATTCATCCTATGACATTTTAAAAACCACTACTGTGGGCCGGCGCCGTGGCTCAGTAGGCTAATCCTCCGCCTTGCGGCGCTGGCACACCGGGTTCTAGTCCCGGTCGGGGCACCGATCCTGTCCCGGTTGCCCCTCTTCCAGGCCAGCTCTCTGCTGTGGCCCGGGAGTGCAGTGGAGGATGGCCCAAGTTCTTGGGCCCTGCACCCCATGGGAGACCGGGAGAAGCACCTGGCTCCTGCCATCGGAACAGCGCGGTGCGTTGGTCGCAGCACGCCTACCGCGCTGGCCATTGGAGGGTGAACCAGCGGCAAAAAGGAAGACCTTTCTCTCTGTCTCCCTCTACTGTCCACTCTGCCTGTCAAAAAGAAAAAAAAAAAAAAAAAAAAGACACTACTGTGACCTGGCACCTCCCCAGATCATCAAAGTACCGTACCAAGTCAGGTTACCTGTGACCCTCCCAGAGCACACGCAAATTAACAGGGGATTTTGATGGGCTCTGTGAAGTGCCGGCACTGGGGGTAAACATGCCAAGGAGTCCTCCTGTGCATAAACGTCAGAAAGTCCCCCTGCAGAAATTAACTGGACCCTATCAGTGAGTCAAAGCTCATGGCAGGACTGGGGGTGGGTACTGATCTGACACAGAGCATGTAGGCAACAAGTGGAGCGCAGACGGGGGTGTGGCAGAGAGAAGACATCAAGTGAGGTTCAGCATGGCTGCAGCTCTGGGGGCGGGGGGGGGGCAACAGCGATGTGCTGAGCAGACAGGGGGGAACAGGTCAGAACGGCAGGTAGAGGATAAAGAGAGTCCACACCAGAGGGACAGCAGTAGGGTTGGTGTCATCCAGACATCTCATCCTGGGCACTGTGGGCAGCCTGGACTAGCCAATCCTTTGTTGTAAGGCTGGGGTAGGGTCCGAACCATCCCAGCCTCAGGGCCCTGCAGCAGCATCTTCCCCCAGCAGTGACAGCCAAAAATACCTTGACATTACCCATGTCATCTGGAGGGCAAGATCACCTTTGCACCACAGCACATCCGCAAACACCACTGCTGAGCAAGATTTGTCTTGGGAATGAACAGATGGTTCAATGTAAGACAGCCAATCAATGGAACACCTCACCTTAGCAGAATGAAGGTGGAGAAAAACCCTGACATGATCATCTCAACATATACACAAAGCAGCATTTGACAAACGCAACACGCTAGGCCGGCGCCGTGGCTTAACAGGCTAACCCTCTGCCTTGCGGCGCCGGCACATCGGGTTCTAGTCCCAGTTGGGGCGCCGGATTATGTCCCGGTTGCCCCTCTTCCAGGCCAGCTCTCTGCTATGGCCCGGGAAGGCAGTGGAGGATGGCCCAAGTCCTTGGGCCCTGCACCCGCATGGGAGACCGGGAGAAGCACCTGGATCCTGGCTTCGGATCAGCATGATGCGCTGGCCGCAGCGGCCATTGGAGAGTGAACCAACGGCAAAAAGGAAGACCTTTCTCTCTGTTTCTCTCTCACTATCCACTCTGCCTGTCAAAACAAAACAAAACAAAACAAAAACGCAACACGCTAAAAAACCCAGGATACAAGTGAACTTTATCAAAATCTATGAAAGGACTTTAAAGAAAATCTACAACCAGCAGTGTACTCAGGGGTGAAAGACGGAAAGCTGCCCTGTCCCTAATGGGATGTTGGATCAGGTGGTCTCCTTCAGCACGGCTCTTCAAGACTGTGGGGGGGGGGGGGGGCTCAGCCACAGCAAGGGGGCGACGACACAAACAAGTCCCCCACACTGGGGAGAACAGGACAGCCATCTTCACCCACACACAGCATAATGCCACACACGGGAAATCCCAAAGAATACTCAAACACCTAGAGTGGACGACAGTCAGCCAAGTTGCAAGGTGTAAGATCAACACACACAGTTACATTCCTGCCAACAGTGAACAATCTGAAAATTTGAAAAATAACTACACTTACAGTTAACAATCAAATAATAAACTTAACCAAGAAGGTGAAATGCTTGTACAGCAAGAACTAAAGTCACACGCGACAAACTAGGGAAGACCTAAACAAGGGGAGAGGTCGTCCGTGCCCATTCCCGGGAAGACTCACTGTTCTCCCATGATGTCAGCTACCCCATGCAACCCACAGACTCAAAGCTACCCCTGTAAAAATCCCAATGGCTTTGATTGTTAATACATTTTACAGTCACTGAAAGGCTGACTCTTAAACTTATATGTATTTCCAAGGGGCCCAAATAACCCAAACAATCTTAGAAATGAGAAAACTTGGAGGCCTCCTATTTTTGATTTCAAACACTTATTACACACACATAGTAATCAAAACATAGGGTCCCATACAACATCTTGGCAGTTCCTCAGAAAGGCACCAGAGTTCCACAAGACCCCGCAACTGCACTCCTAGAAAAAACACCCCAAAGTACTGAAACCTGGCATGCAAACAAGTACACGGACAACCTTGTTAATAGCAGCACATTCACAAATGCCCAAGGGGCAACGACTCACTCAGCCACAAGGAGGAGTGAGGGACTGCCACCTGCTAACACATGTCATGCTTCAAAACTTTATTCCAAGTGACAGAGACATGAAAGATCATCTTTTATAAGATTTATAGGAAATGTCCAGAGTAGATGAATCCACAGAGACCCCAGACCAACTGATGGCTGCTGGGGGAAGGGATAGAGGTGGAAAACTTAGTGACTTTTTTTTTAACAGACTGATTTATTAGTATGTCATTCTAAACATTATATAAGTACAGCTTACATACCAGAATATCAAACATTATTCCAGTGAGAAGTTCAAGAGTACGTTACGGGTTATTTTGAGAAATGTGAATACTTTGGCTTCCATTATTACATCAGATGAAATAAAGTCAATTCAAAGAACAGTGTTTATCAACCGCTATAATTAACAACGAAACCAAGTAGACAAATGAATGGGTAGAAGTGCTGAATGGGTAGAAGTGCTGAACAGGTAGAGTGTGTGCTCTGGGGTGATGGGAATGTTTCTAACAAAATAACGGTGGAGCTCACACAATACTGTGGATGGAGTAAGCACCACCAAACTGCTCAGTTTAAAATGGCAAATTCTACATCGTGTGAATTTCACCTCAATAAATTTTTTTTTTAAATATGCCCTTGGGGACTTTAAGATTTATTGAAACAAGCCACTCCCAAAAAGAGAAAAACCATATGATTTCTCTGATTGTGGTAACGTATAGAATACCAGAAAATGTATAGAAGTGAAACTGACATCTGGAGATTTGATGGTTCTTTACAGCCCCTGTCTTTACTCCTGAACAGTATCAGAGGGCTAAGCTTGTGACTCTAACATAAATTCAAAGTATGTCATCACGAACATTAAGAGAGAAATAAGAAAGGAAGGAGGAGGGAGGGTAGGAAACACCATTTTCATAAGTCTGTACATATGAAATACATGAAACTCATCCCCTTTATCTAAATATATTAAAACAGAAAAAAACTAAAAAAAAAAAATCCATCCTTCCTTCCTTCCTTCCTTCCTTCATTCTTTCCTTCCTTTCTTTCCCTGTGGATACACATTCCCAGCCAGAGAGTAGCATGTCTGACTCCATGCTATCTGGACACCTCACACAAATTCAGTGAGAGCTCAGACATTAACATAAAATTCATATTAACTAGGATTTTAAGATATCTATTTTATATTCGTTTGCACAATTTCAATTGACTTACAACAGAAAAATTCATTTAATCTTCACAGCAATGCATGAGGTAAGGACTGTTACCCCAACTCACAGTAAGAAGGCCGAGGTTGTGGCTGGTGCTGTGGCCCATCGAGTAAAGCCGCTGCCTGCAGTGCTGGCATCCCAGTGCTGGCTGGTTCGAGTCCTGGCTGCTCCACTTCTGATCCAGCTCTCTACTGTGGCCTGGGAAAGCAGTAGAAGATGGTCCAAGTCCTTGGGCCCCTGCACCCACATGGGAGACGTGGAGGAAGCCCCTGGCTTCAGGCTGGTCTGGCTCTGGCCATTGCAGCCACTTGGGAAGTGAACCAGTGAACATAAAATCTCTTTCTATGCCTTTCAAATAAATTAATTTTTAAAAAATTTTAAAGAAGAAATTAACAAAAAAACAGTGTATGGATGATCTCTCCTTCTCTCTCTGCCTCTCCTCCTTTGTGTAACTCTCACTTTCAAATAAATAAATAAATCTTTCTTTTTTAAAAAAATGCAAGCTGAGGTTGAACCCGAGAGACCTAGCTCCTCTACACTCAGCCACTTTGCTGCTGCTGCTCCGAATCTAAGTTTTACAAAAGAAGGAAACGGTCACCAGCACTGCCAGGCTCCGATTTACTGCTGAGGGGAAATGTGAGTGCTCACACGACCGCCAGGAACCACACAGCAAATCAATGATGCTCTGTCTCCGTCCAGAATATTTTTTATCTTCTAAACCATATAGCAACATGGAAAACAGCCTGGTTTCATACGCTATGGAAACTGAGGAGTTACAAATGCTGTCTGCAGCCTGGTTACGGTTACACACGTTTTGACTGTACATGAAGATCTGCATGCACAGGGCAGGAGGAAGACTCCCAGCTGCTTATTTTTAACTCTTATTTCAAGTTTTGTTAGTTAGGCTCCATTTAAGTGTGTTGAAGCAAAATCTAAAAATAAATGCAAATAAAGATTAATATGGTTAATCCTTTAATAGCTACCTTCTAACAGGAGCTTCATGGTACAAAGACCTTACGAGGAAGTTGTGAACATGGGTTTCACTGTTCTTATAAATGAAATTCATCCTGATAAGACTTCTGGTTTAGTTCTAACAATGTTTCCCTGATATCCCTATGAAGAAGAAGCCTGTTTCACACCAGGTTCCGTGTTACCTGCCACTCCAGGAACATCCATGCACACATGAACACACCGAGAAAGGCGTGAAGGCCGGAACGCCACACTCCTTCCCTCCGACTCAGCGGCTTGCGTGCACTCCTGTCCTCTGAACCATATGCTGCCATCCCCAGACTTTGGGATAAAGCCAGTAGTATAAAACTTTATTCAGAGGACTACTGCTAATCTCCAAACAGAAGACCTTACACCTGGGGTTGGCACAGTGGCGCAGCAGGTTAAGCTGCCATCTGAAATGCCAGTGTCCCATATGGGCACCTGTTCAAGTCCTGGCTGCTACACTTCCGATCCAGCTGCCTACCAATGCACCTGTGCAAACAGTGGAAGATGGCCCTAGCCCTAGGGTCCCCGCACCCACATGGGAGACCAGGATGGAGTTCCAGGTTCCAGGCTCCTCACTCTAGTGAGGACCCAGCTTTTGCAGCCCTCTGGGGGAGTGAAACAACAGATGGAAGACATCACTCTCTGTATCTCCCTCTTTCTAACTCTGCTTTTCAAATAAACAAATCTTAAAGAAAGAAGACTTTACATGCTGTATCATAAAGTAAAAGGAAACTGACAAAGAAAACCTTACCCAATACTGCAATAAATAAAATTAATTCAACCAAGAATATTTTCAAAAACTACCACAGAAAAAATATAAAGGCTATATAGGATACCATACTACACACAAAACACACTATAAAATGGGTCACAGACTAAACATAAAAGCTAATATTATAAAATTCTAGGAGAAAATACACTGACCTTGGAATAGGCAATGATTTCTTAGATAAGACACAATTATAGAAGAAATAGATACATAGTTTCATAAAAATAAGAACCTCCTGTTATTTACCAGGTCAAGAGAAAAAATTCATATACATATATTTGATTGAAGACATGTATCTACAATATGTAAACTACCTGAGCATGTAGTAGTAAAAAGAAACAATCCAATGCAAATAGAAAATTAAAATACTTAAAGAGATGCTTTACACAGATTTAAGTTGGCTATAAACACATGATTCCTCAAATTATTAGTAGGAAATGCAACTTGAATTTACCGTGAGTGTACCAGTTCACATGCAGTACAACGACTACAACTAAAATGACTGAAAATGTCAAATGTTGGTGAGGAGATGGAGCCACTGGAACTGTCACGTGTGTCACACCTACTTTGGGAGATGTTTACTGAGTTAAGCATGCCACGCAACCACCAAGCCCACTCTGGAAGTCACTCTAGATAAATGCGGGAACGTCTCTACAGAAACAATCGATCACACATGTTTAGAGAAGCTTTAATCCGAACAGTCCCAGATGGGGAAGCAACCCAAATATCCATCAGCAGTGAACGGAAAAGCAAACTGTGGTTTGTGGAATCCTACCCAGTAATGCAAAGGGGCCAAGCCAGCGATACAAGGAAACGCATGGATTAAAGTCAAGGACCCACTGTGCTGTGAGACAAAGGAATCCCACGTCAGACGCTTCCCTGTGAACACACCGACAGCAATGGAAGCCACTTTGCGGCTGCGGGCAGGCTCTGGGGTGTATTTGACTCCAACAGCACTGAGAGTTTTTTCACAGGGATAGAAATACTCTTTATCCAGATAAAGAACCACAGGTAGCCACATGAGTGTATACACTTTTCAAACTCACTGAAACGTATCTTAAAAATGTACGTACTTTAGTGTGAGTGAATCTTATCTCCATAAAGTTTGTTCCAGTCTCATGTTTTCGAGCAAAAACAGGAAGTGATGGAAAATGTACAAATGAGGGAAAAATTCGCAAATAGATGAGAAAAATTGGCTTATGTACCATCTGAACTTCTGCTTCCACACATATACGATTCTTGCTCAGGGCTGCTGCTGCCTTTTGTTCTTGGGTACCAGACTAGCAGGTTCCATGAGCCCATTCTGGAATACCATCTCAAACTCCCCCAAGAAGCAGGACATACAGCAAGTCATCTCTCAGAACTTTCCAGAACCGTGTTAAAAACACACCTCCTAATCATGGAGTCTTTAAGAGGTAAGCATTTAGCTGGGTTCATGAGGCACTCCCCACGGATCCTGCCATTTCCTACTACACTCAGACACATATGCACACACGGTGTTTGTCACTCGTTCTCAAATATGCCTAGACATGGATGCTTTAAGGGCTAAACTCAGGGTGTCAGTAAGTACGAAAACCACAGCCCTATTAGGCGACAAAAAGGGTTGAAACCACCGCCCCTTCAAGAGTTCCACTATTCCCCTTACATACACGGCAAGAGGTGGTCTGAACACACCTGCGCCTTTCCCCCAGCCATGGCCTCCGTTCCCCCACCTGGCTCCCTTTACCCCTTCCCTGGTGGGCAGGAAGATGGAGACGGAGGATCCGTGAGTCTGCCCTGTGCTTATGGTTCCATGAAAAGCTGGCCACTCTCCGTGCTCACCTCGTGAAGTTAGGGTTCAGGGATTCCATTTGTAAATAAAAATGAAAGCAGAGAGGGAATGGCATTTCCTACGGAGGAACTGGAAGCCAGCCACCTTATTAACCCGGCGTCAGCAGGCTGGCACAGACACCAGCAACACAAATGCTAAGCTTAACTCTCAGATGCCCGCCAAGGTTGCCAAAACCATTCCCAGCAAAACACGAATTAGGAAACATGACCACACGAGAGGCACAGTGACCCGCGCTTGAACAGGACAAAAAACAACCCGAGAGGGACTGGTGTGGACAGGAAATGGCTCTCAGCAGTCACTGGACCCACACCGACACAGGAGCGCCGGCCCTGCCCTCGGACAGAGGGTGCAGAGGCTGCCGGCCCAGAGAGGGAAAGGGTGGACTCACAGCCTGGATCCACACTCGCCCCAGCCTCTCACCTGCTCCCAGGCCAAGCCTTGCTTCGCTTCCAGGGACCTTCCAGCAGACACCCAGGCAGACACCTTGGCGCGTGCTAAGATGTTCCTACCTCCTCCTGGGGCGGCCCGCACTCCGCTCGCCCGGTTGGGTGAACCCCGCCACGCCCTGCCCTCTCGGGTGGTCTCATGGCGGCTCGAGCCATGGCACTGAGCCGTGGCGAGTGCGGGCTCGCCCCGCCTGGACTAGCTAACACCTCCGTAGCCCACGCGGCTTCTCCTGGTGCACAGCTGCGGGCCCTCGGCCTCCTGCAATCTGCGTTCTCCACGCTCAGCTGCGGGGCTCACAATGCGCTCTCACCCGGGTCTCCGAGCACAACCTGGTGCAGTTTTCCTTCAAATCCACATCAGCTGAGTTCCCAGCAGGGCTGTCCAGGTCCTGTCCACTGCAGATCCAGCTGTATGATCACGTCGTCTTCCTTGGACAACTTCTTTTATGATGAGTAATCATTCCTCCACCTTGTTTGCCTTTCTTGGCCCCTGTGGGGGAGCTGTGCCTCGGTGGCCTTGCCTCTTCTTTGAAGGGATCACCACACACCTGTGTTCCTGGGCGCTCCACTGGAGGCCTTTGTTCTTAGACTACCAGGCCAACCCTAGGTTTTCTTAGCAAGTTCCTAAGCAGGCCGGCGCTGTGGCGCAGTGGGCCAAGCTTCGACCTGTGCTCCGGCATCCCATATGCACACCGGCTCCTGTCGCAGCTGCTCCTGTTCCGATCCAGCTCTCTGTTGTGGCCTGGGAAAGCAGTAGAAGATGGCCCAAGTCCTTGGGCCTCTGCACCCATGTGGGAGACCCAGAAGAAGCTCCTGGCTTCAGAATGGTGCAGCTCCAGCCTTTGCAGCCATTTGGGGAGTGAACCAGCAGATGGAAGACCACTCTCTCTCTTTGTAACTCTACCTCTCAAATAAATAATACAATCTTTAAAAAAACAAAACAAAACATGGATATCTATGGTTCTATATCTATATTGTTTGTTTATGAGTATTCCAACTTCTTGATGAAAAATCATATAAACTGGGTTTTCTGTTTTAAGACATGCTTTTTTTTCCCTGTCTTTGGGTTGAAAATCTGGGGCACCCAAGCTCCATTTCCCTCACATGTTTCCCCTCCCTTCTGTAGGTTGTCAGGGACCCTGGCACTGCCAGGAAGGATTTCAGAGAAGTTCTGGTCTGTTTCTTGTCCATTTCCAGTGTGGGCATCTTTACCACTGCCACTCACACGGTGGCTCTCGCTCCTGGTAGTTTTGGAAGAGTATGAATGACAATTCACTTGGCTTTTGCTTTTATCTTCCTATGACAACGCTTTGATGGATAATTTTTCTTCTATATTTCATGGACAGTGGTATTTTGGTCTCTGTTTCCTGTTCTCATGGTTATTTTGAGTCATTCCATCTGGGTACACAGGAAAAGGTATGTCAATTTCTTGAGACTAAAACTTGTACTTTTCCAAATTCATCATTCTTGGGGCTGGTGCTGTGGCTCACTTGGTTAATCCTCCACCTGTGGCGCCAGTTCTAGTCCCTGTTGCTCCTGTTCCAGTCCAGCTCTCTGCTGTGGCCCGGGAGGGCAGTGGAGGATGGCCCAAATGCTTGGGCCCTGCACCCACATGGGAGACCAGGAGGAGGCACCTGGATCCTGGCTTCAGATCGGCATAGCTCCAGCCACAGCAGCCATTTAGAGAGTGAACCAACAGAAGGAAGACCTTTCTCTCTGTCTCTCTCACTGTCTATAACTCTACCTGTCAAATAAAAAAAAAATTAATTAAAAAAAACAAAAAAACAAATTCATCGTTCTTGACAGTCATCATTAGTTGTGTGTGACCTCTTGTGGGCTACTGTTTTATTATGTCTACATTTGTTTTCTTTCATTTGCTACACGTATTTTTTTTTAAGATTTTATTTATTTATTTCAGAGGTAGACTCAGATAGGTCAAGAGAGAGAGAGAGGTCTGTCATCCACTGGTTCACTCCCCAAATGGCTGCAAGGGCTGGAGCTGTGCCGATCCGAAGCCAGAAGCTTCTTCCTGGTCTCCCGCGCAGGAGCAGGGACCCAAGGACATGGGCCATCTTCTACTGCTTTCCCAGGCCATACCAGAGAGCTGGATCAGGAGTGGAGCTGCTGGGACTGGAACTGGCACCCGTATTGGATGCCGGCACAGAAGGCAGACACGTTACCTTCTTGCCACAGCCCCAGCACCTGTTACATGTATCTTGATTCTTTAGATATCTAAGTTCCTTTTGACCTATGAACACTTTGAAACAAAAAACTTGTCTTTTTTTTTTTTTTTCCTCATAGGCAGAGTTACACAGCGAGAGAAAGAGAGAAAGGTCCTCCCTCCACTGGCCCACCCCCCAAATGGCCGGTGTGCTGCTCCGATCCGAAGCCAGGAGCCAGGTGCTTCCTCCTGGTCTCCCATGTGGGTGCAGGGCCCAAGCACTTGGGCCATCCACCACTGCCTTCCAGGCCCCAGCAGAGAGCTGGATCGGAAGAGGAGCAACCGGAACTAGAACCCAGAGTACCAGCGCCACAGGCAGAGGATCAGCCCAGTGAGCCGCAGCGCTGGCCAACTTGTCTTTCCTTGAATTTGTATCCATGTAATTTCATATAGGACCTACACACAGAAGATGCTCCTTAACTATTCGATGAATTCAATCAAAAGTGGAAGAGGCAGAAGGGTGTTACTCTGTGGCATCACTTTCAGTTCTTCCTTTAATTTGTTGATACACACAAAATGCAACTCTCAACAGCTCCTAGACATGATTGTAGGATGAATAAAGAAATTTACGACTGCCCATATTCAAGGTATATGACGGCCAAGTGGGAGAGTTTCCCAGTGTGGAACACGGGCCGCTGTACTCAGTGGATTCCACCCACGCTGCCTTCAACCCCTCCTTGTATCACATCTCCAGAGCCTGCTGTCATGCATGCACTGTGTGCCATGGACTTCTTGAAGACACCTCAGAAATTGTTTCCCTTATCAGGTAATAATTTTGCTGCCAATAGTAATCCTTTTGCTACCACATACCTGATGTGTGCATGAAAAACTTTATTATTAAGTGAACAAATAAAGGAATGATCACCACATGAAGTGGAGGACAGGTATCTTGGAGAACTATCGCAGTCCACTGAGTAAGGGAGATGATATTTTTAAAAAGATTTATTTATTTACTTGAGAGGTACAGTTACAGAGAGAGAAACAGAGAGACAGAAAGGTCTTCCATCCGCTGGTTCACTCCCCAAATGGCTCCAATGGCTACAGCTGGCTGACCCAAAGCCAGGAGCCTCCCATGCAGGGTCTCCCTCGCAGGTGCAGGGGCCCAAGCAGTAGGGCCATGGGCCGTCTTCTACTGCTTTCCCAGGCCACAGCAGAGAGCTGGGTCAGAAGAGGAGCAGCCAGGACTTGAACTAGCACCCATATGGGATTCCAGGGCTGCAAGTGGCTTTACCCTCTACGCCACAGCACCCGCCTGGAGGGGAGACCATTTGACTACTGTGTTTCAGTTATGTGTAACAATTCATGAACCGCTGATACACAATGTGACTACAAAGAAATACTCAGTTAACATTATAGTTGTGTCCAGGGCAACCTGGATGACAAAGAACAGCTAACGCGTCCTACCGACTTGAGTTGATTCCCTCAAACGGTGCAATATAGCTTCAATAGTCTCACTGTGCCAGATGTACTGAATTTGAATACTGCATCAATAAATGCTTGAAGTTATCTCTTAATTTAATCCTTATGACATTTTTTATAATTTTATCTTTCTTTTGAAACCAAGCCCTTTTCCTAGAATTTACAATGAAATTGCTCACATATTGAGCCATCTATTTTATTGCATTAATTACTCCCAGGCTCATGTTTTTCACATGATAATTTGTTGTTTACATATCTCCTCAACCAATAATTAGACCATAAACTGAATAAGTGATGATTCTGGAAAAATATACATATGTCTCTCATTTATTCAGCAGGATACACAAATTCAGTATCGTTTTCAGGGAGATGAAAGCTAATTTGAATTATATCAATATTTGTGAATGCATTTGATTACTAGTTAATCCTAAGAAATTAGACCCTGTGTGTATTGTTCTGCAATCCCTGACCTCTTAGAAGTTAATGGCAATCTGCTACTTCCACTCCCGACCTTCCTTTGCAGTCTCATCTTGTACCACTTCCTGGGAACCCTGAGAGAGATGGGCACCTGAAGAAAGCCACTGTGCCATTGACCTTCTTGGCTCAGGACCTGATGAAGCCCAGAGTGGATGGTGTTCCTTGGTCACTGTCATCCTAGCTGTCCTGGAGACAGGGAAATTCACAGAATTTTCTTCTCATTCCTCAACACCCCGGCCATGTGGATGTGGCGGCAGGCGGAGAGGGGATCTTGTTGCACACACAGTACTCAGAATGTATCTGTATTCATTTCCCCTGCTCTTTGGTGCACTACTGGAGAACCGAATGTCTAAGTATTGGAAGCCACAGGTGTTTACTGAGGTCTGAAGAACTGACCCATAAATGTCAGAATTCTCCCTGCGGGGCTGAACTACACAGTTCGGGGTTCTCAATCTGGTCATGTGGACCCTACTGTCCCAGCAATTTTTTTAATTGCATCTTTTGGCCGAAATAAATACCTAGCAGTTTCATATGTTAATTTTTCTTTAAACAATTACATTCTAACAACCTAAGTTTAAACATAATCGTGTAGGGTTGGACGTGTGGAGCAGTACATTAGCCACCCCTTGGGATGCCCACATCCCATATCACAGCGTTGGATCATGGCATCCTGGCTACTTGGCTTCTGATCCAGCTTCCTGCCAAGGTCCCACGTAAGGTCAAAGACGGCTCAAGTACTTGGGCCCCTGCCACCCATGGAGGAGACCTGAATGGAGTTCCTGGCTCCAGGCTTTGGTCTAGGCTAGCCCTGGCTGTTGTGGGCACTTGGGGAGTAAAACAGCACCTGGAAGATAATGAGCTTGCTCTCTTGCTCTCGCTCTCTCTCTCTCTCTCTCTCTCTCTCTCTCTCCCTCCCTCCCTCCTGTTCTCTTTGACACTATATTTTCATTGCTGTATGAGACAGGTAATGACACCACCCATGCCTCTACCCACTGGGCCATCCAGGGGGCCTTGGTGGTCAGGTCAGTGTGGGGCTGTAGGGTGAGGTAGTAAAGCACTGATCTTGGTGGTACACTGCCTGAATTTGGAGTTCTGGCCCTACTCTCTAAGGGCTGTTTTCCACTTTGAGATGTTTTACCACTCCAGGGGTCTCATTTTACTGATCTATAAAATGGAGATGAATCTAGGCATCTCTTAGGCTCATTATGAGAATTAGACATGCTAGTCTACAGAAAGTGCTTAGGAAAGCACCTAGAAAGATCGACAGCAGTAGCTGTTCTAATTGTTATTACTACTCATTGGAATTGTATGCTCTGCATCTGTAATAGAGACCCACTCGGTACCGCAGAAGGTTGCTGTATGTCCTCAGGGGACCATCAGTTTTTCTGTACCATCTGCGGTATTTCCTTCTTCATGCTTATACTATGCTAATGGTACTATACCAGCTGAAACTCAACGAGGAAAATCAGGAATTCTGCCAAGACTTTTAGATTCATTAATCTCAATTAATCCCCCAGACAACCACATGAGGCAGGACTACTATTATTTTTGCGTTACAAGTAGGAGAAATGAGGCTGGAGAAGTCAACACGTGTGCTGCTAGTTCCCAGCTAGGAAGCAGCTCAGCTGACCAGCCTTGGGAGCCAGAACAGACTGTGGACTTGAGCATGTCCCTGCTGCCCCTTCCCATGAGCAAAAGGACAAAGCCAGTTCTGCCTCAGTGCTAATCCCAGCTCCTCCCACCTCCAGAGGGTACAGCAGAAAGGGTATCCTGAAATCAGAAAAGGGTTTAGGTCAGAGCCTGGGAGGATTTAAGTTGCATCAATTGCGATTCTGGCTTCATCTCAACCACAATCCTGATGACTTTGTCAGACCTGCTCATCATCTCTTCTCCGAGTACCGCTATTCAGAGAAATTCTCAGGGCTGCTGAATATTCAACCCAGGTCTTAGCAGACCCATCACAAGCTGCATCATCTTCCTTGGGATTCATCTATCAAAGAAATTTATTTACTATTTTCCTAATTTGCCATCTTTGAGAGAGGCTGTCTTTGAAATGTTCAGAGGTTAGAAGATGTGCACAGTGCACCAGCAAGACCAACGGGTAGCAGGGACTTCTCCCAGCCACTCCCACCTCCGCGTGCCTTCATGGGATTCCAGATCAAGAAGCAATTGCTGGCGTGTGATACTGAAACAGAAACTGCCTTCTCTAGTCACCATGCTGCACCTGTGGTTTCTCCAGTAAACGAGGAGGAAAAACCCCAGGTTCCTCTGTTGTGTAGCAGAGTTGGATATGTTTTAAAGCCAAGCTCTTAATGAAACGGTGTATTCACATAACCTAAATCAAAGAGCAATTCTGGTTTTCTGACATTACTTAAAAAGATGATTCTTCTGTCTGCCTCTTCATCTGTGTTTTGAAAGCCTCTGGTGTCGATGTGAGATGTGGCCAACTCCAAGCACTTCTGCTGAAGAAGAACACGGGTCTCAGGTGTGTTTGGCCTCATGGAATCCACAAGCATCACCTTAACTTTACGGTAACTATTTTAAAATGTCACTTACAGATAGGTTAAAATTGGCCAGCAAGTGGGCACCCAGCTTAAAGGCCTGTGTACAGAAAAATATATACAAATAATTAAATCCTGTAAAGTTTAATAGAAGGACAGAGTAAGGACAATGCAAAGGGCAATGGGAACATTAAATCTGTTCTCCACGCCTGCGTCAGGAGGCTGCTGCAAGGCTTCCTGAGCACAAACTCAGGTCTCTGCTGCCCACTTCGCATGGCCTGGAGGAACGTCGTCAAAAGTGGTAAGAAGAGAAAATGAGGAAGTCACGTCACTTCTAGAGGTATAGTCAGAGCTTCCTTTCGATCTGCTCAGAGGAAGTAAAATAACACAAAAGGAGT
The DNA here is from genome assembly GCF_033115175.1 of Lepus europaeus. Lineage (NCBI taxonomy): Eukaryota > Metazoa > Chordata > Mammalia > Lagomorpha > Leporidae > Lepus > Lepus europaeus. The sequence goes on along the minus strand of NC_084835.1, from coordinate 692,712 downwards.
GACTGTGGGCTCTAACCAGGAACCCCTGGGGCTCTAACTAGGCACCCTGTGGTTTCTTTTTTTTTTTTTTTTTTTTTTTTTCTCTTTTTGGCAGGCAGAGTTAGAGAGAGAGAGAGACAGAGAGAAAGGTCTGCCTTTTCCGTTGGTTCACCCCACAATGAACACTGCAGCTGGTGCACCGTGCTGATCCGAAGCCAGGAGCCAGGTGCTTCTCCCGGTCTCCCATGTGGGTGCAGGGCCCAAGCACTTGGGGCATCCTCCACTGCCCTCCTGGGCCACAGTAGAGAGCTGGACCGGAAGAGGAGCAACTGGGACTAGAACCTGGGGTGCCGGCGCCGCAGGCGGAGGATTAGCCTAGTGAGCCACTGCGCCTGCTGGAACCCTGTGGATTCTAACCAGGAACCCCTGTGGAAGCAGCCTCAGAATAATGGCGGCCCTTAAAGTCCCAGCAGCGAAAGTGCCACTGGCTCTGTCTGGAACTCAGAACGTTTTGTCCCAAAGGAACTGAGGGTAGAAAAGCAATGGACAATGACATCACATGTGCGTTCCCTTTGCTGTTCTCAGTGTAAGGCGGAGTTTGTTCTTTTCAGTGCTCTGTCGGGCTTTAGAGAGAGAATGAACTCTGAGAGGCTAGGAGCTGAATGCAGAGGCCACGTTACTGTATCTGAGGGTGTGTGGTCGTCTGCACAAAGCTACCTGTGTCCCTGGGGATGCATGCAGAGGGTGCTCCTCTTGGTCTGTGTGTGCAACCCCACCTGGCTCAGACAAGGCCCCTCACTGACTCTCACCTCCCGAAAACTCAGGGCCACAGAGCCCCGCAGAGCTTGATTCATGTCCAGTGTCCAGTGGCAGCTCAAGACAAATGCTAGTTCCCTCTGAAACACTTCAGCTTTGTTTGTATATCTATTATTCTGGTAACCTTATTAAAATAAGAGCTATTTCCTTCACTTTGCCACAATTCATGTTCAATTATTTCAGATAAAACAAACAGATTGTACGTCAACTACCAGGCCTGTGGGTAACCAACTTTATACAACAGATTTGAATATTATAAATGGCCTGTACTCTTCAGTGTTTTCACAGTCTGACCAATTAACACACAGGCCCTAACCAGGAAAATGTGTTCAGCTATTTACACCGTGCATCCCGACATCATAAAGCACTACACTGTATCTTCTTTAAAACATCTCAAAACTTAAGAATAGCAAATTTCCATAAGCTTTCCATCTTAACTCTGGTAAATCAGTTATCCAATTACAAAATTAGCAGTGCAAACACAAATGCAATGTGGCAGAGACTTTCCAGAGTCTTACACGAGAAAAGCATTTTTTACATCAAAAATATAAAAAATGGTTCTAGCTGATGCAAACTTATCATAATGTTAACTCAAAAGAATTAATGTCACGGGTTTTATTTATGTCATTATTTCCATATTTTATTCTGTCACTACCCATAGGTAAAAGACACTTATCCTCTAAAGAGCTTCAACACCTCAAATGAATTATTTATTATTATTAATATTGGACAGAAATTTGATACCAGGATGGAGGTGCTGAGAGCTGTTAAAGTCTGGGCTAACGTTCTTCCTAACACTCACATAAACACACTGAGTCCTGCTGACGATTCGCCTATTTATTAGGAGCACTGGAGACTCCACGTCTCAGTCCTTAGACGGAGGTGGATTTCTGGGGTCTTGGCTGCATCTGAGTGATTTGATTCGAAGCCCCTGTGCCAGATTCCAGCAGACTTCTGCTGCTGAGCTCACTGTGACGATCCATTACACAGCCTTCCTGTTCCAGCTCATGAGTCCGGATGTGTCTGTCTTTGGGGTCACAACTCTGAAATCCTGTAATTGCAGACATTAGCGCCCAGCACAAAAGCTGAAAGGCAACACAGTCAAGAGGAGCATCATCTTGGAAATTAGCTGACACACCTGGAGTGTGGTCACACATTAACATCCCTCTTTGCTTTCATCACCCTGGAACATTTAAAACCCCGGGCACTGCATTTTGATCTCTTGGAGTCTGGAGCATAATGAGTGACACCTCTAAAGAGCAGTCTGATTTTCAGCAGGAAAGGTAATTTGCGTTGCCCTTTCACAATGCACACAATAAAAAGCGGCATCTTTGACACGCACACGAATGGCAACTGCAAATGAAGGCACTTGAATCTGCCGTGAATAAATACCCAGCCACATCGTAATTACAGAGAGTGCTGAACCAATTTAAAGTTTAGTCCTCCAATGAATAATGGAACTTTTAGGAAAATGGGAACTCAGTAATGATGATTTTAAATCTTATATTTTATGGCCACTTCACTGGCTTTTATGTGACAAATGCCTGTTTATGAACAAAGTCAAATGGGTTCTCTTACCTGCTAATATTGTGGTGGACCATTTCGTGGGTCAGCTGGACTCGGCCAAGGGGGCCCAGATTAAACATGATTTCTGGATGTGTCTGTGAAGATGCTTCTGGCTGATGGCAGCATTTGAACCCGCGGGCACAGTCAAGTGTACGCCCCCTCCAGAGTGCTCAGTGTTGTCCAAACTGCCAGGAGCATGCATCGAACCAACGTGTGCAAGAGAGGATCAGTTCCTTCCTCTCTGCCTTCTTGGGCTGGGTCATCCATCTCCTGACCTCAGACCAGGATCCACACCAGGGCCTCCCAAGCTCTCAGGCTCAGGCTGGGGCTGCACCAGGTCCTGCCTCTCCAGTTGCAAACAGCAGTCATGGACTTGCAGCATGCATAGACGCGGGAGCCGGTTCCTCATAGGACATCGCTGTGTGGACGGCACTGTGGGTTCTTTTTCTCCAGAGGAGCCTCACTACACAGTCCTAACGCCCGAGGAACTCAGTGCTGTTTTCATTTTTTATTGTGTTGACCAGAAGAATGGCTGTCCATCAGCGAAACAAAATACTCATGCATTGCAACAAAAATCCATGTGGTGACAGTCACTGTAAAGGTGATATTATGCTTATACATTTATATCATCTCAGGTTAATGTTCACCTCTGAACTATCTGGCTAACAACGGACACAGAAGAATATATGCAATACAGGGGGAAGTTCATTGGAGAGACTTCTAACCAACAATATTTATAACCCGATATAAAAATAACACTCAAGTCCATAGTGTACTAAAAAAATCACTTAAGAAATTTACACAGGCTTTCAAGAATGAAAGGATGCCATCTATATTCCTGACTCTAAGTATATGGGTATCTGTGAGCCTGGCTTAGTCTTCATTTTTTATTCCCTTCAAAGGCCAACAGCAGCTCACAAGTCCTGCTTGTTGGTCCCGTTCAAAGTCTGCCCGACTCTGCACATACACACACTGAGGCGAAAATTAATCTCATGGGAGTTTCTTTTTTTTTTTTTTTCCATTTTCATGGTGTGACTTAGGAATTTATAATCTTAAAAACTATTACATCGGGACTTAACCACACATAGCTTCCAGAGCCACATTCTGTGCAGTGTGATGAGCAATCAGGATGAGTGAATTAGGGAACTGCAATATGTGAATTAGGAAACTTGAAGCTACTCCAAAACATTTTATTTTACTTGTAAGAATTAAACTAGTGGCTGTTTCATTTATTTAATACTGCCAAGCGAACTACTCCAAAACCTAGTAGTTGAAGCAGCAGTTATTTCTCAACATTCTGTGTGTTCACTGGTGAGTTCAAGTTCACACAAGGTCAGCTGCGGTCACTCATTTCCCAGCGGAACCAGTGGGCCGGAGATCATCCCTCCCATGTGCGTTGGGGCCACTGCTTTGCCAGGCGGCTCAGCTCCCTCCTCTGGATGTCTCACACCTCCAGGGACCTCGCAGCCCCTCCCTGTAGAGATTCTCAGGCTTCCTTCCAGCATGGGCCCTGCGCTTCCAGACAACGAAGGCGAAGGCTACCTGGGCACTTAAGGCCAAGTGTCCCAGGCTTCACTTCCAGGGATCCCATGGGTCAGTAGGAATCATGAGGTCAGATCAGGGTCAAGGGGAGGGAAACAGGTACCACCACTTCCTGAAGTGCAAGGGGAATGCCAGGGAGGAACTGTTGGGACCGACCGCTGCTGGAGACTGTCTACTACAGGGAGAGTCCTGCGTGTCCCAACGTTTTTGTACAGTTTTAGCTTAGAATGGGAATGCAGAACTTCTGTTATCCTTAGAACAGAAAGACTCAGGGAAATACCAGGAGCGATTTCTGGAAGGATGTATTGTGAGGAATTTCATTTCCCTGTATTATCATTTTGTGCATTTCCCAACCTCTCTACTTTGCATTTGTACTATAAAAATTAGTAAAATGCTTTTTTACATTTTCCCCATTGACTGCTATGATAAAAAAAGCTAACGTGTGGAAAAAGAGCTGGTGGCCTTCGAGGCAGGGTCTCCTGCTGGAGCTCCAGCTGAGGGTTGCTCTGTCGCTCTCTCCAGGCCCAGACACCTGCAGGAGGAAAGCTGAAGCTGTGCCCTCAGTGGGCAGCGTGGTCACTTCTGTGTCCAAGGCTGACTGTTACTCCATCCTGAAAGCCATCAGGAGCTCCGCGGTCCCACAGTGACAACGTCCAAAGGTGCAGTTAGCATGGGCTACAGACTGCTCTGGGTCAGGGTCAAGTTCTCTGGCCGCCTCTGGCCCCAGGACGTGTGACCCACTTGGATGTCACTCTGGCTTTTGCAGCTGCTCCTGCCCGCTGTCCCCTTCCTCCTGTGAGCGTTTTCTCCACAACTCCCCACAGCAGCTTCACGAGCACTGTTCACTCAGCCGCTCCCTGTTCTCATGGCGCCGGGGAGCCGTTCTGGGCACTGGGACAGGCGACATCTCACGTGGCAGTGGAACTCCAATCTACCTCCTGGAAATGCCCTAGAGTTCATGGGAACAAGGCGTGTCTCTCTAAGCCCTGATATCATAGCCTCAACAAGGTGGCTAGATGATCCTGATAAAGTTACTGCACGAGTCAGTCAAGGGCCCAAAACATGAGGCGGCTGCTCAGTGCACAGCGGAAAGACTGACTCACTCCTTACAATGCACAGTCAAAAGGCTCTGGAGAAAACAAAACAGGAGAGCCCCCTGCATCACCCACGGGATGCCTAGCAGGATTCGGATCCATCGCCAGCAAAAGGGCCTGCAAGGGGTTTCTTCTCAGGCTCAAAGCCGCGCCTCGCTGGTGGCTGTCACTGCTCTGTGCAGGTGCATGAGTAACTGGATGTCCTCACTCGCTGCAGTGACTGGCGTCGGCCGAGGGCTGTGAATTCAGGCAGCCATCTCACTTCCAGGGGAAGGGTTCACGCGCCTCCGCAAGTCTGCACAGACTCTGGCACTGCCCGTGTGCTGTTGAGGGCGGATCACGGAGCCCTCATGCAGAGAACGGGCGGCACGCAGGGACTCTGCTGTCCTGAGACTCAGGGCTACCTTGTTCCTGCCACAAAAAGTAGGCGGGCGCCTGGCTCACTTGGCTAATCCTCCGCCGGCGGCACCAGCATCGCATATGTGTGCCGGGTTCTAGTCCCGGTTGCTCCTCTTCCGGTCCAGCTCTCTGCTGTGGCCTGGGAAGGCAGTGGAGAATGGCCCAGGTGCTTGGGCCCCTGCACCTGCATGGGAGACCAGGAGGAGGCCCCTGACTCCTGGCTTCGGTTCAACATAGCTCATAGCTCCGGCCGTGGCAGCCATTTGGGGCGTGAACCGACAGAAGGAAGACCTTTCTCTCTGGCTCTCATTCTCACTAACTCTGTCAAATTAAAAAAAAAAAAAAAAAGTAGGCAGACCTGGCTGATTAATGCCCCTGTCTCAAACTACAAGGAGAATGTGTTTGTTTGATGGCTTTAATCCTGATTACTAAATATACCAAACAAGTGTCAAGGCATTCATTTGTAAATCAAATGAAAATCTGTTTCTAAGGCTCACCAAGCCCAACACCTCATTTCCTTCTTTTCTTCCAAATTAGAATCGCATTCTGTACTGCTGTGAGCCATTACTGAAGCCAGGTAATAGCTTCAATGCACATTAGGATACCAATCAGATGCCCTCCCTGCTCTGAGCACAGGAGCAGCAGGGAAGGTAGCTCACCCTCCTGGAGGTGTCAGACAAAGACCACACGCACTTCACACTCTCTCTGTAATTCACAAATTTACAACTGCCTATCTCCTATTCCCTGTATACATGCTTGGGTTTCCCTAAGACCCCACATTTCTGGAAAACACACAATATTCATCACCTCTGAAAGACAGGTCTCAAATATGGCTTGCCCTGATATAAAAAATAACAACTTAAATTTCCTGATTGTTTCATTACAGAGTGGATTACCTTGGTTGTCAAGGGCAGAGATATAAATTTAATTTTAACATTATCATTTTAATGTGTGCTTTTTTTACCATTAGATTTAGACGACACTATAATAGCACTCTTGGAGTGAGTGTAGATGTATTTAAACTTACGCTTCTCTGGTATATTTAGAATCTAATCCGCTAAACGCTTGTTGAACCCCATACAAGCCATACACTACATGAGAAACTGGAAATAAAAATTGAACACAGATTTGTCTTTAATAAACTTGAATCTGCTGATTTACATTTTATGCCCATTGTGCCTGGCAGGTTAAAATGGATTTAATTTCAGAAGCCTGGGAGCAATTCCTGCACACGTGCGGCAGTGCAGCAGGTGCCCTCTCAGGTCTCAGGCTCCCTGAACGTGCAGCAGCCAGGTCAGGCTCTGCCGCCTCCACGGTGTGCACTGGGATTCACAGAGTTCAAGGAAAACTCGCTACGCTTTACAACTAAAACTCAAAAAAAAAAACCTTGAAATTCACTGGTGTGGCAGGAACCCAACAACTTGGGACATCATCTGCTGCCTCCCAGGGTGTGCATTAATTAACAGGAAGAGGGGTCCCAGAGGAGGCGGGACTTAATCTCAGGCGCTCTAATATGGGATACAGCTGTCCAAAGCAGTGGCTCCACCCACTAGGCCACAGTACCCAACCCACTCCTGATGAAGTTCTTGAATATTAAACAAACAAAAAAATAGACTCCCAAGAGAATATTGAACAAAAGACAGGAGAAAACCTTAACAAAAGAAGAGGATACAAATGGCCAATATACCCAAGGAACACACACTCTCATGTGGGAAACAAAGGTGATCTAGAGTAACATAGAAATTCTGTTTGTGGGTTTGTCTTGCCAACCAGAGGGCACTTACAGTTGACAACGCTCGGTATTTGTAATTTCCAATTCACAGGACAGGTTATGAAGAGAATGTGCAGACCCAGCAGAACACTGTATTTTCTACTCCTAGGCATGCCATGACGGAGTGCATGCCCATGACAAAACAGAATGTCTCTTTTTCTCTAATTTCCAAACTTTGCATAATAAACATATTACTTTTATCATTAAAGCAGTTATTAAAATAAATCCTATTCGATTTGTTGTTCATGTTACTTCCCTGGCTCTGTACAGAGTAATTTACCACAAGTGTCTAGGAAATCAGGGCAGTTTGCAGATCTGTAACTCATTTCACCATCTCACTGGGTGCGTAAACGCCACTGCCTCCATGAAAACGAAGTCCGTTCAGGGCAAGGAGCTGTTCCCATGACTGGCAAACTCTGCGAACTTGCACCTGAGCTGAGGCCTGATTTCCAGCTGATTCACTGTGTCTTCGGTAGAATCTGAGCTCTCTGAAGAACCAGAACTCAGCACTACCTACAATAAGGAGGGAGGATTGCTATCCCCAGCGAATGATTCTCACTCTCAAAGGTTGTGTTATTTAAAATATACCTGGAGTGGGAGAGCTTTCTGGCTCCCAGTGCTCATTCTCAGGTAAGGCAGCTCCCTGACAGGTAGAGGTGAGTCTCCAGCCGATTCCCGGACCACACCTCAGAGCTCCCGCCTCCCCAGAACAGAGCACCCCCCAGTCTGATCCACAGATGCAGCGCGGGTGTCCAGGATGGCAGCTGCCAGACCTGTCAGGAGCAGCCAGTGCATCCTTGAGGAATGAGTCAGGTAGTGGGAAGTACTCACCTACTATAGACCAGGCACGGAATGTCCACAGGGAGTAAGCCAAGGGCCAAGCCCTCGAGGCACTCCGCACCTGGAACACAAGCCAGCCACATCAACACCCACGGTGAGACAGGCCGGTGCTTCCAGGAGTCCAGGCATGAAGCAAGGGGCCTGCAGCCGTGTGGCTGCACTGCAATGATGCAGTAACGTGTGCCTGTATGGGTTGCATTCTCAATCATCTTTGCAGGTGACACCGGCACATTTCTCTGTTCTGAAAATCACTTTAGTTGAACTTTGAAACCTTACTGCTGATTTATTTTCCATACATTTTATTGAATTAGAATATTATTGATATTGGTAACTCTGTATGTTAAATTATGCATCTCGAACAGCCAAAATAGCTGGATGACTTGAAGACAGTTTCCTATGGAAAGGAAATTGTGAAGGAAAATGACCCCTAAGGACAACATATCTGTGACAGAGACATTGCTAAAGGCACTGCTGTGGTTGGGGCGGTTTGTCCCCAGGGCTCAGGGCCAGGAACCTGGTCCCTGGTGAGGCCTTTACCAGTCTCAGAAAGAGACCCTGCCCTAAGAGGGGATGAATGTAGCTCTCGGGTCCTCGTTGGTGCTCACAAGAGAAGGGTGCTTGGGAGTGAGGCCACTCCACTCCCCTGCCTCCTGCACACGGCTGTGCCCCGACCCAATTCTCTGCCATTGTGCACAGTCACAGGACTCTCACCAGAGACTGCACTGATGGGGCTGTCAAGTCATGGACTTTCAGTCTCCAGTCTCTCAGGAATATTTTCTTTATGAAGTACCTGGCCTCCAGTATTTTGTTATAGTGACAGAAAATAGGCAAATGCAGACATCCAGTGGCATACGTACGAATCTTGGAACTTCACTCATAAAATGATTGGTCTTTTTGTTTTGCTGTTCCATGTTTCTTTGTGAAAAGTGAGTGCTGCTGATTAAGCAAGTATGTGGAAACTTCTCCTTAGCTTTCTATTTCAACTGTACAATGCAATAGGTGATTTTGCTTTTAAACTCCAGTCTCTCTTTTTTCATAAGAATGTTGTTTCATTGTGATATCAGAGCAGGAGATGAGTTAGTAAAGAGAAAGCTTCCACCAAAGAAGGGCCTGGTATCTTGTCAGGAGCAAGACAGGGCCTCCTTGTCTGGTGCACAAATCACGCAGGCATAGTCCACACCAACTACAGCAAAAAACAAAGATGGCTGCTCTGACAAATTACATTGTAACCACTGCACTGATTCTAAGAGAACTCTTGAATACACTGGTAATTAGCATATCTGTCAGCACCAAGGTTCATGATAGAACATGTTTAGCATTCCCATGGCTAATAAATGCAAATGCCTAAACAACACCTTCATTCATAAATTTTTTTAAAGAACTACTAGAGGTAGGGCATTGTGTACAGAGGTTAAACAGCCACTTGTGACACTGGCATCCCACACTGGAGCACCAGTTCAGGTCTGCCTGTTCCATGTCCAAACCAGCTTCCTGCTAATGCACCTGGGAAAGCAGTGGGCGATGACCCAAGCATGTGTCTGCCACCCACATGGGAAACCTGGATGGAGTCCAGGTTCCGGGGTTTGGCCTGGTCCAACCCTGGCTGTTACAGGCATTTGGGGATGAATCAGCAGATGGAAATTTTTTCTGTCTTTCCCCTCATCTCTGTCACTCTCTTTCAAATCAATCAATCAATCAATCATCTTTCTAAAGGACTACTTTTCTATGACCCTAGAGTAGTGGCAACATTTTCAGCCCAACAAAACCTTGAGGCCTTTCATTAATTTACTCTCAGCACATCAGCCAAGCTGCTCTTTGCCTTCTCTCCTTCATTGCTCTTTGCTGACGGAGACCTCAGGCAGGTGCCAGGAGGAAGCAGAGGTCTTCTGCTAGGAACCCATTCCAGCAAGCGCACAGCACTCCTAGTGTTTAGAGATGCACAGGAGGCTCATGGCTGCTTCTCACGCAGCCGCCTTCATCATGTACTCGTGTCTGAGGCCAAATAAGCTGAACTTGGAAATAACACACAAATAAAGGCACTGAAACCAAAATGTCCAAATCCCTCTGTGAGATCACAGGACTTTCACCAGGTATCTTCCCTGAGTCTCAATTTTCTGCCTTAAAAGAAGAGATTTAAAAAAAAAAAGCACTATGAATAACCCACCAGCTCATCTCTTCTGTTCAGCAGAAGTCCTGCGAAGGAGAAAGACTGCTTGGGCTGTGCTCCTGGGCCTTGCTGTGCCATCAAGTTGTGGATCCCTTGCTTCTGTATTTTAAGAACTTCCATGCTTTCAGACCTAAGGAATTAATAACTGCCACTCCCAAGGAATTCATAAACTTATAGCATCCACCGCCGAGCTCTGCTGCTAACTGAATTCTCGAGTGTTTTCCTAGTTTATTTTCTCATTGGGAGAATTGTCCTTTGCAGGAAGTGGAGAACTTTAATGAGTTACAGTAGTGTTTACAGAAGCAGTGGAACTACAGATCCAATTGGCCTTAACCATTTCTGATTAGATTGTGTTCAAGGGGCTTCATGGTTTTTCCAAAGAGATTAGGGGAGAATGAGGATCTACTGATTATGTGTTTTTTTGTTTTTTTGTTTTTTTGTTGTTGTTTTGTTTTAATTTAAGGCAGGACTGGTGTTTGTGATGTAGCAAGTAAAGCTCCGGCCAGCAATGCCAACATCTCATGGGTGCCAGTTCCAGTCCTGGCTGGTCCAGTTCTGCTCCAGCTTTCTGCTAACAGCCTAGAAAACAGCAGCAGAAGATGGCTCAAGTACCTGGGACTCTTACATCCATGTGGGAGACCCAGATTAAGCTCCAGGCTCCTGGCTTCTGCATGGCTCAGTCTTGGCCATTGCAGCCATCTGGGGAGTGAACCAGCTGATGGAAATTCTCTCCCACCCGGCCCTGGGCCCAGCCCCGCCCCATCTCTTCCTCTCTATAACTCTTTCAAATAAACAAACATTTACAAAAAAATAAGGGCAAGCAGGCAATTAGCTGAGCAGTAATATGCCTATTAAGATGCCTACCTCCCATACTGTAATATCTGGGTGCACTTCAAACTCTACCTCTTCCTGCTAATGAAGATGTTGGGTGGGGCAGGTGATGGCTGAAGTAGTTGGATCCTGCCACCCACAGGGAAGCCCTGCATTGAGTTACTGGCTCCTGGCTTCAGCTGTGGCCGCAGCCTCAGCCAGCTGTGGGAACTGAGGGTGTGAACTAGAAGACAGGGTCTCGGTCTCGTCAGTCTCTGTCTCTGTCTCTGTCTCTCCATACATAAAGATTATTTTAAGAAAAGTAACTGATTTGAAAGGAAAATCATTTATTATACCTGTAAATAAACTTCTGGTCTAAGGTTCTGGAGTGGACACTGAGCCCATATTAAAAAACATGCCCAAAGAAACCCATGAAGTCCTAGGATAGCAGACATAAAATACCAGCAAGCACGAAAGTGAAGGATGCTGCTCAGAAAAGTGCCTGTAGAAGGGGAATTACGGAGCACGTGGAAGATCACGGTGCACAGGAGCCCACACAGTGTGATGCAGAGCCCTGCCTCTGCACTGACAAACACACACTGCAGAAGTGCAGCAAACCCCATGGCAAGGATGCAAAGCCAAGGACAGAACTGAGAGACAGATGCTCAGGGTCTCAAAACGAACTGAAAACACCACACTGGTGACAAGGGGGCCACGCAGGGAACAGAATGGCAGGCAGATACTGAAAAGCAGCAACAGAAATGCGGAAATTAAAACACATCTTAAAAAGAAAAAGGAGGGGCCAGTGCTGTGGCGAAGCGAGTTAAAGCCCTGCCTGCAGCGCCGGAATCCCATATAGCTGCCAGTTCAAGTCCTGGCTGGCGCCACACTTCCCATCCAGCTCTCTGCTATGGCCTGGGAAAGCAGTGGAAGATGGCCTCAAGTCCTTGGGCCCCTGCACCCCACATAAGAGACCTGGAAGAAGCTCCTGGCTCCTGGCTTCAGATCAGCTCAGCTTTGGCCGTTGCAGCCAGCTGGGGAGAGAACCAGAGGATGGAAGAATTCTCTCTGTAACTCTTTCAAATAAAATAAAATCTTTTTAAAACAAGAAGAAAGTGCAAAATACAGGAGTACGTAAGACCAGTTCACAGAAATTAGAGGTGAAAGATAAGGGTATGGTGGTGCAACAGATTTTGAAATTCATATGTTGTTTTCACACAAAACACCTTTTCGGTATAAAGTTAAAATAGGCCAGCGCCATTTTTAGGCCAGGCTCACTTGGCTAATCCTCTGCCTGCGGTGCTGGCACCCCAGGTCCTAGTTCCGGTTGGGGCACCGGGTACTAGTCCCGGTTACTCCTCTTCCAGTCCAGTTCTCTGCTGTGGCCCGGGAAGACAGTGGAGGATGGCCCAGGTACTTGGGTCCCTGCACCCGCATGGGAGACCAGGAGGAAGTACCCGGCTCTTGGCTTTGGATTGGCACTGGCCGTAGGCGGGCCATTAGGGGAGGTGAACCAACGGAAGGAGTACAAGCAGTTATATTCCAGGAAATTCCAGAGCAGAGAATTCTAAACAAGCTCACAGAAAAATATCGGTCAACAGAATTCTCTTACCAAGCACAGCATTGTTTCAGCAGTGTGAGCAAAACGAGGAACTTTCAACACATAGATTTTAAGGGAGTTCAGTGCAATTTCTAGGATGACCTTCAAATGTTCTTCTGTACCAAGTAACTGAACCCAGGGGTTATTCATGACTCATGGAAGAAAAAATAAATTCAGATCTCAGGAAAACAAGCTACAAATTGAAATAAACACTGACAAAAAAATATCAGGGAAAGTCTAAAAATAAATAGCAAAAGCACAGGCAGGAGTGTGTTGGAGGAAATTGAAACAGCTCATCATTCTGTTTGGAAGAGGACAGCAGTAGCATTTATTAGAACAAATAAAGCTATAGTCTATGTTAAAACTATTTATGTTCAATGAAGTACAGGTATAATAAAGATTGTGTATTTTTAAGCTAGTAAAAGTTAGAAGACAGTGAATAAAGGGCAATCCAATAAAAAAGCTTAAGAAACATTTTAATGGAATGTGAAATAAAATATAAGAAGTCAACTTCTACCAGCAATCATAACAGACGTAGATGAATTAAGTACAGAGACTCTCACGCCTGATGCAGCAAACCTAAAGTTGTTGACTCCACTTGGCCTTGACCTTCCTTGTGGTGTTCTCACACATGCACACAGCTGTGGACACGGGAACACTGCAGTAGTTACTCAGCGGATAAACTCCGTGTCAGTTAGGCATGTTTCTAGGAGGAAACAACATCACCTAGAGTGTGTGGGAGATTAAATACGTTTATTTTTTAGGAAGATACCATTTTGCACTGTTTGAAGACACAATATTTTAGGCATATTTAACAGGAAATTAAAAATACATGTAAGCTAAGTCTTGAGAAAGTTCATAGGAAAATGCATTACCATGAAAAAAAAAAAACCTCATGGGTTTCAAAAGTTCCTTGCACCATATTAAACTTATTTTTCAGTGCAATTTCCCACACTTTCCAAGGTGCTAATGTGTGTATCCTAGTTTCAGAGTAATGCAGACAGAGAATGAATTGGAAGGCTATGGTACAGGCCTCAATTATGTTGACTCTGTTTTAGGAACAAATGATGACAATATCCAGTACAGTCTGGCACTTGGTGATGTTGAGCAATGGAGATTTATAATTATAAAATCTGAAAAGGTGATGAATACAGGAAATCCTGTGCCCATCAAACAGCGTAAATACAGGTGAGCATTACTCACCAAAGAATTCAGAAGTTCATGCAACAATAAAAGTTATGGTGCGGAATTGTGAAAATCATGAAATATGAAGTTTCCATCTTTAAAAGATGGAGTCAAGAAACATAATTTTATAGATTCTTCAAAAGAAGTCAAAATGCAGTATTTATTTTACAATGTGACTGTACTAAAAATATTATAATAAAATAAATGTGAAAATATCCCTGGAAGTGGGACTGGAAATGTATGTGAAGATATGTGTTGTCTATTTTCAAAATTTATTTATATTCATCTGCTTGAAAGCAGAGCTGCAGAGGAAGAGCTAGAGAGAAAGAGAGATGGAGGAACGGAGAGAGAGAGAGAGAGATCTTGATCTGCTGGTTCCAGGCTGAACCAGGCTGTTGCCAGGAGCCTACAAATCCATCTGGGTCTCTCACATGGGTGGCAGGGCCCAAGCACTTGAAGTATCATTGGGAGCCTCCAAGGATGCATTAGCAAGAAGCTGCATTGGAAGCAGAGGAGGTGGGACTTGAACAAGCACTCAAATATGGGAGGTGGGCATCCCAAGTGGTGGCTTAACCCACTACACCACAGCAGCTGCACCTGTGTTGCTTATTTTACAACATTTTCCAGAATTTCAAGTTTTACTGCTGCTGTTTTCAGATGCATACATTACTTTGGGCCATAAATATCCTAATATCTGAAAGATAAAAAGAAAGAAATGAACATTCACAGGAATAAGGCTCTTGTGATGGCTTTCTTTGATGGGAGGACTTGAGGCTTATATTTTCTTAAGCTTTTCTCTGTGTTGCTTTTACATTCAGAAATCTAAATCAACCTTTTATTCTGAACAATCTCATAGCTTGGTGTACAAGAGACATGATTTCTCTTCCTAAGCCACATGGGTTCAGGCCAGCATCTCCACCTGTTCCCAGGATTCCCCAAGCCCTGTTTCATGTCCAGTTGTGATCTAACACTCCAGGTTTAATTCTCTACTAAATACCCAAAACTGTTGATAAAGTGGTGATTATAATGTTATTCTTCTCACTGCTTTATATTACTTTTACCCAATTGATTCCAAGTCTCATAGTCAAATGCTATGACAGTAATAATAATATAGTAATAATTAAAAAACTAACAGATAGAGTGCTTACTAGTTGCCTGGCATTCATCCAAGACCTTTGCACCTGTTAGCCCATCCAGCCCTCCCAACGGTGCTATGAACTCAGTGCTGGGAGGGGAAGGAGCAGTAGTGTGGTCAGCCTGGGTAACTTGCCTGAGACCACAAGCCATTGTGCCACCCAGGCTTGGAGCAGAGCGGAACATGGAGGCCACATCAGACCAAGGAGTCTCGGGACCCTGCTCTCACCCTCAATTTGCCCACGCTCAGAGAAACGGAATCGTTGTACCAGTAAGATCCATCATTTTCTACTTCATAGGGTACAAGATGATTCTTTCATTGCTTCTTGTAAAAAGATCTCATTATCTAGGCAATTTCGTGCATTCTTTTTTCATTCATTTAGTTGGAAATCTAAATCCTGTATAAAACACTATTTAATACTTCAAGTTTTGATTCATGCTATGATGACACAAATTCACTTCCTAATGGCCTTAGGATTTGTGCATGACAGTTCAGCCGGCTGTATGTTTCAGGAATAGGGCCTCACAGGTAACCACCAGCAGGTAAGTGCAATGGTCACTTTGTTTGTTTTGTTTTTATTCTGTCTGTAGTTAGCCTTCACCACAGCAACGTGTAAACCCAGAATACACAGTGCACATAACTCAGAATAAGCTAGGATGGCTTTTGTCAACATGAACAAAAAGAACAATTTCCTAATAAAATTTCCATTAAAAGAATCTGTCCAACCTGAGAGAGTTCCACTGAGAACTCATTGCATAAAGAGCTGACTCCCCACCCCGCCCCACCTTGCTCTAGAGAAGCAAGGGACAGAATGGGAAAGGTGATGGGGGTGGCAGTGGAACCCAGAACAAGACACAGCATGAACCCCCCGTCCCTAGGAGGAATGCTCGTGGACACAGCCCAAGCAGGAACATGCAATGAGGCGCATTTCCTTCACTGGCAAACGCTAAAAACAGAGCTTTAGGGGCCGGCGCCATGGCTCACTTGGTTAATCCTCCGCTGGCGGCACCAGCGTCCCATATGGGTGCAGATTCTGTCCCGGTTGCTCCTCTTCCAGTCCAGCTCTCTGCTGTGGCCCGGGAAGGCAGTGGAGGATGGCCCAAGTGCTTGGGCCCTGCACCCGCAGGGGAGACCAGGAGGAAGCACCTGGCTCCTGGCTTCGGATCAGTGCAGCGCACCGGCCGTAGCAGCCATTTGGGGGATGAAGCAACAGAGGAAGACCTTTCTCTCTGTCTCTCTCTCTGTCTCACTGCCTAACTCTGCCTGTCAAAATAAATAAATAAATAAATAAATAAAATGAGATCTGTGGTGCCCTTGGAACAAAACTGCTGAGTCCCTTCTCTTGTCCGTGTCCCTGTCAGGTGAGCAGACCTGGGAAGGGGCGAGCGGGAGGCAGCCCTCAAGGTCACAGCACAGGCCTGGGTGGGAATGCCATTTTACAAGCTGCACATTCTCTCAAGCAACAGCAAGTGAACAAGTTTTTCTCAAATAAACAGAGAAGTGATTGGGCAACTATACATTTTGGAAAAGAAATATGAATAGAAGTTGCAAATACCCTATTTTAGTCTTTCTACCACAATTTCACTGCTATTCACATAATTAATTGACATAATAAATACTAAATGTTTTAAAAAACACTAAGAGAATAATATGCAAAAGGAACTACCAGAAAGTACCTCTTTTTCTCTCTACCACTCCATAGACTTTAGTTTCTGGAGCATGGATTACATAGAAATTGAACAAAAGATAGCAAGAATTCCCATCTATCCCCTGCCCCAGTACAGGCATGGCTCACCTGTCACCAGCATCCTACAGCACAGTGGTGCATGGACCGCATGACGGTTCACAGTGCATGGTCCCCATGACAGGCCACAGTGCATGGTCCCCATGACAGGCCACAGTGCATGGACCCCATGACGGGTCACAGTGCATGGACCCCATGACGGGCCACAGTGCATGGACCGCATGACGGGTCACAGTGCATGGTCCCCATGACGGGTCACAGTGCATGGACCCCATGACGGGTCACAGTGCATGGACCCCGTGACAGGCCATCAGTTCCCCAATCCACAGTTCGCATCAGGTCCACCCTTGGCATGGAGCAGGGTTTTGGCAAACGTATAGTGACATGTGTCCATCATTGTACTATCACGCAGGGTAGATTCACTGCCTGGAAACCCTTCATATCCAACCCATTTATCCCTCGTGTGTATCTTCTGAAAGAAACAGAAGAAGACCAGAAAAGAGAACAAAGAAAAATTGCAATAGAAAAACATAAAGCTGAAGAATGGCTACAGTTTTGAACATGTGGGTCAGCAGATATTTTCACAGTCTTACCATCTAGGCGACTCCATCATCAAACATCTAACTCCTAATGCAACCACGCTGTTAGGGATGCAGTCACCAACTTCAGGAGATAAAACGAACTGCAATGGTGCAACACTGAGACTGCATTTGGAGACTCTGATAGACGGGAAGACCAGTGAGGTCTAATGTGCCCACAAAAGCTGGGTCTGATGGAGATACAGAAGCAGGGTGAAAACTGTCAGAACCCCCAACAGGCAGCCAACCAGCTAAGAAACTGCACCACAAAAATCCAGAGAGCAAAGAAATTCAAATGAGTAGGGTAAGCTTCAAGCAAACGCTGATGAGGACTGAACAACTGCAGGATAGCTTCTGGCAAAACAAACAAACAAACAAAACAAAACAAACCCCACTGAAGAGGCCAGCGGAGCTCCCTCAGAGAAAAGCAGACAGGCTTCAGGGAAGGGCACCGCACAGGATCTGATAAACCCCCCCGGCATGTGAGCGGCCATGCTTGTAGATGCTTTCTCATTGTGAGGAGAAAAATTATTTTGACCCAAGAAAGACAACTTGGCACAAGGCAGGAGTGTTAGGGAGTAGGCACATAGGAAATACGAAATACGGCGGCCACCTTCTCCTTGCTGGAAGCACAGTCCTTATTAATGGCAAGAAGCAAGGGGCAGGGAGGGGCGGAGGGAGGAGCTGGGTGGGACCAGCCTGTTGGTGGGGAGCGAGTCCTTCCAAAGTGAACTGTGCCTACATGGAGGAGATGCTGTTCACCTCAGTGGTGTGAAATGATAGCACCTTCTGAGTCCAGGGGGCGTGGCTGGGCTTGACAGCCACTGAGCACAGCTGATAACCTATTTCCCTTTCACAACAAAGACTTAGAAGAGATTGCTTAATATCTAACATGCATCCTAAAAGATGCCTTTAGACTAATGGTATTTTCATAAATTTTGCTCCTCACTATTTAGTTATTTTGCTGGAAGTATTATCTCTTTTCAGCTTTATGTTTTCACATTTGCTAAAATTTGAAGTTAAATTAGACACTTTTGTAAGTGTAGGGAAAGATAGCATACTTATAAAAGAACATCTGTCTATCACTGATCACATTATCTAAATGTCTTACTCTTTAAAAATCAAGATATGTGTTAAGAAACTACTACAAAAGTCTCTCTCTCTTTCTCCTCCCCTCATCCCTCTGTTTCCTTGTCTCTCCTCTTTTTTACATGAATTTAGTAGGCATGAGTGTAGTCTTCATGATGATGAGATTTTTTTTTCAATTTTGTTTGAGTTATTTTTAATGAGCATCCTATGCTACTACATTCCAATTAATATGCTAATAAAATAAGTATGTCAGTAACTAAGTAACCAGGTAGTCCACGTCCTTTCCACACCTCTGAAAGAATGAAAAAGATAAATTTACTTTTATACTATCACTGATTTTCATTTATAAAAAAAGAGAAGTATTAAATCACCTAATCCACTTTCCATTCCTTTCACGACATAATTGATTTTTGTCTGGGTTCAGAACAAACAGTGCACATAATCATTTTCTAGATGACCAAGTGAAGTTGTTTTCATTGAGGAAAGTTCCATGGAAATTCTAAACATGTATGCTGGTACTTCTCTAGAAATACAGCCCGCCTGGATGGCCTCCTGCTAAGCTGTGATAGTTATGCATTTGCATAACCTCACATACAGCCCGATGCAAATGCTTCCTGCTTTTTATATTTGAGATCTTTGGGCTGTTGCTGAAAAAAATGTCACTGATGCATGGAAGCAGAAATGACTGCACATTTCCGTTTGTTACACAGACTGTGCCAGTGTTGTGGGTGTGTGTTTTGTGAAGATGTGTGTTTACACACATGTGTGGGAGGGAAGAGATGCAGGCAAGACTGCTCAAACGTCTTCCTTCCTTGTAAAATGCAGTGCACATAACGACAATAAAAACAGACGATAAACAAACCCATCAGATAAATGAAAATTGCTGAAAGCCAGCAATTCAGTATTCCACATATGGCTCCTTCTTTGACAGATATCTTGGAAAAACATTGTCACTGTAGAATACAATTATGAATCCCTCATTTTCCAAATTGATTCTGTGTGATCCCACCATTCCCTCTGCTTTTCCTCTATAACTTCTGTTCAGCCACTCTGTAGACATTTCTCAGAGGACACAGTCAGGATGCTGATTATTTAAACAGGAGTTGTTTTCATTGGGAGAGGCAAGAACTAGGAATCCAGATTTTCCCAAGCCCCACATTACAGTGTCCCATTAACATAATGGCCGTGGTGGCTGATCTCCAGAGCTCTTGAAAGTTTTGTTCCCAAGTCATCAGCTCCTGAAACTTTTCATCAAGTACTGTGAGAACCGTAACGCTGACAAGTTCACTGAGAGCACGTGGCCAAAGAAACCCCAGAATCTGGGTACAAAGCAAAGTGCCAGGCGAAATTCCAGGAGCCCATGTGACCCCAGGGCTGGCTTTGCTCCCCTTAGGGAAGCTTCCCCCACACCCACCCCGGAAACTTTCCATGGCCATCCTTTAGATCACCCCTGGGACACCAGGAGCACCCCCCTCAACCCTTGTGTGAAAACATCTAGCAGCCTCATTTCTCCAGCTGCCATTACAGAAAGGGCGTGTGGCTCTCAGAAAGTTCCAGAATTAGCACCGTCATCCCCTCTTGCCCATTAGTTTTTTACTGCAGCAAAGCCCAGTCAGACACAGAAAATCCGGCCACAGTCTCCCTTCTCTGGCTTGATTATAATCCCTACCCTGAGCCAGGGACAGCGGGGGACAGAGTCAGCACACTTCCCCCCAGGAGCAAATGCATGTCAAGCATTAGCATCACAGAAACACAGCGAGGTGAAGCAGCCCCGCTCCCAGGCCTGGCTTCTCTGACGCTGATACAAAGCCCCTGGCAGGCAGAAAAGCTGAGGCTTCCTGGCAATGTTCTCCCTGCCGCAGACAGCGATTCTGCACTTAGAGATCTTACCAGGCAAACGTCTCCGGATCCTGACAGCTTTCTCTTCGGAGCTCTCAGCCAGGCATGCTGTGCGTCCAGGCAGCCACAAGCCCTCCGGAATGTCTGTGCCTCTGGCAAATAACGGGACCCTTCCCCAGCTGAGACCGCAAGCCCCGCATCCGCCGAGCGACGCACGGCTCTTCCCTGCTCTTCAGCAAGAAATACGCGCCTCTCCTGCTGCAATCCTGACGGAACCCAGACAATTAGTTCTGCAGCACGTGTGTGAAGCTTCTGCTTGGAACATGCACAAGGAGAGTTCCCCCGCACGGGCGGCGGCTCCCCCTCCTCACCCCTCACAGGACCTGGGAGCAGAGCGCTGCTGCCATTCCAGCCTCCTCCCTTCACCGGAGGCAGTCACTCCTGTCGGGTCATCAAGAAACCTCGCTCCTGAAAACTGGGTCAGACCGACTGCTCGCCAGGCTCCAGACAGCAAAGGAAGTCATCCTTCCCTTCCCCTGGCTTCGCTGCATTGTCATTTGCAAGCAAAGATGAAGCCGGACGAGGGGCTGCATGGGCTGAGGCTGAGCTCAAAGGCAAGCCCTCATGAATGTGCCGGCAGCTCCTATCACAGCGAGGGCGAGGAGAAAAAGGACATTAAAACCAAAGGCTTGTATGCCCTGGCACTGAAACCTTTCGCGATGGGGTTTTTCAAATACAGGTATGAAGAAAGTGGAATCGAAACAGCCCAAAGCAGCCTTGCTGCCCTCCGAGTCACGCATTTCTTGCCTCCAGAGGGAACGCACACACGTGTGTGTGTGTGTGTGTGTGGCTTCCTAGCCCGGCAAGGAGAGGAACGCTCTTGGGGTCCCAGAGTTGCCCAGCTACACTGCTTCACGTGTGCAGGTCTTGCCACTGGTTTTGGAAGGGACACACTGCATGGAGAATACACGCATAGGAGCATGAACAGTCCACACGTGCACAGGCGCCAGCGGATGGGCACAGAGGAATAGCTTGGACAGTCTTCTGTTGCCATAACGGAAATCACACTCCTAGCATTTTAAAGTAAGTGAATATTGGGAAAATAAAACCCTCAGGGCTAAGGTAGGCAAGTCCAAAATGCTCTTGGCCTCGGTCTGCTCTGTCAGCTCAGCGAGGCCCGCTGTGACGGCATTCTGTGCCGACCTGCCATGGAGCTGTGTAGCGACACAGTCACCCCTGCATGGGCCCAAGCACGGGACCGTCGACCTCCACACGCGGAGGGGGACTCACAGTGGGCCACGCCCTGTCCCTCTGTCCCCCACTTCACAGGTAGACACGTCACGTGAACAATGGTACAGGGGCAATATCTGTCCCAACCCAGCTTTCGAATTTTAACTTAAAATTATCTCTGGATGTAAAATACTGCCTATATACAGAAATGCCAGCATGCACTAGCTGTGGCACTATAACAAAGACATCCACCATGTATGAGTCTTCCCGTGGAGGGAAATGCTTTCTGTTTAAGGACGCTTCTTTATCCAAACCTGCAACTCAAAGGCAGCTGATCGTCTTGCTTCCTATGGAGCTGAGAGCGTCCGGCACCACAGCTGCGACAGACCCCAGCTCTGCCTTAGCGCCTGCCCCTCTGGGAAAAGCGCAGCTTGTTCAGACCAGACCAGCATGGGGCTCCGACCCTACGGGTCCCAGACGCTCAGGGGGCTGCCAGCGGCCCGTCTGTGCCTCAGAGCCAGGGCTCCTGCAGATCAGCACAGCTGGAGCTATCTGGAGCCCATCGGAAAACTCGACCTCTCCGAATGCACATTTTCTTCCACTTCCCAGCTTCTTTCTACAGTAAAATCACCTTGGAGAAAGCTGTATTCACTGCCAGGTCACTCTCCTTCATTCTATTTGGAATTATACTTCAACTTGTCTTTTGCCTTCACTGTCCCCTGTAAACATCTCTGGCCAAACACAGCACTGAATTCCACATTGAAAATCCAACAGTCAGCTCTCAGCCCTTACTGCACTCAATTTATCACAATTTAGCTTTATTGCTCTTTTCTTAGCCACTTGCTTTCCTTCTTCCTCACTGGCTGCTCTTTCTGAGGTCCTTACGCTGACATCTTCTCATTTATTAATGCTTCAAAGTTGGGGGTGGAGAGAAGGCACCAGGGGCCTAGAATAAGTCTGCACCAAAACTGCAAGGAATTGCTGAGAGAAGCTAACTAAGATATAACTAAGTGAATAAACATACCATGTTCATGGATCAGAAACCTATATCTGTAAGAGGTCAACTATCCCTCAGTGTGCGCATTTAGATTTTAGATATGTTCAGTCAAAATCTCAGCAATTGATGGCAAAATGTATATGGCAATGAAAATCATCAAGAAAAGTGAAGTCAGATGACAGAGAACAAGGTTAGGGAACTTAGCCCGTGATTCTGTAACTTAGTACTAACCTGAAGCCATCAGGGCAGTACGGAGATGGTAGCACAGGTCAAGAGAACACAGACACAGATACACACTCCTGTGACCAACAGACGCTCACCACGGTGTCAAAGCAACTCAGCTACAAGAGCATCAGGGGTCAAGGAGTGGTGCTGCACAAAGGGATGTTCATTGGGAAAAGACAGTCATTAACCCTGTCCTCACACTATGCACCAAATGAACAAGCAGAACAATAACTTAAAAGATAAAAGTTCCAAACTTAGAGAAGAAATATATGACCCCTAGGTGTATTCAAATACCGCTTAGGACTCATGCATGCACACACACAAACAGAAAACTCCACAAATCACAAAACACAAGTAAAAACAGGTGTTTTCATGAAAATTAAAAAAAAAAAAACCTGCTGATCTTAGAGAGATGCCATTAAGGAGTTTTCACAGCACTATAAAGAGAGAAAATCCAATCAGTGAGTGAAATGAACAAAGAATGTGAACAGACATTTCACACGATGTAGTTAACATTTAGGCATGTAAAGGAGGGTTCAACATCATTATTCATCAGAAAAAGGTAAATAAAACCCATTTAACCATTAGCAAGACAAACATAAACAACACTAAAAACACCAAAAAGATTTGAGAAGAGGCAACCTATACCTTGCTTATAGGGCTGCAAATGCTACACCTATTTTGAAAAAACAATTGGAAGATTCTTAGAACAACAATACAGAGAAACTCTACTCTACCTGCTTGCCCAGAAGAAATGGATACATGCTTCAACACAGAGATATGAATGGGGATTCTTTGTTGACAGCCACAAGTGGACAGCAACACTAATACCCATTGCTAGGTGAATGTTAAAACTGTGGTGTGTTCATAAATTTAATGCCAGTGAAAAAGTAAAAGGCACAAATTGCTGATATACCTTGGATTAATTCCAGAAGTGTTAAGCTATGAGAAAGGATCTCAAGGAAGAGCAAAGCAATGCTGCCCTGACTGAAACAGAGAATGTTTGTTTGGAGCTGAGATGGGAGATTAATTCCAAGTACACACCAGGGAACTCACGTGAGCAAAAGCAGAGTCTCAGACCGGGGCATTGGTCCGCTGTGCCAGGCATCCGACAAATCTTACCACACTGTGCAAAGGGGTGCCTTCTGCTTCGTGTCAGGCACGTTTCCACGAAGTTGGGTCTAATGAATTACAGGGTGGCAGATTCTCAAAACAGCTTTGGAAGAATAAAAATGGATAATGCTATCATTCCACAAACACATTTTGTTACTGATCTTAGTAGACCAAGGAGGACTGCCTGTCTGATCTTTTGCTGGCACCTGCCCGAGTCATCCAGGTTCAATCAGGTTTTCCAGAAAACAATGGAGATGGTGATGGTGATATGGACAGGTAGCTTTTGTAGCCCAAAGAATGTGGCAGGTTGTGGCCTTATCATTCACATGTAGCGGTCCTTTATTCAATCCTCACAGTAACGGGAGCAATTTGAGGTAATCACTTTCCATTCTACAAAGGAGATGGAGACACAAGGCGGCTAGCGGAGCTGTGCAGGAGCCCCAGCAGAGGGGACACCTGGGCTGACTCGCTCGGGAGCCCACATGCACCAGTGGAGTCCTCAAGGTTCGCATGCATCCTTGTGTTTACCTGGCTTGTCAAATTCTGTGAAAGGCACATTCAGTATTTCGCACATAACATTCCTTTAAAATGAAAGAAGTATCTTCGAAGAAGCCTTTGCATTACTGCTGCTGAATGCCCCTGGATAAAGTGACACACTTGTATATCGCACTTGGTCTTGTATGCATGTGTGAACTGTGTACCAATACCCAGCTACTCAATGCTCATATAACATCTTTACGATCTCTTTTCAATCTGTATCTCTCTCATACATTTGAGTTCTCACAGCTTTCTTACTTTCTTTAAGATTTACTTACTTTTACTTGAGACTTAGCATTTCAGAGAGAAAGAGAGGGAGAGACAAGAAAGGAAAAGATCTTCCACCCACCGGTTCACTCTCCAAACGGCCACAGTGACTGGGTCTGGGCCAGGCTGAAGGCAGAAGCCCAGAGCTCCATCTAGGCCTTCCATGTTGGTGGCAGGGGCCCAAGTACCTGGGCCATCTTCCAGTGCTTTCCAGGTGCATCAGTAGGGAGGTGGATCAGAAGTCAGGACTTGAGCATCAAGAATTTCTGTCCCTTCGTATTTTTCCTATGACCATCAAACAGCTGGACTCTGACTCAATCGATAGTCTTTGTATGTGCAGGTGGTGCCATTTGGCTGCAGCGTGGCAGCTGATTTTTGTGTTGGAATCATTTTTTCTCCACTTGCTGATGCTTGGAATTGCAGCTCCCCAGGCAACAGTAACCCTCACATGGCAGGAACACCAGGTCAACACAATTTCCACCCTGTCCAGTTGGGACCACACAGTTTGCAGGAGCCCCTGCTGTGGGCACAGCCAGACAGGTGGAATTCGATGGCAGCATCCCTTTACCAGGAGACATTGAAGTACCACTCCATTCCTCAGTCTTAGGAGGGACTCCCCTTACCCCTGCCTTTCCTCTGTGCTCCTGGAACCCAGAGGGAGAGGCATCCAGGGTCTGCCCTCTCCTAACACTTTCCCAGCACTCTCTTCATGGGTGAGCTGGTGGTGTTGTAAGCATCAGGACCCACTCCATCTCCTGCAGGAAGCTACGACTACCGGTTGTGAGTCTTGCAAGTCTTGTACAGAAATTCCCACAACATTAGTGACTGACTGTATCCGTGAGAACTTACTTGGCAGGGCAGTCATTCTAATGACATATGGTGCAGCAACTCGACTGGTTGGGGTGTTTTTGGTGTTACTTATTGATTTTGCTTGTTTGTTTTTGGTGTTTTTTTGGTCTGGATGTACTGATGAGTACGCACAACCATGCTAAATATATAGCTTTAAAAATTATGAGATTGTCTTTTTCTCTGTCACAATTTTCCCAATTGTACCTAAACATGAACAATTTGCTATAATTCCTGGAGTGCTTCCCAAAGACCAGATTCACACTCTAGAATCTCACTTAGTCCTTACAACAGCCCTATGCAGAAGGGGTTTGGAAAGATTTGTAGCCAGGAGCAAGCAGACTGTCAAAGTGCACCCAGGGGTTGCACCCAGGCCCACTTAGCTCCATGTCTGCATCCTGAGCCCCGCGTGGGGACTCTGCTCCATCCACTGGAGTCAGATGCAAGACTAAAACACGGCTATGGTTTTTATCACTGTTTGCATTCCTTAAAGCTAGTAAAAGTTTTTTTTTTAATATAATGCTTTAAACTGCTATTTAGACTTTAATAATTAACTAAATAGTTAAGATGTGTATTCCTGCAAGAATTATTTGTTTTTTGTGAAAAATCTGCACATTTATCCCCCCCCCCACTCCCACCCCAGTCCTTGATAAGGGGTAGAAGACAGTAACAGATGCAGGGAATTCCAGGATCCTTCCTTTCCTTTCTCTTTTTGGTGACTGGACGTGGGGGTTGGAACCTCAGGAGGAGAAACCCGCTCCAGGCGCTGTGTCCACGCTCCCCCAGGAAAAGCACAGGGAAAGCACATGAGAGCCATTCGCTTCATCTTTTACCCCAAACAAAATCCGTTTTTCTCACTTTACACCTCATACGTGCAATTTTACAGATATTCAAAATTTCAATTCCCTCTGGGGAAAAAAAGAGAAACTGCATTTTGCCATGAAAAATACTGTTTTTTCCAGCAGGAAATTATTGGTGAAATACATATATTCTCCTACAACCACATGGTAGGAAAATGCATGCTTTGGAAAGCCTTCTCAGTAGTTCAGTTCAAGCCCCTTGAATATGTTCATGTAAAATAGAAGAACTGTTCCAGGTGATAACTTCCACCAGGGAGTGGAGAAGACCCGGCCTCTGTGACGTGAGCCACAGAATGACACTGACAATTGTCTCCTGGGACTCCTGCCACCTGCTGGACCAGACACTGAGTCTTAATGAGTGGCCGTCGCTGTGTAGGACTTTCACTATTTCAGCAGTATTATCTAACACAGGCTCACTGTGATCTTTCTAAATTATATGGTCAATTGCATGGGACCCAGTGAAAATATATGTATTTCATTGATGCAGTTCTTTTCCTACTCTAATCTTTTTAACCCTCAAAATTGAGAGATTCTCCATGAATTTTAATTATTGTATCCTATTTCCTGCACACACTGAAAAAGTCAAAACTCAGGGCCAGCATTGTGGCACAGCAGGTAAAGCTGCCTGCTGCGATGCTGGCGTCCTATCTGGGCACTAGTTTGTGTCCTGGCTGCTTCACTTATGATCCAGCTCCCTTGTAATGACCTGGAAACAGCAGCAGAAGAGGGCCCAAGCCTGAGGCCTATGCCACCCGCATGAGAGACCCAGATGAAGCTCCTGGCTTCTGGCTTCAGCCTAGCTCAGCCCTGGTTGTTGTGGCCACTTGCAGAATAGGCCAGTAGATGGAAGATCTCTGTCTCTTCCTCTCTCTGAAACTCTTGCTTTAAGATAAATAAATATATTTTTTAAAAACACATAAACTCTAAAACCAGGATACTCATCAAGAGTTTAGCTGCTTAAACAACGGCCCTGGCTTCCCTCTTCTTGTGTGCAATTTACGAAAGTGCTGGTTAGACAAAATCACAAATTTCAGCAGTTTGCATCAACCAGAGTTTACCCACTGGCCCAGTGGCATCACTAGCAGAAATACCGCACTGGCATTTCACAGACAACATACTGCATTTCTTTCAGCCCCCTGTGGTAGTTCAGTATGTGGGTCCCAGTTCTTTACTTGCCCCTGAATCCACACTCCTGCTCCTGCCTCACTGTAGAAAGAACTCTACCCCTGGCTTGGGGGCTGTGATGTGTGACTTGCTTTGATGAGGGAGGTGCAGGCAGAAGTCACTGTGAGCTGGCTGCAGGCCCTGTGCACCTGTCACCACCTTTCTGCTCCCCTACCACAGCAGCAGAGAGCAGCACCCGGGGACAAGCTGGAGGCCAACGGAACGAAAGGTGTGTGGGGCAGAGACCTCCCTCCTGGTGCCCACACCTCAGTCCAGGGAGAGCTGCCCACCAAGCGCAGCCTGGAGGACCTCTTGTCTGTCTCACAGATGCAGGAGAAAAACTCGGTCAGCCCTGTCTTCAGACTTGAACGCTGAGGCCATTTGCACACAACAGTAACTGCTCTGGCCACAGAGGGGTCGCTTTCTGAAACACAGTTGCTGTGGCCTGGGTTTTCCCAGGAGCAGAGTCTGAGTCAGGACGTGTCTTTGGTCACCTGTGTGTAGCTTATTTGAAAATGTTATCTCAGAGAACAGTGGGGAGGCACAGAAACAGTGAAGAAAAGCTAAAGGCATCCCGAAAAGGCCAGCGTGGCTGGGTTTCCAACACCGAGCATGACAACTGCTGCAGCCAGGACGAGCGTGGAGAAGCACTGGCTGCTGGCTTCCGTACTCCAGGGACGATGCCCATCACCTCGCCACACGGTGCAGGCAGATTAGGAGAGCAAAAGAAGAGAACACCCATCACTGTCCTTGGCCACAGGGCACAAGCAACCACTCCACACACTGGTCAAAGACTGACGTTCAGGGTATGAGCTCCCCTCCGTGTCCCGGGTGCATGGACCTGTGAATGACATTCAGGTCTGTGTGAGACTCCGTGTGGTGAGATTCGAGAACATGCCGGGTCACAGTAAGAGTGTCAGAGGTAAGACTGTCCCACACCACCTGTGCTAGGCTGGCTGAAGGGTTAGCATGAACGCCACATCAGGCAGAGAAGATCTGCCCTGGTGCATAAAAGGCATGGAGCACCATATCCACTCTGCAACAGTCAGATCTACGCAGAACCTTCACTAAGTCAGTCAACAGCAGCCCCAGTTTCTGGCTGGAGTCAGACACATCCCCTGCCATGACTTAGGGGTGGCAAGCTTTGTAGATCTTAGGTTTTAAGGGATACCCAACACCTGATTCATTTACCAAAAAATCCGGACACCCCCTTGCCCTCAACTGGCCATCTGACTTTTCTGAGTTTCCCATCTATTTAGAGGCTGCACCCTTTGACCCATTTCCTACTGGGATGAAACTGCTGAATCTGTCTCTGCTCAATACTGGCCCAGCAAGGATACTCAGGAGATTCTCCAGGGACC
The DNA here is from genome assembly GCF_033115175.1 of Lepus europaeus. Classification (NCBI taxonomy): domain Eukaryota; kingdom Metazoa; phylum Chordata; class Mammalia; order Lagomorpha; family Leporidae; genus Lepus; species Lepus europaeus. Next base: position 663,958 of record NC_084835.1, on the reverse strand, counting down.
AGTCCAGACCTCTGGATCCACATGAGCAGACCCCAGTGTCCAGCAGCAAGTGAGGCCCCCTGCGGCACTAGTGGTTAATGAGGCCACTGGGTGTTACTGCTTTATTGTGTGGTTCACTGGAGTTAGATGACTACAGAGACCAGGTAGGGGGCACATAGCCATCACCGTGTTGCTCAAAAAAATTCCCCTTTAGGATCCAGAGCCTCTGAGCTTGGAGATCTGCCGCTGCACGGATGGGAAGCACACATCCTGCAGATGCAAGGACTGGGTGCACCTCTGCCCTCGGTTCCCGCATCCCCGATTTGCACCACCGTGCATGTGGCCATGTGGTGTATGTAGGTTTCCTGCACATGCCTCGTCCTACATCTCTGACCTCCAGTTCCATGGGCTGCCTCTGGAATAGTCCGCTTAGTTGAACTCGCAACTCCATGATTACCTGGGGCCGTCTCCTCTGAGTGACAGGAAGCATAGCAAAACTGCTGGAAGCCCCACTGCCATTCTCCTGTTGTCCCCCTAATGGGCCCCTTGGTGGCCTGCAATGATAGATAAGATCCTCTGATGGTTGATTAGGTTTTCATGACATCTTCAGATCGACTGGCAGCAGCAAAAGGGAAATCTGAATCCTGCGCTGTCACATCTGGTGGCAAGTCACTGCCCAGGGTGCCCGGACTCCTTGAGGAAAAGAGCCGTGTGGAGGAGCCGCAGTTATTCTGTGGCAGCAGACGAGCCGGCAGCAGGGGCCAGGCACCCACATGGAGGGAGCCCCTGCGGCAGCATCTGCACACAGCCTGCACCCATCTCGGAGCCCTGGGCTTGTGGCACTGGCAGTGGCGTGGCTGAGAAGAGGGCATGCCCAGCGCTCGCAGGGGGCTCTCCAGCGCCTGGCTGCAGGGCCTCCTTGCAGTGGGTGCCCTCTGCTGGACACTCACGGCAGACGTGAGGAAGGAACAGAACCGCACTCCTCATTGAGACTCCGACTCAGGAGATCCATGCTTCTCTTTCCAGGAAACCTTCCCACTGGTCACCGGGACCAATGTGTGTCCACAACCACTCTCACTGGAGTCCAAGTACCACATACGCCGGCTCAGAATTCCCAAACCCACCAAGTGGCCTGGCTCTTTCTTGAGGAAAGAGGGTGCACAGTGCAGCAGTGAGGGAGCTGCCCTGGGCTTACAAGGGGTGTCTGAGGATGCCAAAGACGCGCGGTGGCCTGCAGAGATCTCGGGTCCTGTGGTCCCAGGGCTCTGCCCCCAAGAGAGCATGTTGGTCTTAACAGGACACCCGAGTTACTTGCCTCTGCTGCTGACCAGGTCAGTCAGGGTGACACTCTGCACAAGCCAGTGATGATGGAGGCTCAGTGGACTCCCAGCTCCAGCTCCAGAACCGTGTGGGAGAATTAACACAGCCATGGAACCCGACCGAGACAATGTGGGACTGTCACTCCCAGGAGAAAAGCAGTGTCTGCATCCTTCTTCGGGGGTGCACTCTGCACACCCATTCACCAGGTGCCCGTGGCTGTGTGCAGGTTGTCCAGGAAACATGATGCACGCAGCACAGCCCCAGCACCTGGGGCTCCCGCTGTCAAGGGCACACAGCGGCCATCAACTGCACCTGCTGGTCCACATGCTGCTGCGCTGTTGTTACTGCAGAGCCCACGGAGGCCAACCCCGCAGCTCCCAAATTCTGCCAGTGGGCCCGACTCCCACCACCTATCCTGATGTGGTGTTCTCCAGAGTTCTCAGTTCTGCCTGGCTGTGAGGAAGGCCCAGGTATGTAGGGATCTTCCAGTTGGTTCTTTCTCACATAGTGCCTCTTCCATGGCAGGAAGCCAATTCAAAAGCTCTGTTGGCTGGCTGTGGGGTGTTTCCATGATCCCACTGAGCACACAGACCACGATCTGTGTTTTTGTGTCTCCAAATCCCACACTCTAACATGGTCACAGCTTGTCAGATGCCAGCCATCAGAGCACTACACAGCAATTCTGAGACAGGCCAAGTCCTGGACGCTCTCCTTTCCCTCTGAGGAAGCACATAGTCATTCCAGGTTCTTCTTGGTCTCCTTCCCACCCGTGAGCACTGGGTCAGGTCTGAAATTCCCAAATTTACATCTTGAAAATACAGTGATTTTCCCACTGTGATCTCTGATATCAGCCACCTGCTCCCTCACTCCCGTTTTCTTTCTTTTTTTTTTTTCCTTAAAGACTGGAATGTTATGGTATGTTCTTTCTTTTTTTTAAACTTTTATTTAATAAATATAAATTTCCAATGTACAGCTTATGGATTAAAATGGCTCCCCCCCCATAACTTCCCTCCCACCCGCAACCCTCCCCTCTCCCGCTCCCACTCCCCTCACATCAAAATTCATTTTCAATTCTCTTTATATACAGAAGATCAATTTAGTATATATTAAGTAAAGATTTCAACAGTTTGCACCCACATAGAAACACAAAGTGAAGCATACTGTTTCAGCACTAGTTATAGCATTAAATCACAATGTATAGCACATTAAGGACAGAGATCCCACATGAGGAGCAAGTGTACAGTGACTCCTGCTGTTGACCCAACAAATTGACACTCTAGTTTATGGCGTCAGTAACCACCCTAGGCTCCCATCATGAGTTGCCAAGGCTATGGAAGCCTTCCGAGTGTGCCGACTCTGATCATATTTAGACAAGGTCATAAAAGACAGGGTGAGGATAGTAACCAATGATCTTAAGAGTGGCATTAACCAGGTCTGAACAATTATACAGCATTAAGTGGGGAAGAAGCTGGGAGTAGAGCCACTGGTGGTAGAGTAGAGGTTATGATTACAAAGGATTGAGGCCCAAGTGCGCTAGACAGGGTCTAGAACAACGGACAGTCATTATTAGAGGAGCTAAGAAAGGTGCTGTCTAAGCTACAATTAAGTTTTCTGATTGAGAGGCAAATAGAACCTGACAGAAGGGGCTTGATAATCATCTGTTGGGTTTTAGGCCTTATAAGTTAAGAGGCCGAGACTTATCTATCTCTTCACATGGAGTACATCCTAAGGGAGGTGTGAACCTCCTGGGGGAAGGCACCCTGTTGACTTTCATTACTTAGCTGACCTGGGAGGAGAGCTGGCCAGGTAAAGGCAGGTGGCATCTCTAACAAGAAATTTACAGTTCTGCCTGCAATGTTGCTGACCCTACTTGGCCACCCCCTCAGCTGCAGTGGTCACTTTGGAAGCTGGGCTCAGTGAAGGGCTTTTCAGCTTAGAGCCAATAAGATCTGTGACTCTGACCTGGGCATCCTTCGACTCCAGGGCAGGTCCATTTCCGGTGATCCAACTCTTGGCAGAGCTGCCAGGGCTCTTCACAAGCTGACTTCTGCTGAAGCCCAGGCTTACCACATTGAAAGCCACTGCAGTGGACTGGCCTGTTGGGTCTCCTTGAGGGCAGATCACTGTACAGATCAGCCATTAATAGGCCTGCCACCCATTGCTTCTGATGCCTAGCTTTCTTTTCCTCCTGGTTTGTGTTAAAGCAGACCAGACGATGCAAGTCAAGGGAGTGCCCAAGACCCATCTCTAATCTTCGGTGGCCTGAACTACAAGTCTATAGTCACAGGCATGTTCTGTAGTAGTTTTTCTAAGGTAGACAATGCCCATGAGGAAAATTATATTCTCACTTTAAAACTTTCTTTCCCTTTGGTCTGAAAGGGAGCTTTTTTCTACTTACTGTTTACTTCGCTGATGGCGAAGTGAATCTAGCTATGAAATTATAATTTAAGCTCTTATTTTGGCTATCCTATTACAGAAAAATGTTAGCCATCTCTTTTATAAGGTCTAAAGATTAAATTGTGCATCCTACAGATTCCTTCAAAATAGGATTAGTTTCCTACCCTGAAGAGAATAGAGAAATGAAAGAACAAGTTGGGCTTAGAATAGAGAAATGAGGGAGCAAGTCCTAGATCGCTTGCTGACAATAGCAATATCACATGAATACTTAGCAAATAGTTTCAACCATTAGATAACAACTTAAGAAAACATTTACCAGAAGGAGCAATGCCTTCTATAAATTTTAAGAATCATGTATTTGGAAACACCTTTTAAATATCTAACATGGTGTAGTTTGTTTAACCAGTAAACTTAAGCACAAACATATAAAATGTTTTTAGTTTCTTTCTACCAAAAAGTATAAAACATATGATACAGAGATTCAGGTCACACGAATTAAAACGTATCTTTGATTAATTTTAGCAGCTTAAATTTATGGACAATCTTATCTATAAGCCAATTAAAATGAAACTCTTAATAAAATTTTCCCATGTGGACATACAATATGTACACACATATAACATAACATAATAGACCAATATAGCAATTTTAATAATAACTTTTAAAATCTTTAACTTTTTGTAAATTGCCAATTGATTTGAATTGCTTTTTGTTTTTAGTAACCTCAGTTAACATACTTTCTCTCAGTTGGTACTGTTACTACATTATTGGCTTCATCTGTTTACAGAGCCATCCCAAAGTACTGAATACAATAGAAGTGGCTGGAAAAAGTCCATAGGAACCTATAGGAGGACAGCTAAACCCAGAACCAACAACGCTTTAGTTTTATGAGCAGCAAATCATATATAACTGTGGATGACAAAAGACTTTAAGTTGCCATGTTTAAAATTATAAACTCATCAACCAACAAGAGGCACTTGCTTACTTCACAGTATCTTTGAAAGCACCTGTAGGATTTTACAAGTATTTAACCCTTTAGGCCTCTGGGGCTTTCTCATTAATATAACTATCATGTCTAGTAACACAAGATCATTAGACCGAGTCAGGTTTTTCTGCTTGGCTGAGGGCAGGTGCAGGCCTGAGGTCGCCCCGCTTATGACGTATGTCCAAAATGGCGCCTGCTCTTTGTCTTGCTTGCCTTTGAGAAGTGGGTGGAGAGAGAGAAACTCGTGTCCGTATCGGTCACTTTTTTTTTCTCTCTCTCTCTTCTAGCTAGCCTGGTGAACTTTTCCCCACTGGGTTTCAAGCCTCGTTCCCTCTACTCTCCTCTTTCTGCTTGCCCGCCGGTGTCTCGGGCTATTGAGGTTCGGCTCACCTCGTGTTCCAGCACTGGTGTGTTGCTTCTGCCGCTGGTGTCCCAAACCGTGGGCTCCCACGTTCTCCATGCAAGTCCACTGTGAATCACTAGTTCTGGAAGAGTTCCCTCTGCTGTTTCTTCCCCTACTCTTCCTTCAACCTGCAGTATCTACACTTTTATTAAACTGTCTCTTCCTGGACTATCAGTGTGCGCCCTTCCTATTCTGCCATCTTGCCACTCTCCCTGTTTTATTTTCAATACGTAAATCCAGCACACCTTAACCTGACCATGATGTCATCCAAGGGGACACATGAGTGTGAACTATGTTCCATCCGCCATTTCCACAGGTTCCTCGGTGAAGACTCGTGCATTGTTGCCTAGGCCTTGTGCCAGTCGTGGTCACCGCTGCTGGATGCCACTGCCCCTCTGGAATCTCATCCCACGGGCGGACAAAGGCAGTCCTGTTCCATCACCCAAGCTGCTTTATGAGGAATAGCCATGCTGGGAGAGCAGGGATCCCCTGCCAGAGTACTCCTGTAGCTGTCACCTGTCGCCCAGGGCTTCACGTCCCAGCCCCCTAAGGAAGCACGGTGAGGGGTTCCTGTGCCACCCAACAGACCCATCCTGGCCGTCTCCCTGTCTGGAGTATTCTGACGCTGTCTCCACACAGGGGAAGGGAGTATCATCCCCTAGCATGCTTGCTGGAAGTGGCGCCAGGCATGCACTTCCCAGAGCTGTCACAGAGAGCGTTACAGCCCACGTGCAGACGTCTGCCCTGGAATGCTGAGAAGTGCTCCCACAATGCTCCCCCCACAGCTCCCAGGCCCCGGGTCTCGTTCCTGATCTCCTGTACAGCAGAGCCAGAGGTGAAGCCTTGCAGGGGAGTGGAATTGGGGAAGTGCACGGAGGGACCGGGCGCCAAGGACAGAGGGGTGCAGGTGGGCGCCCAGCTGCTTGCTCTCCAGACCACTGGAAACTTAAGGACACAAAGAACATTCCGTCCTCCTGCCCCTGTGCTGACATTAACCCCTACGTGCTTTGTGCAGGGAGCCAGGGGTGTCTCGTGGCCACGGGGCTGGAGAAGCCTGGGGCACAAAAAGGATGCTCAGTGCAGGTTCTGGGGCAGAAGGCGTCCCTGGCACCTGTGGGAATCAGGTAAAAAACCACTCAGAATCTGCTAAGGTGTGGGGCTGGAAGGGTTTGCAGCATTACTCATGGACTAACTGATAAATAAATGTTCTGAGAAACAAAGGGAAGGAAAGTAGAATGTCTATGAGTTTCACTGCTTCGTCTCACTTTTGCTCAGATGGGTATTGTAGTGCTCGTGACGGTTAGAGCAGCAGCAGCCGCTCCTGTTTGACTGACGCTGGCTCTGCCCCCAGTCACACTCTCTTTTCCACGTGGGGGTTCCAATGCCTTTGATGTTACTTGTTACTTTCTAAAATGCTGTTTAGTTCACAAATATTTATTTATACTTCCATGCCTGGACAAATAACTTTAGAGAGCATCACCTGACTTCTTATAATACATTTTCCTCCCTACCAATTGATGTTCTCTGCTGTTGGTGCTGTTTTTAGGCATACGATTGGTCACCTACCTTTCATTCTGCAGAGCCCTTAAGCGCCTCCCCCTGGCCACACACATGGGGGCAGCGTCGCCACGGTCGCCGTGGATGACCATTCTGCATTCCCACTGTAGCTTCCAGCCTTTGCCCGTGCTGCCCAGTCTCCTGCACTTTTCCTTTACAATTTTCCATTGTGAAAACACAATTTCTTGTCCCAACAAGCGTAATGAAGGTTTCCATGATTATCTTATCAATTGATTTGAAAGACTGAGAAGCATAGGTGTAGTTTTCACTGTCTTGCAGTCACTTTTTCCCCCTGTGATTGCTATGTCTGCCACTTCCACGACGTTCAATGAAAACCATTCCTAGGGTCATGTTCGTATAAACTCTGCTTTTCTGAACTCAGCATTGCTTCTTATCGTGCCATATTGTAATTCACACTTCATCTGAACCATAGGTGCCCTGTGACTGTTTTTGTGACTCTCCGGTGGACTTCAGTTTATTCTTGCTTAGCGAAGGAAAACAATCCTTTCTCAAATACTGTGTCTTATTTTCGTAAGTTCATCTGATGAGCTCCACTCTGCTGTTGAAATCACTCAACTTTGATCTTGGGGTTTCCTTTCCTGAACTGAGTTCCTTCTGCACACTGTCCTGGGCTTATTTTTATTAATCACTGTGAAATTAGTTGCACTGCGGCTTGAACCTCAAACTCTGCTCTCTCTCGGGGACCCACACATCTCCCCTGAGTCTTCTGCACGGAGAGACGCCTGCCTTTGCTCCGGTGGTGGAGCTGGCCGAGGATCTGTGGTGTCAACGAGACCCTGAAGCAGCAGGAAGCCTTGCCTTCTGGAGCTGCTTTACGGTGCCCAATGCTCCACACTCTTCAAGTCATCTTCTTATTTTTCTGGAAGTTTTAGCATTTTAGTTTTTATTCGTTTATTTTATTTGAGAGGTAGAGAGACAGAGAAAAGCAGAGAAAGACCCCTCTTCCCCTCCTTCACTCCCTCAAGGTCCAGGTCTCCCACAGGGGCGGCAGGGACCCAAGGACTTGAGCCATCACAGCTGCCTCTGGTCACAAATCCCGAACAGTGAAATGAGGCTCGGACTCGGGCAGCAATGAATTGGAGAGTCTTTACTGGTGCCCTGCGGCTGTCTCTCGCAACAAACGGCTGAGTTGAGCGAGCAGCACAGACCCCTCTTACATGTAAGGTTTTGACAGCAAAAACCGCATCCGCCTTACCTCAGTTCACGCAAGCAAGCTCAGAGTCCAGAGCAAAAGAGTGCCGATAATGAGCTTTCAGGACAAACGTTTCTCTAGGTGGTCAGGATGACCCCGTCTAGCTGAACCAGACAACCACATCCTGATTCCAGGACTTTTTAGGGGGTTCCCGAGACAGCAGTAAGGCAGTTTAAATTTTAGTTTCATTTTAGTCCTTGAATGCACCCTGAAGGATGCGAGCTGCCACACCCCCCAGGTGCACTTGAGTGGGAGCTGAAACCCAGGCCCCTGCTGTGGGCTGTGGGGGTCCCGAGCGGCATCCGTCTTTCTGTGCCCAGTACCACCTCCTACTTCTTTATTGCTTCGTAACTTCTTCCCCTCCATTCTTCTGCATTTTATTTCTAAAATATATAATGAGTTTCTGTTGAATTTCTTGAATCGAACTTAGATTTGTCTTACGTTATATTCTCTTACTTTCCACTTCCTTGAACTTTAAGAAAAAATCTGAAAGATGAGTCTTTTTTTCAAATTCATCTCCAAATTATTTCCCACGATGTTGTTGTGCTAATCTGTGCCTATTTGATTGACTTTACGAGTTTCCATTTTGAGGGACTGTTGTTTGCGAGTCCAGTTCAAGATGCGACTTGGTTGATAAGAGTTTCTCCTGCTGGCACCCAGTACACGTTGCCAGCTCTCTGCTGGGCAGTAATGTAACCCAGTTCCAGCACAAGCCACCATCCTATTTTAAATCATTGTAGCAAGTCACACTGGCTTACTGATTTATAAGGCTAGTTCCCTGCTGCTGAATGACCCGGGCCTACGGACAAAGGGAGAATTCTGGTCTTATTTCTAGCATGCAGTTGAATACCCAGCCAGTGCTTGCTAAGTAAAGTAGACCTTCGTTGCATGGGTTCTGTTGACCAAGCCACATCCACATTTTTTTTAATAAAAAGGACAGTTTTAAGACGTTCCATTGTCAGAGTAGGCAAAGCTATGCCGTGGTCATAAACAAACCTAAAATTCCCCGGCCTGAAGTGGGCTGAGCCCAGAACAAGCAGGATAGCCCCTGACTGACTTCCAATAGGGGATTTAGGATGACGCGGGGCCTCTCTCTCAATTCCGCCACTGCACAGCCCTTTGCTGAGAGCTGTGCCAGGAGAGAGAAGACAGAGAGAGACAGGCCCAGCGCTCTGCCCCAGTCCTGGGAGGGAGGATCCCCTGGCCCCCTACCACGTCAGGTGTAGTCAGCGGCATCAGACCTACAGCGGGGTGCTGCGTGTGTGAACCATGGCTCCAACGCTAGGAAATCCCTCTGCCCACATCCTGAAGAACTGCCAGCCAACAACATGGCAATGTGTGGCACCCATGCTGGCAGGGATCCTATGGTTTTGCCTCTTAAAACATGGGTTTCAGAATAATATGGTCCTGTAAAACCCCACTGAATTATTTTTATCATCTCATTAAAGGATCTGTTAACTTAAATCTGAAGATGGAAGACAGAGACAAGTGACCCCAACACCTCCCACAGTGTGGGCGCTCCACCAGCAAACACTCATTCATCCACAGAACAGAACCTCTTTTGTGGCTCCAAACTTGCAACACCAGGAGTACATGAGGGACAGATGAAGTGAGAGGGGCCATATGGAAAAACTGCACCCAAGTTGAAAAAGAGTTTACTTTGAAGGAAAAATACAATGTATGTTGGGGTGATTATCTAAATTAGTAGTTCCTAATGTGGGCATTTATTGGACAACCATTCCATTTTACTTTATTTGTTATGATACTATCTGATGAATAATAAAACCTGAAAATTTCAAATCAACTTCTTATCATGTAAAAATTCTTAAAATCAAGTTCAAATCAGTAGACACTGAAGAACTAATTATAAAAGCTGGAGTTCAGGAATAACATTTTATTCCCTGGAGAATTAGACCCAAGGTCTAAGAATCAATAAAAATTTTTTTTTCTCTTTTCTTTTTAAAAATTGGGAAGCAGAGAGATACAAAGAAAGAGAGCTCTCCCATCCACTGGTTCATTCTCCAAACAGTGGCAATGGCCGGGACAGGGCCAAGCCAAAGCCAGGAGCTGGGAATTCAATCCAGTTTTCTCACAGGGTGATGGGGACCCAAGCACTTGAATCATCACCACTATCTCCCAGTGTCAACACTACCAGGAAGCTGAAGCTGGCATTGAATGCAGGCACTCTGGTGTGGTATGCAAGTGTCCTTACCACTGGACTAACTGCCCACTCCAAGAATGGATAAGAATGAATTGAATTTTTAAAAAGAGCAAATATGGGCCAGCGCTGTGGCTCACTTGGTTAATCCTCCGCCGGTGGCGCCGGCATCACATATGGACGCCAGGTTCTAGTCCTGGTTGCTCCTCTTCCAGTCCAGCTCTCTGTTTTGGCCCAGGAAGGCAGTGGAGGATGGCCCAAGTGCTTGGGCCCTGCACCCACATGGGAGACCAGGAGGAAGTACCTGGCTCCTGGCTTCAGAACAGCGCAGCGCGTAGCAGCCATTTGGGGGGGTGAACCAACAGAAGGAAGGCCTTTCTCTCTGTCTCTCTCTCTCTATCACTAACTCTGCCTGGCAAAATAAATTTAAAAAAAAAAAAGCAAATATGACCAGCAGTGGAAACAGTAGAAGCAGGTCCTGAGTCAGAGGGGAAACAGCAAATGTGTACCAGGGTAGCCGTGAACGCACAGGAGGGACTCAGGGTGTGCACCAGGGACTCCGGGTGTGCACCAGGGTAGCCGTGAATGCACAGGAGGGACTCTGGGTGTGCACCAGGGACTCAAGGTATACACCAGGGAAGACGTGAACGTACATGAGGGACTCTGGGTATGTACCAGGGATTCCGGGTGTGCACGAGGGAAGCCGTGAATGCACACGAGGGACTCAGGGTGTGCACCAGGGACTCCGGGTGTGCACCAGGGTAGCCGTGAATGCACAGGAGGGACTCTGGGTGTGCACTAGGGACTCAAGGTGTACACCAGGGAAGCCGTGAACGTACACGAGGGATTCCGGGTGTGTACCAGGGAAGCCATGAACGTACACGAGGGACTTTGGGTGTGCACCAGGGAAGCCATGAACGCATACGAGGGACTCAGGGTGTGCACCAGGGAAGCCATGAGCACATATGAAGGACTCCAGGTGTGCACCAAGGAAGCTGTGAACAGACACGAAGGACTCCAGGTGTGCACGAGGTACTCTGGGTGTGCACGAAGGACTCTGGGTGTGCACAAGGAACTCCAGGTGTGCACCAGGGAAGCCATGAACACACACAAGGGACTCCGCGTGTGCACCAGGGAAGCTGTGAGTGCACATGATGGAAGAAGGGAGCCTGCACAAGAGACGTGTGTGCACGAGGGAGGAGTGAGTGTGCACACTCTGAAAGCAGGCAAGAGCAAGTGAGAGTAGTGTGTGCAGCAGGGCCGGGCTAGAGCAGCCTCCTGGCATCACTTGTGCATGGTGACAGACTGAAGGGCTTGCCCTCACTCTCCCATTCTTCCTTCTAGCTACACACCATGAGATTTTGTGGGTCAGAGCGGCACAAGGTTGAGCTTTGTTGCTGTGTTTGTTTTAGCCAAGGACCTCTCAAGAAAGGCTTCACACAGTGAATTTTCAGTAGTCTGCCTGCCTACACAGCAGCTCTGTGAATTCTGTTTGGCACAGCATCCTCTCTGCTGGCCACTGTGACCTCGGCGTGTCTCTCTGAAGCCACTCCCCGGAGCTCCTGTGGCAACACTTGGACGTCAGTCTGTAGACACAAACACACAAGCACTCACTGTCTTCCAGCTGTGTTGCTATGTTCCTTGTTGCATTCTCTTATGGGCCGGCATCAACCTAGACTACACCAAGTTTAGTGCAGAAGCTCAGCCAACCACGTGCGCACGTCCCTGAACTCTCCCTCTCCCAACACAGCAACACACTCACACATTCTCAGCCCCACTGCGGTGTCTGGGGCCAGGGAAGTAAAAGGTACAAATCAATATTTGGAGCTTATCTGTAATGGAATTGCACGCTCTTTAACAAGACAACTCCCTGTCAGGACTGATGGGAGATAACTGGACATGTCTGGAAACAATGGGGGAAGGGTTACACTATGAAGGCCTTTAAGCAGGTTGTATTTTCCTGGGAAGTTTCAGATTAATAATCAGCGTAAATTATGCGCCATCGTTCAGCTGTGCCATTTCACGCTGTCCGCAGTCTTCAGAGAAGCACTGTATCCAGGACATCCCAATTTACTCACAGCAGGCACTTCACTATTTTTATTTTCTTTTAATAATTCACAGACTAGAATAAGTTTGGTTGTCAACTGCAAAATCTGTGTGTGGTTGTTTCTGCACCTGGGATCAGGTGGGAGGAGAACCTTTCACAATGGCTTCCTCACAGGGAGGAAAGCGGAAGGGTTTTCCACACGGCACTGCCTGAGCATGTGAACATCCACTGCCTGGGGCCCACTCACGCCGCAGTGCCCAGAGGTCTGTGTGGACACCTCGGCCAGAGCATCAGTGTGCGGCCAACACATCACCCAGCATTTGTCCAGGAGCACTGACTCACTGACATGTCAGGTGCTAGCTCAGGACATGGCTTGGTCAAGACTCTGACTCCAGTCCCCAGATACATCCTGAGAGGAGGACTGAGGACAGCCTTGGGCCATCTGACAACAGACGCACGTGGACAATGGCGCACCTGACAACATATGACTCGTGGACCATGGCCCCACCTGACAATAAACGCATGGGACAATGGCCCCACCTGAGTTTTTTCCAGGTCTCCCACTTGGATACAGGGCCCCAAAACCCTTGGGCCGTCTTCTGCTACTTTCTCAGACACACTGGCAGGGAGCTGGGTCAGATATGGAGCAGCTGGTGAGGAACCACTGCCCACAGGGGATGCAGGTGTTGCAGACAGCAGCTTTACCTGCTACCCGCCGGCCCCGGTATCTGAATCGTATACTCCTCTCTAGCCATTAAATAATTCTGAAGATCCATTCCCTCTGAACACTATCAGAAAAAAAAGAGCAAAAAGGAAAAGAAAATAAAAAGCAAAACACTAAAGTACCTGCAAAAATATACATTTTCTGTATCTCAAAATATGCTAGCAAAGATGGAATTTCACTGACTTTCTCTGTACTACATAAAAGACCTGAACACACAGCAAACACAAGGGGACTGCAGCTGCCAACTGCTCTAACAGGATGCCATCCCCTCCCCTCCTCTTCACGCCTGTTGCCATGTTGTTGGTCCCACCGGTACAGTCACATCATCTCCCGCCCCCATGAGTCCATGCCGTGGAGACCCTCAGCTGCTGCAGGAGGAGCCGTGATTTCAGTCTCCAACTGGACAAGTGCCATGAACACCGGTGATGCTCGATAACCAGGGGTGGAACTGGACACACAGCAGGGTTATGTTTCAGGAGGCAGCCACACTCTACAGTTAGCAAGAAAGCATTGCTCCTTACAACTGAAATTTCCCCGGATGAGCAAGCAGGGTCCCACCACATTGCGGCCATGGCTTCATGTGTACATGTCTCTGGCCTACTCTGCCAGTTCCCCCTGTCCATTCCTCCCAGCAGCCAGAAGGCCACACAAGGTTGCCTGGGCCCATGGCTACAGGGTTTGACAGCTCGCTAGCCTTGCACCTGGTGTCACTGCACCCTAAGCCTGTTTAACTCGAGTAAGGAAATACATGCAAAATTCAATTTAAATTAAGTATGCCAATTTTGAAATATCCTTGTATTGCTTCTTCAATGCATATGATCAGCACATCAGCTTAAACAAACAAACCAAAAACACCTTTCTTTATCCATGTTCAATGATCTGAGAACTGTGGAGACAGTGATTTCCCTCTCTATCACAACCCTTCCGTGTCCATCACAACCAACCAACCACAGCAGCCAATGGCCTGTGTCTGTCCCTCCCTCCTGGGAGCAGTGGCCTTGCCAGTCCATGCTGCCACTGTGCTGTGTCTACGGCATTGCCAGCAGCAGCTAATTACTGCAAACAACACAATGGCACACGGCACCGATGAGAGCAAACATGGTAATGCCCTCGTGTACTCATCATGGCTCCACTTCGGAGAACTATTCCTGAGAGTGAGCGACTGATGACAGCTGGGACACAAAGCAAGGGAGAGGCAGACTTGATGACTGGGTTTCGGGGTTTCAACTTGCTGGAAAAGTAAATCTCTACATAATGGCACGCAAGGATGTGTAAGACAGACTGTCACTACTTGGACAGCTGTCTGCATTTCCTCCCATCTGGAAGACAAGGGAAAAGAATAGAATTTGTTTGATTGGAGCAACCCAGGTCAGGGAACTCAAAAATGCAGAGACACTGTCCTGAAACAGTGTGGTCCACCAACTGATGCCCCAGGGAACCGGGTTTGCTCCCTTGCTCTCCAGAGCAGTTGGCTCTCAGGAAATTGAATGGGAGGGAGATTTTCTGGTAGTTTTTCCCACCTCCCAGCCTCTGCTGTCATTCATGGTTTCTACCAAAGGTGGCTTAAACCAGAGAGTCGGTTTGCACGTGGGAGATCAAGTGAGGCTACAGCACAGGGCAGAGGCAGGTGAGCTCTTGGAACTCTCAGCGGCTCTTCTCTGCTCCATGGCACAGCGACACAGATGCTGATTCCTGGTCAGCAGCTGAACATCATGGAAGTGGAGAATGTAGTCACACAGGAGCTGCACCACAGGGGACATCCAATCTCCTCTGACGAGCGGCACAAACGGAAGCCCCTCAGAAGCTGCCCACACAGTGCACCACCCGTCAGGACAGGGGCACAGCCCCAGAGCAGAGAGCTGGCCTCAGGAGAGCAGGACTGCTGAGCATGGACGCACAGAAATGACTGGTGAACGAGGACCCACTCTGCTACTCTCATGTCCTGCCACTGGAAATGCCTGAACAGCACTTGCCACCTGTGCACTACCTGTGCCTGTGTGTGTGTGTGTGCACGTGTGGAAGTCATTGTGCTGCTTCTGCAAAGGCAAACACAAATAGGAGATACAGTCTCTGACTGTGGATTCCCTCATTCTACCTGTCACTTTTAGACTTCTTCCTTTACGCTACACTCCCAGAGCATGTGTATGTTTGGGCCTCTGTTAGTTTCTGGTTGTCGCTATGACAAAATGCCACAGACGCGATGGCTCAAAACCCCATGTCTGCTGCTGGATGCTGGGGTCAGAGACCGGAAGCCTCAGAACTAGCCTGGCTGCATCTTCACCTGCTCCAGTCAGGACCCATCTCTTTGCCTTTCCCAGCTTCCCGCCTTCCTGGCTCTGGGCCCCTCGCTGCACCACAGGAGCTCCTGTGTCTGCAGGCCCAGGTGCTCTTCAAGTCTAATCTTCCCCCGCCAGGACACCAGGGCTGGGTCACACGGGGTTCACCTGGACACTCCACCACACCTCCCGTCCTAGGCCCTTTCACTCAAGCCCCCCGTGGAGCCCCCTGCCTCACTCCTGACACAAGCCTGGCCACAGGCGCTGACGTGGGCCTCAGGCCAGCACACTTCTACAGTCCATCACTCAGCTCCCACCCACTTCACGCACGACTTGGCTTTCATCTTCACGGATTTTTCACCATTTTATATTCAAGCACTTCTCCTATATTGTGGTAGTACAGATCTCTCAGGTTTGCCAATCTTTTATCACAGTTATTTAAAATTATTTTCTTTACACATAATTAGCAAATCATGTATGATGCTTTTCACAGAAAACATATGTGTTATGTATGTGTAAATTCACATTTATCATTGATCTTTTGTCTGGAAACTGTTTTCAGGGTGTGGTGGCTAATTTCTCTTAGTTAAGAGAAAAATTAATGACCACATTGGACCTACTTACTGTGTGCTAGAAATTAGAGATGCTGATCTTGACTCTTCAGAACAAAATTCTGAAGACAGAATTTATTACGTCCATTTGAAGAACGATGGCTCTGAGACTCAGAGTTTGCCAGTGAATCCTTCAGGGTAGATTTGGGGTCACCTGTTTGAATCCAGACCTCAGTTGAAAGGAAGACCTTGTCAGGAAGAGGTGGCCAAATTTATTCTGCAAATTATAGCTTTGATGGGGCTGTAGGCGATGGTTATTTAGTAACTTGTCCTTGTGGGCATTCTAGCCCAGTCTCTAGGTGCTGTGGTACTGTGGTGACCAGTTCTTCTGTGTTCTCCAATGGAGGTTTTTAAGTAAGTGATGGGCTGGTGGTGGCCAAGTGGCTAAGAACTGTTAAGACACCCACACTCCCATTCCGAGTGCCTGGGTTTAAGTCCCAGCTCTGGAGCCTGACTCCGGCTCCTGGCTGAGGCTCACTCTGGAGGCAGAGGTGCTGACTCCCGGAGTTAGGCTCCTGCTACCCACGTGGCAGACTTGGATCGAGTTCCTGGCTGCAGCTCTGGGCTACATCCCAACCACTGTATTTGGAGAGTGGACCAGAGGAAGTGATATCTTTCTCTTTATTTCTAACATCTCTCTGTGTCTATTTCTCTTTGTTGCCCTTGAGAAAATTTTAAAAATCAAGAAGTGATAAAATGAAGGAGTACTAAAGGTGCAGCACCATGACACGGAAGTGCATGCAAGTGTCCAGGGGCACCAGAGGAGGCCCTGGCTCTCGCCCCAGACCAGGTTAGCTGCCTTGTCTCTGTGCAGCTCACAACCCTACTCTCCTTCATCTGCCCCAGAACAGACGTGGTGGCTCCTCCTCTTCTCTTCTCTTGTGAGCCCAGCAAAGCTCTCACCATCACCTGGGACACTTGGGTGCAAGAAGGTGTCCCCTGGGCACTGACCTCCTGGGTATGAGATATGTGCTTGCTGGTGGAATGGGAGAGTGAATGGATGAGTGCCTGGGTGAATGAATAAAGGAATACTATGTGACGCTGCAGAAATCTTGGGAATAATCGGTAGGGTTTTGTATTGGATTACATTTGACTATGTTTTCTAACTATATTATGATTTTCCAATATGAATTTGTTATTTCCATGACACTCTACTGCCTTCCATGTAAATCTGTTCAGTTGGGTTAATGCTGCTAAACACTCACACTGAAAAGAAAACAAAATGTCTTAATTTTTGCACAGTTTCACATGTGAGTGACCACCTTGACATAAGCTGTCGACTCTTACATCATTCTCATCAGCGTGTGGAGAACCAGAAAGCCCATCCCTGTGGCAAGGTTTACAGATGCAACACTTATGTGTACCTTCATGACGGCATTTACTCAAAGTCACTGCTGTTAGAAAATTAGCAGCTTATTGTATTAAATTTTCTTTAATTAATATTTGTGCTTCCTAAACCACAAAATGGATCAAACTATCTATAAACATTTCAAAATTTGCCATTTTGCAGAGATCCTTTTCATTGTCACTTATGAAGCAGTAAGTTCTTCACCTGAAGAAAGTATCTGCCCCAGATTAATCCTCATAAATCGAAGGTTCAGAAATCGAAATGCTTAAGGCAAAGCACTCCTGCACAGGCAAAGCCCATTTTAATTTTACATTTTCTTAGTGAAGAAGCAAAATAGCTAAAAGGAATTTCACAGTCATTGGGAAATTCTAGATTACTCAGAATTGAGCCACCCCAGTGTCAACAACTGACCAAGTTGTTGCCTTTTTCCCCTAAAGATCATTTAGACCCTTGTTTCAATTGGTAAAAATCTATCAGAAGAGAGTTACAACTAAATCTAGTAGAAACTCTGGTTTTATGTGATATAATGTCCTTAAAATGAGATTCCAGTATATCCAAAGTTTTCCCTAGCCAGGCTTCTATTTAAGGAACCTGGTGGAAGTCTTGCTCTAAGCTTGGCGCTGTTGACTCTGGGGCCTCCAGACATTGCCCCGTGTTCCCTGGGGTGGCAGGGGGCCAATTCAGGGCTTATCTGGAAGCCATGTCCCAGCCAAATGGAAACCACAGAGCTGGTGTCAGTGCTGTCTGTTCAGAGACCCCGGACATCTGTGGCGGCCCAGAACACGGTGCTGCACTTCATGTAGGAGAGACCGGGTCACTGCCTGTGTTCCAAGCTGAGGATCTGTGAAAACCCAAGCGATATAGCATGCTTTGGAAATGGGGCAGAGGGCACGTGCGCACATACCATGGGGACAGAACTAGCGCATCTGATTATTTCTACTGCTGCGATTCACAGCTTCAGAGTCTACCGCTCCCGCACAGGCCCAGACCTTCACAGCAGCCAGTTCAGCTGCCCCCGCGGAAGTCTGGGTGCATTCAGCCGTCCTGCACGCACAGCACAGCGCTTGGCTTTTCTCAACACATTCCAAAGGCTGCTGACCTCAAAGTGCTGGGAATGTTATTCACAAACTTAGACGGCAAAGATTCAACACCATGTAGTTGTGAGCAAAAGTAACAATGCATAAACCTCCCCTAGGCACTCCCTTCCCTGCACACATGGGTGCAAGCACACACGCACGCACACACACACGTTTTAAACCTCATCCTCCTTCTGAGTGCCTCGTTCCAGCTGCTGTGGGGTCCCCAGCTTCCTCTCAGGGCTCCAGTTTCCCACTGTGCCCTGCTAAGATGCTGACAAAGGCAGGGGCCTTTGTCCATCTGTCCTGCAGGCAACGGGCTGCTTGTACTCCAGCAATTATATAATCATTTCTACCAAAAGACAGCATTCAGAAAGGACCAACATCGCAGAGCTTCTGGGTTCTGTTATGTTCTGTTTGTGAGTAAGGAGGGAACCAGGAGACCATATTTACTTAAGGGATCTCAGCGGGAGGCCAAGAGAGGCAGGGCCGCGAGCAAGGGCAGAGTGCAGAATGGGATGAAGACCTTCACTGCTGAACACGTCTGACAAGACGCTGTGCGCTGGATGTCCAGCCCGATTCTCCAGTGCTCAGTAACTGAGTCAGTCGTGCTGGCCACATGCAGCCACCTGGCCCCTTGGGTCTGAGCTGCCTGTACCCGACATACATGCCGGGACCTGGCTTCTGATATCTGAGCAGGGGTCTGATGAGAGTGAGGTCAACACTGGAAGGCTCACGCTAACAGACAGGGACAGACAGCACAAACCAGGAGCGAGGGCGCCCTGTATGCTCCCCTGTAATTCTCTGCCACTCTGCTGTGCGTATTGTTGTACTGGTTGCTTCAACAGCTTTGCACCCTTTGTGTGGGGTTAGCACGTTGATGCTTCCCTCTGTGAGCCTCTGTCTCTATTTCCCTCCCTTCAGCAGACACTGGACTACGTCTCTGAAACTAGACACACACCCACACCGACAGCCAACCATCCTCACCCCCGAGGTGGAGGGAAGGAAGGGAGTTACAAGAATGACTCAGTCCCAGGACCTTTGCTAAGTATTCAGAGATAAGCTCTCATCAGCAGGGGAACATCGAAGTGCAGGTTCAGAGGTTTGGGAAGCACCTGCACACGGTGGTGAGCTGTTGGAGAATGAAGTCAGCGACAGAGAACACAGGCATGTGGGTGAGCATCCATGCATGCACTGTGTGACCCCTGAATCCAACTCAAACTGCTTCGGAAACTTCTTCATCTAAAATGCATGGATTCGTCTGTCCCCCAAATAATCATCTACCTCTTATTACTTAGAAGACTAGAACTGATTCATGTAACATTGTAGCTGCCAACAGGTAGGCACTGTTATAGTGGCTAGAAATATAAACTCCATGATTCAGAGTCCTGCTATATTTCAGCTAAAACCCAATATCATAACATTTGTGAACACTGGATATATGAGTCCTTGACAAGTCACTCAAAGAGGGACAAAGAGGCACTGAGTCAGGGCTTGGCTTCGCTGGAACACACAACCACACTTGCGTACATGCAAAGCACACTCACTAACTGACCCCATGGGGCTGGGTCCAAGACTTCACCACTGCAATTCTGACGTGCACAGGAAATGCATTCAGAAGGCAAGTCTTGCAGGTGGGTGGAAGGGACCCAACCACTGCAGCTGTCATGGCAGTAGCACGGGGTGTGTACCAATAGGAAGCCGGACAAAGAGCAGCGCAGAGCCGGGACTCCAAGCATCTTACCTGCTGGCCATGGCTTCACCCTTCTAATGAACGTCTCAAGTTTATCTTAAGCTGTAAAGAAAATAAAAATCTTTAATCTTCTATCCACAAGTACAAATAACAAAATCAAAACCACAATCTACTTTAGGAAACATGGCTTGGCCCTCTGTGGTTCATGAGTTCACTTTTAAATGTACATCAAATGCATGACACGCTGCACACTGTTATGTTTGGCTCTGCCTGGGAAGCAACAAATAAAATTTATGTCTAATGGCATTTACATATTAGTAGAGGCTGAAATTTTATAGATGTAGATTTACTGCAAAAAAAGCAGTTATTTTGGGATTTCCACATTTCCACAGCCATAAACCTGTACATAGATTTTTTACAATGCTGAGTAAGCTTGGATAAAATTAAAACATAAAATTTCCCCACATGGCTACTTTGGTTATCTTTGGGAATATTATTCATTTGAGGATTTTTATTTCTAATAGCAAATGTATGAAAGCATTTTTTTTCTTTTGCTTGATGTGAACCAAATTAATGAAACTAATATAGTAAGCAGACAGAAATCAGCTGTCAAAGACACTTGCAAGACATTTTGCATGGAAATATCCTTGTGTTTTGACATCCTGATTTCTTGTTTTCTGACAGTGCTATAATTTGCTTTAAGAATTGTTTTAATCGGTTCCCAAATGTTGCTTGTGTGACACTGGATAGAAATAATTGAATGTTGTAAAGATTTTACAAAGTAGCTGGAATATGATTAAAGTGTTTTTTTTTTTTTTTAGTGACCCTCCTTGACTCCAACCCAAGTTCTAATTAAAAACAATGCATTTTAAAAGACATTATCACCAAAAATAGCTTTAATACTGCTGCACAGGTTAACGTTGATAATGCTCCCATGTTCTTGAACCAAGGCTAGCACCACTGCTGAACTCTGCTGACTGGGTGAGGTAAGTAACTAAGCATCGTGCAGCCCATGTTCTGGGAGCTGTGAATCCAAGGAAATAGAGCTCCCCAGGGCCGTCTCAGCTCAGGGAATGTAGGTTTAAGTGAGCCGCAATAGCAAACTTCGCTCTTCCCCTAAACTGTGTTGTGGATTCCAGAATGCTTATTTATAGCACCACTTTAAATACAATCAAGCCCTCCCTACTTTGGGAAACAATGTATATTTTTTACAACATCTTTTCATTCCACTTTGTCCTGAAAGCTGTCTTCCTTTATTTATGAAATTCTATTCCGTAAAGGAAGGGTGTGCTTTAAAGAAAAGGAAGCATGCCTTTAAAAATGTGAAATCCCAAATCACAATCTTATGTCAACTTCTGGAACTTTCACAACGAGAAAAAGCCTTAGAAGTCGTCTCAGGGTAAAAGGTACCTTCAGGAAAGCATTTTCTCTTCCTGTCCAGCATCCACAACCGTTTCTGCCACTGAAGCTCCTTCAGCTTGTGCGTAACTGCACCACCTCAGCCCAAGTCCCACTGACCACAGCGTGGCTTCTACTTCCCACTCTCTGCTTCTCTGGCCTTTCCCACGCCTGCCTCTCCTTTTCCCCCTTTGAGTGCGTGAGCTGCCCCGGCTCCCTCTAAGTCACTCCTTCAGCCCAGTTAGAACAGGAACTCCACGTCCTATGTCTGAGGCACAGTAAGTGTATAACCAGTGAGTACAACCTCGAGGAGGGGCAGGAACCTGGCACAGCGGTTGGGTTGCTACTGGGAAGGCCCATATCCCACATCAGAGTCCTTGGTTCGAGTCCTGGCTCTACTTCCAACCCAGCTTCCAGCTGCTATGCATCCTGGGAGGCAGCAGGCAATGGTTAAGTACCTGGGAGCCTGCCATCCACATAGGAGACCTGGATTGAGTTCTGACTCCTGCATTTGGCCTGCCTCAGCCCTGGCTGTTGCAAGCATTTGGGGAGTGAAGCAGTCAGAAGATCATCTCTCTCTGTCTCCCTCCCTCTCTCCGTGTGTGTGTGTGTGTGTGTTTTCTCTGCTTTTTAAGCAAGTAAAAATAAATACATTACAGCAACAACAAGAGCAAAACACTGTGACCAATGACATGAGGCACGTGGCCTCACAAGTGAGTTCCCAAGAGCAGCCGAGAGACCTGGCATTTCTTCCCAACAAAGCCCTTCCTTAAGTCACGCCCCAACCCCACCTTCCATCCTCCCCCCACCCCACCCTCCCGCTCTGCTTTCCTGACACTGGTTTTGCCCAGAATTTTTTTTTTTTTTTTGACAGGCAGAGTGGACAGAGAGAGAGACAGAGAGAAAGGTCTTCCTTGCTGTTGGTTCACCCTCCAATAGCTGCCGCGGCCGGCGCGCTGCGGCAGGCGCACCGTGCTGATCTGAAACCAGGTGCTTCTCCTGGTCTCCCATTGGGATGCAGGACCCAAGCACTTGGGCCATCCTCCACTACACTCCTGGGCCACAGCAGAGAGCTGGCCTGGAAGAGGGGCAACCGGGACAGAATCCGACGCCCCAACTAGGACTAGAACCCGGTGTGCCTATTGAGCCACGGCACTGGCCCTGCCCAAACTCTTTAAGATGAGCTGTTTGCAACACCTATGCTCCTGGGATTTGAACTGAACATGAGAGTATGCCAGGAAGCCCACTGAATGTCTAATTTATTAACAGCATAACCCTTAACATGACAGATTAAAAACTATAACATGGAATTGAATGCTGATAGTGAACAGTTATTCTCTCACTTATATTCTTTTAACACAGTCACTGGGCACTGTTTGGGTACAAAAATATACAAGGTCTCCCAGTCCAGGCAAGAATACAGGCTGGGCATAAACAGCCACTTGGCTTCAACACTGTTTCCGTATCTTGCGAGGCTGACCACTGCCAGGTCTCCCAGGGCATGTCACTCCAGATGCTCTGGACAAGCCAGAATCCAGAGCAGCGTCCTGGGCCTTCACTGCCCTTACGCTCGATGCTTGATGTCCTAATTCCATTCCTTGGCCTTCTATTATCATTCTGCAAGAACCAGGAAAAATTACCTCGCTCATGTACTGAAATCTATTTATGTTTCCTGCACCCGGCTGTGATTTGGACAGCTGAAACCCCCAAGGGGCTCTGTGCCGGGCGGGGGGAACCTCAGTGTGGCAGGGGAAGACAGCGGGTCTGTGAGAGGCTGGGGCCAGCAGGAGAGTCTTAGGATCCTGGGGGCATGGGGGTGTGGCAGGGCCTGTGGGATGCCATACTCTCTGTTCCCCGTCTGACCCCGTGGTCTCCCACTCCCACACATGTTCCCGGACAGAGTTTGAACCAGGATTTCTGGACTTCCAAAACTGTGTGCTAAATAACCCCCCTTTCCCTATCAAGTTCCCCAGCCTTGAGTATTCCATTGTTGTAACAAAATCTAATACACTAATGCTTCTACCAAATATGAACACATTTGAACATAATTGTTTTTATACATCATCTCTCTCAGTATTCCATGAGCTTGTCAGTGGCAAGAATTAGACTCGGCCCTATGCTCATTTCCCTTATTTTTCCCCATGCTGACAGACATATTACCGGCTCAACATATTTTTGAAACATATTTTTGAAACATAAATTAATTACCATGAGGTAAAATGTGAAAACTCTTAACTCCTAGGCTAGGGTTCCCTCCATGGCACTAGGCTGGCTGTACCCCTGATAGCCAGGACAACAGATTTCATGCTGTGGTCCAACCGTAAGCCAAACTTACTTCCTTTAACGGAAGCTGTAATTATGATAGATCCTCTAAGGCTGCAGAAGGAAACACAATTTTATGATAGTTTAAGCTATACATTTTCTGATTCAAACATCTGCATGTTTCAGAACAGATTCTTTTGGTTAGAGATACCAGGTTAATTATCTTACTATTTTTGCTTTGTGTGTGGATGGGTATGATGCAGTGCTGTGGTTACATGTACTAGGCTCCAATTACAAATGCAATTAAAACTAAATAGACGGGGCCAGCGCTGTGGTGCAGTGGGTTAATGCCCTGGACTGAAACACCGGCATCCCATATGGGTGCTGGTTTTAGTCCTGGCTGCTCCACTTCTGATCCAGCTCTCTTCTGTGGCCTGGGAAAGCAGTAGAAGATGGCCCAAGTGCTTGGGCCCCTGCACCCATGTGGGAGACCTGGAGGAAGCTCCTAGCTCCTGGCTTCGGATTGGTGCAGCTCCGGCCATTGCAGCCATCTGGAGAGTGAAGCAGTGGATGGAAGACCTCTTTCCCTTTGCCTCTCCTTCTCTCTGTGTGTGACTCTGATTTTCAAATAAATAAATAAATAAATATTTTTTTTAAAAAAAACTAAATAGACATATAAGCAAATCTGAGCCCCCAAGCTTTGCTCAGAGAGAACTCCGTCAGTCCGCTGATGAGCAGGCTTTCAGCAGCTCCTGGCCGCGTGGTCTGTCCTTGCTCAGACATGGTCTGTGCTTGGTGGTGCATCGGTGCCTCTTCGTTCTCAAGCCGTGCTTTCCATTACGCTTAATGTTTCCCCCTGCTACTGTAAGCCGAGGGTGTCCTCAAAAAGAGGATGGCATCTATTAGTTTTAATTACCTGCCTCTGTGGATCCAGAGCCTCAGATGCTACATTAACAGGGGGTCATATTTGAGAGAGGCAGCTCCTACGCAGGGACACACACTGGAAAGACAAGTGCCCAGTCCTCAGCGTCCGGGTACCCACTGCCATCAGTACCTCCAGCGTGAGTCTGTTCCTTCGTATTAAAGACGCTCTGTGGAGTAACGTCTGTAAGGAACATGGATGCATCTTCCAGCTTTTTTCCTGCGTTCTCTTCAGCACTGATGATTTTGTTCCACTTCATCAGCATTTCAGCAGGGACACGGCACATCTATTCCAGGCCCACTGTGCTGAGAGCACATACTGAACCAGTATATGTTTTGGCAACAATTAATTCATTAGTAATATCCCTAAGGGGGTTCTAGTAGAAACTGAAAGATGATAGAAAAGAGAAAAACACAATAGAGGACCGTGCCAGCGGTGTACCACGATCTATCATCACAAACACTTTGCGTGCGACAGTTGAACCCTGGGGATGCCAGTGCTCCAACTTTGATTTTAGAACTGCCCCAACTGGTGACGGCTGAGTTCAGTTTTCACCTCCACTGCCCACTCCCATGGGCGACGGCCTCAGGAGGTCAGCCTGGGTCACTGCCTGTGAAGTCACGTGAGGCCTCCAAGGAGGGCTGTTTCCAAACAGCAGGACCGAGAGACTGAGCGAAGATCCCAGTCTCCACAAAGTGGGTGGGTTTCCTCAGGGACTCAACACTGCACTCAGAAACTTACATTGGGCAAAACTAAAAAGAGGGATTTGAATAAAGCATTTATAGGAAAAACCTTGTTTTCTGCAAATAAATTCTGCTGAGCCACCATGCACCCAGGCACTGACGGTCATGTGCTCATGGGAGCCAGTCTGGCTGTCTCATAATGTTCATTGCTTTGAAGACTAGTCTGTGGACAGGATATGATCAGCAGCTCACATGAAAACAACAAAAGTAACAAAAACTAAACTCACAATAAAAAAGTACCTAACAAATATCATAGTGTTCTTACTGAGCGAGCTATCAAAACTTGAATGAATCTACGAGATAAAAAACTCAAAATACAGACTGTCATTAGGGTCAACAAAAACCAGCTATAGAATCATAACAGATACTGCCGGCGCCATGGCTCAACCGGCGCCGGCACACCGGGTTCTAGTCCCGGTCGGGGCACTGATCCTGTCCCGGTTGCCCCTCTTCCAGCCCAGCTCTCTGCTGTGGCCAGGGAGTGCAGTGGAGGATGGCCCAAGTGCTTGGGCTCTGCACCCCATGGGAGAGCAGGATAAGCACCTGGCTCCTGCCATCGGGACAGCGCGGTGCGCTGGCCGCAGCACGCTACCGCGGCGGCCATTGGAGGGTGAACCAACGGCAAAAAGAAGACCTTTCTCTCTGTCTCTCTCTCACTGTCCACTCTGCCTGTCAAAAATAAAAAAAAAAAAAAGAATCATAACAGATACTGTATTATCGATCTTCATGCACAGTGTAGTCACACTGTCACTTCTACATTTAAAATACATCCCAAGCCTTTATATCTCTGTTTATCAAGAAGGGATACTGGAATTGTCTCATCAGCAGAGCCAGCGCACTGAAAGCTTTTCAAAGTCGAACACTGAAGAAGTCCAAAGTAGATGCCTCCCTCCTGCTCCTGGGCCTAGCCAGCTGCTGCTGGGGATCCCTGACTTTGTATCAGACTCCTCACAGCAATGGAGTCTTGACAGAGCTCAAGGATTACAGGGAATTATTGATACATGATTATGTGCCGGCCTACTGTGGGAGTATGTCTAATTTTCTCAAGTGCCACTTGGGCAATGCGTAGACCGGGGAGAAGTCACGATAGACCAACAAGCGGATGCTCCTCTACTCAGCCCTACCCACACAGCTAAGGTAGCTACTGCCATTTCAAACCAAGACTGTGAAACAGCATTCTACTTTCAACTGGCCTACTCTACCACTGAGATCTTTCTCTTCCGTAAATAATTGAAACCACATTAAAAACTGCAAACTAGAAACAAATGTAAAAACACCCCCACTTCTTGTACTTTCCAAGGTAATTAGTAATTCAGAGCAAAATTCAGCACAAAAGTGTCGGCAGCACCTCCTGAGGATTCATAGCCTTTCAATCATCCAATATTCAAAATGTCCAGGGCAGGACGTTAACAGGCATAGAACCGAAAACTGAACCTTCGCTGCTTTGCTAGTGTCTGGGAATAATACAGTGGGGCAGATACCTCACCTAGCTCATTCCAAACCGCTCCTCAACACACAGTCCACTCTCTGGGGTGTTTCCTTTCTGCCACATTGCAGGCATGTATGGAGCCACATTCAACTTCAACAAGAGACACGTGTAAGTTAAAGCAAATGAAAAAATATGATCCAGATAAGAACTAAATTGAGCAAATAATGGAGACAAAATTAAGAAAAATGATGAAACTACGCACACTCACAAAACTTCAATTATTCTTGAGATGATCCATTTTTTTAAAGTACCTATGGACTTGCTCAACATACCAGCCATCTTGATGACAAGAAACATATTATCAAATAGAACTTTATGAAAGGACAGGGGATAAAGTGGATTGTTGTATAGCACTGTGATTTGGTAGAAGGTTAAGCTTATGATTATAAAATAAACTGAAAGTGTGTCACTGTAAAAATTAGAAGAAAGAATAAGAAAGGGAGGAGGACAGAGGGTAGGCACGTGGGTGGGAAGGAGTACAGGGTGGGAAGTATCACTATGCTCCTGAATCTGTATATGTGAAATACATGAAGTTTGTTCACGTTACATAAATAAAAATTATTAAAAAGAATATATGTCAACTAGGACTTCATATTCTGAATATTAGGAACTATGATT
Organism: Lepus europaeus; assembly: GCF_033115175.1. Classification (NCBI taxonomy): domain Eukaryota; kingdom Metazoa; phylum Chordata; class Mammalia; order Lagomorpha; family Leporidae; genus Lepus; species Lepus europaeus. The sequence goes on along the minus strand of NC_084835.1, from coordinate 636,739 downwards.
TAACTTCAGGAACTATATTTTTCAGTAAATAATGGTTTCAAATTTTTATCCAAAAAATTTCAAGTTTGTTAGCTTTTAAAGAGGCTTGAGGGATCTTAAACATTGTGCTTGGTACACAGCTGCATCCCCACTGCCACTCCTACTGCTTTGTCCTCCTCTTCCTCACTGCCACCATCGTCACCACCCACTAGCTTGTCCTACAGACTAGGCCCGAAGTTGAGCACCGTACATTCATTTTACTCCCACCTTGACAGCATCATCCTACACTCACATGCAAAGCTATATGCAGCTGTATATTTATAAGAATAAGTACATAAGAAAATGGTTTCTCTCAAAGTTTGAGATCATGGGAGCCCTCTTCTCTTAAGTTCCAAAGGGTTTAGGTGATGAGAAGGGTCACAATACATTGTATTTTTTTTTTCTGTATGACTTCAGGATCTTCTTTTTATAACCAGTATTTTGAAAAAAAAAAAAAAAGTCATGATCACTATTACAAAGTGGCTGCCTTTTCATTCACTTTTCTGGGATTGTTCTTTCCTGTGTTCTTTGATAGTTTTCTCTCCACTGTTATCTCGGTGGTCTTTTCTGGAACATCTCTTGGACTGCCTGACTCCCTCAATTTTCTTATGTGCTCCATAAGATTATCTCAGCTCAAAACTTTCAAGCGAATTCTCGATTTGTGGGTTACAAGGTTTTACAGATGTTTTATCTAATCATTTATTTAGCTTTAAAGGTCTTCAGCTGGTTCTCTAACTGCAATTAGTGTAGCTTCCTGTGCTTATTTTGGGGTTTCCCTAAGGATACTAATGATACTTCCTTTTTTTAATGCTCTACTTTTCCAAAGTCGTGTTTATCTCGAGTCTTGTTGTGCTTTGCTTCATCTGGCCATTTCCCAATCCAGAGAGTTCCTCCAGCGTGCACTTCGCACCTGAGGCCCTGGAAGGCAGCGTCTGTCTGGCCTGGGAAGGTCACTCCCACTGCCTCCTGGATGATAAGGACTCAGCAGCTTCCTGAGTCAGGAAGGAGGGGCCGAGTCCCCACTCAGGGGTGCATTCCACTCTGCTGGAAGCGCAGCTGGGTGCAGCCAAGGCCAGCGCTGCCCCCCTCCCCGCCCAGTGCTTCCCTCTGGCCCCAGAGGGCAGGGCTTGGTTCTGTAGGACATGGGCTGCTTCTGCTTCTGCCATTGCTGTGGTCCTCCCACGGTGGCCACAGGAAGTTCTGGCCTCCTCAACCAAGTCCTAGCACCAAACATGGGCTTTTAAATCTTCATTCATTCATTTGAAAGGCAGAGTGATGGGGTATGGAGTTGGGGAGAGAATGAGAATCTTCCATCGACTGGTTCACCCTCCAAATATGGCAACAGCCAGGTCTAGGCCAGGCAGAAGCCAGGAGCCAGGAACTCCACCCAGGCCTCCGACATGGGTGGCAGGGTGCCAAGTACCCGAGTATGTCTGCTGCCTGTCAGGGTGTACAGCAGGAAGCCCGAAGGACTGGGGTCTCTGTCCCGGGGTTTCTGGTAGGGGATGAGGGTGTCCCACACTTGGCACAACTTGTTGCACTGCAAACCTGCCCCAGACAGGCAGCTGCAAAGGAGGTGATGGGACGTTTAAGGCTGGGACCTACTGCCAAAGCATGAAGCCAGGAGTTTTGGGAACGAACAGGGAGCCAGTTCCCCGGCGTCTCAAGAGGGCACCCAGGGAAGGGCGACCTGTTTCACACTGAGCATGGAGCTCCTGAAGACAGTGACGGAAGTCTTGCACAGTTTTTAGCCTCAAGTACCTCAGCTACATCAAGCAGCCCCACCTCTCTGGCTATTCCCAAGGCAAGGGAACAATTCCACCTCCTGCACCATCTGCTGTGGATTGGGTGCGGACTCACCGCCAATGTCATCCCCTCGAGGGAGTCAGCCCCACAGATGTCGGAAGTAGAGGCAATGGTGTTTGCTAAAAGACTGAAAAAGATACGCTGCCTATGACAATATTTTGTGGAACAAGGGTTTTATTTCAAAGTCACAGTTTTGGACCACTTACAAAACACAACATCCACAGTGAATATAAAATGTAATGTGTATGCTATTGTTTAAGAAGTCCCAGATCTGAGGGCTGTGACACCGTGGCCTGAGCAGTCGTGGAGTCAGAAGCACAGATGTTCTCCAACGTGCAGGAACTTCTGTCACGTCTGTCGACCTGCAGCGTGCACGGCCACCACGGACAGCACTAGACAACCCGTTACAAAGCACAGGTCTGCATTTCTCACCCACGGCTTCTTCAGGAGAGGAGCGCGTGAGCTGAGCACATCCAGCACAGGGATCACAACCCAAACATCTTAAGGCAAACCTTTATGGAAACAAAAGTTTCCATAAACTTTTGTTATGGACAAAGTGTAAGGTTGTAATTTAGGCTTGATGGCACAGGGAGGTGAGGATCTTGAGCACTTAGTTAGTCATTTTCAATAATTCCCTAAAAAACAGTATTTGTATATGGATTTACTTGAGAAAATATTTTACTTTTTGAAGACATTACTTAGACACTGCATCTCAGATGGTCTAGATTCTGCACAGTTTCTTCAATACAACTGTGACTAAGGGTGACACAAGTAGTCTGTATTTTGGAATTGACAGTCTTACCCCATGCTCTGAGAGACAAATTCGGATCGTATGAACCACTATGATGTACTCCTGGCCAAAGCACATTAAGGAGTGGTGTCAGCAAAATGTCAGCCCCAATCTCCTGTCCCCCATTTTAACACTGAAGTCCAAGCAGACAATGTCAGGTCCAACATGGAAGAACCCCAGGAGATGCAAAGGTTGACAGCATCTGGGCAAAAACTGCGTTAAGGAAGGAAACTTGAAAAGGGCAGGAAAGCATTATCACTTTCTACCTGTGTTTCCCCCACAACTCCTTGGACTGAATCCTAGGCTCTGTGCAAGCAGAACCTGAGGCAGAACCACGTTGCAAACTCTAAGAGCAGAGTTTTGTCTTGTTTTACATATGCAGTTCCATAGCTAGTATAATTAAATGAATTCTCTTTTAATATAAAGGCTAAACACCAGCTAAAGAGAAGACAGTGCAGTACACAAGCACAACAAGGAATGGTCTATATGAAAAGCTTGTGAAAGTTATTAAGCAAATGGACTACTACAAGCCATAAAATATGTTTAAAGTACAAACTGAGCAACAGGGAGAATTTTATATCCAGAATCATCACATCATAACATTCAAGTTCCTAGTTTTCAACAGAAAAAAAAAATGAAATATAAAATAAAAAATGGTCCATTCAAAGGAACAGCAAGAAAAACAAATCAATAGAAATCTTCCCCCAAGGAAATTCAGACACCAGGTCCACTGCACAAAAACTTTTAAATAGCTTTATTAAAATGCTCAAAGAATTAATGGAAAATATGAGCGAAGTAGAAAAGGAAACTAGGAAAATACTTTCTGGACAACGTGAGAGTATCAGCAAAAAGAAGCATAAATTTTGGAGGTGAAAAGAAAAGTAATTGAAATGAAAAATTCTTAGATGAGTTCAAAAGCAGATACAGGCAGGCAATGAAAAGAATCAGAAAACAATCTTAAAGGTAGGAAAACAAAGAAGCATTGACTTTGAGGAGCTAAAAGGCAAAAAAATGAAGAAAGGTGAATAGATTCTAAGGGGGTGTTTGGAAAACCATTAAATGTACCAACACATTCATTATGGAATTTCCAGAAAGAGAATATAACAAAGGAGCAGGAAGAAAATACGAAACAAACAAACAAAAAACAGTGGCTGAAAACTCTGCAAACTTGATGGGACACATTCTTCTGCAACTCTAAGAAGTTCCATGAGGAGTAAGTAGGGGCAGGTGTGTGGCACAGTGCTTATGTCGCTCCTGGGGATTCTGCACCCCGTATCCGAGCGCATGGTCAGATTCCCAGCTATGTTTCCAATCCACTCCCTGCTGATGCACACCCTGTGGGGCGATGATGACTCAAATATCTGGGTCCTTGTCAACCATGTAGGATACCCAGATTTTGTGTTGGCTCCTGGCTTCAGACCTGGCTGCTGAGGGCATTTAGAGAGTGAGTCAGAGGAAAAGGGTCTCTCTCTGTCTCCCCGCCTCAACTCCCTCCCTCACTTCTTTTCAAGTAAAATGAAAGTAAATAATACTCAAAATGATTGGCAAGTAGAACAGACTCAAAGAGGGCCTTCTGAGGCTCATTAGAAAGACAGAATCCTGAGAGCAGTGAAAGACACAGATTCCCCAGCGCTACAGATCTTCCCGCAGATGAACAGCAGCGTTTTCATCAGAATTCATGTAGGCCCAAAGACAGTCATAGTAAAAATGCCCCCCAAAAAAGTCATAGCTGCCAACCAAGAATTCTATATCTGGCAAAATTTTCTTTCAAAAAATGTGGACGAAATGAAAATGTTGCCAGGGTGACACAGTCTGTGGGAGTGTCACCTGGGCCATGTCTTACGCTCGATGCTGGAGGGAGTCCCTCTGGCTGGAACACAAGGACACAGAACTAAAAGCTCTATGAAGAATGAATGCTCTGTGGTTACATAAGTGCATGGGCAAATAAAAAGATCAGGATTGTTGTGTTTCGGGTTTGTAACTGCACTTTTTATCTCCTACAAGAAATAAATTATAGGAAATGAACTTATTATAGATAGCAACAGATTAAACTTCCCACCCAGAAGATATTTATTTGCAAGGTGGATTTTAAAATACATGATCCATTTATGCGCTTTTTTTGTATATGAACTGCCAATTAGGTTGAGTGAAAAAGTAATGAGAAAATTGTCCATGAAAATAGTAACTAGCAAAGAGGTGTGGTGTCTATGCAAACATAATACAAAATAGACTTTAAGTCAAACACTAGCATAGATGACAATGAAGAATGATAACTATTATCATGAGTGGTATAACATTACCATGATCTATTACTATCATTACTATGATTGTGTTATCATAATGATAAATACTATCATGACAATGAAGGGTGACAACCATTGATGAAAGGGCCAAATCCTGCAGAAGACATATCACTACAAGTAAGCTTATATACAGTGAAGAAATACTGTCAGGATTAGCAAGAGAGCCAGTTCTACACAAATAACTGAACATTACATTTTCAGTACTTAACAACATGTAAAACATATAGACAAAAGCTCAACAAGGAAATAGAAGACTTGAAGAACACTGTAAACTAGGCAAGACTTTACAGCTCTCTGGTTCAAACTCCACATCCTCTCTAAGTGCCTGTGGGAGGTTTCCCAGAGTAGACAGTGTGCTAGGAGGTGAACAACACACCAAACATTTTAAAAGATTGAAATCTCACAAAATATCATTTCTAACCATAACAGATGAAGCTTGAAATGAGAAAATTTGTGAAAGATGTGAAAAATAATGTGGAATATTATGTGTAATTTAAACAAGACAGTGCAAACAGCTATTGCATCAATGAAAAAAAAATTAAGGGGAATTACAAAGTGCTTGGAGATGAAAGAAAATGAAATCCAGCCATACCATATCTTATGGGTGGCAGTGCAGACAGTGCTCAGAGGAAAACTTACAAATGTAAACCCCTTCATTGGAAAGAAAGAAAAAAATTCAAAGTAATCCCTAATTTTACTCATGAGAAACTAGAAAAAGAAAAGGAAACTATGCCTAAAGTCAGCAAAACATGGAAACAATTAAGAGATGAATAAAAGAAACAGTAGGAAAATAACAGAGATAATCAATGAAATCAGAAGTTGTTTCTTTGAAAAGATCAACCAAATTAACAAAACTTTAGCCAGAATAACCATGAAAATAGAAAGTTCAAATTAATAAAACCAAGAATGAAAATGGGATTGTTGTTAATGACCTAACATAAATACAAAATGGACCAAAATATAGGCAATAAAAATATTAAACAGAAAAAAAAATCCATAAAGTTAAATCCTTATGACCCTGGATTTGGAAATGAATTTTTAGATATAACATTCAAAATATAAACAACAAAAGAAATAAAGAATTATACTTCAAAAGCAAAAATTTTGGTGGCTCAAATGATACAAGAAGTCCAAGTAGAACTTCTGAATAGGAGAAGTATTTTCAGGATTGGCATTGTTGGCACAGTGGGTAAAATGGCATCCCATTTGGGCACCTGGTCACGCCCTGGCTGCTCCACTTCTGATCCAGCTCCCTGCTAATTACCTGGGAAAAGCACTGAAGGATGACCCAAGTATTTAGGCCCCTGCACCCACCCAGATGAAGCCTTTAGCTTCCTTGCAGCTAGCTGAGCAGTAGACCAGCAAAAGAAAACTAACAACCTCTCTCTCCCTATCTCCCTCTCTCCCTCTCCCTCTCCCCCGCTCTCTCTCTCCTCCTCTCCCTATCTCCCTCTCCCTCTCTCTCCCCCTCCCTCCCCCTCTTTCCTTCTCTCCCTCCTCCCTCTCCCCCTCTCCCTCTTCTCCTCTCCCTCTCTCCCTCTCTCTTCCCCTCTCCCTATCTCCCTCTCCCTTTCTCTCCCCCTTCCCTATCTCTCTCCCTCTCCCCCTCTCCCTCTCCCCCTCCCTCTCTCCCCCTCCCCATCTCCTCCTCCTTATCTCCCTCTCCCTCTCTCTCCCTCTCCTTCTCTCCCCCCCCTCTTCTTTCTTTCCTTCCTCCCTCCCTCTCTTCCTCTCCCCCTCTCCTCCTCTCCCTCTCCCCCACCCTCTCTCTCCCTCCCTCCCTCTCCCCCTCTCCCTTTCCCCCTCCCTCTCTTCCTCTCCCACCTCTCCTCCCCTCCCTCTCCCCTCCCTCTCTTCTCCCCTCTCTCTCTCTCTCCCCCTCTCCCCTTCTCCCTCCCTCCCCCTCTTCCTCTCTCCCTCTCCCTCTCTCTCTCCCTCCTTCCTCTCTCTCTCCCTCTCTCCCTCTCCCTCTCTCCCTCTCCCCCCTCTTCCTCAGTCCACTGAAAAGAAACTGAACCAAAGCATCTTTGTGTCAAACCTTCAGTGTGAACACACGTGCTGACATTCCCACCACAGGGAAGTCTCAGGGAAGAGTGAGACTTCAAGACCCCTAGTCAAACGGTGAATATCACCAGGAGACAGGCACAGAGCCCATGGTCTTTCCCACTTCAGCTGTGGGCACAAATCAATGTATTCACTTTTGGAATTGCATTCTCAAATTGTTGTTTGCTGCTGATAGTTTTCCTCACCTGAAACTCAAAATTCACCCGCGCAAGGCTGTGAACAGGATGGAGCAGTGTTTCTCAGTCTTAGATCACAGGGACCTGGGTGAGGTTGATCTTCTGAAAACCCTCCCTGTGATGCCATTCACTTGACTTGTAGAACATGGGTATATTTTAAAGTCCTATACTACTCCTCTGGAAGTTCATATGTTCAGGAAAAACCAGGTTGTTCATTGCCTCAAATGTTTTCTGTAACAAAGTGTTGTTGAATAAAATTGTACTGTTTTAGTTAGAGATTAATTCATGTATGTGTGTGTGTGTGTGTTGCTGGGGTGACATTGTTTAAGAAAAAAAGTAGAAAATGCAATCACCTGGCCCTCTGATTGCCTCATCATTCTGCTGACAAGGGCATCGTAGTGAATACCACAGTCCCATACAGTTCCTTCCCACTCATTCAGGAACTCAGTTTACCATATACATTGTGCACACTAGTTAAATTTATCATTATTATCATTATTCACTTATCATTACAATAATATCAGCTTGTTTTATTGCATGTATTAATTACAGTGACCTTTTGTTTATGGCAAATGACAAGGATATTCCATTCATTGTAGTGATATATAATTCCCTTTTGAAGAAGAATTAATACTAATTGAGTCAACTTAGAAAAAATGGTTAAATCTATAAGAGTACATGAAAAAGAAAAAGCCCATGGACAGGAATGGCTGCAGAGGGACAGGACTCTCCTTTTGTGGCAGTACATGCGGCCAGTTTGCAGATTGTCATTTGTTGCCTATGTGGACTTACAGATTTTGCTCTATCGTCTGGCTACAGTTCCTTCTCCAAACTATCACCTTTATAACCTAACATTTTAGGACTGTTAGTTATCAGACTTTGCAATTTTCAATAATCCTCAAATATACAAAGTATCCTTTTTACACTGCATGTGACCACCCTATCATGCTAAACCTCCTGCTTCTTGACTCTTCCAGTTGCATCACGTTAGATACTTTCAGCTGCGGTTTTTATTTTATTTTATTATTTTTTTTTTTTGATAGGCAGAGTGGACAGTGAGAGAGAGAGAGACAGAGAGAAAGGTCTTCCTTTGCCGTTGGTTCACTCCCCAATGGCCACTGTGGCCAGCACACCGCACTGATCCAAAGCCAGGATCCAGGGGCTTCTCCTGGTCTCCCATGCGGGTGCAGAGCCCAAACACTTGGGCCATCCTCCACTGCACTCCCGGGCCACAGCAGAGAGCTGGCCTGGAAGAGGAGCAACCGGGACAGGATCCGGTGCCCTGACTGGGACTAGAACTCCATGTGCCGGCACCACAGGTGAAGGATTAGCCTATTGAGCCGCAGCGCCGGCCGCAATCAACATTTTTTACTGGAAATACGAAAGTTCTCAAAATCAAGAGGGTATCACTGTATTATCAACTGTATCCGCAGGCGGAGGATTAGCCTATTGAGCCGCAGCACCGGTTTTCACTACCTGCTCATCTTTAACAAATTCTCCCCACCCATCCCATCCCTCCCAGAGAGTCAGTGGTTTCACGGCATTTCATCACATGAGAAAACTGTTGCAGGCATCCCGACACTTTTACTTTCTTCCCTTTCTTTCTCACTTTCTGTTTCCCTCTTTGTCTCTTTATCCTCTCTCCCCTTCCTTCTTCTCTCCCCTTCTTCTCTCTCTCTGTAACCCTCCCTCCCCTCCTTCCTTGTCCTCAGACGGACACCACCACCTACATTTTGCTTCTCTTTCATTTTGCCCAGACCTTCTGAGCATTGCTGGGGGCAGCCGAGGTTATGGGCAGTCTTTTCACACCACCTCAGCCAGCCCCAACAAGAAAAGTTCTCTCATACAGGAGCTCAGGCTTGCAGTTAAATCAGGAAATAATTGTTCTTTTGTAGCTATATTAAGTTTTCATTTTGTATAATGACATTTCACTTTAAAATATTCTTGGTTCTACTCTTCTTAGATTATTTTTAAATGAGTAGAGATACTCTAGTTACTTATATTTCAGTATATTTTTTGAAGTTCATTTATTGAAAAGATTTGCATATTCTTGGGGCCAACATTGTGGTGTAGCTGGTAAAGTCATCACCTGCAATGCCAGCAATCCATGCAGGCACCAGTTCAAGTTCCAGCTGCTTCACTTCCAATTCAGCTCCACACTAGTGGTCTGGGAAAAGCAGTAGAAGATGGACCAGGTGCTTGGGCCTCTGCCACCCACATGGAAGACCTTGAAGAAGCTCCTGGCTCCTGACTTGTGGATTCGGCCTGGCCCCACCTTGGCCATTGTGGTCATCTGGGGGGTGAACCAGTGGATGCAAGGTCTCTCCCTCTCTCTCTGTCTCTCCTTCTCTGTAGCTCTTACTTTCAAATAAAAACATAAATCTTTTTGTTTAAAAAAACTACATATTGTTAAGAAAATTCACAATTTCATTTAAGTGTACATAACTCTTTTCACTTACATATTGTATTTTCTTGTCAAATGTGACTTCCTAAGTAATTGAGTAGATTTTTGTTTTAAAATGAAGCACTTTCTGAAAATCATTGACTTGTGGAAATGGCAGCAGTTCCCCCAGAAACTTGAAAGCAATTGTGTAAAAAGACCAATTTCAACTGACTTTAAGAAGTTCAAGAGTTCAGTAAATACAGCAGCTTGAGTGTTAATCGTATTTTCAAACTGTGGCAAATGTGAGAGGCACTTGAACACATAAGTGTTCTACTAAGCCTGAGGCCCCCATTCATTACCTTTGGTTTCTAATGAACAAGTACATGTCCTTGAGAACTTGGCTTAAACACCACTTCTTTCAGTACATCTGCCATGACCATGTGAACTAGGTAACGACATGATTGTAAAATGTGTGATCTCACTGCGCTTCTCATCTCAACTATGCCCGTGTTTAACATCTGAGACACAAAGGGGCTCGAGACAGAGATGCCCAGTGTGGCAGTGGTGAATACACAAACACAGGCTCAGAACTCTTCCTACACGTAATTTCAAAATAAATGGTGCAAGATTTGAAAAACAAAAACGACGGGAGTGATGAAGCCAGAGCAGCTGTCACATTCAGGCTTTGTCAAGAGTGCAGCTGAACGTGAACTTGACTGATGTGGAGTCCATTGCTGCTCTTGGCTGGCCTTTCTGACCTAGGTCTCTGCTGCTGATCCTGAAAACGCTCCTCTCCCCTGCGCCAAACTCATGCTCACATTCGCTTGGGTTGAACTGGCAGCTGGATCGCAATTTCCTGTTGCACAGATGGAGGACAGTGCACTGGAGTGACGATCTACAGGGGACCTCGTGCAATCAACACAGCAATCCGGACTCCAGGCTGTTCCACACTTGTTTCATGTTTTCTGCACTTGTGTCTTACTGTCTTTGCAATATTCCAGAAGGAGCATTAACACCTCCTTAGGAATTCCTGCTTTCCAGCTACACAAGAGATCTAGGTCTCAATTTCTCTTCTAGCATCTTCATTCCAGGAAAAATCATTTGCCTGATCCCAGATTTTCAAGCAGCTTGACCCCTGGTCTATCTGAGTACCTCTAAAGATAACTGAGCCAAATGCTCCCCTATTTATAGTATTTACTTTATAAGCTCAGACACAATATCTCAGTTTTGCTAACAAATCTCGCTTCTCTGTAAGGGTTTCTCAGAAAAACACTAAATTCCGCTTGCTGTTGAAGACTCTCTTCCCACCAGCTTGTCTGGAGATGGTCTCTCACTGTGGCAAGTTCCCAGCAGACAATTTCTGTCTATTTATTTAAAGACTGCTTTTCCATACAGCTAAAAATGGTATGATGTCATAAAGTATAAATTAGAATTTATACAGAAAACATAACGTGTTCCAGGCATAGTTTTACTGGTATATTAATTCCTACTGTAGCCTCAGATAATTGGGTTATAAATAGGCACATAGGATAAAAACTTCCATCTCCACCCCCAAGTTTAGTACTATTTTAAACAGCTTTCTCAAGGCTTTTGTTCATTTGACCTATTTAACTGTAAGATGCCATCACAAACCACCAATGAATCCACGGTATCATGGTATTACATTAAAAATACACAACAAAAGTTTCTGCTTCTGCACTCTCAGGAACCAGTGTGTTATGTGTGTGATTTTCTTTGCAGCTGAAATTAACACCTGGACCCTCAGAGCGACTTAGTGCTGCGTACGTCAGTGTTTGCCTCCTACTCATAATTCTATCCAAGGGTTTTTGTTTTTAATTTTTAAAATTCCACCTATTATGCAAAACTTCAAGTTGAATTTGAGTACTGAGACTCTTACGGCTCCATGTGAAGTCACAGGCTGCAGATGCATGGGATTGTAGCTCAGGTGATGGCCGGGCGGTGGCTGAGCTGGTGACTCTGATCCCTGCAGCCTCACATGGCTCTGGTGTTGAACCTTTGTTTCCTTGCTACGTGGAGGACTCAGGAGAAAGCAGTCTTCGGCATCCCATGTGAGCTGGAGATCAGACGTATGGCTCCCACAGCCAAAAGCTGGAATTTCTAGCTCTGAAATCTAGAGCCCACAGCCCACAGTCTCATCATTTTAGCTCAGAGGGACTTTAAAAATGACCAAGTCCCGGCCGGCGCCGCAGCTCACTAGGCTAATCCTCCACCTTGCGGCGCCGGCACACCGGGTTCTAGTCCCGTTCGGGGCACCGGATTCTGTCCCGGTTGCCCCATTTCCAGGCCAGCTCTCTGCTGTGGCCAGGGAGTGCAGTGGAGGATGGCCCAAGTGCTTGGGTCCTGCACTCCATGGGAGACCAGGAGAAGCACCTGGCTCCTGCCATCGGATCAGCACGGTGCGCTGGCCGCAGCGCGCCAACCGCGGCGGCCATTGGAGGGTGAACCAACGGCAAAAGGAAGACCTTTCTCTCTGTCTCTCTCTCTCACTGTCCACTCTGCCTGTCAAAAAAAAAAAAAAAATGACCGAGTCCCACAGTGGATGACTCCAACTTTAAATGACAGCTGATGGATTCATTTTTTCCACAGTGTTTCATCATATTTACCCGGCATTTTGAAATTCTAATCAACACATAATAATTACTCGAATATCCCAGAATTCACTTAATTTCACCCAGAAGCATCTTGTAGGTGCAGAGTTGATACGTACGTCCAAGATTGGAGCACGACAGGCATGTCATCCAAGTCCTCCAGGGAACCCCTTAAACCTTTCAGCCCACAGCCAGCAGACTGAGCCAGCAATGTCACCTGGGCCACAGGCCCATACCCTGCTTCTCCATGTGCCCAGAAACATCTTGTAGACCACACGTTTACCAGGGACATGTTTCTCAAACTCTCACCTCAGTTAGCAAAAGCAGGAGAACCCACTGTGGTCCTGATGATGCTGAGAAGACCTGACTCTGTGTCGTGCACTGCCTCACTTGCAACGCAGGGTTGACACACATGGCAGTGCGTGGCCTCACCCAATAGTTGTCAAATGTGAACTGTGTTTATCTCATGGAGGTGGAAACGGAGGCCCAGACAGATGCACCCCTTACCTTGCTATGGCAGAGCTAGGCTCTGAGTGCTGGTAGGGGTGACTCAGAAAGGCACACCCCTCTATCCCATGGGGACATCCTGTTCACCACCTACACCTGTGCACATGGTATGGTGACGTCTGTGCACAACCATGGTCAACTAAGCCAATGATTCAGATTCTGTCTCATTTTCAAATGTATATAGAATTTGCAAGATTAAAAATCGGACAAGAGGAATGTCTATGCGTGTTCCTTCATATGAGAGTTGTTTCTGAACGGAGTATGGGTATGGGCACAGGTTCCAGAGATCTGATGACTTTTCTGGGCTAATCCTTATTTCAAACAAGGTCACCTTGCCTGGGAAGTGTTCCCCAATGTTGCCTGTGATCTCCATTTCCCAGTGGCCTCCAAAAGAGCTGGCATTGGAAAAATCTGGCTCAAAAAGATGACACCAACACTTCCATCTTATTCTTTAGTCAGCACCCATTTCCCTTTGTTTAAAGTTAAAAGAAAATAATATTTAAGTACTATAAGTGCTGTACAAAACTTCTAAAACTCATTGGGTTTGTGGCACAGTGGGTTAAGCCTCTGCAGGCAAGACTGGCATCCCATTTCGGAGAGTTGGTTGGAGTCCCAGCTGCTCTGCTTCCAAGCTACCTCCCTGCAGAAGACAAACCCAGTGACTGGGCCCCCGCACCCGTGTGGAAGACCCAGAGGAAGCTCCTGTCTCCTGGCTTCGGATCGGCACAGCTCAGGCCATTGTGGTCATCTGGGGAGTAAACCAGAGGATGGAAGACTCTCTCTGTCTCTACCTTTCTCTGTAACTCTGTCTTTCAAATAAATAAAATAAAATCTTTAAAAAAAACTTTTAAATCCATGCTTCATTTATTAATGTCTCAATGATCTTTCAATTAACTTGTTCAATTATTCAGAATTTATTTGTAATTAAAAATGGTCAATTTTTACTTTGTTTTGTAATTAGATGTTTTCTGATTGCACAAAGGCGTACATGCAGACCCACATACACATTACTAACGAATCCAAATTGCACAGATCTGCCGCTTCAGTTGGGTCAAGTCCTACACGTGTGCTCTTGCAGGCCATTAGCTACAGAGTTTCTTTAGGAGGAAGTAGAGTCTCAGCCCAAGGTGTGTCTCAGAAGCGTCTCACACCTCACTGGTGTGCTGTTCAGACACACCTTCCTTTCATTTGGCCAAAAGGGAAACAAGGCATTCGCCACTCATGTTGTGAAAGAACTGACTTCTGACGGATTTGGCTGAATGACACAACTGGAAAGTGCTCTTCCAATCAAGCAAAATGCTGGCCTATCCAAACCTATAACCCTCCAAAGATCCGCTTTCTCAGAAGCATTCGTCTCGGTTTGGATGCAGGAATGAACGGACAACGAGAGATTCTGTGCCCATGGTGTCACCCCTGGAGAGCATCCTTCCAAACGAATGTGTGAAGACAGGGAAAGTCCTGTCTCCGTGTTATCTTTGAAAACACACATGATATGCAGAATATAAGCAGATGAAAGAAAAAAAAGATTCAATTTAAGACAGCATTAAAAATGAACAAAACATATTGGTCCTTGTTCCAACAAGGTTCCGGGAAGCCTCTGTCCAGTAATAAGCACAGGAATAAAGAAGAGGAGAAACATCTCTTAATACTGCTGTAGCTTGAGTGGAAATACCGCAATGCATGCAATTATAGGAGTGTGAGGAGTCTGGGTGTGAAAAGCCAAACTAATGAGAGTTTTGTGCAATATCCAGTGTCACAAAGTTGCAGTTCTGTCAGAAGTTTTGGTCTCAAGAGGTGTCAGGAGAGGAAATAATGAGGAGAGCCTGGCGGGGACGCCCGCGTGAGAGGTGCCGCAGGGCAGAAATAATTGGAGGCAAAGGCTCCCTGCGCCCTGACAGGTGCCCTGGCTTCCACCAGGAATGGACTCCCTAAAACACTGAGCCAGGGAAGGATGAAAAATCCTCATGATGGTCTTGATACTGCGTTTGGACAGAGGACGTGAGGAGATGCTAGCTTAAGTGGAGTTCAGACCGTACCTGCTGAGCAGCTAAGAGGCCATTGGCAGGGAGTTCAGACCAAAGTGTATGCTAACCTCAAGTTCCTAGTGGGTGTTGTCTGGGACAACCTGGACCAAGGCTTTCGAGTCTCCACCCATTGTCTTGAGAGCTGAGTGGGCTGAGAAGCCTCAGCTCTTCTGGGTGGCTGGGCAGTCAGCAGCCCTGGGAGAGTCCATGTCACCTCCTGGAAGCACAGCAGATGACTTCCTACCCATGAGCACCCTAGGAGCACCAGTGCTGGTTTAGAAACCAAGAAGGCACCAAAAACTTTGCTACAAAAAAGAAAATTCTGGGTACTCTCCCATTTTCCAAAAAAAAAAAAAAAAATCTACTTCTGTTATCTAAATCAGATTTCTCATAGAAAATAATTTTCTGTCTTACCGAGCTGAGGTGTTGCCACAGCTGTGTGACCTCAGAAATCACTTACTTGAGCCTTGATGTCCTCACATGAGTGCACAGTGAGTGTCTGACCAGAGTCTCTTGGGTCTCTGGCAGGCACAGAAATCGATGTGCATCTTTGCTGGGCTTCTGTTGCCAGGGGCTAGTGAGGGAAGGGACAGGTTCCTATTCAATTGGCCCAGCCAAGCCTGCTGCCTTCACAGAGCAAGTTACTACCCCAGGTTCCATGTCTGCTCTGATACACAAGACATTAGAAACCCTGTTTGAAAAGCTCATTTCATTGTTCTACTTTTTTCAAGAAAAAATGAGTGCAAGTGACTCACTCTGAGCAGGATGAGATCATCACATTGTGAACAGAAGGAACTACTGATGGGCCCATTTTCTACATTTCCAGTTGTTTCCTAACAAATGTAAGTTGTGCCACATTCTGTCTGTATGTTGAGTTCAAATAGCAAAAGATAGCTGTAAAGAAGGGCTGAAAATGAGGAGAGATTGGATCATCTTATTGCCTGGAGAAAATGAAGAGATGAAAATAGAAAAGACTCCAGATTGTTCTAGAAAGTCACCGATAGCTAGTTGTTTATGATATCAAACAAAACATTAATCAAAACGCACTTCCAGAAAGCACTGTGTACACATCCCTTTGCAGAGACTAAGTGGCTGCGGTGCAGGGCTCTTCCATTCTGACCCTGAGCTCGTGAGATGTGCACAACTGGAGAGCCCGCGACCGAGCCTCCGTCTCACCAGGCCTTGAGCCTACTCTCCTGCAGCTTCTTTAACTGCGGGCATCCAGCTCCCCACTACCCCAGGGGACCTAGGGGACATTCATCCAGTCCTCTGTGGCTGACATGGAAGCACTTCCCAGCGGTGGAAAGGGCCCATCTACTGCATTTTCTCACTTCTCCTTCACAGCATGTCAAGTGCTGATTATCAGCTCCCCGCACCTGAAGAAGCTGCAGATGATGGAGCCATGCGACTGGCCATGAACTCACTGCAGAACAGCGCAGGCCACGGATTTCAAGGCTCGTGTCCATGGCTGAGTCCACATTGCATGTTCACCACGCACTGGTTCTCATTGCAACCACACAAAGCATGCCACTTTTCCAGACCCCCATCTGCTGAGCACAGGGAGTGGAGGGGGGCAGCGCCCTAGTACAGCTGTGTTGTGTCGTGGTGAGGAGCACCCAGGAAGGAGGCAGCCCTGTGTAGGCAGAGTGAGCACACGGGCCTTGGCTGAACTGACTCCAGATCTCTCCCTCTGGCCCTGGGGATTCCAAATGACTTGTTCCTCACTCTTCAGTGGACACAGCTTCAGAAATGTTGCTGCTAAATATGGAACTGTTACAAGAGGGCTATTCTCTCTCAAGCTGGAAAGAAAAGCCAGATGACCTTTCAAAGTCTGTGAAGTCAGCCAGAGCATCTCTCCATTTTCCTAAGGCTGCTGAATAACTCTAAGTAAAAGTTCATGACCATTCGTTTTTGGCTTTGTGTTGCTATGATCAGTCTTTTCTGTTATTTTCTTAGGCGTTCAAAACTGGATGTTCAAAACTGTTATTATTTCCAAATATTTTTAGAAATGTAACTTACAGAATAGCCATGTCAACAATGACGTTTGACAATTATAATAAACTGCTGTGAGATGACACAGCCCCGCGACATTCCTACTTGTGACTTCTGGTGCAAAACCTTTCAAGTGTGAACCAGATTTGAATGCTTGGGCTCAGTTGTAGCTACAGAAATGGTATGGGTAGAAGTCACATTATATTAAAATGTATTTTAGATCTAATCTGTTTGACAAATATAACTGCTTCTTTACATCATTTTTCAACCATCAACATTTCACATAAATTAAAATCAGAGCAATATCTTCATAAAATTTGTATCACAAAACTCCAGTTATTTTCAATTAGTTAATACTCTACCCCTCACACCTACATGAGCAGAAACATTTTTTTTTCTGTCGCATATACGGCATATATTTGACTCTGTTTAAAGATTATTTACTTGAAAAACAGAGAGACAAAGAAAGGCAGGGATAGACACAGAGAACAAGAGACCCCAACCACTGGTTCACTCCCCAGATGCCCACAACAGGTGGGGCTAAACCAGCTCAAGTCCAGAGCTGGAAACCAGTTCAGGTCTCCCAATGGGGTGGCAGGAACCTAATGATGTGAGTGATCACCTCAAGAACGGAGCTGGGACTTGAACCCAGGCACTTCAAGGTGGAACACGGGCATTCCAAGTAGCTTCTCCAAAACATTCTAATCTATGACCTGGGAAACCAGTTAAAAATATGTCCCTCAGATTTTCTATATGCAAGCCTTTTGTACTGTGACTTTATACACAATCTTCCCATCATGATCGGCGTCTTTCTGAACCCTTGGGTCAGGTGGGTTGTGCGTAGTGCTTTGACAAAGGGTCCTGCATGCCACCACCTGCTCTCCTAACATTTGCTACCACCATGAAAACAAGCTCAACACACTCTGCCAGATAACCAAGTCTGCACAGCTGGACCGGGTGACCACCAACCAGGTGTTAACTGAGTGAGGTCCATCCAAGGACACCCAACCCTCAGCTCATCTGCCACTGGGCCCAGATGCAGAGTGCACCAGCCAGGAGGGGCGCAGGTCAGCAGAACAGCCCACGGACAAATGCAGAGTGCACCAGCCAGGAGGGGCGCAGGTCAGAACGGCCCACGGACAAATGCAGAGTGCACCAGCCAGGAGGGGCGCAGGTCAGAATGGCCCACGGAGGAGGCAGCAGTGGTAGATACTCGTGGGTCGAGCCACTCAACACAGTGGGTGCTTTCTTACACAGCACCTGTCAGTAGACCCTCCTCCAATGATGCCACATGGGCTCATCACCTTAGCCCCCACAACAAGACTCCTCAGTCCACAGCCATCAGTGAAGAGTCTCTTTCAGAGTACCTAGAGTGGCCGCAGCCTTCCCAATGCTGTATCGCATCCACCCAGTTGGCCGCAAGCTCTGCGTCTCTCCCACTGGCGACCTGGGGCAGGCCTCCTGGCCTCCTGGGCCCTCAACCTTTAATCCTAAAGTATTTCCCATCGCTTCATGCTCCCGGAGACACAGAACCTGGACACTACACTGCTACTTTGGAAACAACTCCAGGAAACTCGCACTGACTTTCCATGATTTCTATCACTACAGGTTTGGAGCCTCTCACTAGCCTGTGCACCTGCGTGTCTGTGCCCCTCAGCGTTCCAAGACACCTTCCTCTGCAGCACCTAGTGCCTTGGCCAACATTTAAATGAAATGAACTGTTTTGCATTTTTTTTTTGGCCAGAACTGTGAATAACAGTAATATATTCCTTGCAGACCTAGTCAAAAGCACACAGTTCCTGTCACCTCCTCCCCAGGTCAACGTGTGTTTAGTGCTGGGTAATCGCACACACTGATTCTAACCAGAGGCTAAAAACCACAGCACAGTTTCAAGGAAAGAAATAAGCAGCTCTGAGGAATGTGAAATGCCTGTGTGTTGGTAAAATTACCGATACAAAGCAAGCAGGAATAAAGAATTACAGAATAACTCACTAATAAGGAGTGATTAAAATCAGAACTGGGAAAATTTCCAGGAGTCACTGAGCTCATCATTGCTGGGCTACATTTATGATAACCATTTGCTGTTTGTAAACAGTCATGTGCACACAGACAGACTGAAACAGTGCTGGGCAGATACAAGCGATACATTCCATAAATGGTGAGCTCTCATTAGAAAGACAACATGAATCCCTTAGCAAGCAAAGTACTCCCATATCCTTGTATTAGCTAACAATATTTTCAAAGCAAATGTTTGGCTCTCGTAACCCTGGAGCACACGTTTTGCTTTAAAACTAGTATAATGAGCCAGGGCTGGCCAGGTCTTTGTGGATAGAGAGCATCTTTGCGGTCATCTGCACCAGGCAGGCACCTGCTGTTCCAGTGCAGCTGCTGTGTTCTCTCTGGGAAACTTTGAATTACAGAAACCAGAGAACATGTGAAACTCTTGGAATCCTATGAATGATTGAACCCGTGTAAGACCTCAGAGCCGAGCCGCAGAGCACTGACCCTCACCAGCATTTCATTCAAGCACCCACTGGCGTGATGCAGGGGCTAGACAACACTCAGTTTACTTGTAATTCTTTTTAGGCTCATTCATGCTGGGTGGACAGGCCTCACCCTCACTTTAAAACAGCTTTGCCATTGCCTCTGGCAAGGGATAATCCAAGTCAGTCACATCCTCCCAGGACACTGAAAAAGTCCACAGGGAAAACACCGGAATTATTTAGAAGAAAAAAATCTTTACAATCCCTAGTAATGTTATAGAAAGACTTTAAATGCAGACTATTCATAAGAAGATGTGAAATAATGGGAGCACCTTGTGCTATAGTTTATTTGGCTGCAATTTCTCTTTTTCAGTTTAAGAATCTCACCATGCATCTATCAATGTATACCACATATCTTGATCCGGTATGTCACGTGGGCACTTACGGTCCAGCTTCTGAGTTTCGCTTTAACCTGGTCACTAAATGGCCACAGGTGACACAAAAACATTAAAGGAAACCAAGTAGCAACTCCCATGACAGAAGGTTATTGGTGAGCCCATCTCGGAGGCACTGTCAAACTACTGCTGACAACAGTAAGTGTCAGTCCTCACATTTTATTAACTGTGACTTTATAACTTATTTTTTAATCATTCTAAGCAAGGCTTTAAGATTCAGGAAGGGACTTGTGCCCCACTGAGAGGTTCTCTTAGGCACTGCCCATATATTTGCCCAGTCTTTATAAAGGATCTTGCTTGGCTCTAAAACACTTTGTTACTTTCTTTTATGAGAATCACAGACACTGGGAAGTCAGCAAACCTCGAACCCTGGTCATCTCCTGTGTGACCCTTGTCCGGCATTTGGTGACAGGTGGTACACAGGGCCAGGCGGCCTTTCCACACTCCACCCTGAGCTCTCCTCAGACAAAGGATTTCCTTTCTAAGTACATTTCCCACTTGCTGCTTTCCTGTCAAAGTGGAGGTGCTGAACTTTCTGCCAGGGCATGGCAAGGATTCCCTTCACTCATTCCAAATTCTCCTCTTGCCTAGGCTCTCACCGACAGCTTCCTCAGAGACCACCGGGCCTCCACTCACTGCCTGCTCAAAGCCTTCCCAGCTTCTGTCCTTCATCCATGGTCACTGTTGCTCCTTCCATTATGTTGGATCCAACTCTTGGTACTTGGATTTGTCTCAATTACTGTGATTACAGAAGTCCTGGAACTTAGAGGCTTAAAACAGCATCATCTCTACCTCCTGTTTTTGAGTGTTCACAGTGTGGACAGCGTGGAACAGAGACACTCTGTCTGCCACACGAGCTTTGAGATCTCGGTTGGACTCAGACACAGAACCTGGAGTCCCTGGGGTCTCGCCTCCTCTCCTTTGGGAAGTGCATGCTGCCAGATGCCTGGGACTCTGGTTTCTCTCCCTGCTGGGGCTCCCCATAGCATGGTAGGATTCCAAGGGCAAAATTCAACAGAGAGGGAGAGGCAGTGGGCGAGGGACAGGGAGAGGGAGAGGGACATTTATTATTGCACAGCACTGTCACTGAGTATCTGATACTTCTAGGTTAAGTTTGTTTCAATCGGTACATTGGTATCACCACCCCAGCCTCCTCTGTTCCTCAGTGTCCCTCTTGAGAAGCTACCGATCCTGTGGATCGCTGCTCCTCTGAAGGGATCCTGTCATTTCTGCAGGTTCACCCAAGCTGCATTTGCCATCTCACATGTGTATGTGTTTTCCTGCTATGTGTATTTTGCTGCAATGTGATTAGCTGTCAGTTTTTATTTGCGGAGCTAGATTCTGATCAGTCAGTTACGATCTCACTGCCGTAGTTCAGCCCTGTTTCTACAAGAGAACCCCTTAGAGGGGGTCGCTCGAGAGTTCAGTTCTGCAGCCTAGGAGCTCCAAGACCAGGCGTCACAGATCCAGGGAGTGGCGGGAGCTCTCCCTGTGCTCCGTAGGCGGCCTCTTCTGCACGCTCCCATGTCAGAGAAAGGGACACTGAATCCTTGGACGCTTCCACTGCAGCACTCCCGCTCCCCCAAGAGCCCGCCTCTCACCCTCTCCTATTGGGCCTTAGGTTCTGCCCTGAGCTCAGCCCACCTGGACCCACCTGGACCCACCTGGACCATGGCAGTCGATGAACCTTAGTTCTGCCCCTCCCTTCCTTCTTGGCTTCCTGGCTCATGTTGGACCCTCTCCTTCTGTTTCTTAAACATTGTCAGTTTTTTCCATTTGACTATATTCTGGGTACTTTCTACTAATATATCTCCAAGATTATCTTTCTTTATCTAAGAATGCTTCAGCCAAATCTAAGTTGTCACTGAGACATCCAGTACCTTGTTAGTTTAGATCATTTTATAAAATAATACTTTTTTATTTAATGAATGCATTTTTACATAGATACAACTTTAGAGATACAGTGGTTCTTTCCCTCATGCCCCCCACCTCGCTCCCTTCCTGCCTCCCATTCCCTCTCCCATTTCCTTCTTCATTATGGATCATTTTTAGCATGACTTTATATATAGAGGACCATCTCTATGGTAATCATAGATTTCAACAATTTGCCCCCACGCCCACACACAACATACAGAGTACAGTTTGTGGAGAGAATTTGCAGTTGATTCTCATATTGCAATTCAGTAGGGACAGAGGTCCTACCTGGGGAGCAAGTACACAGTGACTACTGTTGTTCCTTTAACAATTAACACTCTTTTTTATGACATCAGTGATCACCTGAGGTTCTTGTCATGAGCTGCCAGGGCTATGGAGGCCTTTTGTGACCACAGACTCCGTTATTATTAGAACACGGCCATAAGCAAAGAGGATGTTCTCCTCTCTCCGTCTTTGATGACCCTTCCTTTCCTCTGAGGTCTTGCAGAGATCCTCCGTGTAGGATCCCCCCACCCCCACCCCAGAGTCTTGTCTTTCCATTCCTGAGATGCTCTTGCAGGCCTTTCAGCCCGACCAGGAAGGCTTATAGGCTGATTCTGAGGTCAGAGTGTTCTTTACTACGAAAGTCATTCTAGGAATCTACTGTGTGGATTGCTTTCCATATTGGTCCTTCCTTCCTTTTTAATTCTATTATTTTTACTGGGAGGGGCATGGCAGGTGTGTGGACAAAGCAGAAGGCTTCACTTCTACATGACGGCCTCTTCTGGTAAAGAAACACCATCCAACTAACAAAATGTAAGCACGGCCTGTGACACAAGACGTGAGTACTAAAGGATATTTCTGTATATGTGTGTCTAGCCATGAATGTCACATGCAGTGGTAAAACAGATAGGAATATAATATCAATAATTAAACTCAAAATCGAATCACCTGTGTATACGTGGTCCTATCATTACTTTTCTTCCATGAAATAACATGAAAATCTCTAAAACATTAATCCCCCATTGCTCTTCCTCAATCTGACAGAATATTTAAAGAGTGGAAATGTAATAGGACACCCTGAGTAGATCAAAGAAAATGGAAACCTTCATCTTCTCTGTTTGTCTTCACAGCTTACAGCTCCCACACTTAGAGACTTCCACGGCCATCTCAAGTAAAGCGCGGTGCAATCCAGCCAGGCAGTGTGCTAATGTGTCTCAATAATAACAGGAAGTGGCCTCCTTTGATGGGGGCAAAGGTTTTCATTTGTTATTCATTTAAGAGCTTAAACCTATGGTTAAAAGGGATTATGATTCTTCTCTGATTGTCAGCCCACATCACCACGTCTTGAGTAGTGCAGTGTGCCTGGCAGAGTATCAACAAAGTCTGCTTCTTAGAAGATTCCATGCTTCGTCCACTGGTTAAGCAAATATTTACAGGAAGCCCATGAAGTTCTGGGCTCTGCTAGCTGTGGGGAAGAAAAAGCGGCTGAGAAAACAAGCCAGTCCTGAGAGTGCCCTGAACCGTGGAGGAGATGGACACAGGTGCACAGACACGGCACGGTAACAAGACCATCAGAGCAGCCCCGTCCTGGCAAGGGAAGCGTGGTCCAAGATCCCTCCGGCAGGCACATGAAACTGCCAAAGCTCCTGAACTCTGTGCACATGTATGTGCATCCATGTGCACGTATGTGTGCTTGTGCATGTGCACACATATATTCCGTAGATACAAATTTATCATGAAGCTTTATTTATAGATTAGGCAAGGAGCTAATAACCAATAAACCAAGCAGAATGTACTACACAGAGCTGTGTGGATGTGGTGTGGTGTTTTTCCACTAACAACCACCGGGGAGGTCACGTACACAACGAGGACCTGCTGGACAAAGCACTGATTCAAGAGCCAGGCAGAGCTGAGCCACGCAGCACTAGATTTCATCACACTACTCCAGACAGAGTACAGTTTAGAGCTTATTCACTCTTGTTTCTGGAATTTTCCAACTATTTTCAGATCTCAGTTGAATTACAGGTAAGTGAAGCTGCAGAAAGAACTGTGCTTTTCCCAAGACCTGCTCCCAATACTGCGCTCCACTTAAATAAAACCCACTTATAGTGATCCTCCCATCCTGCTGTCCTAGACAGGGGCTCCTGTAGACAGGACCGCTACACCCCCTTTCCTCCTCTCACTCTGTGTGTTCTGTGAGGCAGAAATTCTGTCAGCTCAGCCTGCAAGGTCTTGGAACTGAGTCTAAAATTGTTCCTTCTCACAGGAACAGTCGGTGGCTAAAACACCTTCTCTTTGTCTGTAAATCGACAACACATGGGGGTTGACATCGCCTGTAGGTGGAAAAAGAGGTCTGGGTCTGAGGCTCAGGCTGAGGACCACTCTCACATTTGCCGGCCATGTGATCGTGGGAGAATCACCTGGTCGTTTTGCCTCAGCTTCTATCTCTAATGGGGCCAATAACACCCGGCTCACGGTACAGGGATGAGGAGGAAATGAGCTAACACGGGCAGAGTGCCAAGTAGAGTAATTAGCACAGATTAAATAATCCTAAATAAATGTTGGCTGTTACAACCCATACACACAAATCAGCATGAACGGGACTAGGGTCAGGAGGACCTGCTATTCAGACAATGGAATCTGTGAAATCCACATAGCTAAAAACACAACAGTTCATTTAACGAAGAATCCGTTTATTCACTCACCACTTAAATGTTTATTGGACACACAGAATGTGGCACTGGAGAAACACACAGGTACATTAAGTAAGCAACAGGGGAACACCCTTATCCCCTAATTCTAAATTCATATGGGGTGGCTTTTAGTTCTGCTCATGTCCAATTAACTCTACTGCCATACAAAATGCTAAAGCCACAATTCAAAGAGCAGCATCAAAGCGGATGAAATGTCCCAATGCACAATGTGTGTATAAGCTTAAAGATCTCAAATTGCAAAGGAAAGAGAGATTAACTGACTTTTAAAGTCCCAGACTACTAGCATTTTAAGAAAGTAGGTCAGAAATCCATTTTTCACCAAAATACACTATATGGCAGCCCCTGTATGTTCCCTTCTTAACAAACTTATGAGTAAAGCACGGTCAGCATTTGCTCATGAGGGAACCATGATAAGAACAGCTCGTAAACCTGGGCAGGGCTGTGTGGCCCTGAGTAGCGGGAGCAGAGCTCTCGCTTAGGAAATCGGAACCAAGGACATATGTTCCTTACCAATACCTAGGATTGTCAGGTTTTAATATTCACGAGACAAGACTACAGCACCAAAGGGCAAAATATGTCAATATCCACTCAGTACAAAAGGCTACTAAAGTATTTTTATGTTGTTGGAAAGAAACAACGTGTTGGTGCATATGAATATTCACAATGTTCTCTATTTTTGAACAAATAATACACACGTACTCCAGAGATCAAAGCATTTTTTAAATATTTACTACATGCCGGGTACTGTTCTGGACTCACTATTTTTGCTGCCTCATTTACCAGCACAAGCCCCTTGTTTGGCAAATGCTATTACTAAAACACAAATTTTAGGGCTAAAGAAAAGCACAGAGAGATTAAGTGAGGGCTGGAGTTAGTACTCCAATCCTGGTAGGAAGGTTCAAGATCCAATGTTCTTTTTTTTTTTTGACAGAGTTAGATAGTGAGAGAGACAGAAAGAAAGGTCTTCCTTCCGTTGGTTCACCCCCCAAAGGCCACTACAGCCGGAGTTACACCAATCCAAAGCCAGGAGCCAGGTGCTTCTTCCTGGTCTTCCACGCGGGTGCAGGGGCCCAAGCACTTGGGCCATCCTCCACTGCCCTCCTGTGCCGCAGCAGAGAGCTGGACTGGAAGAGGAGCAACCGGGACTAGAACCCGGCACCCATATGGGATGCCGGCACTGCAGGCAGAGGAATAACCAAGTGAGCCATGGTGTCAGCCCCCAGTATTCTTCTTGATCTCTATGTGATGCTCCGCTTTAAACAGCAAAAGTGGGGTGGGCACTGTGGCGTAGCGGGTAAAGCTCCATTTGCGCTGCCGGCATCCCTTATGGGTGCCGGGCTCTAGTCCTGGTTGCTCCTCTTCCAGTCCAGCTCTCTGCTGTGGCCTGGGAAGGCAGTGGAGGATGGCCCAAGTGCTTGGGCTCCTGCACCTGCATGGGAGACCAGGAAGGAAACACCTGGCTCCTGGCTTTGGATCGGCCCAGCTCTGGCCATTGTGTCCACATGGGGAGTGAACTGGTAGATGGAAGACCTCTCTCTCTCTCCCTCTGTCTGTATCTCTCATTCTCAAATTAAAAAAAAAAAAGTCTTAAACAGCAAAAGCTAGCACTTGGAGCACTCCAGTGTGGCAAGCACTGATGTTCTCATACTGGATGCAATAACTTGATCAATCTTCACAAGTTTTCACGGATAGTGATGATGTTCTCACTTTAAAGATGGGGCAAATAGGACATAGAATTAACACTCTGCTTAAAAGTTTACACTTCTGGGCAGGCATTTGGCTCAGTACTCGAGTAGCTGCTTGGGATACCCACAGCCTACCCTGGAGTGCCTGGTCAAGCCTCAGATCCTCTAATTCTGACCCAGTTTCCAGCTAATGTGCACCCTGGGGATCAGCAAATGACAGCGATGGCTTTTGTCGTTGACTTCCTGCCACAGATGTTGGAGAGCTGGACTGAGTTCCCTGCTCTTGGCTTTGGCCCACATCAGCTGTTGCAAGCATTTGGGAATTGAACTAGATGTAGAAAGATCTCTATCTCTCTGTATCTTTGAATCTCTTTCTTTCTGCCTCCAATTAAAATCAAAATAAATGAAAGAGTTTCAAAAGTCCACACGTGTAAAATCGGCATCATGCACACAATCATAACCACCTTGGAGTATCTCACATGTGCTAAGCACCGTGATACCATATTTCTGCTTAATTATTTGATTCATTATTTTAACTCTGCCATGTAGGTTCTAGTCCAGTTTTACATAAAACAGAGATGAGGTTCAAAAAATATATGTTAACTGTCCAGAGTCAGAAGGAGAACGAATGTCTAAGCTTGTGTTTTTGAACCACGGTCTTGCTGACTCTGAAGGTCCTGGTCTCCACAAAGGTGTCAATCACGATGTCTCCAGCAGCTTCAGAATTACTGTCCATGATGATGAGACAAAGCTCCTTCGGATGGAGCTGCCCTGAGGCTCCACATCCCAGAGTGCCCTGGGAAAACCAAGACCTGGCTCGTGTGGGCAGCCTTGCACTCTGCACTCGCCAAACCCATCTCCCTAATTTTTCATTAAACACGCGATATGTGGTTTAAGGTCGAACACCAGTCTTACTTTTGCCTTTTGCATATTTGTAGGTTACCTCCTGGTTGTCTGTCCACTGTGAGAGCTTCTTAAATATTTACTACATGCTGGTAAGATTCTTAAAGGATCTTTGTGTGTCTCCAGTGCCAAACTCAGTGGTACTAAAGGCTCCGATTCTCCATGTGCAGGACACGGCATGGGAGTGGTGCTGACATGATGCTTTCATCCCTTCTTGGGAGCACAGGCTAAGTTTTCATTACTTAACAATTCGAAACTATCACTCAGGTTGTGTCTGTGTGAACCCTCATTTTCTAAAAGAATTTGACAACATAGAATAGCTATTGTTCCAGCTACTTCCACCTCATTCCCCCATAGAAATGATCAGAACTTCGTGCCACACCTTTCTGAGGCCAGGAGCACCTTGTGTCAACTCTTTCCACTCCACAGGATCAATGAGATGGCTTAGGGCATGAGTAGTCTCCACTGTCGCCTTTTCTGAATAAACTGAACTCATTACAATAAAATAAGCACCTAAAAATCTTAAAACAGAATTTCAGCATCTGCTGATAACATAGGATTTTTTTTTTTTTGCCTCGTGTAGTCACTGACAATTGACTGATGTTAATTGATAAATTAACAACAGGAGTCACTATGCACTAACCTCCCATGCAGGACCTCTGTCCTCAAAGAGCTGTAAGATAATTATGTCTAAGTGCTAGCAAAAGATGTATCATTCTTGGGTGTTGCTTTAAAGTTAATTAAGTTTTTAAAAAATGAAATTAACTTCAAGATACAATGACTTTGAATAGCCCTTGTCTTGAGTGTTGAAGAACAGTTTTTTTTTTTGTCTCTTTCATGCAATTTGTTGAACTCTTTACTTAGTGTAGAGTTGGCTTTCTGTGTATAAAGTCCACTGAAAATGGATCATAGTGGAGAATGGGACTGCGAATGGGAGAGGGAAGAGAAGGAGGGGTAGGACAGCGGGTGGGAGGGCAGGCATGGTGGGAAGAATCACTACATTCCTAAAGCTGCACTTATGAAATGCATGAAGTCTGTATTCTTTAAATAAATAAAAAAGAAAGATGCTAGTCCACAATGTTTAAAGGAAGAAAGAAATACGATAAGATTCTGATGGTGTGGGAGAGAAAAAAAATCCTTTGTAAGAACAGGAAGATATTCTTGAAACTAAATGTATGTCCATAGAACTCAAAAACTCAAAGAGAAATCTAAATTTAGAACAAGTGAGGAACAGTAATTGGTAATGGTAAGGGCTGAATTGTATTCGCACAAGATTCATATTTTGAAATTCTAACCCCCAAGACGTCAGTTTGGGACTGTATCTGAAGATAGGCCCTTTAAAGAAGTGACTAGGTTAAAATGAGGCCATCAGAATGGACACTTGTTCAGCATGACTGGTGTCCTTATGAGAAGAGGAAATTTAAAACCACGAAGACACCAGGAAGCCTGCAAACCGAGCAGGGGCTGCGAGAGGCTGGGGAGAAGGTGGCTGTCAGCAAGCCAAGGAGGGAGGCTGCAGGACAAGGCAGGCCTGCTGACCCCTAGCTTTAGGAGGTGGGCTTCCAGAGCTGTGGGAACTAAGTTTCTCTTGTTGAAGTCATGCTATCTATAATATTTTGCTATGAAAATTGCATCAGATAGAGATAGAGATGGAGAGGTATTAGAATATCAACCAAGGGCTGGCACTGTGGCATAGAAGGTTAAGCCTTCAACGGCATCCCATTTGGGCACTGGTTTGAGTCTTTGGCTGCTCCACTTCTGGTCCAGTTCCCCGTTAATGTGCCTGGGAAAGCAGCAGAAGATGGCCCAAGTGCTTGGGCCCCTGCACACATGTTGGAAACCTAGAAGAAGCTCCTGGCTCCTGGCTTCAGCCTGGCATAGCCCCAGCTGTTGCAGCCATTTGGAGAGTGAACCAGTGGGTGGAAGGCTCTCTCTCTCTCTCTCTCTCTCTCTCTCTGTCTCTGTCTCTCTCTCTCTGTCTCTATGTATTTCTGACTTTCAAATAAATAAATATTAAAAAAAAGAATATCAACCACAATGGAGCCCAGAGGATAAAAAGAAAACAAAATGAAGAGACCTGGAGGATAAAAATGAGAAGATGCAGCACATGTCTTTTTTTTGTGTGTGATACTTTCCTTTTTTTTTAAACTTTTATTTAGTGAATATAAATTTCCAAAGTACAGCTTATGGATTACAATGGCTTTCTCCTACCCCCACAACTTCCCTCCGATCCGCAACCCTCCCCTTTCCCGCTCCCTCTCCCCTTCCATTCACATCAAGATTCATTTTCATTTCTCTTTATATACAGAAGATCAGTTTAGTATATATTAAGTAAAGATTTCAACAGTTTGCACCCACATAGCAACACAAAGTGAAAAATACTGTTTGAGTACTAGTTATAGCATTAAATCACAATGTACAGCACATTAAGGACAGAGATCCTACATGATATTTTTTAAAAATTGATTAATTTTCTATGCAATTTCCAATTTAAAACCAAGGTTTTTTTTTTTTTCATTTTCAGTTATCTTTATATACAGATGATTGATTCAGTATATATTAATCAAAGATTTCATCAGTTTGCACCCACACAGAAACACAAAGTGTAAAAATACTGTTTCAGTACTAGTTATAGCATTACTTCACATTGGACAACACATTAAGGACAGATCCTACATGAGAAGTAAGTATACAGTGACTCCCGCTAGGCAGAGGATTAGCCTGTTGAGCCACGGCGCCAGCCCCTGACTGTATCTTTTGAAGTACAGAAACTTCTCAATTTGATGCAATCGCAAATGTTAATGTTGGCTTTGACTGCCTGTGCTTCTGGGGGTCTTTTCCAAGAAGTCTTTGCCTGTACCTATATCTTGCAGGGTTTCTCCAATGCTCTCTAATAATTTGATGGGGTGGGGTCATACATTTAAGTCCTTAATCCATGTTGAGTGAATTTTTGTGGAAATCCAATTTTCCCAGCACCATTTATTGAATAGACTGTCCTTACTCCAGGGATTGGTTTTGGATCCTTGATCAAATATAAGTCGGCTGTAGATGTTTGGATTGATTTCCGGTGTTTCTATTCTGTTCCATTGGCCTATCCATCTGTTTCTGTACCAGTACCATGCTGTTTTGATAACAACTGCCCTGTAGGATGTCCTGAAATCTGGTATTGTGATGCCTCCGGCTTTGTTTTTGTTGTACAAGATTGCTTTAGCTATTCGAGGTCTCCTGTGTCTCCATATGAATTTCAGCATCATTTTTTCCAGATCTGAGAAGAAAGACTTTGGTATCTTGATTGGTATTGCATTGAATGTATAAATTGTTTTTGGGAGAATGGACATTTTAATGCTATTGATTCTTCCAATCCATGAGCAGGGAAGATTTTTCCATTATTTGGTATCCTCTTCTATTTCTTTCTTTAAGGTTTTGTAATTTTCATTGTAGAGATCTTTAACATCCTTGGTTAAGTTTTCTCCAAGGTATTTGATTGTTTTTGTAGCTATTATGAATGGGATTGATCTTAGAAGTTCTTCCTCAGCTGTGGCATTGCCTGTGTATACAAAGGCTGTTGATTTTTGTACATTGATTTTATATCCTGCTACTTTGCCAAACTCTTCTATGAGTTCCAATAGTCTCTTAGTAGAGTTCTTTGGGTCCCCTAAATAAAGAATCATATCATCTGCAAAGAGGGATAGTTTGAGTTCTTCCTTCCCAATTTGTATCCCTTTAATTTCTTTTTCTTGCCTGATATCTCTGGCTAAAACTTCCAGAACTATATTGAATAGCAGTGGTGAGAGAGGGCATCCCTGTCTGGTACCAGATCTCAGTGGAAATGCTTCCAACTTTTCCCCATTCAATAGGATACTGGCCGTGGGTTTTTCATAAGTTGCTTTGATTGTATTGAGGAATGTTCCTTCAATACCCAGTTTGCTTAGCCATCACTTCACAACTGGTGCTAGGCCAAATCTTTGTCCTTAACAACTTTTAAACTTGATAAAGCCAAGAAATGATTATTTCTTGATTATTTGTAGGAAAATACTGCTAATTTTGATAAATTCTTAAATTTTTTAAAGAATTTCCCACTTTATTAAATTATTATTGGATTTGAGACCAGAAAAGAACATATATATCATTACTTTTTTAATATTTAATAATTTATTTGAAAGGTGCAGTGATGGGGGAGAGAGAGACAGATCGCCTATCTTCTAGTTCACTCCCCAAATAGACACAAATGCCAGGATTTGGTCAGACCAAAGCCAGGGGCCAGGTACTCCATCCTGGTCTCACATGTAGGCACCAGGGGCCCGTGTACTTGGGCCACCTTCTGTTGCCTTCCCAAGCACGTTAGCAGGGAGCTGGATTGGAAGTAAAGTTGCTGGGTTTGAAGCAGCACCTTGATATGTGATGCCAGCATCCCAAGAGGTGGTTTAAGCCACTGCTCAACCGCATCGGTCCCCACTACTTGTTTTCAAACCAAAATTCACACCCAGGAAAGCATTAGGAAGTTACATGTACGACAGAAAAAAATTGGGAAATAAATAAAACGAAAGTACAGAGAGCTTAAAAAAGTTCAAAACAGTATTGAATACTGGACAGTTTTTGAGATCATAAACAATTCTATGTTTTTAAATTCTCCAATGATGTACAGGATCATTTGCTCTGTCATAGTTAGAGCACCTTTCTCAAGTCTGAGAAGCTACATGCTTTAAGTAAGAGAAGGGAAATATAATTCTGAGCAATATAAAGATGAAATCATATTTAAGTTAGAAGAAAGAGATTGGAATATTTACCAGTGAATCTTTTCAACTTCACGCAAGACTTTAATACAGGTGCATAGTTTTTGTCAAGTAAGGTGATGGTGTTTATTTCATATGTTTCACAACTTATATATACATTCTTTATTATACATATGTGAATAGTGACCTTAATATATCATTTTCTACATAACAAATGTTCTGAACAATTCAAACGTTTCAGGATCCACAGAATTGAGTTTTAGCAGGCTCCATGCACTGCTGTTCTGATCCACATGTTCTGTACGTGTTCAGCCCCATGACTTGATTTCTG